>NC_135576.1:55559764-56184764 GCF_965152235.1 Eretmochelys imbricata | reverse complement strand
GGACGGAGGAGGGAGGCTTGAAACATTTGCAGCTGCTGGAGGAAAAAAAGGGAGTGAAGTATTAAAAAGATACATTTTACAGAACAATGGCTGTACTCTTTCACAGTGAACAACACTATTCACGTTACATAGCACGTGTGATTTTGGTACAACTTCACATTTTGTATCTTATATTGAGTGCCTGCGGCTTTGGTGTCAGAGATCACACACGCAGGGCCGGGCAACAGAATTCGGCTTGCAGGCGGCCGTGGTAAGCCATAGCCTTTCGTCTTCTGCAACCTTCATAACAGCAGCGCCCTCCTCTCCTGTACCAAGCAACGCATGTTGAGTTGGCCATTTAGTGCTGTGGTTTTCCTGTTAACGTGCAGCAGCAGAAACCAAACTAACTGCCCCCATACAATTCTCTGGGATGATTGCTTTACCCCTCCCCCCACCACCTGGCTGGTATCAGGGAAGATCCCTGCTAGCCAAACGTGAACAGCTCAGCGCCAATGCCCCCCACTGCGTGGCTAACTGCAGGGAGGATTTATTTTTAGCCACAGGCAAACAGCCCAGTAGGAATGGCTACCTCTGAATGTTCCCTTAATTAAATTCCCCTATTTCAACCAGGTTACCATGAACAATATCACTCTCCTGAGGAGAGCACAGAGATAAAGAATGGATGTTGCTTGAATGCCAGCAGACACCGGGACCATATGCTGCCAGGCTTTGTCATGCAATTATGCCAGATTACTTGCTACTAGCATGGTGTGGTAAAGTGTCCTACCATGGAGGACGGAATAAGGCTGCTCTCCCCAGAAACCTTCTGCAAAGGCTTTTAGAGTACCTCCAGGAGAGCTTCATGGAGATGTCCCTGGAGGATTTCGGCTCCGTCCCCAGACACTTTAACAGACTTTTCCAGTAGTGGTACTGGCCACGAATGCATCCCAAGTCCTCAGGGCTACTTAATTATTAAAAAATGCTTGCTTTTATAACATGTATTATATTTAAAGAGGTACACTCACCAGAGGTCCCTTCTCCAGCTTCGTTGGGTTGGGAGGGTAATTCAGTCAGGATGATAAAAAGATCCTAGCTGTCGGGGAGAATGGTGTGTGTGCTCTCCTCAAGCTTGTCCTCCTCCTCATCATCTTCCCCGTCTGCAAAATCCTCAGGCATGGCGGAGAGTACCCCATCATCGGAGTCCACGGACAGGGGTGGCAGCCCCCCCTAGAATTGCATGTAGCTCAGTGTAGAAGCGGCATGTCTGGGGCGCTGTCCCAGAGCGTCCATTTGATTCTTTGGTTTTCTGGTATGCTTGTCTGAGCTCCTTAAGTTTCATGTGGCAGTGTGTTGCATCCCTGCTGTAGCCTCTGTCCCTCATGGCTTCGGAGATTTTTTTAAATGTTTTGGCATTTTGTCTTTTGGAATGTAGTTCTGATAGCACGGATTCCTCTCCCCATACAGCGACCAGATCCAGTACCTCCCATTCGGTCCATGCTGGAGCTCTTTTTTGATTCTGGGACTGCATGGTCACCTGTGCTGATGAGCTCGCCTGGCCAAACAGGAAATGAGATTCTAAAGTTCCCGGGGCTTTTCCTGTACACCTAGCCAGTGCATCCGAGTTCAGAGTGCTGTCCAGAGCAGTCACAATGGTGCACTGTGGAATAGCTCCTGGAGGCCAATACCTTTGGATTTGTGCTGGAAATGGCCTAACCTGAAGATTACTTTAGATAAGCTATTACCAGCAGGACAGTGGGGTGGGAGGAGGTATTGTTTCATATTCTCTGTGTATATATAAAGTCTGCTGCAGTTTCCACGGTATGCATCTGATGAAGTGAGCTGTAGCTCATGAAAGCTCATGCTCAAATAAATTGGTTAGTCTCTAAGGTGCCACAAGGACTCCTTTTCTTTTTGCGAATACAGACTAACACGGCTGTTACTCTGAAACCTACCTTTGAATTGCGTCCACACTAACCCTAATTTGAAACGGCGATGTCTATTTCAGCGCTAATCCCCTCATTGGGGAGGAGTACAGAAATCGGTTTTAAGAGCCCTTTATGTCGAAAAAATTGCTTCGTTGTGTGGACAGGTGCAGGGTTAATTGATTTAACTCTGCTAAATCAGACAAACGCTGCTAAATTAGACAAACTCATAGTGAAGACCAGGCCTGAGACTTGCCCCCCTAGTGGCGTTTCAGAGCACAGGCTCCAGTCCAAACCCAAATGTCTATGCTGCAATTTTAGCCCAGCAACCTGAACCCCACAAGCTCAAGCCAGCTGACCCAGGTCAGCTGCAGCCAGGCTGCAGATCTTTTATCTCAGTGTAGACACATGCAAAGCTTCTTGAGCAGGCTGCCTAGTCCCCCCAACAGAGAAAATTGCAGGTCTGAACCCTTAGATTTTTCTTTTAAAAGCTTCTTTTTACAGAGTCTTTTTCCAGAAAAAAAACAAAAACAAATTAAAACAATTTAAAAAGTGTCACAATTGAAACCAACTTGCAAAATTCTTAAATTACTCTTTATCATGATAAAAATATACATGTTTATTTTTTCTGACATTTTCTAAACTTTTGAAATGCAGATAAGCAGTGAGAGAGATTTTCAAAAAGAAGCCCCGGACATGCATGCAAAAATGCACATGCAGTACTCACCTGATTTACTGGATGTTCATGAATAAGTTTACTTTGGCACATTAAGGCCAAATCCTCACTACTGTAAATCAACAAAGCTCCACTGAAGACCAATCCTGCTCCCAATGACATCAATGGGAATTTTGACATCAATTTAATCATTAGCAGCACTGGGCGTTCTCATAGGTACAATCCAATGTGATTGTCACGCACTGTATCCTCTCTGGGTATACTCCTATGCCTCAGTTTCCCCTTTTTCTGCACTTCTTGAAGTACTCACCCCTCACACAACTGTGTGTTCAACTAAAGACTAACTTTCCAGGGTCTGGTTTCTTAATAGGTCAGAAGAAACCATCAGTCATCTAGTCTGACCTTCTGCACTTTGCAAGCCACAGAACCTAACCCACCCACTCCCGTAAGAGACCCCTAACCTCTGGCTGAGTTACTGAAGTCCTCAAATCATGGTTTAAAGACTTCAAGTTACAGAGAATTCACCACTTACACTAGTTTAAACCTGCAAGTGACCCATACCCCACACTGCAGAGGAAGATGAAAACCCCCCAGGGTCTTTGCCAATCTGACCTAGAGAAAAATTTCTTCCCAACCCCAAATATGGTGATCAGTTGCCCACATGCTCAGGGTGTAAGACCACCAGGCAGATATCTGGGAAAGAATTCTCCATAGTAATTCAGAGCCTTCCCCATCTAGTGTTCCGTCTCTGGCCATTGGGGATTTTTGCTACTGGCAGTTGCTGATGGGCCACACGCCACTGTAGGCAGCCCTGTCATACCATCCCCTCCATAAACTTATCAAGCTCAGTCTTGAAGCCAGTTAGGTTTTTGCCACCACTGCTCCCCTGGGTGGGGGGGGGGGGAGGAGAGGGAGGCTACTGCAGAACTTCACTCCCCTGATGGTTAGAAACCTTCACCTAATTTTGAGCCTAAACTTGTTGATGGCCAGTGTAGATCCATTTGTTCTGGGGTCCACATAGGTGCTTAAATAGCTCCTCTCCCTCCCTGGTCTTTACCCCTCTGATGTATTTACAGAGAGCAGTCATATCTCTCCTCAGCCTTCTTTTGGTTAGGCTAAATAAGCCAAGCACTTTGAGTCTCCTCTCATAAGGTAGATTTTGCATTCCTCAGATCATCTTCATAGCCCTTCTCTGCTTCTGTTCCAGCTTGAATTCATCTTTCTTAAACACGAGAGACCAGAATTGCACACAGTATTTCAGATGAGGTCTCACCAGTGCCTTGTATAATGATACTAACACTTCTCTGCCTCTAGTGGAAATGCCTGATGAATGCTAGGATTGCATTAGCCTTTTTCACAGCCACATCACATTGGCTGTTCATAGTCATCCCGTGATCAACCAATACATCCAGGTCTTTCTTCTCCTCTGTCACTTCCAACTGATAAATCCCCAGTTTATAGCAAAAATTCTTGTTGTTAGTCCTTAAATGCATAACCTTGCACTTTGCACTATTAAATTTCATCCCATTTCTATTACTCCAGTTTAGAAGGTCCTCCAGATCTTCTTGTATGAGATTCCAGTCCTCCTCTGCATTGGTAAGACTGCTCAATTTTGTGTCACCCACAAATTTTATTAGCAACTCTCACTTCTTGTGCCAAGGTCAGTAATAAAAACATTAAATATGATTAGTCCCAAGACCAATCCCTGAGGAACTCCAGTAGTAACCTCCTTCCAGCCTGACATTTCACCTTTCAGTATGACCTGTTGTAGTCTCCTCTTTAACCAGTTCCTTATCCACCTTTCAATTCTCATATTAATCCCCATCTTTTCCAATTTAACAAATAATTTCCCATGTAGAACTGTATCAAATGTCTTACTGAAATCCAGGTAAATTAGATCTACTGCATTTCCTTTGTCTAAAAAAAATCAGTTATTTTCTCAAAGAAGGAAATCAGGTTTGCCTGGCACAATCTCCCTTTTGTAAAACCATGTTGTATTTTATCCTAATTGCCTTTCACTTGCAGGTCCTTAACTACTTTCTCTTTCAAAATTTGTTCCAAGACATTGCATACAATTGAGGTCAAACTAAAAGGCCTATAGATTCCCGGATCTTTTTTCCCTTTCTTAAAAATAAGAACTATGTTAGCAATTCTCCAGTCATATGGTACGACCCCCGAATTTACAGATTCATTAAAAATCTTTGCTGTTGGACTCGCAATTTCATGTGCCAGTTCCTTTAATATTCCAGGATGGAGATTATCCAGGCCCCCTGATTTAGTCCATTAAAGTGTTTGTGTTTGACTTCCACTTTGGATGTGGTCATTTCTACCTCCATATCATCATTGTCATTAGCCATCCTGCCACTACCCCTAAATTCTTCATTAGCCTGATTAAAAACTGAGGCAAAGTAATTGTTTAGGTGTTGGGCCATTCCTAGATTATCTTTAATCTCCATCCAATCCTCAATGTTTAGCAGTCCCACTTCTTCTTTACTTGTTTTCTTTTTCTTAATATCATTAAGCCAAATGTATTTGCTCTTTGCCTTTGTATCTGGGCTCGCCACATCCTTTCTGGCCCTTTTTCAGAGCTTCACAGTCACCCTGGTAATCTTACTTCTTGGTTTCTGCATCATCAGCTTCCTCTGTACAAGGACTTCTACCAGTCACACCCCAGTAGTCCTTCTGCGGGCTGCTGTGGCAAAGACCCACACTAATAATTCCCTCACCATTCACCTCTCTAAGTGAGTTCAAGCTACTGTGTATATAATCCCCACAGGCAGCCACCTGATCCCTTAGTTGCATGACCCTTCCAGATCATGTAATCCCTCCAACCATCTGAGGGCTTCACCTGAGGGCACCTAGTACCACCTGGGTGAACTATGTTACCCACCTTCCATCTTTTAAAAGGTCATGAACCAAAACAAATGTACAGCTGAATGCATGTGCCCCAGGGACTAATGCCATATTATAGAGATTCTAGAGCACAAAGCAACCTGGATGTTAACCAACTATTTGTTAACCATGTAGAGATTATCTAGGTAATGTAAGGGTCACCTTGATTTGTCAGAAATACTACCAATGGTAGCAAAAATAATGAATGGTTATTCCCATCCTATTTCTTCTGCAATTTTTCTGATATCTAGAACAGTATAATATTATAAGTTAAAAGTATCACCAATAGGATACGAAACTGTTAGCATATTGTACTCTCAATTCCCTACTGAGTTTCTTCCTAGTAATATGAAATTAATAGGAGAAAGGCATTAATGCAATACAATGAGATCTTACAGTTAAAATACTAGACTATTACACAGTAATAATAGTTAACATCACTGATTCTGAGTAGTATGGCATTTGTATAATATGATGCAATTATGTCATGTAGTACATTAAAAATAAAAACAATAAATATCAACTCATTTTTACATTGAAGAAAAAGATATAGTACTGAGATTACTGACCAAGAGAGGGGGAAATATTACAAAATTAAAAAACCCCAAACCCTTCACACATTACGCACATAGGAATGCTAAATGAAGCCATTTTCTAGAGTACAATTTTATTATTTCTGGAGATGAGTTATAACTGGAGAGACTATTATTATCACTTATATGATTGGGGCTTATGTAACGTTTCACTGTAAACAGTGAGCACTGTTAGTAGCAAAGAATCAGAGTTCATTACAAGAGGGTTTCTCTCCATTATGGAAATCCGTATTGACTTAGCTGCAGTGCTGGAACCAAAATGAAGCCAAACACAGCTTAAGTATGACTTCCATCCATAAATAAGACAAGGGGTTACTGATACAAGTCACTTCTTACTTGCTCTGCTAGCTCTGGAAGTCAAGCAACTTAAGGTCACTGTTTGCAACAATATGACTAAGGTTGTGTTAACATGTTCAATATAATGTTTAGGATTGGGGAAAATATTTGCAACAAACCACAAAATGGTCAAAATCTGAGCTTTTTTTAATGGGACCCCATTTTCACACCTAGTAAGCCCATTAATCACAATTATTTTCACTAATAAAACATGAGAGCTTTTCATATGTCCAATATTTTCACAGTGAAAATACAGTGTTTTAAAAATTATAATGAAATTGTGACACCTTGGGGTGTGGAGAAAGGACAAATTAGCATGGTAAAAATGTTGTGAAAAATGTAAAAAAAAAAATGGTATGCTTTTACACAGCCCTTAACATTTCATAATACCTGTCCCGGCCACAAATTGTTCCTTGTTACTCAGAGATCTGATCTTCCAGACATGCATATGAGTAAATTTGCTCCCGTGAGTAGTCCCATTGAAGCCATATTAGTGTTTGCAATATTGTGCTTAATGTTTGTTTTGTAATACTACATACACACAGTGGTTTCCGATTAGTTCATTTTATAAATCAAATAAATCAGACTAGAGCTAGAAGATCTGTCCTGGTTTGGGCATGATGCCATTAAATGTGAAGTGAGGAAGAGACTTTATTTATGCAATATCATTCCCACACAATGTCATACCTAGAGAGGCTAATACCATTATATCTTTCTGAAAATAGTATTTTCAAATTAACGTTATTGCTATATAAGATCTCCAAACTGGTAGCCTAATATGATTGGACAGAAGAAAGGAGCTGCACAAGAAAATCAAGGGTATATAATCCCTTCACAGAGAGAATATAATCTGATAAACATTAAATGTGTCTCATTCCATTCTCATTTACTTCTATGCAAGTCAAAATTGAGGTAATTATATCCTTATGCTCACCATATACATAACAAATTATTACTAAAACTGAAGGCTGGAGGATACACAATAATTATCGATCAATGACTCAGTACAATCAGTACTCTGTACTGCACTTTCCAACAATAAACCTGTAAAGAGTCTTTTACAAAAATTGGTGCAGGTAGTCTGCCTAATGGAATACATTTTCAATGTCCCCAAGCCTTCTCAAGCCCTGAACTTGCAAGCAGATAAGTGCATTGATATCAAAGTGGCACTACAAAGGCTTCAGGTCTGAGCTACTAGATCTGACTGTAGCATCAAGGCCTAGTATTGAACCAACAACTGCAGCTGCCTCTCTCTGCCTAGTAACCCAATTTGTAGATTGTAGAGAGAGTTCATCAGGGTTCGTCCCTCTCCGGAGCAGCGGGAAACCACACCGCCTCCCTTAGTCCTTACACAGCCCCTTGGGGAATCAGTCAGGTCGCATGTGTCCTGGCTCAAGCCGTCGGGCAAGGGGCTGAGCATATACAGGTAATAATTAATAGATAACTAGTCCAGGCCCTGGGTCAGGGCGGGGCAGTAAAGAGTCATAGCTCAGGCCCTCAGGCAGGGGCTGAGCAAACACAGGTGAAGAGCACACTCAGGCTTCAGGCACCGAGTGGCCTAGGAGAGGGGGAGACTGCCACCCACGCATTGGGACACAGGCCCTCCCACTCCACTGCGTCCCAGCCCGGGGCCCTAGCAGCAGCCAAAGGCCCACTGCTGAGTCAGTGGGGATCCTGGCCGCAACACACTGACATGATTGTTGGGTTGGCTGCCCCCAGGCTACTTCCCAACTCCCCCTCTGGAGGTACCTGGGTCAAGGTGGCGTCCTCAGGGGGGTTGATCACCATTGGATCCTCAGGGTAGCTGGCGAGGGGTAGGCTCAGCAACTCTCCCACACACTGGTCCACATCTAGTATTGGCTGGTCAGGCCAGTCTCCAGGTCTGCTGCTGCTTGCTGGAGTCTCCCCAGCAGGAGCTGGGCCAGAGGTGTCTGGCCTCTCCAGCAGCTGCCTCTCAAGTGAGCTCCAGGGTTGAGCTCTTATACTTCCTGTCCGACCTCTGACCCTCTGTGGGGCGGGCTTGGAGTGCTCTGGCTCCACCCACTCTGGTGTCTGGCGGAGCTCGTCCCACTCCGGGGCACCGCGGAACCACACCGCCTCCCTACATAGATGCAAATCTTGTTTGCTCATGCCAAATTGTGAGTATGGTGCTGGAGACTACTTTTGAAAATTTCATCCCAAAAGTCTTCAGCCAAGGAACAAAGATTTTAAGCGCAATGAGAAAATGATCAATTTAACTGCTTTTAAATTGTGGGAACATAATAGCTTGTCACAGTCTCACCGCTAGGTATTTATAAGACGTCTATCACATTGGTATTTGGGTTTGTTTGTTTAATTTGAATAAATGACTTCATGGAATTTAAAATAATGAGATAAAAGCATACCTATGAATAACAATCTATTGGCAAGTGACAAAACAGCAGCATTTTCCAAAATCCTGAACTGCTACACCACTTTGTCCCATTCCTAGGGATCTCACATAACTCTCACTTGCACATCTATATTATTCTTTGAAAAAGGAAGATATTCTTCCCAGAACACATCTGTCATTCATTTTATAAACCCTATGTGCAAATGAAGCACTTTCAGTTATGTCAACATAACAAGCCCATCTCTGAAAACAAAGGAAAAATTGCCAGCTAGTGTATCTGGATAATTTTGAATTAAAAAATAACCAAGTTAATTCATTTAGAAATGTAGCTACTGTTCATGTTCATTACTTCTTTTTGACAAAAATGTCATGTTTTTAGCATAATAGTTTAAGGTGAAGCATGGGTTATTTTGCATAGCAAGAACAAAATATGGTGTACCTGGCAGTGTATATGAAATGAAGCCCCACACAAAGAAAAGAACACATCCACCACAAAGTTGCTATTTGATCAGAATCATTTGGGTTTAACATTTGCTGATTCAAGATTTCAATGGGCCCTGGAACACCATAAACCATTATATAGGAGGCCTTTAAATTTAATTTATATGGGAGGTACTAAGAGTGTCATTAATTTACACCGAATCAATATTTTCTCTCTCTCTCTCTGTGTATATAGATATGTATATTTGAGTGTATATTCTGCCACTCCATTCTATCGGCACAGAGCCCTGATTGCAGTAGAATCGATATCATTCTGCTGTGAAGAGAGGGTAGAAGGATTTGGGAAGCCTAAATGGGGAGAGGCGGAGGCGGATATAATGTCTCTGGCAAACCCAGCATGTCATACACCACCATTCTGTAGCGTCCCTAATTTGCAGCAGGGGCCAATTGATTTGCAGTAGTGCCAGCCCATCATTACGCCCCTCCTGGAAAAAGGGGCATAACAGTTGCTGAGGCTACAGTTGTAGCCCCACAATGGCTATACTATTGCTGTTTAGCGTGGTGTCAGAGGATTTCCTCCCACAGCTCCATCAGATCTCCCCAGGGCATAGTTCTTATCTGGTTGTTGGGACTGGATTTTCCCCAGAATGCATATCTATTAATATTTCAATATATGAAACATTATGGTGGCTCTGAATCATGTTGGCTGTTACATACTTCAATGAATGGGTCACCATCTCCCTACCTCCCTATTTTTTTTAGAAGCCAGAACTTCAAAAGAGGAG
Source organism: Eretmochelys imbricata (assembly GCF_965152235.1). NCBI lineage: Eukaryota > Metazoa > Chordata > Testudines > Cheloniidae > Eretmochelys > Eretmochelys imbricata. The sequence continues at coordinate 56,174,769 of NC_135576.1, read as the reverse complement.
AAATTAAATGCAAAAAGCTTGTTAGATTTAAACTGTGAGTGTGTGATAAACAGATAAAAGCAAGGAAGTACTGGCTGCTGCATCATTATTGAACCCATGTGGTATGCGGTGCAACATTTACTATCTAAGTGGTGATCGAAGACCACTGCACCTAAGCACAACAAAGAAGGCCCAGAGAAGAGCATTAATAATGATTAGAGACATGATGATTCTTACTGCAGTGAGACACTACAAAGATGGCTTACTTAACCTTGCTAAGAGAAAGAAAGGGCCTTGACTGACTAAGGTAAAATCAGGAAGGGTGTAGTAGAAAACTGATCAGCTACTTCTTTTTGCTCTCTCCCACAGTGCAAGTCCAAGAAGGTAATCTAAATGAAAAAGAAAGGTGGCAAATGTAAAACAAATACAATGAAATCTTCTTTGTGCAATGTATTACAGTCAAACTGTGAATTCAAAATGTATTACAGTCAAACTGTTAGAGGTCATCACAAAAATAATTCAACAGGATTTTTCAAAGGATTGGCTCATTTTATAATCTTTTAACATTTGCTCTTATGCAGGTGAAGAGAATGATACAAGGGAAATCAGACCTCAAATGTGTCAGGCAATAAGCTGATTGCCTGCAGGCGTTAGGCAGGAATTTTATCCCCATATCATTACTCAATTGGCAAGATGCATTATGGTGGGTGCGGTACAGCATTTCTCTGAGGCATCAGGTATTACTGGCCACTGTCAGAGGCAGGATACTACACTCAGCAGACCAAGAAACAATTAGCATCATGATTTGAATGTTACTTAGTTTTGCGATATGCTCTTTCTGAAGAGATAACATAATCACACCACAACTCAGAACTTAATCGGACTGCTTGACATCCTCAAGCTCTTTCAGTGGTATGTTTAAATGCAAAGGATGGAACACACCTCTCTAAGATAGTCCTGACCAAAGTAAAGCCATAGTACGCATACCAACTTAAGAATACATCACAGATACCATTTTAAAACCTAATTTCATTGACTTGAGGACAACTGGGGTAAAATTAGTCAAACCCAATGAGGGAGTCACTACAAAGATGTGTTTATCTTTCCAGTATGATACTGTCTGTATTTGAAATACCTCAGCTCTGAGAGCATGCCTACTGTCAGAGTCTATTGACAACACCCTTAATCACCAGGTTCCCTGCATTTCTGTGCTTCACTCCCTCTCTCTGGTATTTTTAATATATTTTGCTTCGTCTTTCAACTCACCCACAAAGCTGTCAATTTTCTGAAATGCTCCTGTCTCTCTCTGTATGTCTACATTTTGGATGATATCTAGATAACTCAAATGAAAGGTATAGCATCCTATTGTAAAATTGAGAATAATCAGGTTAGCCAGCCCATTTTTATACATTTTAAAGTAGTTTTTAAAAGTTAATTTTATCTGTGTACTGTGCTACAATTAACTTCTCTGGATAGTGAATGACAGCACTGATGGCCTGGGGAAGCAATCAACAGTCTTTATGGAGCACTGGTCTTCTAGTCCGGATCCTGGAATTCTTGGTATTTCATTAAACAGAATTTTTAACCTCCTTTGCACTTCACTTACCCTATTTTTTTTTTTTTAACATTTTCGCTATCTGTCCCACAAACGTAGTCTCTTAATGTATTGCCAGAAATATAACCCATGATTTCTGGGATAAGTATATATAAGCTGTAGATGAATGACAGTGGATTAAAACTTTTCCCCTAGCAGGTTCTTTGCTGAAAGGATGTTGCAAGTCTATCCCACAACCTGCAGCAAAGTTGAATACCTGTAAAAGGCAGTGGGACTACCTGGGTTTTAGGCAGTATGGTACAAAGACCATCAAAAAGATTAATTTTTTTTTCTCCAGCCAGGCACACTATGTTTCACCTGTTTTTTCTATTAGGTGGGGTGATGCCTGCTGGTAAGTCTTCCCCATGGAGATTTCCATTAGTTAAACACAAGACCCCAAGAAAACCTGCAGGTGTCAGCTCACTTCCAGTCCCTGAAGATTAGCATTCAGGCTTCAGTTTGTAAACCTCTTTGTTAAGCAAACACTGCAGTGAGCAGAGCCCTCGTACAGAGGCTGAGTAGTTCTCTCATTTATGGCATTGTAAACCAGGTTGGGTGCACAACACTTTCTGAAAATGAGGACCCTTCAACATGTGTCCAACTGGACACCCAAAAACTGAGGCATCCCGAATCAGTAATCAATTCTGAAAATTTAGGCCCATTTGTTTTCCCCTGTTTATTTTCCCCTCCATTTAGAGACACGTATGTGGAAAGAGCATATCAATTTTTAAGAGTTCACCAGCACCTATTTATTATTCTCCTCTTTGTCTCAATACCTTCGTTTGGGAGATCACAATTGGATACTGTTGAAATTATTGTAATGTCACAAAGGGCATATTATGATTTCAGGTGTGGAACACAGAGAGCGCATAGATTAACACTTGAGACTCAAAGATCGACTTTCCATACAGCTGGCTCTAGTAATTTAGAGCTGAATTCTGAAGGTGCTGACTTCAGTTTCAGGTGGTCATTCATCACCTCTCAGAACTTAGTCCATAATGAGGAAATAAATATACCAAGTAAAGGCAGAAATATTTTTCAAAGTTACCCACGGAGCCTCATCTGCTTTTTAAAGAATTACACTGGATGATTAAGAGTATCAAGGGAAGGACAGATTTTTCATTAAAACCATTGGAAATCAGAAGAAACTTTTGGCAAACTCTGTATCATATTGTGTAGCAATTTTTTGAATATCTGTAGGAAAATCTGCAGAATTATTTTAAAGTAAATGCACTCAGACAGCTATGAAAACACTAGCAAATTATTTAGTACAGATTTGTATCCATACTTAATAGCTTTACATAAAGTTGACTTGTCACGCTTTTATTTATATATATAAAATCTCCTTCCACATCTCCATGAAATCTTTCATTTCCCCCTTGAAATCTACCTTTGCCTCCTGCCCACCGCCCCCCACCTCTACCCCACCACCCCCACAAAGATCTTTCAGGCAACTTAGAATCATCTTTTTTAGTTCTTCTCCCTACTGGATTATGTGGAAGAAACAAACTCTAATCTTTCAGAGAGCATTCAGTTACATGTATCTTTTTAATGTACAATGCTAAGTGCATAGAATGACTTTTCAAATGGACACAATGAATAAAGCATTAGGGGGTTTCTATTAGAGAGAGCAGCTGGGAAATAGTTAATGCTGACATTTAAAATTGTCATTTTTTCAGCCTTCAGAGTTAGTGCCTCAGCAAGGTGAATGGCGGGAGGTTCATGCTTCTCTGAGAGTTATTGTTTCATTTTGTTTGTCTCCGTAGCTGGGAACAGAGCACTGCATTCATTCACTGTCAGAGGGATAAAATCTCAATTTGTGTCAGTAGAAACTTTTCCTAATCAAACTTTACATTATTCAAAACACACTGAAATCCACAGAGAACCTTAAATTCATGGTGAGATGGGAATTCTGGTAGTAGTATGTATTTCCAGTGGCCCTATTTATTTGTTGCACATTGAAGAAAGAGATTGGCAGAAACTGTACCATACCTCTTTTCAATTATATCAAATATGTGTGTACCAGTAATGTGACACTATATACAAAATACCTGTGAAGGGTCTCTTGTATTGACATATACCTCATTTTCTTAAAGAGGGTGCCATATAAGTACTGAGATAGACAGATTAGATAGATTTACATGGCTACAAGAAGAATGGTTAATTATGTGGTTTAAATGTCTCCACATTTATTCACTGCATGCACCATCATGTCATATACTCTGTAATCATGTAAAGGCATATTAGACTACATTTTGAAAGTACTGTGGGGGTAATTACATGCACAAATCCCAGAAATAATGAAATTTATTAAAAGCTTGCCTCACGGCTTTGAAAATATACCACATTATGCCATACACATCAAGGGGCTACTCCTTTAATTTCTCGGTGACTTTATCCTCCTTCCCATGCAAAATCAGATTCCCTCTAGGGCACTTTTTTGTGAATAAACACAATGCTGTGTTTCACCTGTGGAGTTTGCTATGTGGTCAGGAGATTTCTATCCTTTATGGAGCTTGTAATCTGGGTGTTCATGAGGGAGAGAGAGTCTCTAGGTTTTGGGCTGTTTCATGCTCAGTGAGGACGACTTAGTTTCACACAGAAATATATGCCCAGATTCAAACATGTTTGATGACATTCTTACCATATTGAGCTCAGTATATGTATCTGTATTGGGACCCAGCCCTGCATCTAGTGAAGTGAATTTTGTCAAGTGAGTTTTGTGCATACTTGAGTCTAGGATCAGGCCCTTCATAATGATCTATTAAGGGATAAGTCACTGCTCTGTACTAGAGACGTTACCACATTGCACTAAACAAATTACAGACAATAGCACAACTGCAAAAAAATGACTCATAAAATCCTATATTGAAATAATTATAATACTTACCATTTGTCTAGCACTTCACAGCTTCAAAGTGATGCACAAACATTAATTAATTACTCACAACACTCAGTGAGGGCACACTTCTGTTGCTGTGTAATATACAATAAGGTGATTCCCTCCAACTGGGAAACCCATGAAAAGGTCTCTGGGTAGAAAAGGTCTCTGGGTAGGTCTCAGTGAATATCCCCTCACAGAAATCCCTTTCACTTGTAAATCACCCCGGTGGACTGACACCTCCCATTTGGGAAACACCACCAGCTTTCCCTCAAATCTGGTGGTTCCCTGGGGATTTGCAGGACACCTGTTCCTCCACACTATCTCTGGGTCCCCAGCAGCCCCAGCTACCTGGCAGCATGGCTTCATTGAAGCTGAACTACCCTACCTCCCCACAGCTTCAGCTGCCCCTCAGGATCTCTGTGGTGGTCTACATATGAAAGTTACATATAGCCTGAAGCTGTATGATCTTTTCTCACTACATTTCCATAAGACCAGAGGGAAGATGATGTGCACCCCATCGTGCCACCCACTTTTCTTCCCAGTCTCCTCCCCCATCATGGGCTTCACACAATATGGGGAAGAATTTGCAGTGGCTGGGGGATAGGGAAAAGTGCTGTGAGGGCAGCTGAGCCCCTGTTCCATGAGGAATGAGGGGTGAATATTAGCACACAGAGAGCCCCCACTCTGTATGGATCTAGAGAATGCAATCTGGCCCAAATGTAGGAAAGTATAATTCTCCCCATTGCACACCCAAAGAAAACAGATACAAGGAGTTGAAATGATATGTCCAAGACCTCACAACTAGCTCTTGGCCAAGCCAGGAATGAAATGCTGGACTTCCTAAATTCAAATTCCTCTAGATCACAGCCTCCCAGATTTACAAAGGTAGGTCGATATTTGGCCACATGGAGAAATAAAAATATGATTCAAATAAATGTTTTAAATGCCCTGTGAAAATGAAAAGACAATTTCCCTAATTTTTTTAAAGCAGGTTATGTAAATGACCAATCACTGTAAACCCTTTCTAGGTTTAAAGTGCTCTGCTCTCTTTTCTTTCTCTTTTTCCATGGCAGAAAACATGGTTATTCTACAAATGTAGCAATCTATATCTTTTGTTCTTGCAGAATCATGTCAATACACACTTCAAATATATTTGAATACGTCCTGCTCTCCTCCTGAGAAGAAAAGCTCTTAAAAAATGTAAGCTGTTGATATTTAGAGAAACAGTAATTCTATAGGGCTGATCAGCCATGCAATTCTGGATATGCTAACAACTCATTCATTATGTTAAAATGTTTCCCTCCATTATAGCTATTTTTCTACTGCTAATAATCTGTCAGCACTTTCATTCTATATCCTGATTATCAGCAGTTTGCTGCAAAATATCTTCAAAAGTACCAAAATTTTGGATGTTGTCAGAAGAAAACAGAAAATTTTGCACAAGATTAAATGGATTAAAGCAGGCAGTATAAAGTAATGTGTAAGTGGTTTGAAAAAAATGCTTGGTAGGTGTCAGTGGGTTGAATTTGTTTTGGAACTCATAAAAAGAGTAAAATACACCCAAGCTGCACATATTATAAAGGCTATATGTTATCTCAACGGCTCTAGGACATGTCCAGAGTAACTACACAATCTTTGCTTTTTGTCACTAGAAATGCTAGAAAAATGTAAGGGTTGATTACCCTCTCACTTTCACCAATGTAAATCAGGATTAATTCCACTGAGGTCAAAGGAATTAAACTGGTAGAAAATCAGTGTGAATGAGAGGAGAATCAGGCTCCTATGTTTATACTTTTTGCTTTATGCCATTATTTTCTTTTTAGGGACCAATCCTAAAATCCTCAGACAGGCACAGTTGAACTCAATGGGAGCTGTGCCTGGTTAAAGGTTATCCCCAAAGGGGGAAAAATGGAGTTATGCCCTTTTTTGCTTCTTTAAAATTTGTAAATAAAGCCTGAATGTTTGTTTGTTCCCTCCCTTGCTCAGTGACACTTTTTTTTTTTTTTTTTTTGCATCAGAAGTCCAAACCTTATCTACTCCTTTCCTCTTGTATGATTCTATGGTCAGTTGGAGAACTAGCAGGAGGAATAGGCCACCCCAGATACCAAGCTAACAAAAGCTGAGATGGGAGCAGTTTCTATTCAGACTGTTTAAAACTCTTTTCTGTTTCTGTTAATACCTGTTTAACTAAAATGCTACCTAAACAGTAGGAAGAAAAAATGTATGTTAATGAGCCAGCTCCCTGACAAATTAAGCATTGAGAGAGCTCACAATACACATTGAAACCTCCAGCCGTAACTGTTAAAGACACTTCTCAAGAATTCTTTTCATGAAAAAAATATTCTGTCAGAGACATGAGGACTGGCACTCATTCATCTCTGTTCCCCAGTATAAAAGGTCTGGACCTAAAGACAAAAGGCCTTATTCATGCCAGGAATACACTGTAAGTTTAGCTCTCCCTCACCCTTTTTTTTCCATTTTGGAATTTTGTGATTATATTTCAAAGCACCACAGAAAACCCTTACACTGTTTGCAAGCATGTGGTAGACAGTTATATTTTAGATATACCTCAAAATTACCCCACATGGAAGGGGTAGGGCTACCCTCTGCTGCACTGATGTTCAAGGTTGGGGAAGAGAGGTTAAAGAGACTCTTCCTCCAGAACAAGCATGCCAAATCAAATAGCTCCATAAAGTAAAGATAAATACTGGATCACAGGGCTCGCTAACTCACCAGCCAACCAAACATGCCCCCACTGGGGTATTTGTTATTCTGTAGGAAGGGACGTGTTTATCCCCCATGCTTAGCCAGCCAGTGGGAAAGCTGCCATCAGCAGCAACCATTAAGCAGCAAATTTTGGATGTGCACATTCGTTGTGCTCACAGATACATCAAAATATGTCCCATAAGGCACTGCCAGACCTCCTTGTGGGCACCTTCCTCCTCTCTTTTCCAGATTATGCACCAGGTAGTGTCTTTCATTCCTTGTGCTGTGTCAAGGGCAGGGTCTGGCCCCTCTTTTGCCTCTATAAATATGATCATCAAGGGCCCAACCCTAGAGACTTACACAGTCAAAGCTCCTATTGAGGTTTACAAGAATTTTTCCTGATTAAGGACTGAAGGAGTTCATACAATAGGATGACTCATAGGAGAGAAATACTGCAATCAAGATGTTATTGAGTTATTTTTTCTCTTTTATTAATAAGGGCTGACATTTAACAGGTACTTCACACAAATACAAAGTATACAAGTACATCCTGTATACAACATTTATTAATCCGGCTCTCCTTTATAGAGTTTCTTTTATCAATATTCCAGTTCTAGTACCACCATATTCTTTTATTGAAATGTACTAAACCTACAATCTCTATTTAGTGCATTAAAGATTGCTTGGTGTTTATTACAGCTGTAAACATTTAATGGTTGAAGATTAAATGCACAGTGAACTTATTAAATCCTGCAAGATTTAATTAAATGTACTTGGCAAGAGACGGAAAATTAAAATTAGTTTTAATAATTCTGCATAATATGTAATATTTCTTGAATAGGTGCATATAATACTAAAAAAGATTTTCTATTTGCTCCTATTTTTACATTTCAAGATTTAATCCATTTCCTTTGTTTCTCTCAAATACACCCCAATCTCACCCAACACATCATGAGCTGATTTAAGGGAAAAAGGTGGAACAAATTGACACGTCAAATAATAAATCATGCCATTGGTATGGAGTGTCCCCTGTCATATATCCTTGAAATATTTCTTTAATTTCTTTAAAGAAATAACAACAGTATTTGAATTAAGAAATACTGTTACTCCAAATAAGTAAGTTAATAGCCAAACTACCTAAGGCATTTTTGCCTTTTTCTTTGATCCCACAGGTTTTGTCTTGCATTGGATTCATAGGCATGGTTGGTACCAGAATTAGAAACACTGTTCTTTATTCAGTTTCACTATCATATCATTAGAAATTATATGTGGAAGAAAACGTAACAGCTTCACATCTTCTGCATCACATTAGTGTATGTTACACTGAGTCAATGTAATGTGTACGTTTTGTAATTTAGTATTGTTAAAATCCAATCATTTAAAATTTAGAGGTTCTGTGTATAACTTGAAGCCACATATAATCCTGTATTTTCTCCTATCCTATATGTTACATTTCATATAGTTTAATGGGAGATACATTGATTACACATACCATTTCACATGACTTTTGTATCAACTGTTATCATGCATTATGTTTCTGTTTTATTCTCTTTTTTTTTTATTACAGCTTTTAAAAAGCATTAAATATGTTCAATTCTGCTTTAGATTCTGACCATCCCCAGGTCCATCACATCTCTAAGGTTTTTGGATCAGAACCATTTGTAACAAGCAAGTGTTAGCTGTGATCCTCATATCCTGAAGTAGTTAATTTTAAGTGACTAGCAAAAGCTATCCTAAAGGCATATAATTCACCTCAAATGAGGATAAAGAATAAGGAGAGATGCTATTTATTTGTACCAAATTAAATAAACAAACTATCCTCTGGTCTCTAAATTCATTGTCCTGGTTAGTCCTTTATTAATTCTCTCCTGTCTCCTCTCCTTGGAGGATGAAAAGGTTTCTCCCCCATTCCCTTTTAAATGTAATTTTAGGCAGAGTAAAAAAAAACACCTATAGATAACTTATTCAGTGAGTAATTGTTTTTTTTTCCAGATCATATCACTACTGAAAGAGAAGATCGTGATGGTGAGAGATCTACAGTACTGCAGTGGAATTGTGCAGACTTTAGTAGCATATTCCATATATATGCAATGGTTTCTTATTTACATGTTGCTCATGTTTATGCAAGTTAAAGACAAATACAGAGGCTGCTGCTTTCTCCAGGAATCACAGATACTGGTCAAGGCTACAAATGGCAGCCACAATCAAGCTTGTAATTTATTTTTCATGAAAAGCTAGGCGCACTAATGGGTGGGGGGGGGGGAGGAGGGGAAATCTGAGCAATTTGCTTTGAAAAGATAGCACACATTTTTCAAAAAACAAATACTGTATATTCAATTCAGCTTTAGTTGCTTTCATGCTATAGGAATTCTGCTGGTGATGAAAACGCTGTACAGCCAATCAAGCTGCGGTGCTATAGAGCCATCCGAAGTAGAAGCCTAGTGTTTAAAATAACCGTTATGAATTATTCATTAAGAGTCAATGTTTATGCAAATTACAGAAGCATGTACCCACCTGACCACTATAGGTTAATAAAATAATAATAATAATAATAAAACACACACACAAAAACCAAAAGGAAAACTACCAAGCTTTAAGCATTCTCCAGAACCTATATAATCAAATGATAATACTCTTTCATTAAATGCATCAAAGAATTACAATCCTTACCTGGTTAGCTTTGTAGGGCCCTCAGATTTTCTGGATGAAATAACTGACTGTGCGTGCAACCAATAAAACTGAACTGAAAAGCTGATTAAGGGCACTTACTTAATGCAAAGCCACTCACTGAATATTCATATGATGCCTGTGTTTATGCAAATTAAAGCAAAAGAAAGCCCAAGGGGATTGGTTGCCATAGCCCACAAACACGGTGTACAGCAGAAAAATAGAGAATAGTGACAAATAAATCGTGAAATTCATAGCTTGGAAACAGCAAAGAGGAGCATAGTAAAATATTAAAAGTCTTACGTGAATTACAGTTTTAAAAGCTTCATCTAATCATATCATTTTAGGCCTATCAGGTATTTTTCTACCATGTAGTAATCTGTAATTATCATCTTTCCAAGAGATATTGTCACTAGTGTTTGTCAGCTTTATTTATCCTGTAACTATTTATGTAAGCAGAGTCCCTCAGAATATCAAGTAGGAGAAAAAAAATAATTACAACAAAAATGATAGTGTAATACATTAGGAACAAAACCCATAGGCTTGTGCTACACTTTATTAGGTCTTTCATGTGATTCTGTCTTCATGAGCAAAATGATGGTGAAGAGGAGAGTGAGTCAGTGAGAGTCTGCTAGAAATGGAATTTAGCTCTTTGGTTTCTTAATTTTGATACATAACTGCTTCATTTCAGATGCCGCCATGTTTTATATGATATAGCTAATCTTATTTGTTGCATAGACTTACTTTATTTTCTAGATCTAAAATGATTTTAAAAAGAATGAGCATTTATATTATTAAAAACCAAATATATGTGAAATGTATATACAATATGCTGTCTCATAATCAGGACAAAATGTACTCATGCAGGTTCTTAATGCAGCCATTAGTACTATTAATAATATTTTTCTGAGATATATTTTAAAATCAGAATGATTCAGTATATCAGCATTGTTATTTTCCTGATAAGCAAGTAATGTATGAAAACAGAAATCATGCCCCGCTCATATTTAATTTCTTAGAGTTTAGCTTTATCCATCTATTTCAGTCCACAACAGATTACATTTTCAATAATAGCTCCCCTTTGTAGATAACTAATTATTAATAATACCATTGTAATTGAAAGTTTTAGAAGTGTCTCAGAACTCAGTTCTGATTATTTTTCATCAAGGACCTCGAACGGAGGTTCGATAAGTACACACAGCTTTTAAGTCTCATACAATTTCTTTGGATATCTATTGGCTGATGCTAACACTTATCAGGTTTTATTTTTTATTAATTGATTCCTCAAAGATACAAATAAACACTGTTCACTGGTTTGTTTGTACCATCTGTTGGACTTTTTTATTGTTTAGACTGGTTGTGATGAAATGCATATGTTCACATAGAGTGAAATCGTGGCCCCGCTAAAGTCAACAGGATTTTTGCCATTGACTTCATGGGGGTCAGGATTTCACATCTTGTTTGTCTAAGGGCATAGTGTTTATTCCATAGGTTTCTACTTGCCTTAAATAAGGCATTTACACTTCTCCCCCATTGTGCTATCTCATATGAGAATATGTAGCCTGACAAACTCGAAAAGAATTTTACATGGGAACACTTGCTGGAAGTCACAAGTCAGGAATTTAACACTTTTCTCAAACTCCAGATGCCTTTAGGAAGATTCTACCTCCATCACTTGGAATTATTCTATATGCTTTTGGATTTTTTGTAGAAATACCTATAACTAAACATTTTTTCAACAGTGAGGTAATTAACCATTGGAACAATTTAACAAGGGTCATTGTGGATTCTCCATCACTGGCAATTTTTAAATCAAGCATGGGTATTTTTCTAAAAGATCTGCCCTGGGAATTATTTTGGAGAAGGTCTATGGCCTGCGTTATAGAGGAGGTCAGACTAGATGATCACAATGGTCCCTTCTGGCCTAAGAATCTATGAATCTATAAGGAGTTCTTTTTCCTGTTAGTAGTTAAACCACTTCCCTGAACAACATAAGGACTCCTTTGCTGGTATGGGGTGTGTGTGTGCTGACATAACTATGTCAGCTAATGGTATGTTTTTTTCCACACTCCTAACTGGCACAGCTAAGTTGGCAAAATTTATAGTGTAGTCCTGGCCTTAAACTGAATGCTGGATTTTTTCCCTCTGAGGGAATTTAAGTTTAAATACATGTGTAGGCTGGCAAAGTCTTACCTTTTCAACCCCAGCTTTAGCAGAGATGTCTGTGCATGACCTGATTCTGTGAAATGATATTTCTGCACTGCAATCCTGTCAATCCCTCATCTTTCAAGAACACTAAACCAATAAAGTAAATTATTTTAAAGAATAAAGAAACAGAGAAAATCGGATCCATAAATTGAATTCTTTGTTCTGCCAATTGACTAAATGACACTTAAGTCATCTCTAAGTGCCTGGAAAAAGTAAAAGGCATTTCTTTTGTGATGCTGATGAACAATTAGGCAATTGTAAAGCATGCAATGGCAAAGTGGAAAATGCATAGTAATAATGTTTTCCACTTTCTTCTTCCCCCCATCTATTTTTATTTTTGCAACAAAATACTACAAGTGGAACGACATGGAATTTCACTCCTCCTCTAGCCTCTGGATTAATAGCAATGCTAAGCATTTACTTTGGGTGGATTTGCAGCCCCCGGCAATGTACTCTCCATGGCCAATATTCCAATGCTTCTTCATCATTCTGCTGAAAAAGAATAGTTATGTTGGCTTACTCAAGTAAGTAAAGTCAACACCCTTTATTCATGTCTGAAAACTGTCGCATCATAGCAGAACTTTCGGAAGCCTTCTCAATCTATTGTTAACTTCGTACACTCAACAGCTGATATCCCAGTGATCTGCTGGTCATCACCTACTACAGTGATTCACCACTATTCTTTTCAGAGTAACTTTTGTGGCTATTTCTATCTCAATGCATGATGACCAAAGTACTTAAGTTTGTCCCTGTTGATTTTCAAGAGAAGAGTCCTCTTCTCTCCAATACTGTTTCTAACATAAGCATCCACCTTCTTTACCATCCAAGAGATACGCAAGAGTCTTTGACAGCACCCCCTCTCAAAAGCTTCAATTTTTCCTCTTGTCAGCAGCATTAGTTTCCCAGGATTCACATCTATAAATTGCAATTGAAAAAAATTAAGATTTTCAGCTGTCGAATATTTGTACACTATCCTGTTATTGTTGATCATGTCACAGTATGTGAGTTTTGTTTTTGCCACATTCAGGGATAGTCCATATTCCTCACTAACTGTTGTTACAGACTCTAACATTCGTTGCATTGTATTGATGGTTGCAGCACGGAGTGTTGTATCATCAGTATATCTGAAGTTGGTTGCCACAAAAGGCAATCCCAGCATTTTCCACTTTATCAAAACCTTCTGGGGCTTGTCTGCCTCTGTGTTGACAGAATGCACCCTTGTTTAGCACCCTGCCCAGTGGAAAACCATTCACTGTCAGCTGCTACTGTTCACACCAGGGTCTGTTGTTGACAATAAAGACTTGATGAGGCCAATGAGATACTTTGGAATCCTCTTGTCTGCCAGTAACTTCCAGAGATGGTCATGATGGACTGTATCAAACTCTTTGGAGTAGTCAATGAAACACGTAATCAATGGGTGATTATACTCCCTGAATTTTTTAATTATATGACAGATATTCACAATTTGATCTGGGATACCTTGTATCTGTCTGAAACCAGCTTTTTGTGCGGGTAGTTCTGCATATGTCATTTGCTTTGTGTGATCCTGAATTATCCAGAGCAGCATTTAATCACTGGAGATATCAGAGGGATGGTATGATCGTTACTGCACTCTGTTATATCCCCCCCCACCTTTTTTTTTTGGTAAGGAAAGAAAGATTCCCTTCATCCAGTCATTCAACCAATTTCTAGTCATCCATACATCATTCCAAATTTTCCACAGGAGATCAATACTGCACTCACCAATTGCTTTAGCAATTCTGCTGGTACATTATCTACCCAGTGCTTTCCCAGGCTTCATTTTCATAATAGCAAACACCACTTCCTCTCACAGGATGGATGGTTCCCACTCCATACTCTCTTTTCTGTTGTCCTCTATTGTAAGTGGCTTTCATGAGGCACACAGATTGGCAGAGTAATCTATTCACCTCTGTTTGATCATTATCTTGAGTAAGAACTCTGTCATCATGATCTTTTATTATGCTCAATCATGGGAAAAATTTTAGTAAGAAGTCCGACCACTGTGAACATACCTTTTGTATTATTACTTTCTTCATAATTCTTAAGTTCCTTCCATTTTGTCCTGATGTATTTGCTTCTGTCTCATCTAGTATGCCTTTGAATCTGTCTGCTCAATTCCTTGTATTCTCGCCTACATTCTTCAGTCTCCAAGCCACACTTTTTCACTCTGCTCCATTTTTCTCCAGCTCAAATACCTTCTCCATGGTGCAATCCGATGCCAACTTTTCAGAATATGTGCTTTTGCAGTTTTGAGCATGATTATTTTCATTTTATTTCAAAGTTCATTCAGGTTGTTCTCCTCTTCCAACTCTGACAATGCCTCATACCTGTTCTGGACAGAAGTCATGTAGCTTTTGTTGATTCTGGACAAGTCCAGACTCAATGGACCTGAAGAGTGTCTTATCTTTAAGGTTTTAATTTTATGTTTGAGGTTAAACAGTTGATGTCCTGACCCACAGTCAGAACTTGGGAAAGTCTTTGTCCATTAGACACTCAATTTCCAGCATCGCTGTATCATTATTTAATCAACGTAGTTCTTTGTCATCCTGTCAGCATCTAGACTGTTGGATGAAGATCATGTTTGTAATGATCAGATGACTAGAGCAACAGAATTCAATTGAACGCCTTCCTCTCTCATTTTGTAAACCCGAACCATTGTTTCTCATTACTTCTTTATGAGAACATACAGCTCCAACTTTCACATTCAGATTTCCAATTACAAGGGTGATGTCTTTGCTCGGTGTTTTAATGAGTAGCTCTTCAAACCATTCATAGGATTCATCAATCACAGTGGCATCAACTGCTGTTGTAGGGGCATAAACCTATATGATCATCCTGTTAACTGGTTTCACTCAAAGGTGAACTGTAATGATTCTGTTGCTGACTGGATTATATCCAAGCACACACTTTGATGTCTTCTTAGATAAGATAAATACAACCCCATATTCTCTCACTTTATCAGACCTGAGTAGCACACTCTGTATCCATCCATCATCATGAAATGACCCCTACTATTCCATTGCAGCTCTGAGATTCCACATACATCTATCTTACCCATTCTTTGATCACAGTGTTGAGTTTTCCTCCATACATGCTCCTCATATTCCATGCTCCTACTCTGATGATTCTTTTATGATGCTTCAGGTCATTCTTTTCCTTGATGCAAACATCAGGAACTGTACTTCCGTAAGGATTTGGTACAGCTTCATTATATCTGCCACTAGTACTCTATACTGGAACCTCCTCCCCAGAGTAATTTGTCACCCCCTTCTGAGAGGGGGGGTCTCACCACCCAGTGCCACACAAGGATCACATTGCCTTCGTTCTCCCATGATAGTTCTTGCCTTCCCTCCTTTAATGACCAGGTGCATCAGCTTGACGGCAAGCTCATATCAAGCGAGGAGTCCTGATGTCATTTCCAAAAGCAAATGACAACAAACTGTACCAGTGGTACATGAGTGCATGTGCTTACATGCACTCTTAGTGTCCAAAAAATCAATACAAATGTGAAACCCCCATCTTCTACTATCATCCCCTCCAAAAAATCCCTATGAAAGCATGACAAAACTGTTTAAGATTTCCTTCCTAAGGATTTCTCATATTTTGTAAAAGGCAATGGTGAATATGCAACAATAGCATTTTCCCTCTATTTATTACCAATGAAAAATGTTTCTTGATGTGATAGTACATGAATCATCATTCCCTCCCTTGGTCAGCCATCCCTCATAATTTTTTCCTCCCTCCAATCCTCTTTTCAGCAAACAAAAATACCTCTTCATACATCAATCCTATGCCCTTTTATCTTTTCTCCTCCCTCCTCTCAACTATTGCCCTATGTTAGAGCAATAAGCAATATTCAGTTGGTAAATTCCCTGTTGCTTTCATCACCATCCAAGCCTTCATAAAAATAGCTCTGCTTAGATTCTCTCTCTCTCTCTTTTGGTCACAATCCTATCTCTAGTCTTCACATTCTTAGAGAAACCGAATATGAAGTGATGGTATCTGAAATGCCCAGACAGACAACACCAGAATTCTTTATCACACTCAAAATGAGTGGGGAGCTCTGCGGCATTCCATGTGACCTTAAAGATCATTTGGAATGAGGCAGGGCTATTAAACAGCAAAGGACAGAGGGGTTTCCAAATGTTTTTGTATGACCAATCAATCTACACAACTTCTTGTCACATGCAAATGTAGGGCCAATAAAGATTGTTGGGACATCATTACTCAAAAAATTCAGAGCTTCTACAGAGTACATTTAAAAAGTAGGCAAATCAAGATGGACTTTCCCTAAAACTTCCTAAGATTCATTTATGACCAAGACACTTTCTCCAGGACAAATTTCAAGTTTTTATCCCCCTAAGGATGAGAATCTAGAGGGTTTGTTTGTTTTTTAAGTGTTATGATTAGAAGTTTCTTGCTAGGGAAAATACTGGCTTACAAGAGGAGAAAAAATAATGCCTTCAAATAGAATCAAGGGCTCGCATGAAAAAATAAACTTTTAGAAAATTTACTCTATTATCATGGATGATACAAAAATGATTTTGCAAGGTAAACATGCTCCACTGGGGAAAAGTGGGAAATTGAAGCTGGAATCAAAGATTTTTGATTTATGTAAACTGGGTGAAATATGGTGCAGAAATGAAAAAGAAAACATCTATTTTTATGTCTTAACTGGATTGTGAAATTAAGCACAGCAGGTGAAAGATCTTGCACAGTTTCAGAAACCATTGCATGTCTGTACATGAAAGTCTGCTTTCTTTTCAAAACATTCTGCTGTTACCTAGGGTATGGGAAATCAAAGATTTAGGATATTGATATACCCATATCTGTTTCCAATGACCATCTATTTATAGTCAGGTTTGTTTGGAGTCAGGCCTGGAACAAGACTCCGGACTACAGAGAATACGAGAGAGAATCCCCTACTTTGCAAAAATCACCTCTGGCTTTCAACTTCTCAATATGCTAGTTCTCGAGGAGGTCTTCTAACTCCAGCTTTGAAAAGTATTTGATCTTTGGAGCTATTTTTTTCTGATCCATACACCTGCAGGTCATAGGGTAGCCAGGTTTTCAACTGGAACACATGGTCAAAAAGGGACCCTCCCCAGCACGGTGAAAATGTGTGAGTGAGTGAGTAGGGTGGGGAGAACGAGCGATGGGAGGGGGTGGAGTGAGTGGGGTGGGGCCTTGGAAAAGGGGAGGGGCCAGGGTGTTTGGTTTTGTGCGATTAGAAAGTTGGCAGAAAAAAATGTCTCTTTTGAGCAACATAAAAGACATGGTATCATTGCTAAAACTGTTCAGAAAAATATTAATATATAAAAATAAGAAAGAAAGAATAGGTTATCAGATTCTAGTATGGAAACATAGTTCTGTAACATGAAGGTAGGTACAGATAATGTGCTGTGAACAAAGTCCTGCAAGGTCTGGAAACTAGGTAGCTGCTCAGGTCCCCAATGGAAGAGTTAATTTTCACAGGAACCAAAAAAAAGTCATTACCAGAGTCATACCAGATATGAAGAGAATCAAGGCTAGCAGTGAGTGTTAATAATCTGATATATATTTTATACCATTCCTTCTTTGGATAGTGTGATGTATATGATATCCCACAGCAGGGATACAAAATTAAAGTAGTTCAACATTTTTTCTATTATTCTTCTAATAGCAGGTAGTCTTCAGCTCTGCTGCCTAAGGATAAAGGACCTAGTCAGTTAGGGCCTGGGGAACTGGTAAAGAGTTTCCCAAGGATTTGCATTGTTCCTGCAGATAAGGAGTAAAGGATTGTTCCTGTTGTGATGTTTATTCTCAGAGTTCCTGATAGAATGCCAAAAAAAAGTTCTTGCTTAAGATTAATAAACTCTGAAGACTCTTCACCCTGAGCCCATCAAATGACTGTCAGACTTATATAGCAATGGGGGTCAAAAACTTGCTGCCTACCTGTCTTCCACATCTGAAAAGTTAGGCTTATGAACTCAAAATCAAATATAAAGAAACAAGTGAACACTGACGATATAAAATTGGCAGGATGTTCAGATACTGGAAAATTTCATCTATCTTTTTCTCCTTGTAGGGATGCCAACAAAGTTTACAAACTCACAGAAGAGCAGGCAAGGTATGTAATAGAAGCAAGTACCAAATGGAAATTTTGGGTTGTAGCATGAGTCTTTGCACACTCTGATCAGTTCATACCACTACAGATTATCTTTTTTATAAAATAGCACAGCAGTGACACATAGCATGTTCTTTCCTACTAAGACATGACATGCAAAAAATAAATGTGATATAATGTGCTTGGTAGTAGTAATCATAAGCCATTCTTTTCAGCAGAAATAAGAGCACCTCTGGGAACAGTCAGTCTTATGCCGTCATGTTTTTCATTGCTTTGTGATCATGTGAACCCAACTGCTATACACCATACTCAAGGGCTTCCTTTATACTAAGTAAAAGAAAGATAGATTGGTTGGTTGTTTATCAGCTCATGGACACAAAAGTCACTTTGAAATACAGTAACAAACAATGAACCAGAGCAACTCATTGCTAATATTTCAGATTTGCTAGTTTGTATTTTTATTCTTTAATGTATGCAAGAAATATTCTCAGATGCTTATTTAATATCATACATTTTAATAAGAAAAATGAAATGATATTTTAGAATTATTTAGAATACAGCAGCCAGTGGCCATAGTGAGAAGGAGGCTGTACAAGAAGCAGAATTTAGAAGCTCAGATGGCAAAAGGTCTCCATTTGTACCCTGCAAGGGAAGAACTTTATTTGGGGACCTAGAGCAGAGCTATGGAGTTGCAGCATGTGGGCCAGCGCAAGCCCTCACTGTGACACACCCTAATAGTTTGATTTTGCACCACAGCATAGATAATGGTGTAGTCAATGCATCACACTACACTATTTCAATATGAATACATTTTTAGAAATATGGATAATAATGTACCATATTCAAAGGCTAGCAATTATCACTTAAAAAGGTCTTACAAAACAGAAATAGGCTGTCTAATGCTTAGCAATTAACATGCTTTTGATGACAGTACAATGGAATTTCAGACATATGAGACAGTAGGAAAACCATAAAAAATTTTTATGTCTCAAGTGGCTGAGAAAAAGTAATATCTCAAAAGGGATCTAACATGGTATTTGTAAACAGAGGTGGTCTTTTCCACACTTCATTGTGCAACAAGTGCTGTTCAGTAGTATGTTGTTTAAATAGACTGTCCTTGATCAGTGTTTGAAAACCTTAACCATAGCCCTATTGGGTGGCTGTGAAGGTCTCTTAAACTCTAGTTCCCATTAACCAGGCACTTGGCAACCCAGGAGGTTATAGACAGCATTTAATAAGTATCTTGCTTTTATTGCCTTAGTGTAAAGAACACAAGTGTGTCTCTCCCATGAACACACAGTGGCAACATTTTCAATAAGCAAACAAAGGTTCAACAGAAGAATAGGCACCAACATCCAAAGAACGTGGTGGCCAGAGTTTGCAGATGTGCTAAGCAATGGCAGTTCCCATTGACATCTGCAGGTATGTGTTCAGCATCCCTGAGAAAAATCCCTAAGTATAATTACCATACCTCAGAACTCAATCATAAAATTATAAGTTCTCCAACACCTTTCTTAGTGGAGTGAATTTATTATCCTTAATTTTAAACATTGGGAGTTTGAAATTTGTATTTGAAATGTTATTTTTTTCTCCTCACTTTGCTTAAGAAAAACTAAGAGAAAAGAGCAGAGAGTATTAAACACACAAAGGGGGTCTTTTAATAAAAAAAAAAACATATGCCACAATTTACCAATTTGGGCCCTATTCCTTCAAATTATTCTGTGCCTTTGCAGAACTTCTGTGCTTGTCCAGAATAACTTGCAGAATCAGGCTTTAGGATGCTTAAAGCAAGACATCTAAATCCATGTATAAGCATCTAATAAAAGGCCAGATTTGTAGAGCTTCTGAGCACTCAGAACTCCTGTTAAAGTTTAGCCACTCAGGTTTGAAAATTTTGGCCACAGAAGTCAAATGAATCTGACTTGTTGGGTGGAGTCAAAAAACATGAGCCTCATTCTGATGTTGCACTACTGCAAATAAGAAGTAGCTCCAATGGAGCAGGGACCATGTGTCTGTATAGTATCTAGAGTCAGGGGCCCCCAGTCCTAAATAAGGCCAATGGGTACTTCTACTATATAAATAGCAAATCACAATATAAAAGAAAAAGATTATTAAGAAAACCATTTTAAACATAGTGTAGCAAGATATTTTGTGCATGCTGATCAGCCTTTGCTATCATGACTCAGCTTGCAAAAATAATTGTTATTTAAAAAACAAAAAAACCCACTATTTGATAAAATGGCAAAAGTATTCTTTTTACTGGTCCAGTCTCATTCATCTCTGCAAAAACGATTTTTTGCTGTGAAACTAGTGACATCATTAGAGCTAGCTGAAAATTTTCTGATGGAACAGTTTGATGCCAGAAAATCCTGATTTGAAGAAATCAAAATGTTTCGTGGGAACATATAGATTTCATTGAAATTTTCAATGAAAAATTATCAAAATGTCTCATTTTTATAAGGTGGAAGCACTTTGTTTTGATTTTGTCATTTCGACTATTATCATATAATAATTATAGGATAGAGTAGAATAGATTAGTCAAAGCAAAGTGTTTTGACCTTATTAAAATGAAATACTTTGATGTCATTTTGATATTTCTGAAATTCAACTGTTCAACATTTTCATTTTGTGGGAAATTTTGAAATTTCAATTTTTCAGTCTGATTTGGGACCAAAGAAAATTTCAAAATGGTGGAACTTCCAATGAAATGGAAATTCCAAATTTTAAACCAGCTCTGGGAATAACTTGGTGTGAAATCCTGAGAGTCAGAAAAGTTCCAGGGAAGTGTCAGAATGCAGCAGAACTGCTGAAGTTCTACTGTGCAAGGGAATCAAAGTTCAAAGGAGCTCTCCCAACCCTGCCGTGTGTATGTTGGATCTTTCCTCTGCGGTAACTGTTTCTATAGGGATTGAAGGGAAAAGGGGTGAGATGGGAGTGCATGGCAGTGGTTTCTGGAAGCTGTCCAGCTCCAGTGAAGTACAAAGATGTATATGGAGGGAGAAGCAGCTGTAGCCTTTCCTTCTGCCCAGACTTTGCAGTACTAGTTTTACAGCAAGAGACCCTATTGCCGCACATTGACAGTTTTTTTAGTTTGCTTTGATTTAGTCTTCTTTAAAACTGGACTAGATTAAAGCCAACTAATGAACTATTAATGTGCAGCAGTTGGTCAAAGTGAATTAACAAACTGTTAATGCATGACAGTAGGATCCAGATAATTATCAAATTTCACGGTTCTTTGATAGTGGTGAGCTTTCACAGATGAACTGAAATAAATGGGAAAACTCATAGGTTCCATAACAGTGGTGGCCATTGATTCATAATTGTATGCTTACTTATGATTTCTGAATGTTTGGGATTGGCAATACCGCTACTGCAGCCTGGATCTGGGCCTCATTCTTCAGGTCCACAGGCATATGGCTGCTTTCACTATTTATTTGAACTGTGCACTCTTCCCCAGAATGTCATCCTATAAGGTGGCATCACACTGCAAAGGGAGCAAAAGTCAAAGGTTGAATTACACTTGCAGTGACACTTGATTAACCACATGATTAGTAGCGTGACTGATGTGAAGGTACATCACTCAGGAGAAGAGAAAAAAACTTAGTTAAAATTTGAGAAGCAGCAAAAAATAGGCTTCATTTCCTCTTCCTTCATTAAACTATGGAAAATCAAAAGGTTCAAAGGAGAAGGGGCATTGCCAAAGGGAATCAGCAGCAGCTAGAGGCACTGAAGCTCAGGCAAGGGTTTCAATTAATTTTGCAGAGGCCACAGAATTGGAGGCAGCATTAATTTTCTTCCTTTCTCTGCCTTCACTGGAAGACACAGTGCCTTAAAAAGAGCAGCAGCAGAAGCAGCCACATCAAAAACAGATTCCCTTTGATTCTGAAGAGCAGGTACCGTAGTTCTGTTTATCTGAGGAGAATAAAGAACCCAATCCATAAAGCTGGGTATTCATCTTCACGTTTATGGGCTCAGTCCTGTAAGGTGTTGTGCAGCCTGAACTCCCATTCACTTCACTGGGAGCTCAGGTTGCTCCATAAGAACCCTTTGGACAAAGGCAATGACACATCAAATTTTGGGACATCTGTGTCTAGGATTTCTCGAGTGGGTGAATTTCTCAAGGAGCGAGGCTGTAAGATGAGATTTTTCTCTGCACTCTGCTAGGCTTAGCTAAGCAGCCTGGAACAGGTGTGTGTTCTGCAACCTAAATGGGATCCTTTTCCCTTTCATCTAGCAAGCATTTCTGTGTGCCTCTAACAGAGCCCTATTTAGTCTTAGTAAGTACTTCTAAATGACAGAGGGAATCAGTGTCAGTTTCTGACAGATGTGATTAATTCCTAGTTGGACCAGAGAGCGTTAGAGCTGGAATCCAAGAATCCCCCACAAATGATGGATCAGTATGCTTTATTTTCTGTAAGCTTGAAAGCCTGATTCTACAGCACTTTGCACTCATATTCTCTTTAGCTTCCATGGGCATTGTGCACATGAAATAGTTGGAGAGTTGGCTCCTTTAGATAGAGAGACAGGCCTCAAGCCAAAAATCAATGGGAGTTATGCACCTAACTGTGTTAAGCATGTTTGAAAATCCCTATCTGCATCTGTAGGCACCTAAATGCCTCTGAAAATGTGGCACCGAGTTCCCCCAACTCTACTGGAGAGGTTGGACCTAGATACCTAATTCTGCCACTTACAGGGTGTAGACTGTATTTATTATTCTCATGCAGTAATTTATTCTTTTTTAAAGAGAAGATTTTGCATCAGGGAGCAGTACTTCTCCCACTGTCCCTTTTTCCTCTAGTTTGGGTTTATTACCTGCAACTGTAAAGTCCAGTCAGACTGTGCAGGACAAATGGTAAAGTTAAACTGTAGTAAAAGTGTTAAAAGAGGGGCAAATAAAATTTCAAGGATCATTGCTTTGAATTATTTTAAGCCACTTTAAAAGGTAATAAATAGGGCTATTCATCCATATCCCCCCATGCACAGTGTCCTTCTATAATGATGAGGGGTAGAATATTGGCCAGAGCTGCTAATGTTGTTATGATAATCCTATGTACTTCTGCGGTTGCTTGCACTTAACTGTGGCAAAGAATAAAATACTTTTCAGTGATCAAGCACCCAGAGATCACTTTGATTATATGCTTTGTCTCAAGATTTTTATTTTACAAAGGAGCTAAGCATTTCTATAGAGCTACAAAAACGGACCTTCGAATAACCATTCCCCCCAAAAATTTATTTCATCCCACAAGCTTTACCTACACTGTGTATCTCTTACATAAGCAACTTGTTATATTAATTCAGGGTTTGTTTTTTAGACTCTATTTGCTCTTTAAATGTTCCCTGTTAAAAGAAAAGGCTTTGTAACCAAAATTACAGTTCACCTTGGTCCACTTTGCAAATGCTTGACATATGACAGCATTGTTCTCAGGCAACTAATCTACAAACAGTCTAATGGAGTACATTTATGGAGCTGTTTCTAAAGAACTGACAGTATTCTAGTACTGCCAGCTGTTAAAATGATGGATAAGATACTTTATTTTAAAGCTCCAGTATACTCATCACAGTGGGGCAATGCATGTGAATGCACTTACATTGCTCCGGCTGTGTTCAGAGGCAGCATCACTTGATGCAGTGCAGCAGCAAAATGAGGATAGATACATGGATGGATTTTAAATGGCTGGCTGCAAATTTTATTACATTGAAATACAGAGGAGGGGCCCTACCTACTCACCCATCACCCATACTCTCCTATACCAGGCATTTAATTAGTTCCAGTATGGGGATTACAGGGGTCTTACCATATAACCTATAACTTAGGGTAGGCTCTCCTCAGCCTACCCTGCCCCAGGCCTCATCTCTTTTTCAGTCCTGCTGTTATCCGTGGTTTTATGAACCCTAAACTGTGCTAACTAGTCTGTTTTCCCAGCATTTCAGGGCATAAATCAATGGGAACACAGCTCCTCCATTTGATAAATGATTGGCACACACGAGTGCTTACAATCAAAAATCCCTGTTTTTGTTGTCTAAAGCACACATCTAAAACAACAATAGTTTAGAGCACCCAGATATAGTTACCCAAAGTCCGAGATGGTGTTGAGTGATCAGCAAGAGGTTTCTGGTGGCCAGCCTGCCTCCTAGCCAAGTTGGATATCAGATTCCTAGCTTGTCAAAAGCCTCTTCAAACTTCTCCAAATCTAACTAATCTCTTGTATAGGTTGCTCAGAACAAAGCACATAACTCAAAATAACTGCTAATGGGCTGACAATTTCCCTAGCAACAGCAGAGAACTCATAATTTCTACTTATCAGCAAAGGAACTCCCAGCAAAAAAAACCCCAAAAACTTTTAATCACAGTATGTCAAATTGCTGGTACTAGTATGACAGGTCTCGCACTTTCTCTTCTTGGGGGAGCAGGGGGTTCAGGGCACCATTTCTTGTCCCTGAACTGGGGTATTAATTGCCCTACTAATGTCCTAGAGGAGGGGAGTGGAGAGGGAGGGACCCAGGCCCACCCTCTACTCAGGGTCCCAGCCCTGGGGCCCTAAGGATAGCTGTAAACCACTTGAACTAGCAGTTCCTTCCCCTGGGCTACTTCCCTCTCCAGCCCTTAAGCTTATGGGGCTTCCTGCCCTCCCTCTCCACAGACCAGGTGTCCCTTTACCTAGGGTCTTGGTCTTTTTAGCCCACCGCAGCACTTTTCCAAACTCTCCTCTACTTCCCTCCAAACTGCTCTCTACTCTGGCACTAATCCACTCTGCTTCAACTCCTCCTCCTGTCTGATTGAAGCAGGGGGGTTTTATCATGTGATTGGCTTCAGGTGCTCTAACTGGCTTCAGGTGCATTAATTAATCTATTGCAAACTTTGTTCCCTCTACAGGAATAAGGCTCCCTTCTGACACTCTCCTGCTGCCCTCTGGCCATGCTGTATCACAACAGACACCCAGATCTAAGGTCAGCTCCTCACACTCCCTCCCATTTTCATAAATCTGTCACTTTGTCTATCTTTATTAGCAACACTGACGCTGTGCAACTGTTTTGTCTGCTTAAGCAAAGGCCAAATTATCCCTATGTGGTGTCTTTGCTTCCAATTAATGGTGGCTTCTTCTTCTTCAACGCTTAGCCAAACAGTCAGCCATAGTGATCATTCACCATTTGGTCAGTTCCTGTGAGACTGCAAGGACTTGACAGCCCAAGAGTGCAAAATTGGAACAGATTTGATGAACCCATGTGACAGGGGGGTCTTCCTCAGTTGAAGGAATTTTATCTTGAATGTTACAAGCCATTTGGAGAACAGCATTCACCGGAATGTCTTGTGGCATTCTCGTGACATGTCCGAAAAGTATAGAATGTTGTCTGCAGAAAATGGCCCTGGTAGTCTGTACACTGGACCAACTGTAAACATCTGCATTACAGATGAAGTCATTCCACTTTATGCCCAGTATATGACATTGGCATTTTGTGGCATAGTGTCCATGTTTCGCAGCAGTAGAACAGTACAGGGAGAGTATAGCTCGAATAGATCCTGAAATTGGTTGTTATAATGAGATGATGTTGATTCCATATTCATTGTAAATGACACATGGTAGATGCTGCGATGCCAATCCGATGGAGAACCTCCATGTGAGAGTTGGAGAAACTGGTGAATAAAAAACCCAAATAGCAAAAGCTGGAGACTGCTCTGACAGTTTCATTATTCAAAGAGATTGGAGTCACTGGTGGTCCTACATTTTGCAGCTTTGTCTTTGACCATAAAACATGGAGGGCAGTCTCCTCCATTTGCTGGAGTGCCTCACGAAACTTGTCAGGGTTCTGTACTAAAAGAACAGCATCATCAGCATAATCAAGGGCTGAGAACCTATGGACCTGATGGAATGCTGCATTATGAAATCCATTGCCCAACAAAAGAGTGCAGGAGCCAAGATGCAGCCCTGCCTGATATCAGATACTGATTTAAAAGGTGCCAACCTCTGACTCCCCAGACATACATGGGCAGTGGTTCCATTATTCAGCTCTCTAATAAAGTCCAATAATGGGTAGGGACAGCTGTGCCCTTTAAAGTGGTAGGGACACCTGCGTCCTTTAAGGCCTCCCATAGCCTTAATGGTGGCTGAGTACACAAAAATGGCTGCCATTATGTCAAGTCCAGTTTTCTCATAACACTCCCCTCCTTGAAGGTCTCATAACATTAAGACCTTCCCTTATAACAAATTCAGTAGGTTACTCGTGAAGCCCATCATAGGCTCAAGGCTCTTGACTGAGACTGAGCAAAGACCTTCTCATTGGCACCCTCAGTTTCCCCCCCCCATCTTGCCTCATTAACAGCCAGACTTTATATAGTCCCCATCAGGGAAAGGCCCATGGTCTATAAAAGCACAAGTCTTGCAATCAGTTGATTTTCTTTACTACCCAGCATATTAGGGCCAGGAATAAAACAACTACCGCTACCTGGAACATCGGAATCACCACAGTTGGATGTAAGGCCAAATTTAAGATCCTCACTGCTGTGGGGGACCATCTCAGCAAAGACTCCCACCATTTGTGTTCCAAATCTTTGTAACCCCCTCGATTACTTATTTAATCTCATGAGTGGAGTGATGGACAGTGACCATGACTCTGTGTGCTTCTTGTTTAGCTGCATGTAAATAATTCCTGTGGTTATGTCAAGTCCAGTTCTCTCATAACACTCTCACCCCCTAAGCCTCCATCCCCAGTGAGGGCTAGACAGTGGGTGCAGAAGTGTGGTGACTTTGGCCTGGTTTGGCCATAAAATCTGACCTTGGTCTATGAGGATCCACACTGTCTCCCTGAACTGTTCATTTTATCCTTTTAACTGCACTGGGAACTGGCTGCAAGTTGCAATAAAGTGCATTCCTACCTAACTTCCTGTGGCTCAAAGGTACTGCAAGGAAGGTGAAAAAACTCCCCAGTTCTCTGCCAATTGACCTAGGGGAGAAAAAAAATTCCTTCCTGTCTCCCAAATGGGTGATCGGCTAGACCTGCAGCATCTGTCAGGCCCAATTCCCCTTATTAGTTCAGGATGGGTATGGTGGGGCTGCTGGAACAGAGCCTGAAGAGGCCCCAAATGGCTCCTACTCCAGGTTAAGTCCTAGAAGCCAGAGAATGCTATTCAATCTGTATTCCTTCCCCACAACTGGCCAACAGGCATCAGAGACTCCAAAAGTTGGAGAGGAATGGACTGATGTCCCTCAGCAAGTGTCTTCTTCTGTTGCTCCTGAGGCTATACCCCTTTCACCACTATCCTCATCAAGTTCCCCCACCCATTGAGGAAGGTGGATGGCATTTGATGTGGACTCAGCAGAGAAATGAGGACAAGACACATGGATGGATTTTAAGCAGCAGGTCACAACTTTTATTACATTTAAATACGGTGGAGGGGTACTACCTACCAATCACCAATACTCTCCTATATCAGGCATTTAATTGGTTCCGGTGCAGGAATTTCAGGGCTCCTTACATATAACCCATAGCTCAGGGCAGGCTCTGCTCAGCCTACCCTCCAGGACTCTGCTTGAGGGAGACAGAGGGTGCAAAAGAGTGGTGACCTCATCCCCTGAGAGCCACAAGGTCTAACCCTATCTCATGAGTGCAAGGCTACCCAGCAAAATCCCAGGTCTTTTACCTCTGGAAACCATTCATTTTAACCTTTTAACTGTACTGGAAACTGGCCACAGGGTGTGCCAGTGATTAGCTTGGTCACACATCCCCAAACAGCCTCCTGGTATCACAACTCCTGCCCATTCCCTTTCAACTCATGCCATCACCATAGGTCAGCACCTCTACCCAACAAATGCACTCCACCATCCCTGAAATAATTCAGGCTGGTTGCATTGGGAGGGACTAGGAAGAGAGTTCCTCTGCTTAGCTAAAATCTATCTTTAGTTTCACCATGAAAACAAGGCTAATGTTATTCATTAGCAACTTGAAATGTAAAGAGAGGGAAGGGAGACTGCTATGTATGCTGTCCATCGCTATTTATTAGAGGATGAGAAATCAAAGTTTTTAGCTAGAGGAACAAAACTGGCCAAAGGCAAAGGAAGAGATGCATCTGCACTGCAGTCAAAAGCATTAATATGCGTCGAGCTTGATCTGTGACAAATCAGCATTATTCACATTTCAAAGTCAAACCTAATATTTTTTTTCTGGACTAGGTCATAGTGGTCCTGAGGATAATTAAATTAGTTGTAGAGATTGCGGTCTCAACACGTAATTTCAAGTGTCTCTCTGTGAAAATTACCTGCAGGTCATGATTTTAGCTACCACCGAGGACCCTTTGGGTACAGTGGTGTTGCCTATGTTTAATGATCCTGTAGTTACGTTCATGTAATTTTTGGTTCGCCTACTCTATGACATAGCTGACAGGATTTTATCGTGCCTCAGCACTGAAGCATGACACCATTAATCTCACAGATGTGCCAGCATCACTCAGCCCGCTTTGCTAACAAATACTGTTCAAAAAAAATCTCCATGTGAGTATTTTAACCCACTCATGATCTCCAAAAATTTGGGGTAGTTGTCTGTTTGGTTACATATTATCCATATCGGGTATGGTATGATATCATCTTCTGTGGCATGATCAGATTAAGATATCCATACCAGCTACTTCACTACCACAGCAGGTAACAAATACACCAGGACTCAGTTTTTCAAAACAGTCTAGGCAATTTTGTATGGTTAGATTCCCTAAAAATGTTTTGAAAATTTCAGCTTCAGTGTTTTGGATCTGGGGCAGGAGGGACGGGTGGGTGAGGTTGTAGGTACCATATGTTCAAATAATAAACAGAGATGCATGTGCTCCCCATGTTCAAATGTCTGTGTGTCAACACATTTCAGTGGCTGGTTGGCTTGAAAGAGTGGCTAGGCAAGTGCACCGCAAACAGTAAGAGCACTGGATCATGGCACAAAGGGCTGCCTAAGCCCAGGGATGAAAATGGCACAAGAAAGGCATGACACAGTATATGAGGTGCATTAAATTATTGTCATAATTATACTGTTAATAATGATTATAGAGACACAGGGCTAATGCCAGTCTAAATTTAGCCTGGGGGCAGCGATGTCCTCTCAACCACTACACATATGTAGACTAATTAACTGTAGGACCTGTTTCTGATCTCATATATACAGATATAAATCAAGAGTTACGCCCTATAAGTAAACTGACTCACACGAATGTACACTGACAAAAGGTCAGAATCAGGACTTAGAAAATCAAAATTACTTTTTAATGTTTCTCTTTTTATCTCAATAATTTACAAATAAACAAGAAAGAACATGAAAATTAATTCCACCTTTCTTCCCTCCAAACATGAACATAAAAGCAAAATGTTTGAAATGCAAAAGCATACAATAGTCCTTTAAAGTGGTGCAAAGGGGCCAGAATTTGGCCAAAGTGGCCCCGCTGAAAACTTCCCCAGTGGTAGAGAACTGTAAGAGGATATAAAGCCAGCAGAGCTGGCTCTTCCACCAACTGCCTTCCCAGTTCCAGCACAGGGGTTACATCGGGGGTGGGAGGAGGTATAGTAAAGGAGGCCAGGGTGGGGATGACTGAAGCTTTGATTTGCAAATTCCCTGCTGGCATAGGGTCCTCTTCAGGACCTTAGTGAGCTGGCATAAGTTAGAGCAGCCTAGCTGGATGCTCTGATTTATACTGGGGCCAAAATTGCTGCATTTGAGAACTGAGTCATGGTTTCCTGTTCTCTCTCTCCTCCACCCAGTAAATCTCAGCAGACTAGAGAATCTAGCCCATAAACTACAATCTTACTCCCAGTGAAGTCAACAGGACTTTCGCAGTTAACTTAAATGGGGTCAGGTCCATATACAACTAAACACATAATAGGCTGTTATAATTGTGAAAACATAATAATAAAAACCAACTATATACCTTAAAATATATTATAAAACAATGCACATGACTCTATGTTCATATTTTTCTTCATATATTTAAAGTTTATGCTCATCTCTACAAAAGCACCACTAGTTTTTCCCAATTTCATAGAATTTGCCATATGAAGGTTAGAAAAGGGTCTCATATCATGTTAAAATCATACAGTTCCATGTTGGAAAGCAGGGATTTTATCATTTCACTCTGGTGTTTGCAATAAAGTTATTTATTCCCCAGTTCTTCTTACAGGGCATCCTTTTGCTTTCCCAGCTTGGCAGCACTGGTCTAAAATTGAAAAGAAGCTATATAGACTTTCTCCATTTACACCTCTAAAGAGTTGTTACTTTCATAGATCAAGATTTTCTAGGGATCTAATTGCAATTCTTGTCATATGGAATCATACATGTTAAGTCAGCCACTCAAAGGGGAAATTGTATCAGTATAGAAGACATCACAAAGCTCCCTCCATTTCAGGGTATTCAGATATGACACCTTGCTTCAATGCTCAAAGTGAAACTAACCTTACACCTACAGCTACACTTACCGAGGCTTGTGTCTTGTTTAGTATGTTACCAAGGGCTTTATTTCACAAACTTATCATTCACAAACTTCTATCATTCGGATACCTCAGAGGGAGACCTAAGTATTAAATTCACTAAATCTGACAACATAACTGCATGGAGATTTCTTAAAATATGTTCCAGATTTATATTCTTCCTTCCCATTTGCATCCGGTCAGCTCTTCCCTTTTTCTCTGCCTTTGGGACAGCTTTGGTCATCACTAGAGCTGGTTGAAAATTTTCTGATGAATATGTTTCCATTAGAAAATGCCATTTTGTTAAATTTGAAACTTTGCACGAGAACTTGTCAATTTTGGTAAAAGTTTCCTTGAAAAAATTGGGAAAAAAAGGCATTTTGATGAGATCAGAATGTTCCATTTTCACCTTATCAGAATGAAATATTTAAATTTTTCATTTTAAAATCCCTTTTTGTTTCAAAATTTATTTTATATTAAATTATAATATAAAGTCAAGTCAAAATCAGAATGAAATGTTTTATCAAAACAGCATATTTTGATTGACTGGAAACAATTTTTTTTATTTCATTTTGTGTGACGTTTAGATTTTTTGTTTTTGTTCTGATTCAGAGTGAAAACAAATGTAAAGATATTGAAATTTCTCACAGAACAGAAATTCTGACTTTCAAACAGCTCTAGTCATGACCTCCAATAGTCATTCTGGTCATGTGTCCAGAACTCTCTCTTGCACTTAGCTACCTCTAGCATTCAAAGATTTTCTCTCTAGGGTGCTGCCCGCACCCTCCATTCCTGAAAATTAATCAATATGCATGTTTTGTGTCTACTTACTGATGGCAGATAATAGCCAGTTTGCGAGTAAATGCAAGTTGATGACTATTCCTTCCACAACTGCTCTTTTCTAGGAATATTTGGACATCATGGTTAAGGAGAATCTTTGTACGTATAGATCAACTACAGCTCTATTAGCTTGTTCCACTTTCCTCTCTGGGTTGGGGAGCCCTCCTTTTGGAGGGCTTCAGGAGAAGCTGTCACTGGAAGATGTCCTGGAATCATGGTTCCTGCAGGAGAGTTTCTCCTCGGGGGCTAGCAGGAGATTTGGACTGTGGTAGCACAGTAAAGACAAGTGGTATCTCTCTAGCTTCACATGAAATTCCATGAGATGAAACTTAGTTTGCTCAGGGCTATTCCCTGATGAGAAAGGACGGTGCTTTCTAGCCTTGTAATCTGATAATGACTTGGTAGAAGGTTTGCGGAGGAGATTGCTGATATTTATTTATATCACAACAAAAATTTTAAAAAGACTTGAAACCACACAGATACACACATCACTAACCTATGTAACACCAGACTGTAAACTTAGATTGTAAACTCTGTGGAAGGAGGAGTCATGTTATATTATGTGCCTAGCTACTGTAATAGCAGTAATAATTTCTAGTCTTCAAAAATTGAGGATGGACAAAATTAAGCTAGGGACAAAAACAACAGACACAAAAACAGTTGTTCTGAATCCTGACATTCTGAAACAATATTTAAAAAACTGGAATTGAATAGTTAGGATCCTTAATTAGGAACTAGGGCTGTAATTAATCACAGTTAACTCAAGCGATTAACTCAAAACAAATTAACTCAAAATTAATCATGATTAATCACACTGTTAAACAATAATATAATACCACTTATTTAAATATTTGTGGATGTTTTCTACATTTTCAAATATATTGACTTCAATTACAACACAGAATACAAAGTGTTCATTGCTCACTTTATATTATTTTTTATATTATTATAAATATTGGCACTGTAAAAAAGAAACAAAAGAAATAGAATTTTTCAGTTCACCTCATACCAGTACTGTCGTTCAATCTCTTTATTGTGAAAGTGCAATTTACAAATGTATATTTTTTGTTACATAACTGCATTCAAAAACAAAACAATGTAAAACTTTAGAGCCTTCAAGTCCACTCAGTCCTACTACTTGTTCAGCCAATTGCTAAGACAAAGTTTGTTAACATTTATGGGAGAAAATTCTGCCCACTTCTTATTTACAGTGTCACCTGAAAGGGAGAACAGACGTTTGCATGGTACTTTTGTAGCCAGCATTACAAGGTATTTACATGCCAGCTAGGCTAAATATTTGTGTGCCCCTTCATGTTTCAGCCTCCAGTTCAGAGGACATGCTTCCATGCTGATGACACTCATTAAAAAATAATGCATTAATTAAATTTGTGACTGAATTCCTTGGGGGAGAATTGTATGTGTCCTGCTCTCTGGTTTCACCCAAAATCTGCCATATATTTCATGTTATGGCAATCTTGGATGACAACCTAGCACACTTTGTTTGCTTTAAGAACACTTTCACTGCATATTTGACAAAATGTAAAGAAGATACCAATGTGAGATTTCTAAAGATAGCTATAGTACTTGACTCAAGGTTTCAGAATCTGAAGTGCCTTCCAAAATCTGAGAGGGACGAGGTGTGGAATGTGCTGTCAGAAGTCTTCTATAAATTAAAAGAGCAACACTCAGACACAGAAACTACAGAACCCGAACCATCAAAAAAGAAAATCAACCTTGTGCTGGAGGCATCTGACTCCGATGATGAAAATGAATGTGTGCCAGGCCTCAGTGCTTTGGATCATTGTTGAGTGAAACGTGTCAACAGCATGGAAGCATGTCCTCTGGAACGGTGGCACTGTGGTGTTTAGATGTTGCTTGTAATGATTAGAATTGGGAGCACTGGCTGTTGGGAGTCTGAAAGGACAGGAAATAGGAAGGAGGGAGGAGGAGTTGAGAGGCTGGGAGAAAGCTACAGAGGGTGCAGCAGGAGCTTGGTAAAGAGATTTCCACTTTGAAAATAAAGTTCTGTTGAAGCTTGTTAGTACCTTGCCTGGTTGATACAACAGGCATGAAGGGGCATACAAATGTTTAGCGTATCTGACATGTAAATACCTTGCAACACTGTCTACAAAAGTGCCATGCGAACCCCAGTTCTCCCTTTCAGGTGACACTGTAAATAACAAGCAGGCTGAATTTTATCCCATAAATATAAACAAACTTGGGGAATAGCTCTGAGCAGACTCTGAGTTTCATCTCGTGGAATTTCATGGTAAATGGTATTCTATTATTATTTTAACAGTGTGATTAAAACTGTGATTAATCATGATTAATTTTTTTGAGTTAATTTGTTTTGAGTTAATTGCTTGATTTAACTGTGATTAATTGACAGCCCTATTTACTAATTAAGGATCCTAACTGTTCAGCATGGAAGCATGTCCTCTGGAATAGTGTCCGAAACATGAAGGGGCATACAAATGTTTAGCCTATCTGACACGTAAATAGAACGCTGGCTACAAAATTGCAAAGCTGGCTGAAGAAGTGCCATGTGAACACCTGTTCTCCCTTTCAGGTGACACTGTAAATAAGAAGTGGGCAGGATGTTCTCCTGTAAATATAAACAAACTTTTTTGTCTTAGTGATTGGCTGAACTAGAAGTAGGACTGAGTGGACTTGTAAGCTCTAAAGTTTTACATTGTTTTGTTTTTGAGTGCAGTTATGTAACAAAGATATCTACATTTATAAGTTGTACTTTCACAATAAATATATTGAACTACGGTACTTGTATGAGGTGAACTGAAAAATACTATTTCTTTTGTTTATATTTTTACAGTGCAAATATTTGTAATAAAAATAATATAAAGTGAGCACTGTACACTTTGTATTCTATGTTGTAACTGAAATCAATATATTTGAAAATGTAGAAAACATCCAAAATATTTAAATAAATGGTATTCTATTACTGTTTAACAGTGCGATTAATCACAATTTTTTTTATCTCACGATTAATTGCAATTAATTTTTTAATTGTTTTACAGCCTGTGGCAAATTGCTGGCACTATTATGATGGGTCTCGTGCTTTCTCTTCTTGGGTGGGGGGTTCAGGGCACTGTTTCTTGCCCCTGAACTGGGGTATTAACTGCCCCACTAGTGTCCTAGAGGAGGGGAGTGGAGAGGGAGGGACCCGGGCCCGCCCTCTACTCTAGGTCCCAGCCCAGGGGCCCTAGGGATAGCGGTAAACCACTACAACTAGCGGTTACTTCCCCTGGGCTACTTCCCTCTCCTGCCCTTAAGCTTGTGGGGCTTCCTGTCCTCCCTCTGCACAGACCAGGTGTCCCTTTACCTAGGGTCTTGGTCTTCTTAGCCCACCGCAGCACTTCTCCAAACTCTCCTCTGCTTCCCTCCAAACTGCTCTCTGCTCCAACACCAATCCACTCTGCTTCAACTCCTCCTCCTGTCTGATTGAAGCAGGGGGGTTTTATCATGTGCTTCAGACTGGCTTCAGGTGCTTTAATTGGCTTTGTGTGCTTTAATTAATTTATAGCAAACTTTCTTCCCTCTACAGGGAACAAGGCTCCCTTCTAACACTCTCCTGCTGCCCTCTGGCCTGGGCTTTCCTTGCTTTTTGCCACTGTTTTAGTCCCCCCACCACCACCGCCGGACCGGGCCAGACGCTCTTTCTTCGTTTTGTTTTGTTTTTTTTGCTGTTTTTTTTCCTGGTTTGAGTGCTGGTCGGCTGCCAGCTTGCCTGCCCCCCACGCCTGCCCTCAGACGCTGCTATTGCTTCAGCTGCAACCCCCGGAGAAGGGGGGAGGACTGCCAACCCGCTCCCCGGAGGAGGGGAGTGGATGCCCCCAGACCCAACCATTTTGCTGTTTGTTTGTGGACCCACAATTAATCGTCTTCTTATCTTTGCTTGGCATTTTTGGAATGCTCCACAAAGACCGGGAGAGAAGACAGCTGACAGAGACATTGCCCGGGGAAGCTACAAATCATCGTGGAGGGGGCCGTAAGACTGAGTAACTTTTGAACTGTACTCTCGTGTGGGGGGAGTTTGACTGTGTCTTACCTGCGTTTGTAGGGGCACAGGGGTGTGGCACGGAGCTGCCCCCCGATCCATCGGTGCCCCCCCAACATTACTACAACCGTCACGGCCCCCAGCCGTCTGTCCCTGCTGGCAACCTGCCATCTGCCTCTAGCCTCAATTGCTTGCTTTGAATTCCATCATCCAGACCAGACACAACAGCCGACCAAACGAGACTCTTTGGATAAACGCGCGTGGGTCCGCATTCCCCACCCCTACCCGCGGACTGCCCACCCAACAGTTTGCCCCTACTACCTGACCCCAACTCCTGTTTCCTTCCCCTGTCCAGTCCGACCCATTTGCCCCTCCCCCCCCGCCTGCAGCCCAACAGGGAGAAGTGGTTAATCTCCTTCCCCCTCCCCCCTCCTCCTTCTGGTGTCTCCCCATCTCTCCCTGCTCACGATGGTGGGGAATGAGAGGGGTGAGGCCTCTCCCCCACCTACCTCCCTGCCCAACCCCCAAGCCCCCTCCCCACCACTGCTGCCAAAACACCTGCCACCGCCACCGCTGGGGCATTGGCAGCCGGAGGCACCGGGGCGACTATTACCGCTGCTACGCCCACCGCCCCCCCAGATTCTAGGAAAGCCCCCCCGGTTGGCTGGAAAGGCCAGAGTGTGAAGAAAGGAAAGGGCCCCGCTAAAACCACCAGGCCCTCCATAGCAGGGGCTGCCCCCACAGCTGTGGCCTCGTCATCGACCATGGCGTCCCTCCCCGCTGTTCCCTCCATCAGCTCTGTGAGCGTCCCTTCCCCGGCCCCCAGGGCGTATGCCCGGGCAGTGGCAGCCCCCCCTCCACCTGCCGCCTCGTCACCTCGCCCACCCACCGCCTCCGCTACCATCAATAGTGGCCGAGGCTCCTTTCCCACCATGACCAGGAAGCATGGTGTCCGTTGCCTCCTGGTGCCCGCCTCGCCCCACGTGGAGACCTACGTGCAGACGTTGGCGAGGGTGGTAGGACCCACGGCTATTGTGGCAGCCTCCAAAATGTACGGGAAGGTCGTCTTTTTATTAGCATCGGAGGCTGCTGCCCAGGAGGCAGTGGAGAAGGGCCTGGCGGTGGGGGGGGGGTGTTTGTCCCCCTGGAGCTGCTAGAAGACCTGGGCGTCTGCCTAGTGCTGACCTCCGTCCCTTCTTTTCTACCCAATGCCGCCCTGTTACCCGCTCTCTCCACCCTGGGGAAACCCGTTTCTGTCATCAGCCCTCTCCCATTGGGCTGCAAGGACCCCACCTTCCATCACGTCCTTTCGTTCCGCTGGCAAGTGCAGCTTCTACTGCCGCCGGCGGCGCGTGACGGAGAGGCGCTCGAGGGGTCCTTCCTAGTCCCCTACCAAGGAGCCCGCTATCGGGTCTTTTACTCCACGGGAGAGGCCCAGTGCTACCTCTGCTGATCAGAGGGGCATGTCCGAAGAGACTGCCCCTTGGCCCGGCGGGGAGGGGCACCCGAGACCCGGCAGGACATCGGCTCCGTCATTGCCGGCGCCTCTGGCCGCCCGAGATCTGCAACCACCTCTCCTCCTGCTCGATCCACCACTGCTCCCAAGAGACACCTCCCCTACAACGCCCAGACGAGGGAGGGAGCCCCGCCCTTGCTGTTAACAATCCAGAAGAACCTATGGAGGAGGGTGCAGCAAAGATATTACCGGGCATAGGAGAGGGCCCGCCCCAAGGAGAACCACCCCCCCTCATGTTGCCTCACCTTTACCCCCCCGAGCCCGTGAACCATCGCCTCTGCCCCCCGACACGACCCCTGCTAACCAGCCCCCAGATGATGCTATGGAGACTGGACCCTAGTTCAGGGAAAGCGAGGCAAGCGGAAGGCCCGAGCTCCGCTGCACCCATCCGATGCGGATGCCCCCCGGAATACCAGGAAGGGAGGCACTGACACTGAGCCTTCCGCTATGCCCACAAGAGAGATCCATCCGCCGGTGTCAGAAGGGGAAGACAAAATAGCACTGGAAGGTAGAATCTCCCCTCCACAGGAGACCCTCTCCTCCGAGACCCCTGAGGAAGCCCCTTCTGCCCGAATATCACCCGAACCCCCCGCGAACCCCAAAGCGACCGTCGCAGCGGGTGCCAGAGGGGAGTCCCCCAGGGTGGCAGAAGACACCTCTCCTCCATGTATGAGGAGATCGAGCCCCTAGGTTTGACCCCAGTCACCCAGGGAGAGAATGACCTACTGCCGGCTGGCCTCGATCTGGGCAACCTTACCCCAGTCCCCCTTTCCCCATGCTCCCTCCCCCTAACCGCCTTCCTGGGCGAGCACCCTGCAGAAGGTGGTCCACCACCTGAAGCCATGGCTGCCAAATCCACCACAGAGCCTGTGCCTAGCATCACTGGGAGCCCCCTCCACACCCCCTTAACCCTCGAATCTGTTCGGGAGGCACCACCTCTCAGCTGCTTGCCTCCCGAAGCCCAGAGCCTCGCCTCTGCCCCCGCACCCACGCCCACCCCGTCCCTGCCCAATCCACCTCCTCCTGCAATGCTATTGCCGCCCCTGGGGTTATTTCTTTCTCGTTTTTTGCGGATCCCCCCCAAGGAGCAGTCTTTGCATTTTCCTGCCGCGACCCATTAGGAGCTGCAATTTTCCCTCCGCCATCCTCTTCTACCCCAAGGCTTGAGACGGACCTAATAACTTTAGCCTGTCAGACGCCCCGTCGGTGGTCTGCACCCTGCCTGCCCGCCTCAGCGGACCACGAGGCTGCACAAAGAGCCCCACCAGGGAATAACCCGGAAATTGCAACCCCACCCCCGCCATGAGCTGCGAAAAGCGTTGCGACAGTTTTTAGAAGACATCCGTGGCTCCCGCAATAGGGTACAGCTAGCTCTCCAGCTATGGGCGGACTTTGATCAAATCCTCCAGGCCACAAGGGCCCTTATAAAGGAGGGTAAAGGGAAAGGAAGGCACGGTGCTGCGGCCTACAGGCGGGCCCGCAGCTTCCGTGACGATTTACTCACGGGATGGGTCACGGATTGTTGCGTGACCCGCCGGGGGCTGCGAACACCCCCCGCCAACAAGGAACACCCACCCCTCCAGCCCTCCGCATGACGCCTCTCATTATTGCAACTTTGAACACCAGGAGCTGTAGGATGGCTCTCCGCAGGTCCCAGGTGCTCTCTTACCTTCGGGAAGGGAGGTACTCTGTAGTTTTCCTGCAGGAGACCCATACGGATCCAACCGCCGAGGACAGCTGGCGGCTGGAGTGGGGGACAGGGTCTACTTCAGCCACTTCACGATTCGACAAGCTGGAGTGGCGTCCCTGTTCTCCCCCAACCTACGGCCCGAAGTGCTAGGGGTCACTGAGGCCGTGCCGGGCCACCTGCTGCATCTCCGAGTCCGTATGGAGGGGCTCGTGGTCAACGTCGTCAACATCTATGCCCCAACAACGAGCCCGAAGCGGCCGCAATTCTATCAGCGGGTGTCCGACTTCCTCAGCACCCTAGATTCTCACGAGTGTTTAGTCCTGGGAGTAGACTTTAACACCACCCTCGAGGAACAGGACCACTCAGGGGCCGAGCTGAGCCCGACCGCTGTGAACATTCTCCGAGAAATAGTCGAACATTACTCCCTAGTAGATGTCTGGCGTGACCACCACCCAGATGACACTTCCACGTTCACCTTTGTCCGGGTGGAGGCCCATCGGTCACAACGCTCTCGGTTGGACCGTATTTATTTATCCCGTTTATTTATCCACTCCTCCAACATTCGGCCGGCCCCATTTTCCGACAATCATCTAGCCACCATAACAGCCTCCCTCCGTGCAGAGAGGCCGGGACTGGCCTAATGGCACTTTAAAACAGCCTGTTGGAGGATGAGGGCTTCGTGACGTCCTTCTGGGAGTTTTGGCTGGCCTGGCGAGAGCAGCGGTGTGCCTTTCCCTTGGTGCGGCGATGGTGGGATCTAGGGAAGGTGCGCGCCAAGCTCTTCTGCTGTGACTACACCCGGGGCACCAGCCGACGGAGGAATGCAGCGATAGAGCAGTTGGAACGGGAGGTCTTACAGATAGAGAGGCATCTGGCCGCCAGCCCCGAGGACCCGTTCCTCTGCGGAGCATGCTGGGAGAAGCGGGAGGAGCTCCGGGCCCTCGAGGACCATCGGGCCCTAGGTGTCTTTGTTCGATCCCGCATCCGCCTCCTTCGGGAGATGGATTGCGGCTCCCGTTTCTTCTACACCCTGGAGAAAATGAGGGGGGCCAAGAAACACGTCACCTGCCTTCTAGGCGCCCCCCTCACGGATCCGGTGGAGATGTGTGGGAGGGCCCGTGACTTCTACACAAGCCTTTTCTCCCCGTATCCGACCGATCCTGGTGCTTGCAGGGTGCTCTGGGAGGAACTCCCCATGGTCAGCGTGGGCGACCAAGACCGACTAGAGCTGCCTCTCACCCTGGCCGAGTTCTCGGAAGCCCTCCGTCGCATGCCCACCAATAAATCTCCGGGCATGGACGGGCTGACCGTGGAGTTCTAAAGCACGTTCTGGGACATCCTTGGCCCAGACCTAGCCACCGTCTGGGCTGAGTCTTTGCAGGGCGGGGTCCTCCCCATTTCGTGCAGGCGAGCAGTGCTCGCCTTGTTGCCGAAGAAAGGGACCTCCGCGATTTACGAAACTGGTGTCCCGTCTCACTCCTTAGCACGGACTACAAAATCGTAGCGAAAGCAATCTCGCTGCGGCTAGGGTCCGTGATGGCGGACGTGATCCACCCAGACCAGACCTATACTGTCCCGGGTTGCAGCATTTTTGACAATCTATTTCTAGTCCGAGATCTTTTGGAACTCGGGCATAGAGACGTTCTGCCGTTCGCCCTCCTGTCTCTTGATCAGGAGAAGGCGTTCAATAGAGTGGACCATGGGTACCTCCTGGGCACTCTGCAGGCGTTTGGATTCGGACCTCAGTTTTTGAGTTTTCTCCAGGTGCTGTACGCTTCCGCGGAGTGTCTGGTTAGGCTCAACTGGACCCTGACCGAACTGGTCAGCTTCGGGCGAGGAGTACGGCAGGGGTGCCCCCTCTCGGGCCAGGTGTACGCTCTGGCGATCGAGCCCTTCTCTGTCTCCTCCGCAGGAGGTTGACAGGGTTGGTGCTGCGGGAGCCGGAGCTGCAGCTGGTCCTGTTGGCGTACGCCAATGATGTGCTCCTCGTGGTCCAGGACCCGGGGGACTTGGCGCAGGTGGACGCTTGCCAGACCGTCTATTCGGCAGCCTCCTCCGCCCGAGTCAACTGGGTCAAGAGCTCTAGCTTGGCGGTGGGGGACTGGCGGCAGGTGAGCTCTCTCTCACCCGCACTTCAGACCATCCGGTGGAGCGCAGGCCCACTGCTCTATCTAGGCGTTTACCTTTCTGACACGCACCCTTCTCTGCCAGAGAACTGGCAAAATTTAGAAGGAGGGGTGATAGAGCGGCTCCGGAAATGGACGAGGCTACTCTGATGTCTCTCCCTCCAAGGGAGAGCACTGGTGCTTAACCAACTAGTCCTGTCCATGCTCTGATACCGGCTCAACACTCTGGCCCCGGCCCCGGGTTTCCTGACCGACCTCTGGACATCGATTCCAGAGTTCTTTTGGTCAGGAATGCACTGGGCCCCTGTTGGGGTTCTTCATTTACCCCTGAAGGAAGGAGGGCAGGGCCTGAAGTGTCTGCACACTCAGGTCCGTGTCTTCCGCCTCCAGGCCCTGCAGAGGCTCCTTTATAGTGCAGGTAGTTCGACGTGGAGCATATTGGCGCACGCCTTCCTGCGCCGCTTCCAAGGGCTCCGATACAACCGGCAGCTCTTTTATCTTTGTCCGAGGGGTTTTCCGCGAGACCTCTCCGGGCTGCCGGTCTTCTACCAGGACCTCCTCCGGACCTGGAAACTGTTTCTAACGACCAGGTCCGTGGCGGCCACCGTGGGAGCAGATCTCCTCGCGGAGCCCCTGCTACACAACCCCCAGCTCCGTGTGCAGGTGGCGGAGTCCCGCTCGGTGCGCCAGAGTTTGGTCCTGGCAGAAGTCACGAGAGTTGGAGACCTCCTGGACTACGACCGGGGAGACTGGCTGGATCCCGTGACGCTCGCTCGGCGCATGGGGCTCTCCAGACCTCGTACCCCCCGGCGCGTACTTCAGGTGAAGGCCACCTTGACACCCGCTGCTCGGGCTTATCTCAACTGAGCCCTGCATGAGGGCGCACCCCGCTCACCCTCTACCCCAGGTCGCCGGACCTTTCCATTGGGCCCTACCCCGTAGATCCCAACAAACCCCTCACCCTTTCACTGCAAGCCGGCTGCATGAACTGCAGCCAGTCAGCTTCCAAATCGCGCCACGGAAATATCTATACACACTCACGCTTCACACCCTTCTTGCCCACACCCTGGTGTCCCGCCCCGATACAAAGTGGCGGAACTTCCTGCCACCTTTGGAGGGTGAGCAACCCCGGTGGGCCAGCCTGTATTCCACCTTGGTCCCGAGGCCCGTCAGGGACATTAGTTGGCGGCTCCTTCATGGAGCTGTGAGCACGGGCGTGTTTTTGGTGCGGTTCACCCCCATCCCGGATATTTGCCCTTTTTGCAATGTGAGGGAAACCCTGGAGCACGTATATTTAGAGTGTGCCAAGCTGCAGCCCCTTTTCCAGCTCCTCACGAATATTTTACTATGCTTTTGGCTACACTTTTCCCCACACCTTTTTATTTACACACTCCCCATCCGTGGCCCCACAAAGTCGTGGGATCTCTTGGTTAACCTCCTCCTAGCTCTAGCTAGAACAGCCATCTATAAAACCGGAGAGGGGAGGCTGGCCAATGAAGCGTCCTGCGACTGTAGGGCCGTTTTCCGATCCTCACTACATTCACGTATCCACGCGGAGTTCCTCTGGGCGGCGTCCGCCGACTCCCTTGACGCTTTCGCGGAGCGGTGGGTGTTGTCCGGGTTTCTCTGCTTGGTGACCCCATCCGGTTCCCTCCGTCTGACCCTTTGATTGAGGGAAAGAGCGAGAGACCCCAGCCCCAGCCATTGCCGCTGTGGATACCATCATTACTGTCACCTAGGAGGGGTCCTATCACACGTGGGTATATGTTCCCCCCACCCCCAAACCGCCCACCCCGCAGCCGTGCCCATCTTGTCGGGCACTCTCAGGAGAAGAATAATCGGTGACACTGGGCATGGCACTAGGTAACTCGAGGGGGTGGAAGACCAGGAGTGTCGAGGAAGCCCCCCAGCTCTGGGCCCAGGCTAGCCTGAACACTTCTCCCTCCTGAAGGCTGCTGTGTTATACCTTGTGTTTGCTTTTGTTTTGTTGCATAGTTTTGCTTTATCCTTTCTGGTGATTCTTTGTAAGTGTTACAGAAATAAAATTCTTTTCTGCTTCAAAAAAAAAAACCAAAACACTCTCCTGCTGCCCTCTGGCCATGCTCTATCACAAGCCCTATTAGTAACATTATTTCGGCAGCATAAAGCATCAAATGATGCTGATCCTTGCTTTGCCTTTTTCATTTGATGTTCTGTTGTTTTTTTCTTAATGTCAAAGTTAGAGTTTCTAATTTGAAGAAGAAATCAAAGAAAACACCATGTTCACTTTCAGTGGCATATGACTAGACTATACTGTACAGATTGCTTTCCTAATGTGATTTCAAAACTGAAGTATTTGTCATGTGAATGACAAACTGTTACTCTCTTCTGTTGCATACTTTCTCAGTCTCTAATGATATGGCAGCAGCTAGCTCCAGAACGGCCTTACTTTCCATAGTCATCTTATTGTCTTCCAGGCATAAAAATCAACTGGGCATCCTTTATTAACTTCCCTGTCATTTTGTTAAGCCTTCAATGTCTGTAAAAACCTTTGTAAATCCACATTTAAGAGTGAAATTCTCACTCTCAGATTCCTGAAGGTCTCTTACAGATTTGCAAATAACAGAAAACTGCACTCTTCATTGCCAGAAGCAGTCCAGAAGTAACAAATTCACTAAGGCCTCATTTGTGGCTTGTAGACACAGTCTGATAGGAACAGTATGGAGCCCTACTAAGAACACTTCTACCCAAGGTAGCAGGAGGACACATGCCTTCTTCCACACCCATTCAGAGGTGTGAAACATATAGCTACACTGGGACAAAGGAGTGCTCCAAACCCTTCCCATCTTTTTCCAGGTTGTTTCCAAACCAGGGAGTCCTAGCAATCCCTTTGTATGCAGTTTAGATCATCCAATCAGGGAAAAGAAACAATGTCATGTGACCAATTACACAGCTCAGATAGTAAATACACTCCTGAATACTTGTAGCAAACACTTTATGAGCAATCTGGAGGAAACAGTTTGTTTGCACCATCAATTGGAACTATTGTACTGTTAGGTGAGAAAAATTAAAAATGAAGCAGTTATGCCAACTGAACCAAAGTCAGGCCAATAAGGGTTGCTGGGAAAGTCTCTGAATAAGATAAGTAGAGTGAAAGAATACTTGTTTAAGTTGCAGGGAGTGAGAAAAGGGGAGGCCCGCATTCCTGCATTTTCCTACCAGATATTCTGAGAATGGTTTGTTTAGATAAGGAGACACACTGTCTCCACTCCCAGTTTCTGTTCTATGTCTGTTCTTAACTCCTCGTCTCCTGGTTGACACCCATACTGATAAGAAAGTTGGTGAGGCATTACGATTTACTAAAAGCTATATACAAGAAAGGGATAGGTATGCATGCATAATAGAGAAAGAGAACTTTTAACTAACATGGGGGGGCTGCTTCATTAATAATCTGTGACACGACGGAACTGTCTATAAAAACCTATTAGTTTTACCTAAGAGGCTGCTGGTTCTCCTTGGAGATG
Source organism: Eretmochelys imbricata (assembly GCF_965152235.1). Taxonomy (NCBI): domain Eukaryota; kingdom Metazoa; phylum Chordata; order Testudines; family Cheloniidae; genus Eretmochelys; species Eretmochelys imbricata. The sequence continues at coordinate 56,130,483 of NC_135576.1, read as the reverse complement.
GGCCGCTCTCTATTGTTGTGTGCACTCCTCAATAAAGAACTTGTGTTTGGACCTTGCTGGTGTTGCCTGTCTCTCTGTGGTCAGACAACGAACTGTGTCCTTCGGGGTTCGAGTCCTCGACAAATTTGGTGACTCCTCCGGGACATGTCTGACTCTCCGGCGTGGGATCAGACTCTAAAGCAACGCAGCGCGCATCCTCCAGTTTCAAGGAGCCTTGCCAGTGATCTGATCCCTGCGTCGGCGATAAGGCGTGTTCTGCGAACCAGCTGAAGCCCGTAGAAATCCAGCAACATCCACCTACCCATTGAGTAGGATCCAGATCTTCAGGGTTCAAGTCCCTGGAGAGGTAAGCGATTGCTTGATACTAAGAGCGGGGGATTGTGGGTTTGAGTCCCTTTCTCCACCTAGGATGGGACAATTTGGCAGTAAATGCCTGGGGGATCCCCTGTTGTCTCTGATACTCAGAGATTGGAAGGGAATCTCTGGAACTACTGGTTTAACTAAATCAAAAATGAAAAATTTATGTCAGGTTCAATGGCCAGCCTTCACCACTCATTTATCCCCGACTAAAGATTGGCCAGCCTGCGGAACGTTTTCCGCAGATAGGATGGATTCCTTAAGAGATATTTTGGTTGATCTTAGATCGGAACAAATGGATTATTTGTTTGTATGGTATAACTATAAACCAAAAGAAGGACGTATGGCCTTTGAAGCTGTGTGTATGGAAAAATCTATCAAATCTCTACAGCCCTATGTCCCAGAAACTCAGACAGAAGAAGATGAGTATATCCCAGTGGGGATACCACAGAGACAGAGCCAAAGAGCAAAGGTGGAGGTTGGGAATACAGGGGAGAAGAGGAACTATGTCCAAGGAGTGGGCCCTTCTGATTCATTAGGAGATATCCCTGGAACTTTCAGGGGACCCCTTTTTTCTGGGTCCCCTGCAAGTTCAAAAGTTATCCAAGCTCCTTTGCGAGCTTACCCTGTTCCACAAAGTAATGGGTAGCCTCAAATGGTGCTTACCCACACTCCATTTACAACTGCAGACTTATTAAATTGCCAGCATTCTATGCTGCGCCTTCTGGATAACCCCGAGGCAGTAGAGAGAATGTTCCGAACTGTTTTCTCTATCCATTTACCGACATGGGCAGATATAAATCAGTTGATGGACACCCTTCTAACCAAGGATGAACGTCAGAAAGTCAAAGAAAAAGTTTCAGAGTAACAGCCGTGTTAGTCTGTATTCGCAAAAAGAAAAGGAGTACTTGTGGCACCTTAGAGACTAACCAATTTATTTGAGCATGAGCCGTTGTCCTTGGACTGGCCGCTACCACCACCAAACTAATACTGTATCTGATGAAGTGAGCTGTAGCTCACGAAAGCTCATGCTCAAATAAATTGGTTAGTCTCTAAGGTGCCACAAGTACTCCTTTTCTTTTTAAAGAAAAAGTTGCAGCATTTCACCAAACTCAACAAGATTGGGGAGCTATGCCCACCGCTGAGCCTAATTGGGATCCAAACACAGATAGGGGAAAAGATGGGTTGAGTTAATACCGACAAGCTATTTTACATGGACTGAGGGCAGCGGGGGAGGCTACCCCGAATTGGAGTAAGATTACGGCATGCGTACAACTCGCTAACAAACACCCCTCTGATTTTTGTACCCGACTAACAAATGAGGTGAGGAAACATAGCAACCTAGACTTAGAATCAGACTCTGGAAAGGAAATGATCAAGATAGTGTTTATGGCACAGTGTGCAGAGGACATTGCAAAAAAGTTTAGGGAACACCTGGACGGAATGCAAGGAAAAAGCCTACCTGAAGTAGTCAGTATTGCAACCCGAGTCTATAATGGGAGGGAAGAAAAGAGGGAAAAGGAGAAAAGGAAGGAAAAACTAAAAGATATGAAGGATCAAGTGTCGCTGTTGGCAGTGGCCATGTCGGGAGGCAGAAGAAGGGGCCGTGGGCAGAATCGTGGTTCCCGCGGAGGACCCACTGGTAGGGGAAGGGGCGGATTTGTTAAAGGACGAGGGGGGCGTGGAGGTGGTATGGATACGGGATGTGATGGGTGTCATTACTGTGGTGAGGAAGGACACTGGAAAAGAGAATGTCCATATAGACAAAAATCTGACTATAGGCCTGAGATAGTAGGTCAATTCTCTGTGGACCATGAATGAAGGGAGGGGTTTATGGGGCCCTGTCAAGGTTCCTCCCCCACTCTGAACTCTAGGGTACAGATGTGGGGACCTGCATGAAAAACCTCCTAAGCTTATCTTTACCAGCTTAGGTCAAAACTTCCCCAAGGTACAAAATATTCCACCCGTTGTCCTTGGACTGGCCGCTACCACCACCAAACTAATACTGGTTACTGGGGAAGAGCTGTTTGGACGCGTCTTTCCCCCCAAAATACTTCCCAAAACCCTGCACCCCACTTCCTGGACAAGGTTTGGTAAAAAGCCTCACCAATTTGCCTAGGTGACTACAGACCCAGACCCTTGGATCTTAAGAACAATGAACAATCCTCCCAACACTTGCACCCCCCCTTTCCTGGGAAATGTTGGATAAAAAGCCTCACCAATTTGCATAGGTGACCACAGACCCAAACCCTTGGATCTGAGAACAATGAAAAAGCATTCAGTTTTCTTACAAGAAGACTTTTAATAAAAATAGAAGTAAATAGAAATAAAGAAATCCCCCCTGTAAAATCAGGATGGTAGATATCTTACAGGGTAATTAGATTCAAAAACATAGAGAACCCCTCTAGGCAAAACCTTAAGTTACAAAAAAGATACACAGACAGAAATAGTTATTCTATTCAGCACAATTCTTTTCTCAGCCATTTAAAGAAATCATAATCTAACACATACCTAGCTAGATTACTTACTAAAAGTTCTAAGACTCCATTCCTGGTCTATCCCCGGCAAAGACCAGCATATAGACAGACACAGACCCTTTGTTTCTCTCCCTCCTCCCAGATTTTGAAAGTATCTTGTCTCCTCATTGGTCATTTTGGTCAGGTGCCAGCGAGGTTACCTTTAGCTTCTTAACCCTTTACAGGTGAGAGGAGCTTTCCCCTGGCCAGGAGGGATTTCAAAGGGGTTTACCCTTCCCTTTATATTTATGACAGGCCCTGAGGTTTATGAAGCTGGAATGATACAATTTAAATGTGATGCTCGATTTCCAGTGGTCCCCTTAAAAATAGGACAAGAGACTTTTGAATTATTAGTGGACACAGGGGCCACACATTCGGCTATACCTAAGGGGGTGGCACCAAAGAGTGAAGTGGAAAAATGTGTAATGGGAGTCACTGGAAAACCTGACCGACATTGTATGACTAACAATTGTACGGCTACTCTAGGTCCTATTTCTGTTGAGCACTCTTTCTTATTAATGAATGGTCTAGAGAACCTACTGGGGAGGGACTTGTTGTGTAAATTGCATGTCCAATTTTCCTGTACTCCTGAAAGCATTTCCCTTCACTTTCCAGGAGAAAAAGCTTATCTACTAACACAATTAGCCGGTAGCTACTGTGAAATACTTCCCCTCCGAGTCCAGAACGAGGTTAACCCTATCGTGTGGGGAGGAAAACATGATGTGGGGTTGCTGAAATCTGCCTCGCCTCTAAATCCAGTGATAAAGAGCAACATGTCTCCACCTGCTCAGAGACAATATCCTCTTAAAATTGAGGCCATACAAAAACTTGAGTCCCTTGTGCAGGATTTTAAGAATTTTAGTGCCATGTGTCTCTCCTTGTAATACTCCCATTCTGGCTGTAAAGAAACCACAGCTCGGCTCTGATGGAAAACCTGTGTATAGAATGGTGCAGGATTTAAGACTCATCAATCAGTATGTGATCCCAGAACATCCTGTGGTGCCAAACCAGAGTACCGTTTTGTCAATGGTGCCGCCTGAAGCGGAATGGTTTACATGTATGGACTTAACAAATGCTTTCTTCTCGGTGCCAGCGGCCCCAGAAAAACAATACCTCTTTGCATTTACGTGGGGAGTCCCGGGGAAAAAAGATAAAGGGGTTGGATCCCCAGGACAACTCACTTGGACTAGAATGCCTCAAGGTTATGTGGAAGCACCGGGTGTGTTTGTCAGAGTTTTAGCCGAGGACTTAAAGGATATCCAGTTGCCGGCTGGTTCTACTTTGGTGACTTATGTTAATGACATTCTGGTGGCTTCAAGGACTCGAGAGGATAATGAGCTGGACTCTATTTATTTGCTCAATCAATTGGCACTCAAAGGACATAAGGTCAGTCCCACTAAGCTGCAGTTGGCCCTACAGGAGGTAAAATACCTCGGGTATACGTTGGGTCCTGGAATAAGTGGTTTGGATTCCAAACAGATAGAAACTATAATAAATATCCCATTTCCTACCACTAAGCGGGGTATGCGGGGCTTCACTGGTATGATTGGGTTTTGTCGCCATTGGATTATGTCAGCCGGGGAATGGCTGAAACCTTTGCTTGACCTAACAGTACTAATCAGTAAAACAATATAGACAGTTTGTGAGGAGACAGGCTGGCTACATTTTCTGACTAGTGTTGTGGATTGTTCCTTGCAAAAGCGTAAGCTTTACTCTTTTCTGCCTCAGACATTATTGACAGAGGCTAGGATTTTAACAGGTGCCTAAGAAAGCTAGGCACTCAACATCCTGCAAATTTCAAGGCCAGAATTAGGTAATTAAATTCCTCAGGCTCCTTTGAAAATCCTAGTCTGAATTGCCTGCTATTAAGCCCCAATCCTGAAAGGAGCTGAATGAGGGCAGACCCCTGAATTTGCATCAAGTTCCTTTTAAGTGTAGGGTCTAAATTCTTATTCCAAGATCTTTATTCTGGGTTCTGACATGTGAAGCAGAAAGTACACTTGATTTTCAGACACCAGGATGACCTTCCAGCGCTGATAGCTAGAAATAAAATAATTTTATAAATGGAGTAAATGTGACATGGCAGTTACTGGAGGGAAGAGGGGAGAAATAAAGATGGAATACCAAGATGTCATACTGCAGTCACTTTTATAGCTTTGATAGTGGGAGTGTGGATTTTTATTTGCTCTCAGGGAAGGAATTACACATACATAATCTCCTACAGGCTGAAAAGTGCAGCATAACAATATCTTTTGTACTTAACAAGAGTAGAGTTGCCACTCACTGTATTTCACCTATCTTGTACAACTCTTAAATGTTTGCTTGATATCTCAGAGAAATGTAATATGGACATAAGAACAGCCTTATTTTGGTGGCAATTGAATTACAACTGGAAAATAGACCCCCTTCCAGATTTAGATCTGATCAAGCCATACAAGCAAATTGGATCTGGAAATTCTGACTTAAGCAACTTTGCCAGAATTTAAAAGGGGTCAGATTTGATTATCCTTTCTAAAATGTTCTGAGCATGCTGTAAAAGCCATCTATTTGATACTCTTTTTGTTTTGGTGGGTGGGGATGGAAGGTGAGGATATGGGGTTTTTAGATGGAACGGTATATTTAAATTTATACAGAACACAATAAAAGAAGATCCATCCACAGCACCTTTAAAAATGCCCTAAAATAAACAGACCCATGGATTTCCTTAGATTAACTCAAATACACAGCGATGATATAAATATACAATATAAATAGGAATGCAGCTAGTTGACCCCACACACAAAGCCAGGAACAACCATTTCCTCACAAGACCGTAAAAAAAAGTGGGCCTTGCAGCATGCCCTGAAGGCTAACAAACTTGGGTTGTTATGGACCAGGAGAGGGAGTACTTCCAAAGGCTAAGGGTCCTGACAGAGAACATGCTGCCAGCTGCTTCTTCTTTCATGGGGCATATCTACACTTTGAGCTGTGTTCCCAGCTTGAGGAGATATAGTTGTGCTCTCATCAAGCTATCTTGCCAAAAATAGAGAGTAGCTACAGCAGCATAAGTGGTGGGAGAGATTAGCCGCCCTGAGTGCATGCCCATCAAAATTGCTAGATACATACTTGGGGCAGCTAGCCCCTCCCACTGCTCATGTTGCCATGGATACACTCTATTTTAGTGTGCTAGCTCAATGGGTATGTCTGCTTGATCTTGGGGGTTGGAGGAACATACATCTGTGTAGACATACCCATATGCTGAAAGGACTTCAGTTCAGACACCTCTACTAACTTAATCTGCAACCCTATGTAATGAGAGAGAAAGAAAATTATTTCTTAGGCTGGTCCCAGGTCATTTAGGTCTTTATAGGTCAAAATCAATATTTTAAAATCAACCCAGACACCATTAGATATCCAATGCAGATTGTATAGCAGAGATTTAATATGATCACAGAAAGACACCAATTAACAAGTGGGCTCCCAATCCTGCACTCGCTGCAGCTTCTGAATAGTTTTAAGATGTAGCCCCATGCAATGTGCATTGCAGAAGTCTAATTTTGGGTAACAGAGGCCTGGATGGCAATTACAAGGTCTGCATCCAAACAAAATGGACACCTGAACAACTTCTTAACCATCCACAGATGGAAAAAAGATTATGTGGCTGAGCCTACTACCTTATTTTATACTAAAGGCCAGGAATCTAACCAGACTCCCATATTGCAATCAAAAGTGGACGCATACCTAAATCGAAGTGGAAAACATAATTTCCACTGTCTTTTGCTGTTGCTCCTCCCAACCAACCAACCAACATCACCTCAGAGCTTTTTCTGGATTGAGTCTCAGCAGGGTAGCTTTCATCCATGACTCAATATCTTCCAGATTCTGAACAATACAATGGACAGCTTTTGCATGGGTCAGCAAAAATGAAGATATACAGATACCGTGTCGGCTGACACACCGGTGAGTGAATTGAAGACTTCCAGAGCTAAAAACATGAGCTGCCATTGGCTGAGCTAAAGAACCCAATCTCTGTAGCTGGGAGCTACAGATCAGCATAGAGAAGGACCTATAAACACACTCATCAGTAGGTTATATCATCAGCATACTGAAGACACTACAACCCACTACTAACCCTCCAAATGGCTTAATATACGTGTTAAACAAGAGGTGTGACAAGATGAAACTTGGCAGAACTGCACAAGAGTGCATCGTCAGGGAGGATGAGCAATTGACCAGTACTTTCATTCTGAGAGTGCTCACCAAGATATGACCAGAGCCACCCCAGAGCAAACCCATCCACCTTTGCTGAAATTAATCAACCACTCATGGTCAATGGTATCAAAGGCGGCTGACAGATGTAATAATATCAGCATGGACACCTGATCTTCATCCATCTCTAGGATCAGACCATCTACCAGAGTCATCTCTGTTTCATACCCAGTCTGGTAATCCAACTGACAAGAGTCAAAGAGAGCTGAGGCCACTAGATACCATGAGAGGTGTCCAGTCACAACCTTTTCAGTCATCATAAACAAAAATGAAGAATTCAAAAATGATAATTGGCAAGATTGTCAGCATCATGAGACTGTTTCATTCTTCTTGGAGGGAGGAAAGGCTGCTTGCTTCACTTGAAGCAGTGTTGACAATCTCTCCCAACAATGGATCCAGCCCTCATAGACTTTAGTGCCAGAAGGGACCATTGTGATCATCTAGTCAGACCTCCTGCACATCACAGACCACAGAACCTCACCCTTTGACTCCTGCGATAGACCCATAACTTCTGGCTGAGTTACTGAAGTCCTCAAATCTTGATTTAAAGACTTCAAGTCTTGGAAGCCATCACCAGTGAAGAAGGAAATGAGTCTCAAGCACAAGTTGATGGCCAGAGTGCTCCCTTGGTGGCCAAAGTGCTTTTTATGGGACTATTGGGAATGCCCTCTCCAGTGGCTGCTACTTCAGCTTTCACCTGGAATAGCAGTCACCACCCTGCATCATCAGGGTACTGGGGCCACTGGATCTATATAAATGCAGACCTGCAGCCCCTCTCTGGACTAATGCCATCTATTGACATGGCTTCAGGAGCAGAGGAAGGGAGAGTGAACAGATGCTGTGCACCTGATGCTCACCCTATGAGCAAGTGGGCAGATCCATGGGTCTGTTCCTTCCCTCACATCCTGCACCAACCAGACCAGCTGGCGTTGTGTGCTAAAGTATCTTAACTCCTCAAAAGAGGTGCAGTGAGTTATCAGGCAGCGAGAGCCTGATACTCCTCAGGTAGCACATACTCATACTACAGGCATAAATTAGCCCATAACATTTTAAGCAACAGACACATGCATTGTCAAATATAATAAGGCATTCAACCTCCTATTAAAAATACTACAGAGGCTGATATAAAAAAGCAAAGGATTAAACAATGTATTAAAATTTACTCATTGTTTCACTCATTTTTCCTGTTCAACCACAGTGTTCTGTGCTCAATTGCTGTTGTATTTATATGAACTATACATGTTCCCCCAGATACGGAAAGAAAACATTTACACTGATTTCATGTGACTTAATGGTTCCTATTGCAAGATCTCAACTCACGAAATGTAGATCATTATTCACTGTACATTTTGTAACTACAAAATGGTTTTCTTTCTATGGACCCAGCTATATTTCTTGAATTGTTTGACTGCTGTTCGAATGCACATGGGAGTTATATATGCATCGCACTATCAGAAACCCCCCCCAAGAGCCTGGAAAATAATGCTGCTTTTAATAGCTTATGAAACAAAAATATCTGAACCTCTACAATTCACACTTTTGCCTCACTCTAGTCATAAATAACATTTACATCGTTGTGTACATCAAATTTATTTTAAAATAATGTTGGCTTGTTAACAAGTTTCAATCTAAAGAGGACATTAACAGTCCAGTGATATCTGTCAAAAGGGGCGTGGTGAGGGGAGGGGAGGAAATCTGTAATGAAAACGATGACATACTTGCAACAACATGGGCGCTGTTTTGGGCATACCAGAATAAATGTACTGTGACTGTTCCACAGAACACTGCCAATATACACCAAGAAATTCTCTTTACAAAAATAATAATAGCTGTATTGAAAAGAAAAGAAAAAGAAAAGAAAAAAAAGAAAGGTCTTGAACACAACATAGTTTCAAGTCAAGCAAGCAAAAAAAGATCAAAAATTATTAAACTAGTCAGCTTCCTGGGAGTTCTTCTGATGTTTCATTTCTGATGCCTCAGGCACCCAGCTGATCCCTACAAAGAAAGACAAATGCCAACCCATACAATACTCTTTACAGTAGTAAGTTCTTTAAAATATCTTTCTTTAAAAAAAGAATGCTAACTAAGAAAGTATGACAAAGAAATGCAGGAAATAAGAACTACTAACTGATCGCATATTTGATGCTACTGTGCTGAGAATTTTGTGAGGGACCTGTTGAGAATGGGTCAGACTTTGACTGACTCAATTGGTCATGCATGCAGCTCTTTTCCTTGTCTGGTGGCTACTGTTTCTTTGTCCTTGTGTTTTTCTGCCCCTTCTGTTGCCATATCCAACACATTAAATCTCTTTTTAAAGAAACTCTGCTTTACATTCCTTTGAAAAGAATTAGGCTTTTCCACCAGCCAACTGACTACAGATAGAAAAGAATTGGACAACTTCATTCTTTTTGCTTTCCGGTTGGTTGAATTTGGTGTTTCTGACAGACAGCATTGGCTAGAGCTGGGAATAGTACAGGCACTTGCTGCACAGTGTGTAAGCTTTCCCACAGCTCTGCCAACTGTGAATCAATTTTCACTTACACAAACAACTGCAATTGCAGTCTTGGATGTCTCAAGCACAAACACTACCAGTGAGGTCAAACTGTACCAGTTTACAGGGATATAGGACTGGATTCTGTACTCAGTTTCTGGCCCCTTCATGCACTTCAGAAAGCACAGAGAGGCTGGAAAAAATGGCATCAACTGGCCAGCAAAGAATTCCTCTTCAGGAGGGGAACTCCCTGCTGGCACAGATGTGCTAGATCAGGACCATGGGCCTCCAAGCCCTACACATCTCTCTGCAAAGGGTGAATGCCAGAGCTCTGCTCTGCCACAACCATCCTAGACCAGCTTAGGTTCTTTTAAAGTCCACAGCAGCGCACAGAGCCATCGCACAGTGGGGAGTCCCTCCAATATTTTTAGACTGTTTCTTTATTTCCTTTGAGAGCACACAAATATTCGGAAGATTTTACTGTCCACTACCACCAATTGCATGCTACATTGCCAGGTATTTGGTGTAAAAACCCTGAATCACCTTGGAGGGGTTTGGCTTAAGTAAGTTGGTCCCAGATTTGTTTAGGCTAGCAGTGTGAGGGTTTACGTGGTAAGAATAATTTGTATAAACCAGGACATGTTGTTGAAAAATGTAACTGAGCTCAGTATCTGATCTTTCATTTGTGTAAGTCTGGAGTAACATCGCTGGATTCAGCGGAGATACTTCCCATTTACCTTGGTGTACTTGAGAGCAGAACTGGGAGCAAACCATTTAGCAATATTGGTGCCCAGTTTAAGAGACTGCAAATAATTTTCCAGCCTGTTTTTATATGGATTTACCACCACAAGAAATGTCATGTTATACATTTTACACAATGAAACTTTCTTCCTGATAAGCCAAAAGTTGACATCATAGTCTCTATAATCTGACTGGAATATGGCTTGCTGCACTTCATTTGAATTTTACCAATACCAAAAGATATACATAACAAAAAAGAAGAAACAAGGAAAGTTATAATGTTTATTATTTATTGAGTGCCCCTACATGGAATAAAACAAAGGAAGAATTAGTCTGAGTCTCAAAGAGTTTACAATCTAAGTCAGTCTGACACTTCATTCCAGATACATGGTTCGTTTGGACAGCCATTCACAGGTGTTTTAAAAAATGTTTGGTTTAAATACACACTTCTTAAACGTATGGATTATTTTAGAAAGAACTGCTTGATAGAGTGCGTTTTAAGAAGGAATCTGACTATAGATCATAGCTTTTCAAAGCACAAAGAGTGGGAAGGAATACCGTGCATGAGTATGGTGAGGAAGGAAGTCCAGAGATGAGAAACGGGAGGAAAGAAAAATAAAATAATCTATTTTTGATGTTATAAAGCATTTATTTAAAGTACTATAAATGTATATATTTTGATGTACATGGTACTGAAGATCTTACAGTCTACTAACAGAGACAACACAGGATTTCTGCCTCTTTGGGCTTGGTTCAGAAAGGTATTTAAGCACATGACTAATTCTATCCACACATATGAGTAGCCTCACTGAAGTTAATCTGAACCTTCAGAAACCTCTCACCCATGGAGGATCAGTTGCAGAGAAGCCTTATTCTACCCCACTATGTCCTCTTCCGCAACCTGATCCCTAGAATACCTTTTCCTCCCCTCCCTTTACACCAGAAGTTATGGGAGCAACTGCTGGAGGAGGTGGCTATATCAACTCTGCCAGTTATATGTCAACTGAGAGTTTGTCTGTTGATCTCTAGCTACCTGCTCTGCTTACAATTCTGCAGCAAAAAGCAGACTTAGTGAATCCAGGCTATTGACTTCAGTGGGACTATGAATTTAAAGCTAGGCATGTGCTGAATTGAAGCTTTACTTATGGCAATCTCATTTTCAGATTGCCTAGCACATCTCTTGTTCAAGTTATGTCCTCAGCATTTTCTGCGATGGAATCAATGTGGGAAAGGGTTTGTAGCATCATCAGCCTTGCAAACTCATTTTGCATAAGAAACATTACCAAAGTTCTCTAGCATTTCAGCAATAAGTCCTGGCAATACTAGGACAAGATCTTGCTTCTCTTTTTTTCATTTCATGCTTCACCAAAAGCATAGTGCTTTCAATCATTCAGGAAATATTAGTTAGCACAGAACACAATACAGTAATACACACATTGTAAACAATTCTGCATGGGAAGATAAAAGTCAAGATTTTCAAATGTCTAATGATTTTGAGTGCTTCACTTTTGGGGTACTTAACTTGAGACATTACAGGGCTTGATTTTCAGATGGTCAGTGCTCAGTATTTTCTGAGAATCAGGTTCCTTTAAGGTATGATTTTGTACACCCAATATCAGACTCCTCCCTTTGAAAATCTTGGCCAGAGTATCTAACCCTGCGAAGTGTACAGTACCCTTCATTCCCATCAACATGAAATGGAGTTAAAGATACCTCCCATAAGATATTGACTATTCCTCAACTTAGGTACTCTTCTTCTGATGTGGTATCTGTGTCGAGGCTTGCAACCATGGTAATCCATTCTGTATGAATCTCTGCTGATCTCTTTGAGAATGAATAGTCCTTTCAAGCCACCCAAGATACCACATCTGTCAGGCAATACCTCCCAATAGTCAGGCTTAGTGGTTGGAGTGAATGTTGAAGCCAGACATAGGGCCGGGACTGAGCCAAGGGTAGTGCTGGGATTAAGATCTGAGGTCAGAACCAAGAGTCCATAGCCAAGCCAAAATCAGTACTGTAGCTGGAGTCCAGATACAGGCCAAAGGTTGAAGCCAGGTGGTCAGAGTCCGAGGCGGTCAGGAGGCGGAGACAAGGCAGAGACAAGGCTGGAATGGGTCAGTAATAGGACTGGAATAAGGTCAGGGTAGGGCAAGGATAAGACTGGAACAGGGCTTGGGCAAGGTGGGGGCAGGAAAAGGAACAGAAGCAGGCTGGGAGTCTAGGAAGTCTAGTACACTGCAAGCCTGCAGGAGGGTTCCTGCAGGCTTGCACAGGTTGCACAGACTGAACTCTTGCAGGGTTGGGGGAATACCTGAGCTTGGGGCCATCTGACCCACCCTCTACTCCAGGATAGGCTGCCACCACATGCCCAAAGGATGAGTCACTGCAGGCTCTGTGGGAAGTGTAAGTTAGTGCAGCTGAGTTGTTGCTGCATGCCTGACTGGTGACTCGCCACAGCTCTGTTGGAAGAACACTTATTGAGGCACTGGGGATGGGTGGGCATAAGCCTGCCCAAATCTATAGCCTCCCCCACCCCAAGTTTAAGGGATGAGTCACTAGGCTCAGGCATCAAATAATTTTGGGAGACAACCAATGAAAAACAGAGATGGAAGTGATGGTCACAGGTATAAAATCAGGGGGGGACACCAAGAGGGGGACACCAAGCAAAGAACCCTGGACAGCTCCCACTGCTCCTCAAAAGCACCCAGGGAAGCAGTGGACATAGCCCAGAGGAACTCTGCCCAGAGGTGTGACTTGAGGGTGGATTGGAAATAGACCCCGCAGTCGCAGAGCACCCCCATTCAGTTGTCCTCTGTTGGAGAGACAAGGGACTGAGCATCCCTGGTTTGGCTGTGGATTTTCCTCACAACATTGTCCATCCAAGATATCCTTTTTCTGCCTTGTGTTCTTCTGCCATCAACTTTCCCTTCCAGCGTACATAAACATGCATTGACTGCTGAACCTCTTAAAATGTACACTGACAAAACAAATCTCTCTCTTCATAAGAACTCTGGCTAGCATTTGCTGTGTTTCAATAATAGCCAATACTTTTTCATTGGTTACGTGACCTATCCATGATATTTTCAGAATTCTTCTAACACCATGAAACAAAGGACTGTAGCTTCTTTATTATCAATTGTTTGAATATCCATGTTTCACAGCCATAATTAACACAGACCAAAAGTTAGTTTTTAAGACTCAGGTCCTTGAAAAAGGACTGCAATTATTTTTATGGTTTTTCAACGCCTTTCACAAAATTAAACCAAGAAAATAGTTCCTATTGAAACACTAGCTGATAATAGTTTCTATCCAATGGGCATTATTAATTATAATTACAGTTACAGTAAAGACAGAGGATAATATATAATTATATCATCCATAATTTATTCATCCCCAAATGCAACTGTGCTGTTACTGAAACAGTTTGGTAAGGCATGGATAGAAGAAGCAAATTCCATAGAATGTAATTAAATAGTTTGCACACCCACGAGTCAGTAAAACTTCATTGCAACTATACTCAGTTAAGGTGATCGATAACAAATACCCATTTTGATGAGAAAGAATCACTATCGTCATATTTCACATTTTATTGCATTCTTTTAAAAAATTAAATATAAATACCTGTATATGTAAATCCACACAATAAATGTCTGTCATTGCAGTCTCCATTCTTGAAAATTCCCCCTAAGCTTTTTTGCACCTGACTAGTTGCATTAGTTTAGCCCCACTGAAATAGGGTGTCACTTCAGCACAAAACAAATTGTGCCTGAAATTGGAACTATTAAAATTCTATCGTGCCATCAGGCAATCAACAGTGGTACTGCAGAAGACCCGTAAAGAACAAAAAATAAAAACACATGAAATGTGATGCTCCATTCATTGTGGCATAGCCAACATTTTTAAGCTCCAGGAATCTGGTTTGTCAGGTTGTAACTTATAAGGCAAGGTTAGAGCAAACTTGTTTCACAGCACTCATAAAGATTTCTGAGGAAGTGGAATTTTCCAGTGACAAATATAATCCTATTCTTTTCAACTTTAGGGGCATTACCAAACAATTTAGTCAGGTGAAAGACACACATTCCTTGTCTCTAAAAGCTATCATCAGTTTGCTAAAAAGTGATCTACAATTGATAAGTATGTTTCAACAGGCATATTTCGTGTCAAACACTAATTTGAAACAGAGGGAATACTACTAGCCTTTTCCTCTGGCAGCCAAACAAAGTGAAATGTCAGGTCAATGCAGATTCTCAGAGAAAGGTAAAGAAGTTTAGAACTCTGTGCCCTTCTAAACCATCCTTTTCTCACTGCAATAGTGTGTGCACTCTCATTAATAATGCTCCATAATAGGAATAAAGCAGTCCCTAAACATTTCATATGATTCATAGTCCATTGGAAAAATCAGGGCCCTTTTGTGGATACTGAGCTGTTTTGAAAAATCTGACACTTAGGGCCTTCCTGGAGCAGCCAAAGAAAAAAGATTTGTTGCATTTGATAGGTTTCCACCCACCACATCCTAGATAGAATGTACCATATGTCAAGTGGTAATCTGAATGTAACAATATCCATATTAAGCCAATAATATTTTTGAAAGCCTTTTCCCCTATAGTGAAATTCCATCCTAAAGATTGCCATAATGGAATCAGTGTTGCCTAATAGATAGTGCACTGAAGTAGGACTCAGGAGACGTGGGTTCCAGTCCTGTCTTTGCCACTGGTCTGCTGCTTGGCTTTGGGCAAGACACTTCTTAGCTCTGTGCCTACATTTCCATGCCTGTAAAAAATAAGTATAATGATACTGACCTCCATTGTAAAGATCTATTGGTACCACATATGAGCTAGGTATTATTATTATAATTAACTTTTTAAAGACACAGAAAAACCAGATCAAAGCAGAATACACAGGTAGACTACTTTTCTCTATCACAGTCATATACGTGTGTCATAAATATAAAGGGAAGGGTAACCACCTTTCTGTATATCGTGCTATAAAATCCCTCCTGGCCAGAGGCAAAGTCCTTTCACCTGTAAAGGGTTAGGAAGCTAAGGTAACCTTGTTGGCACCTGACCCAAAATGACCAATGAGGGGACAAGATACTTTCAAATTTGGAGGGGGGAAAAAGGTTTTTGTCTGTCTGTGTGTTACCTTTGCCTGGAACAGATCACGGATGCAAGCTCTCCAACTCCTGTGAAGTTAGTAAGTAATCTAGCTAGGAAATGCGTTAGGTTTTCTTTGTTTTGACTTGTAAATTCTCTGTGCTGGAGGAAATGTATATTCCTGTTTTTGTGTCTTTTTGTAACTTAAAGTTTGCCTAGAGGGATTCTCTGTGTTTTGAATCTGACTGCCTGAAAGATTATCTTCCATTCTGATCGTACAGAGTTGTTCTCTTATCTTTTTCTGTTGTTGTTGTTGTTCTTCTAATAAAATTCTGATTTTTAAGAATCTGATTTGGGTTTTGGGGTGTTAAAAATCCAAGGGGTTTGTGCTCATCTTGTTTATTCTCAAGCCTCCCCAGGAAAGGGGGTGTAAGGGCTTGGGGGGATATTTTAGGGAAATAGGAACTCCAAGTGGTCCTTTCCCTGTTCTTTGTCTAAAACATTTGGTGGTGGCAGTGTTTTACCTAATCCAAGGGCAAGACTTTGTGCCTTGGAGAAGTTTTAAAATGAGATGGTAGAAATAAGTTTAGGGGGTCTTTCAAGCAGGTCCCCACATCTGTACCCTAGAGTTCAGAGTGGGGAAGGAACCCTGACACGGTGGCAGAGCGGTGGGATCATTTTGAACCAGAGATCATTTTGAACCAGAAGCACAGCAAGATTTAAAAAAGTTTTTTAAAAGGTAATTACAGTTGCAGGTTCTGTCTCTTTGCATGGGGACAAACATAACAAAAGGATTTTTCTGTAGGCAGGGAAGAGCTATCAGAGACAAAGGTATCAGGTTACAGCACAGCAAATTTTACAAGCCAGGTTTTTTTTTTTTCCTTTCTAACTCTCGGGTATAGCTAGGTTTAAAACAGAAAGGCTAAGATGACAGAAAGCAATGCCTTACAGAAACTGGAGAGAGCCAGACTGGAAGCAGAAGAGAAATAAAAAGAACACCAGAGACTGCTCAAATTAAAACGACTAGATAAGGAGGCAGAGGATGCCGCCCACCAGAGAGTTAAGGAGGCAGAGGAGGCTGCCCACCAGAGAGCTATGGAGGCAAAAGCAAAAGAAATGGAGGAGAGGGGAAAAGAGAGGAAGCATGCACTGGAGATAGAGAAGGCAAGGACTCAGCAGAGTATACCGAATAACCTTAACAATCCTTCCCCAACAATCCACAAATGGGAGTGACTATGTCCACAGTATGATGAATCCAGTGATATTGCTGAATATTTTCTCACCTTTGAGAGACTGTGCACACTCCATAAAATTCCTGATGGTCACAAGATGATCACATTGGTTGCAAAATTGACTGGAAGAGCTCTGGACATATTCAATAAGATGCCTATTGATGAGGCTTCTGACTATGATAAATTCAAGGATTTGGTTTTAAAAGAATTTCAAGTTATACCTGAAACTTACAGAGTAAAATTTAGAACCCTTAAGAGAGGGCCTGGACTAAGTAATGGGGCTTATGTAAACCATATGAGCTGTTTGATAAATGACTCAAAGGAACGGGATGTAACTAGCTTTGGAGGAATGCAGGATTTAATGATACAGGAGCAATTCCTGAATATGTCCAAGGATGATATAAAACAGTGTTTATGGGATAAGAAAATGGACTCAGCAGGAAGTCTTGCTTCTTATGTTGATCAATACAAGCAGTCCCAGACCACCAGAGAGGCGGGGCAAACCGGAACAAAACGGGTGGAGGGAGGAGAGAGGAACAACCCTGGTCGCAGTTTGAGCGGATACCAGACCTCAGACCACACCCTACTACTGGGGGCAACCCAAAGCCCCGACTACACCCCATGAAAAACACCAGACACCTTATCGTCTCATCACACCATTCTCCAGAAACCCACCTTGCCCCAGTGACCAGGCAGATGGGCGATGTTTTAAATGTAACAAGCCAGGGCATGTAAAAGGCCAACTGCCCCAAGAACCCCAACTGCCCCATTGCACCAGGGTCCCACCAAAGGTCCTCAGGCCCAGATGCCTCCCAGATACCCTTGGAGCGGAGGGAAACTGTGAGTGTGGGCGAGAAGAAGCATGGAGGGACACTGGAGCACAAGTGTCGACTATCCACGCTTCCTTAGTGGACCCCAATTTAATCGACCCAGAGGTCCAAGTGATAATTCAACCCTTCAAGTCAAACTCTTTTGACTTGCCTACAGCCAAGTTGCTGCTCCAGTACAATGGCTGCTCAGGAATGTGGACTTTTGCAGTCTATGATGATTATCTCATCCTCATGCTGTTGGGGGAAGACTTGGCCAATCATGTGAAGCTAGCCAAGAGGGTGGGAATGGTCACCCGCAGCCAGGCTAAGCAAGCTGTCATACCTAGCTCTGTTCCGGAGACTTCTACCAGGACCCAGTCAGATGTGATGGAACCAGACCCCATGCCAACATCTGCAACAGCAGTAGTGGATCCAGTCCCAGGGACCCAGACAGAGCCAGTCCCAGAACCAGAACCGGTGGAACAACCAGCACCAGAACCACTGCCAGCATGGAATCCAGTGCCTGCAACCCCAACACCAGAGGGTCCCACCAAAACTGCACTGGCAGCAGCAGATAACCCTACACAAGAGGCTCAGCCGGAGCTTGAACCTCAACATAGTGCACCAACAGAGAGCGGTTCACAGTCAACGGAAACAGCCCCATCACCTGCATCGCTTCCAGAGGGACCAAGCCCAGGTCCACAATCCAATGAGGAACTGATGTCTCCAGCATCAAGGGAACAGTTCCAGACCGAACAGGAAGCAGATGAAAGCCTCCAGAGAGCTTGGACGGCAGCACGGACCAAGCCACCGCCTCTCAGCTCTTCTAATCGATCCAGGTTTGTTGTAGAAAGAGGACTTTTATACAAGGAAACTCTTTCTGGTGGACACCAGGAAGACTGGCATCCTCAGAGACAGTTGGTAGTTCCAACTAAGTACTGGGTCAAGCTCTTGAACTTAACCCACGATCATCCTAGTGGCCATGCTGGGGTGAACAGAACCAAAGACCATTTGGCAAAGTTGTTCCATTGGGAAGGAATGTGCAAGGATGTTTCTACCTATGTCCAGTCTTGTGAGGTGTGCCAAAGAGTGGGAAAACCCCAAGACCAGGTCAAAGCCCCTCTACAGCCACTCCCCATCACTGAGGTTCCATTTCAGAGAGTAGCTGTGGATATTCTGGGTCCTTTTCCGAAAAAGACACCCAGAGGACAGCACTACACACTGATTTTCATGGATTTTGCCACCCGATGGCCGGAAGCAGTAGCTCTAAGCAACACCAGGGCTAAAAGTGTGTGCTGGGCACTAACAGACATTTTTGCCAGGGTAGGTTGGCCCTCTGACATCCTTACAGATGCAGGAACTATGGAAAACCCTTGGGAAGCTCATGGGGTAAATCACTTGGTTGCCACTCCTTACCACTATCAAACAAATGGCATGGTGGAGAAGTTTAATGGAACTTAGGGGCCATGATACGTAAATTCATAAATGAGCACTCCAATGATTGGGACCTAGTGTTGCAGCAGCTGCTCTTTGCCTACAGAGGTGTACCACATCCCAGTTTGGGGTTTTCACCATTTGAACTTGTATATGGCTGCGAGGTTAAGGGGCCATTACAGTTGGTGAAGCAGCAATGGGAGGGGTTTACACCTTCTCCAGGAACTAACATTCTGGACTTTGTAACCAACCTACAAAACACTCTCTGAACCTCTTTAGCCCTTGCTAAAGAAAACCTAAAAGATGCTCAAGAAGAGCAAAAAGTCTGGTATGATAAACATGCCAGAGAGAAGTCCTTCAAAGTAGGGAACCAGGTCATGGTCTTAAAGGTGCTCCAGGCCCATAGAATGGAAGCGTCATGGGAAGGGCCATTCACGGTCCAAGAGTGCCTGGGAGCTGTTACTTATCTCATAGCATTCCCCACCTCAAACCGAAAGCCTAAGGTGTACCATATTAATTTTCTAAAGCCCTTTTATTCCAGAGAATTAAAGGTTTGTCAGTTTACAGCCCAGGGAGGAGATGATGCTGAGTGGCCTGAAGGTGTCTACTATGAAGGGAAAAGTGATGGTGGCGTGGAAGAGGTGAACCTCTCCATGACCCTTGAGCGTATGCAGCGACAGCAGATCAAGGAGGTGTGCACTAGCTACACCCAGATGTTCTCAGCCACCCCAGGACTGACTGAAAGGGCATACTACTCCACTGACACAGGTAATGCTCACCCAATTAAAGCCCAACCTTACCTGGTGTCTCCTCAAACTAAAACTGCTATAGAACGGGAGATCCAGGATATGCTACAGATGGGGGTAATCCACCCCTCTGGCAGTGCATGGGCATCTCCAGTGATTCTAGTTCCCAAACCAGATGGGGAGATACGTTTTTGCATGGACTACCGTAAGCTAAATGCTGTAACTCACCCAGACAACTATTCAATGCCATGCACAGATGAACTATTGGAGAAACTGGGACGGGCCCAGTTCATCTCTACCTTGGACTTAATCAAGGGGTATTGGCAGGTACCGCTAGATGAATCCGCCAAGGAAAGGTCAGCCTTCACCACACGTCAGGCTGTATGAATTTAATGTGCTCCCTTTCAGGCTGTGGAATGCACCCACCACCTTCCAAAAACTTGTAGATAGGCTCCTAGCGGGATTGGGAGAATATGCAATCACCTACCTTGATGATGTGGCCATATTTTCAGATTCCTGGGCAGAACACGTGGAACATCTACAAAAAGTCTTTGAGTGCATAAGGGAGGCAGGACTAACTGTTAAGGCTAAGAGGTGTCAAACAGGCCTTAACAGAGTGACTTACCTTGGACACAAGGTGGGTCAAGGAACTATCAACCCCCTACAGGCCAAAGTGAATACTATCCAAAAGTGGCCTGTCCCAAAGTCAAAGAAACAGTCCAATCCTTCTTAGGCTTGGCCGAATATTACAGGTGATTTGTACCGCAATACAGCCAAATTGCCGCCCCACTGACAGACCTAACCAAAAAGAAACAGCCAAATGCAGTTCAGTGAACACTGAAGAGTGTCAAAAGGCCTTTAACCAGCTTAAAACGACACTCATGTGTGACCCTGTGCTAAGGGCCCCAGACTTTGACAAACCGTTCCTAGTAACAATAGATGCATCCAAGCGTGGTGTGGGAGCAGTCTTAATGCAGGAAGGACCGAATCAAGAATTCCATCCTGTTGTGTTTCTCAGCAAGAAGCTCTCTGAGAGGGAAGGCCACTGGTCAATCAGTGAAAAGGAATGTTATGCCATTGTCTATGCTCTGGAAAAGCTACGTCCATACATTTGGGGACGGCGTTTCCACCTGAAAACCGACCATGCTGCACTACAGTGGCTTCATACCACCAAGGGAAATAACAAAAAACTTGTTTGGTGGAATTTAGCTCTCCAAGATTTTGATTTCGACATCCAACACATTTCAGGAGCTTCTAACAAAGTGGCTGATGCACTCTCCCGTGAAATTTTCCCAGAATCAACCAGAATCCCTGGTTAAAATCGTCCTTGAGATGTGGAAAATATTGTTAGTCTTTATACAGTTAGTAGTATATTTAGAGATGCATGTGTCTTATTAACTCTGTTTTCTCCTAGAGCTCCAGGAAGAAATCACAGCCAGTGTTTCACCCTATCTGTGATTTGGGGGGGCGTCATAAATATAAAGGGAAGGGTAACCACCTTTCTGTATACAGTGCTATAAAATCCCTCCTGGCCAGAGGCAAAGTCCTTTCACCTGTAAAGGGTTAAGAAGCTAAGGGCACCTGTCCCAAAATGACCAATGAGGGGACAAGATACTTTCAAATCTGGAGGGGGGGGGAAAGGTTTGTCTGTCTGTGTGTTACCTTTGCCTGGAACAGATCAAGGATGCAAGCTCTCCAACTCCTGTGCAGTTAGTAAGTAATCTAGCTAGGAAATGCGTTAGTTTTTCTTTGTTTTGGCTTGTAAATTCTCTGTGCTGGAGGAAATGTGTATTCCTGTTTTTGTGTCTTTTTGTAACTTAAGGTTTTGCCTAGAGGGATTCTCTATGTTTTGAATCTGACTGCCTGAAAGATTATCTTCCATTCTGATCATACAGAGTTGTTCTCTTATCTTTTTCTGTTGTTGTTGTTCTTCTAATAAAATTCTGATTTTTAAGAATCTGATTTGGGTTTTGGGGTGTTAAAAATCCAAGGGGTTTGTGCTCATCTTGTTTATTCTCAAGCCTCCCCAGGAAAGGGGGTGTAAGGGCTTGGGGGGATATTTTGGGGAAATAGGAACTCCAAGTGGTCCTTTCCCTGTTCTTTGTCTAAAACACTTGGTGGTGGCAGCGTTTTACCTAATCCAAGGGCAAAGACTTTGTGCCTTGGGGAAGTTTTAATCTAGGATGGTAGAAAGAAGCTTAGGGGGTCTTTCATGTGGGTCCCCACATCTGTACCCTAGAGTTCAGAGTGGGGAAGGAACCCATACAACATGGGTCTGGTTCCTCTGCTTATAAGATGATTCAGCTCAGTTGTGGCTCAAGCAGAATTCCATTTAGCAATCAAGGGCAAAATCTGTAATAACTTTAATGGCCCAGAATTTAGCCCATAATCAACGAGTGCAGTTTCCTTTGGAGTTGGAGAGTGGCGGTGCAAGTGTGGCAGCATTTCAGAGAGAAGTTTTGTAGATTTGGGAATTGCTCTCCTTGGCAGAACAAAACAGTTATCCTGGGGCAATAAGACCAGATTCTATAGCAGCGCATCATGCTGAGTCAGATATAAGAACTGGCAGGCAGTGTTGTTTGGGAAGCATAATTGCTCATCCTTCTCAGCAGGTACTGCTGCACGATACCCCTGAGATCTATATTTCAGGCTGTTGGTTAAGGTGGGGGGAGAGTGCACAAACAGTACATATTTGAAAAACTGCAGCTTTTTGTACTACAAAACCTAGTTCTTTTACTGTAGTACACTAGAAAAAGAAATCCTTGTGCTTGAAAGATACTACAACAGCAGGTACCTTTTAGGCATCAGAATTCTTGGCTTTACTTAAACAGGGAAACATTTTCTGCGTTCAAACAAAATCCAATTCAAGATGAAATAGCTGTGCTTGCAAACTGAATTGTGATTCCTTATGTTTTACAAGCCACACATCTCCTGTACTTTAAAGTATCTTTTGTATACACATTATGCAGAGCTTATGTGATACTTTATACCATGCTATAATATCACCAAGAGGCTATTTGTTGCAATGTATTTCTGAATTAATAGGTTATAAAATATTCCTTTCTACTTTGCAGAGCTCATTATTGCCATGTCCAACAACCTCCACAATTCTGGAGGTCTGCAGAAATGAGCCACTGATTAATTCAGTCATATAGATTTTCAAACCTGTCCTGTAGTAAACTTATTGCAAATACAACGCACAATACTTCCGGTTAGAAGAGACAAATACAATGAGTTTTTCTAAACTGCATAATTAAATGTAATTAACAAGAATGCTCATCCATTTTACAACACAGACTTCTGAATATATGTACATGAGAAACACACAAAAAATGAGTCAAAACAATATTCTCTTCAGTGATATAAAAACAGTAAATATAAGCCACAGCAACAGCTTCAGGGTTCAGAGAAAAGAATTTTTCTGCAGATTATATGTCACCACATTATATAGTTAATTCAACAAAAATGCCAATAAAATCAGATTACTTTCATATTTAATGTGATTTAATGTTGCTAAATGATAGTGATTGCAAAGCACCTGCTATTCTTAATTCATCATTTCAAACAAAACAAAGCCTAAGTAGTTTCATTTTAGGACATCAAAAAAACAGCGTCAACCGATTCATAGATTTTAAGGTCAGAAGGACATTGTGATAATCTTATCTGACCTCCTGCATAACACGGGCCAGACAAACTCAACCAATAATTTCTTCATTAAGCTATAACTTCAGGTTAAGCTATAGCGTATCTGTTAGAAAGATAACCAGTTTTGATTTAAAGATTTCAAGCGATGGAGAATTCACCGCATCCTTAGGTGTGTAAGCAGAGGAATAGTCCCACTACTGTGGGGAACTTTCCTGGCTTCTGCACTACCCCAGAGAAGTGGGCTAGCGAAAGGATCTGAGTCCTCGCTCCCACTTCCTTTACCCAATGGCCTCCCTGCCCTTGAGGACTCCCCTTCCACTCTTCTGTCTGGCAAAGTCCTCGTAACCCCAACAAACCTGGGCCCAGGATTCCTTGGGGGCTCGACCCCCAACCCTGCTGCAGTCACCTAGGACAGGGGCTAGGGTGTCCCCACTCCAGGGTACTCTCTCTGCACTGGGCACTTCTCTGACCCACTGACCATTACATACAATTTAAAGCAAATGCAAGTTATTTAATCAACAAATTAATTTTAAAAAGAATAAGGAAAAATGGGAAAGGTTAAAGGAAACACATCACCCCGCTCTGTGGCAGGGAACATCACAAACAGCGTCTCTGGAATGTCTGGGCAGTTCACAGTCTGTTCCTTGTAAATCCCCGGCCTTCTTCTCAGGCCCTGGCTGTGCTGCAGGGATGCTGTGGGTTGGACACTTGCTCTGGTGGTGGCCACACGCTCTCAGGCTCTAAGCGATAGGACCCTTCTTCCCAGTATTGCCCCCACCCTGTCGGGGTTACGATCCAAGCCCGGCCTGCAGAGCCTCTTGGTTGAGGTGTCTCCCTGTGCTGGGCCTGCTGCACTCCCCAGCTGCTCACCCCACCCAGCTCCGGACTGCTCCAGCCGCAGCTCCACCACTCTGTCTCAGCACTGCTGCTCCTCTGCCTCCAGCTCCCTGGGCTGCTTCTCTGGCTCCTCTGCCTCTGGTTGTTGCAGCTCTGCTCCCAGGACAGGTCTGCTCTGCAGGCTGCTTCTGTGACTCTGCTCCCGGCACTGACCTGCTTCCTGGGCTGCTTTTCTGGTCCCTCTGGATTTGGCCCAGCTCTGCTCCCCAGTTTAGCTTGGGCCCCTGCTTTCTCCTTAGCTCCGCCCCACTCTGTCTGACCCAGGCAAATCCAGCTCACACGGAGGACGGGACCTCCCTGACTCTCCGATTAGCCTGCCTGCCTGCCCTATCATTCAGGCTGACCTGGAGCATTGGCCTCTCCCCATTGTTCCTGGGGACTATCAGTCTCAGGGTCCTGATTTCCCATAGATCCTTCTCCTTTTAGTACTGAGAGCTATCCAACCAAAACACCCCCACTGAATGTTAGTAAGGGGGCAACAGTCCCCTTACAGCTGGTTAATTATGCTCCCTGTCAAATTTGTGCCTTATTTCTAATTTGTCTAGCTTCAGCTTCCATTATGGTTCTCGTTATGGCTTTTTTTCTGCTAAATGAAAGATCAGAGAGCTATCACGATGATGGCTGTATCTCTAGTAATTATTTATCTTTGTCTTTCCTGAGTTACATTGAACATAAATTTGTGATTAAATAAACAAACATCCTATATTGTAAAGTGATTAATTGGTGTGCAATTAATAATTACACCTACTTCCAGGAGTGACTGCCAGGTTGTACTTAAAAAGCTTCAGTAAACTGCTTTCAAGTACAGTACACAGCACTGATTGTTTTTCAGTGCTTCTGAATTTTGCCATCTCTATCTACCTTCCAATTACAAACACAGGAGAGTAATAGGGATTCCAGAAGGCTTCTAACTGTTGGGAAGATTAAGGAGTGACATGATGGTCTCCAAAGGGAGTACCATTTGATTCTTTACAACCAAAAACCTTACAGATCCACAAGGGATGTCTGCATTCAATTGATGGTGATCGTAGCATGGGTTGGCATACCCGCATTAGCTTTAATTTAGCTAGCTTGGCTAAAAGTAGCAGGGAAAACACAATTACATGCTTTCCTCGCCCACGCTTGGGTCTCTGTCATTGTGTCTTCACTGCTATTTTTAGCTGGGGTAACTAGATTAGGTATGCCTATATGAGCTGCACTCACACCTCCTGTTGCAGCACAGAGATACACACAGAATGTTAAGACAGACTGAGAGCCTCCATTTTCCAGTAGATGCCATTCTCTCCTCTGACAAGGTATTGAATCAATGTCCTGGTATGTAATTAAATGGTACTTTCACCAGCACAGTGATCATTTCAGATAAGATGTAAAGCTAAGTGCTGATTACTTTGATCATTAAAGTTCTTATAGATTATTTCACATAAACAGAAGTGTTAACCCCAGTACCTTGCCTAAATTCAAACTTGGGTAAGTTGGGTTTCCTACCTCAGAATTCCCCTTTTAGTTTCAGTTTGGATATACAGTAGTATTTTTCCCCACTTCCACTCATAAATGTGTAGTATCATTGTGCACTGTTAAACAGCCAATGCATTTCACCAAATAGGTAAGTACATTTCTGTGGTAGGTAAAGCCACGCCTTTGCTTTAAACTTTCAGAATAAACACTGAGAATAAATTTCTTCAGAGAGTTAAATAAATTTGTCAGTTCTCTGTTATTTCCAACAATAATTGACACAGCAGCAGGTGTTCTGTAACTTGCACATACACTTTTTAGTGGAGAATTCTATAACTTAGATGAACCTTTCAGTTCATCACATCATTTATATTTAACATATCTGAAGTCAAAGCAAGAGCTGATGTCAGCAGATAGAACTCCAGTGAAGTAAAAGGACCAAACTGACCCTTGATGCACCTTCACTGTATTCATTATAGGTACATGTAGGATAAGTTCCTCAAAAGTGTTGCACCTGCTTACATAGCTCTGAACTATTTTCTTTTACAGATTCAGAAAACATGTTTCTTTTTGGTTTTCGCAATAGCATTCTGTAAAGTGGAACTCACTGTATTTAGTCCTGCATGATTGCAAAAGTTTTCCTCCATAGCCTTTCTAAACTATATGTCTACACAGGAGATAGAAGCCGTAATACCCAGCTCATGCAGACATACCCACACTATCTCTGATTGAAGTGTAGCTGTGGTGTCAGAAGGGGCTAGTCACCTGAGTATGTACCTAGGATTTCAGATGGGATCAAACTTGGAGCGAATAGTCCATCCTGCCACTTGTTCCATCTCAGCTACATTATTTTTAGTGCACTGTCTTCATTGGAGCTAGTGCAGGCAAATCTCCTTGTGCTGGAAATTACACCTTCCAGCTCCAGTGTAGATATACCCTAAGTTCTGTGTGCCAGGCAATTCTAAGCATCTTTGTTGAATTGACAGTTCATCTATATTATTAAAATGCTAATTTTGCATTATATCAAGTCTATGATATATATATATATATATATATATATATATATATATATATATACACACACACACACACCATAGACTTGACATAATACAGTATATATATATATATATAGTAACATTTTAATAATTTCCGGTTGTTCAGATAGGATAGGCATATTTAAACCCACAATTTGATCAAACAGATTTCTTAGTTATAGATATTTCCATGGTTGATTTATCTCTTTATTATATACCACTTGCAGCTGTCCAAATGCCAGGAAAACAAAATTCCAAAATCCCTGTTGGGATCTATTCATCCTTTCTACCATCCATTTTAATCTCAGGATTAATCCATATGGACAATTTGCAGCATTTATATGCTGCACATTTAGAAGTTTGATTTGGAGACTCAAAGTTTCCTTGCGCACAGAAAAGATCGCCAGTGAGGGTACCCACTGTCATTGATGACTGAACTGAAAGCAAAGTTGATGGGTAGTAGCTGGAAACATTTGGGCCAAAAATTTCAGACTTCACGGCTTAAGACTGGGCACATAAATAAATGTGGCCAGTTTTTCAGAGGTGCTGAGTAGTACCCACAACTTCCACTGATGTATAAAGGGAATTGCAAGTGTCAGCACTTCAGAAAAATCAGGACACATTTATTTAGGTGCCGTTAGGTCTAAATATGGCTTTTAAGCCCCTCCTCCCATTGTTAGTGTTGGTCTGGTTCCACAGCTATTAGTTTTACAGTTAGGTCTGACTGTGCACACTATTTAGTGCTAAGTCGTAATATTATCATTCCATATTTGGATCTCTTCATCCATTGTGTTTCAAGAGTTTCTTTTGGGATGCTAAAAGGCCTAGTCTTTTCTTTTGATCCCACATATGTTCTGAAATGATTTATTCAATGTTGTAAAATATATTTATGACTACTGAGTAATGAATTTAGAATATAGCAGACTTTAGGATATTAATTCTTTTTTGCAATATAAATTTTGCCTGCAATGCTGACAGCAAGATTGTCCAATTTTCCAACTTTTTCCACTTAAAATAGAATGAGATTTTCTGCAAAGCTAAGGTTGTATCCAGTTTTCTTATGTTTTGTTCATTCTTTTTTCTCCCTCACCTTCTCTTAAATAATGCTGCCTAGCAATATAGGTTTGGGCTGAAAGTTTCCACATTAGCTCTGAAGGCTAAATAGATAGCTACAGATATATTTGCGAAGATTAAAAAATGTTAATCAAACTATGCTGGGATTACAGGTCATAAAAAATTTTATTTGTATCTGAAGTTTTTGTGTCTGAGCCCACACTGTCCCCATGTTCAAATAGCATATCAAACACTGAAATAGTTCACTTACGTCTATAGTAAATGTGTTTGTGTTACTGAGGTCAGAGTTAAGGATTTCTGTTACAGTGATCTCACATGCATCTTTATGTTAGAATTGCAAGTGAGAGATCTTGTCTTCACTAGAAAATCAGGTCATGTTAGAACATGAACTTCAGAAGTCACATTAACTAATATGATGCTAAACACAACTTTGGCATCAATATAGACAGGGACTGCAGTGTTCAACATCAGGTCAGGTCATAGGTAAACCCTACTGGAAACACTAACACAAAGTCATGTTTAATATCATTCTAGCTATCATGATTCCCCAAGGTTATGTTCTAACCTGGCTTAATCTTCCAGAGGAGACAAGTTCTGAACATAGTCAGTGAAGTATTGATTAAGGAAGATAATCCTTTAACTGAATATTTTCTTGTTTTTTAGAGTTTGCATGGGTGGATTTGGAACTTAAGCAACATAAAATGGTTTTTAACTCTATCTATCCCAGCAACAAAAATACATAGTAGCAAACTTTAAAGTGAAGGTGATGATGATGATGATGTTTCATTCTTTCTGTCTTTTTTCTTTTCACTTGTGATGATGTTTAAATTTATTTTCACTATGGACCATATCACACTATCATAAGATAAAACCTGAGGTGAACTTTGTGGAGTTTCCAACAAGTTCTCCCTTCAAGAAGATGGTACTGGAAGGAGAAAGGATTGCAGAGGAGGTAGGACATATAACCTTCAGACCCCATATAGCTTTGAGGAAAAGACGTTTCAGTGCTGATTTGCCTGCCTTTCTGCAGTCCTGCCCAACCTTGCTTCCAGGTTTCTCAGCTCCCTTCGGAGCCAGGGTGTCATTAATTTCTCTACTCCGACCTGCCCGATATTTTCAATTCCAAAGATGGTGATGGCATGCAGCAAATGTTAATGATGAAAGCAGTAACATACACTTCAGTATGAATATCTGGTTGGTGCTGAGGGAAGCATATGACAGAGAATGGCTGATTTCCTGTCCTGTCTGCAACACACACCCTGAAGCTTCACGGAGCCCTGACTTCATTCTTATGAACAGGTTTCTGCTGGCTTGGGGATAGGAGGAAAGACGTTCCAGTTCAGCTTTGCTTCCGCCTTTGTTTGATTTTTGGGATTTTACACAAAATCATACATTTATTTACTCCTCCCACAGCAGAGGTGAGCATAGAGCCCTACTCCTGACCTAATCTAGGTACTTCTACTTATTACCAGAGGTTGGTTCACAAACTGCCATTTTTCAAATGGGTCCTAGAAGGGTAGTACCTCACTCTCACCAAGTGATTACATAATTAAAAAGTTAACCAATTGGTTAAGTCATGGAAAGAACCTTGGGAATAGCCTATCCAAGCATTCAGCTATATGGGCCTGATTTTCCTCTCACTTCCACTGGTGTGAATTGGAGTAGTTCCTTTGAAGTCAATGGAGTCACACAGGTGTAAATGAGAGGAGAATCAGGCCCAGCATATTTACTTTTAAGCCACAGGTTTATGCACTTTCCAAAGCATAGAGACTCAGTCATTGAGAGCAATAGTTTTAATGACTTTGGAGTTAAGCCATCTATTCAGAAATTGATTGAGAACTTATATAAATTGTTTTCCCCCAACTACTTTTACCTCTCCATTCCTAGATAAACATCTTTTTGTAACACACCATTCTTAATATTATGGCACTGGCATGTATAGGTCTCCATTTTTAATCACAGTGGATAGGTCTGTGTCCTAACTTCAAAAAGTGTGAAAAGGATCAGACCAAGTATTTATATAATAAAGTTAGAATCATTTCAATGGGAAAGCATGTGTTCCTCTGAGCAAATTAAGATAGTCCCACTCTGGACTTTGAAGTTGGATCTTCAAAAATAAGTTCTGTTTTACAATACAGTGGGCACTCTGTGGTATAGTAATCACTGTCAACATGCACATAAGTCAGGTTCAAACACAGGTGCAAAACATCTCTGGGAATGTATAAAAAAACTCAGATATACTTTAAAAAACAGGTTTCACAACACTTAAGACAAAACTTTTAGAACAACTTGGTAAACTACTGTGCACAAATAAATTTGTGCACTTGAATAAATATGCATTGCATCTCCCAAGTACCGAGTATTTTATTGTTCCACATTAACAAATTTGTAAGTTTCATTCCTGGAATCCCAAATATTAGGCTACTTTACTCTTAATTTAGTTTGGAGGGTTTTAGGGCTGAGCCAAAGCCTCTTGAAATACTTTAGTTAATTAAAAAAAAATTGGGATCTGATTCTGTAAATGTACTGGATCTATTCCCATGAATAAGTTATGCATGTGTGTTAGCATTGTAAGATCATGATTTTCTCTTCAAAAGTTACAAACACTTGGATATTTCATCACCAAATTTGAACACAGTTAAACTTGTTTTTTCTTTGCAACTCAAAAAACCCAACACCACAATTACAGTTAGATATACATTAACTGGAATATTACAGACAACAAGTAATATAAATTATATTTTATGACAGAAATTAACAAATTACATTGGAGTAAGACCCCGGGAACTCACCTGCATAACACGAAGATTCAGGCCTGAGTGAAAACTCTCCTCAATTTTCCCTTGGAATATATACAGACAAATCTGGTCTTAAATATGCGGTTCCCCCTTTTTCCTTCCCCAGGTAGAAACAAGCAGTTTGGATGCCAGCAGTACAATCTGTTTTGGGGATAAAGATAGTAAATAGAGTTGGTTCATAAAAAAGGGGGCGGGGCATTTAAAAAGTTTAAATTTTATTTTGAAGTTGTTGATTTTTTTAATTTCAAATGTTGAAATCTCACAGCTCTGGAGGTGGTTTAAAAAATGGGGCAAATTTTTTATGAAAACTTTGTCACAAAATTTCCTAGTTTTTCTAATTTCAAAATTCACTTTTTTAAAACTAGCTTTAGTGATTAACATTTGGGGGGTGGGGGTTTAGGCTTACACCTTTAATATTAAACAATTAAATCACCTTCCTAAGGGTTAGACGCAGAGAAAACTAAGGTCTAATTTCATTCCTGATGGGACTCGATTGAGTTACACCAGAAATAAATCTGGATCATTACATTTATTTTTCATTGCATGTCTTATATCTCAAGTTATGGAACACCTCCTGAAGAAAAATACATGAAATGCAACTTAGGGAAGGACAAACACGTTTTAGTTATTCTGAACCAACTTCAACTTTTTCAGTTTGGAATTCACATTTAGAAAGTTGAATAGTATCAGATTCATGTTATCCATAAGAGAGTACTCAAGTTGTACAGCTATGTGAGCTGAGCAAAATATTTATCAAAAACATGAACACAAAAAATGCATCCTTTTGAATTCATGATGTTTCTGAAAAAAAAAAAAAGTAAAGTTTTGTGGGGAAAAAAATTCAGGCAAGCAAAGTTATTGTTGAACGTGAATGTTATTGTTGAATTGTTACCATCTGGATACTTGCAGAAATGTTGTGGCAGCTTTTCAGGTACTACTGAGCTTGTTTGGTTGTGACTGATCACATCATTACTGTCATGTGGCATGGCTCTGGTTGTCTGAACATGTGCTCAATAGGGATAGCAGAAGATATTTTGACTCTCTCTGATGGAAAGATAGCAGTTGAGTTGCTTATTGTGAGCTAGTCAGAAAAATCATCATTACTCTGCTCTTTTCCCTAGTCACACTAATACATGCTAGAAAATGTTATTAGTAATAGTATACCTGGGAAATGATTCAAGTTGGAGAAGCCAGAAAACTGCCACTGATATTGATTATTTACAGTTTGATAAAGGGAACACAGGCAGTCAAGCCACAGAGGAACATCGGAGACCTGAACTTCTCAAGGCTATTTTGCATTTTTAAACCTCTCCAGTCTATATACCCAGAGCATTGTTGCATTTTCCTCTACTTAATACTATTTGAAATTTTATTTGTTTATCCTATAATAGCAGACTGTCATGTTGTACAGGCAGCCAGCTTCTAAAAATCAGTTCTGTTGTACCTGTGCCACTAATAGGCTTAGGGGCTTGATTCTCATCCCATTCCTGCTGGTATGAATCTGGAGTAACTCCTCTGAAATGAAGGAAACTGTTGTAAAACCAGCTTAAATAAAAGGAGAATCAAGCCCCTAGTTTCTGTGTTGCATGTAGAGTAGTGTGAAGAAGTACATACCCTTTTAATGACTTTCTATATAGCCATTCATACAAACAGGTGAATAAAAAGTTTTTAACATGAAATTTTACCGAAGTTGCGTATCACATTTTCTTCTCTGTGGATGACTGGCATAGCAGATATTCAAACTGAGCTGGTTTGGTTGGCTGTGACTGGTCACATTATTCATATGGAATTGATCCTTGTTCTTGACTGCCTCAGCTAGATTCTGCCTTGTCTTTCTGTGTGTTCACAAAGGGGTGGGATGGAGGAAGGAGAATAAGGTGTCTTCTCACTTTGATGGTCTGTGGAAAAGTCAAATTGCAGTCACTGTGTTCAAAGAGCACAGGGGCTGCTTCCTAAGTACTTGCCAGAAATCCAAAAGGGAGAGAGGAGAAGAAGAAAGTAGTTGGTGCCCTTGTCCATCACCACTCTGCCTCACACTTCCTAAACACCAACCAGCAGAGCTGGTAAGCTGCACTGAGGGAAACATGCTTAAAGAGATATTGCAGGGAGCTACAGGAGGCGCAGGCAGTGTGGTGCCTAAAAAACACAATCTAGCTCATAGTGAGAAGGGTTATATAACCCACTGTAACTGGGTTTCTCTGAGGGAGATACTGTAGTTCATGGGCCCTCTGTGAAACAGACAGGAAAGTGATTTTCTGTGCTCTTTCTTTGCTCTCTTTCTGAAGCAGAAGTAGTACCAGATTTTTATTTTGAGGCCACATCTAGACTATGGGGACTGTAGCGACATAGCTATAGGGTAGATGCAGCCTCCAGCAATGGAAGGCGTTTTTCTGTCGCTGTAGGAACACCACCTCCCAAGCAATGGTAGCTAGGTTGACTGAAACATTCTTCCATGGATTTAGCTGTGTCTACACTAGGGGTTAGGTCAGCATAGCTAAAATGCTCGTGATGAAGTTTTTCACCCCTGAATACTGTAGCGATGTCAAACTAAAATTTTAAGTGAAGACAAGGCCTGAGGCACAATGCCTCCTGGTTCAGTGTGTCTATGCACTGCCCTTACTATGGGCAGCATGCAAACAGCATGAACTCATCTGACCCTATATATCAATGGTAGGCTCCTTTTGAAGTGTCTTAATTTCTGCTCATTTCCCCCAAGAAAGGAATGGCAGAAATAAAAGGGGTTCAAAGATGGGCAACAAAAATGATTAGTGGCAGAAGGAGAGATTGCTTAGTTTAGAGAGAAGATATGATATAGGGACATACAAAAAGAATGGTATAGAGAAAGTAAATGGGAGCACTCCTATGTACTCTCTCATTACACAATAACAACAATGAGACATTGGGTGAAGTTAAAAGACAATAAATTTAAATGTGATAAAGGGAAATATAATTTTACACATTGCATAATTAGCTGGTGAGTTTATTGCCACAAGGCATAATTAAAGCCAAACATTTAGTAGCTTCAAAGGCAGATTAGACAATTATATGGATATTGAGACTATCCATACCTATAAAGCTTTATAAGGGATATAAACCCTCAGTTTTCATGGCATAAGCAAATAACTATCTTGTGAGGTTTGGAAGAAACTTCCTATGTGGAAGTAATTACATAATTGTCCACAATGGCATTCCTTGCACATTCCTTCAAAGCATCTGGTACTGACTACTATTCAAACACCACTCCATCATTCTAGGTAGCATTGTAGGAGGCCCATGTCCACCTTCTCTTAAGAGGTTCTTGGGATGTAAATCATAGGCCAGTGGTCTGACCTAAACACAAGATTAACTTGCTCTACTGTCCAAGGGTCACCTTCCCACGCAACCTTTTCCCAAGCAGCCCTTCCCTGGCTCCCTCTCTGCAGGGTGTAGCAACCTGCATGAAACTTGGAATGAAGAGTACAGGTTCCAGGAGGGAAGAGTTTAGAAGAGGCACGAGGAAGTCACTCTGTAAGCACATGGCTGGAATACTAGTTTCAGCATTTTTGTAAATGGTTCTCTTAATAAAGAGCCCATTTAGTTTTACAAGCATGGAGCCCTTTCATCTTATTACCCAGCATGAGGTACATGAAACATGGTCACAGTAATCAATCTAGTGATACCCACAGCAAGGAAGAAAGTGTGACTAAATAGCAAACAAAGCAGCACCTTAATAAAAAAAAAAAAGAGCAAGCAAGAAGTATAGAGGGATATGTTCCACCAGGAATGCTGGATTTCCAGACAAAAAACCTTGCACAAACATGGAACCAGTGGGGGGAAAAAAAATCAGTTCTCAATACGGAAATGACCATGAGGGATAAAGATGAAAATATGAAGTTAAAGCTTTTATACTATCTCACTGGGGGTAAGGATGAGAAGCGAGTAGGACACTTTTGCCAGGAATAATGCCCAATACCTTTATCAGCTGTTTGAGTATATTTGACAAGTACTGTGACCCCAAACAAAATGAGACTGTAGAGGGATACTGTTTTATTCTACTTGAAACAAAGAAGCAGAATAGGGAATAGATACCAACATCACAGAGCTGAGAATTCTGGCATTATATATAACTTTGGGGATATTAAAATTCTCTAATTCAGACAGGAGTGTTTGTGGGCCATATGAATCCATTTTATGAGGGAGGTTGTTGAGAAAAACAGATCTAATCCTAAGGAAATGCCTCTAAATAGCAAGGACAGCTGAACTGTCCAGGAGAAGGATCAAAACAATGCCAGAGACTAGTGCAAAACAAGGGTACAGGCTCAAGCTAAAGGAACACAGGAAGCAGGACAGAGACAGATTGTAAATGCAGGCACACATGTGAAAGGCAACACGTAGGACAAAAAGAAAAAAATCCAGCTTATGGGAAACAATATAAGGCTGTGAAAAACAGAACCATTTTATATCCCAATGTCACTGCTACCCAGGAAGAAAAAAGCAGAAGTACATGCAGTGACTGAGGATTTAACCTCTTCTTCATTGAAAGTCTCTATCTGCACTGTGATTTTAGCAGATCCAAAAAATCTCAATATACACACATTGAAGAAGGCTGCCAGCCATTCAACTGCCATATTTGCAACTATGCTATTAGATCAATGACCAATTTAATTCCAGATGGACTGCAGAGCCACCAGCAATGTAATCCCAGTAACGCTGATAAATAGCTCTATTAGACTGGAGAAAGGTGACCAAGTGCTAGTGATGTACAATGAAACCATTCTGAGGCCAGAGGACACATGCAGGCTATTGATAAGAAACCCACAAAACATGAGACATTATTGCTTGGAGTTTATAGCAGCTGACACAGCAGTACCATCCATTGCTAGGTATCAGGGCAATGCAAGCCATGGATTTGGTTGCAGTACACACGAGAATGCCTCAGCATGAGAGAAGAGGCAGAATGGTCACTGTCCAGCATTCTAACAGAATATAAGGGCATTTTTCAAGGAGATGGCTATCTGGAGGGCAAACTGAAGTTAGAAATAGACCCCTACACACACACCCATGTGCAGCCCAGGAGACTACTGAATGCAGAGTACTGTTAGCCCTGGTGAACCACTGAAGAAGGAACTGGGAAACCTGCAAAGAAGAGTTATCACTACACCTATTGAAACTAGCACAGAGTAGATCAGCAGCCTATTGAGGTGAGAAACTTGTGCTCTGCATTGGTCCAAAGCCACTTAACGGGGCATTGAAAAGAAGTCACTACCCATGACCAATGACTGAGGACATACTGCCTGATTTATCCAGGGAAAAAGCATTCACTGTTAATGATGTCAAGGATGAGTTCCAGCATATTCTGTTAGATAAGCCATCCAGCCACCTGACCACCATTGCAACACTTTTTGGCTTGCACCACTGGGTACCAGTGCTTCTGGGCATCAACCTAGCCCTAGAGGTGTTCAGTGTAAACTGAATCAGGTACTAGAGGAACTCCCAGGCATCAAGACTGTAGATGACATTTTTATTGTAGAAGACAGAGAGGTCAGGGAAGAGGGAATCCAGGACTATGATACCAAACTATGACAACTCCTCGACAGGTGCTGGGAGTGGAATATTAGGCGGAATACAAAAAAGCTGAAGCTGAGGAGAGCTGCTGCCTTCTGAAGGACTCTGGCTGGATCCTGAGAAACTAAGCACCATTAGAGAAATCCTTAGACCACTAGCATGTGAAGGGAATTAAGTGATTTAAAGATATTGCTGGCTATCTTTACAGATTCTGCGCACTCTTGGAAGCATGTTGTGGTTCTGTCAGTTACCTAACAGGAGACTGCTAACAGATGATAATGCAGTCTGGTCAGAGACCCAAGAACACAAATTTGAAATAGTAAAAAAAAAAAAAACAAAAAAAAAAAAACACACTCATAAGCAAGGCACCAGTCCTAAAGTACTACAGTCCTGCAGAGCAGCTAGAGCTACAGTGCGATGCGTCAGAAGGAAGTCTGTGAATAGCACTGATGCAAAGCCAGCAGCCCATAGCATTTATATTGCATAGTAGAGCCCTGTCAGACTCAGAAAGGGGATGGACTCAGATAGAAAAAGATGCTATCCGCTATGCTGTTTGACATGGAACAATTCCATCAGGTCACCTTCAGGCACAGCAGATTGGGCTGACCTCATACGGCAGTTCTTATGTTCTAATATATGTCTGTAGAAAAGGAAATAGCTACCGACATGTTACAACATCTTCACATCTCTGATGGAGGCTCTAGGCTATCCAACAGACATCAAACAGAGTGGGGTGCTACAAGCAGTAAAACAACTCATAATCCAAGGCTGGCTAGATGGCAAGGAGCAAGCACCACTGGAAGTTACCCCTACTACCAGGTGCAGGATAAGTTGTGCATGAAACACTAGATTTTGTTTATAGGGGACCAAGCAGTATTCCCAGAAGATCTAATAGCTGATATCCTGAGATGGATAAATGCTTCACGCTTGTGCATACAGGCATGCCTGAGATGAACCAAAGAGTGTACCTACTGGCCAGCTGAGGAAGCCCATCCCGAGCTTCAGAGACGAAAGAGTTGAAATCCCGGACGAGCCCCCACTTGTAACACCGACAGACCCCAGTTGTCAGTGGGATCGAACCTGGGGCCTGTGGAGCTTAAAGCATGAGCTAAAAGCCAACTGGCTGTTAGCTAAGGCTGTAGATCAGACTCATTTAACTCTTTCTCTTGAGAGGTGGTCTCGGTGTCACTAGATG
The DNA here is from genome assembly GCF_965152235.1 of Eretmochelys imbricata. Classification (NCBI taxonomy): domain Eukaryota; kingdom Metazoa; phylum Chordata; order Testudines; family Cheloniidae; genus Eretmochelys; species Eretmochelys imbricata. Next base: position 56,093,177 of record NC_135576.1, on the reverse strand, counting down.
GGACAGAACAACACACCCAGACAAAGGGACACAGTATACTGCAGCAGAATCCAAACAATTAGTGCGAAATGGGAATTTAAGCACCACATGTCTTCCCCTCAATACCCACAAAGCAATAATGCAGAGCTCGCCATAATGTCAGCCAAGAGACGGATAATAAAGACAAAATAAACTGGAAGGAATTTTCTACCTGGCAATATTGGACCATTGCAATACACCCTCCCAGAACCTAGATAGTAGCCAAGCATAGAGACTGGTGGGTCAGAGAACCAAGATTCTGCTTCACATGAGGGCTAGTCTACTGAAATCCAACAAAGGAACAATGGACAGAGTGCAGAAGCAGTTGAGAGAACAGGAACCTAAGCAGGCAGCTTGCTACAACAAAGGATCCTGAAGATTAGAGACCACTACTCCCAAGGGAACAGGTCTGGGTCCAACCATCAAATAGCCACAAAAAGCAATGGCAAATGGCAACAGTCTAGGTTGCAGTGAGACACAGGTTTATGAGATAGCTACAGGCTCAGGACAGTGGGGGAAGATGAAACTGAAGAACTGTGGAGTAGTGACAGACAGACAGCACACACACAGAGGGCCAAAGCCAGGACTTAGGAAGAGCCTCAGCCATCAGCTGGCCTGACATTGAAGAGTTGGAAGAAACAAGGTATATGAGCAAGACAGAGGACTGACAGGATGTTACTCAACAGACAACAGTTAACCCTAATCTTCTGATTCTATGATGGGCTTTGCACTCGCAACCTCCACCTCACCCTCCCCCCACCCCAGATCAACAAATGTCTGCACCAAAGCCACAACAGTGCCAAACAATTGTTAAAAGGAAAGATATACCAACCTGCATGGAGCTTGGAAGAAGGAACACAGGTTGCAGAAGGGAATAATTTGGAGAAAGAACCAGGAAGTCAGTCTGAGACTGCACATGGTTTGAATGCTATCTCTGTGAATAGCTCTCTTACTCAAGAGCCCAGTTAGTTTTACAGGCAGAGTCCAGTTCATGAAATATGAAACAAAGAAATTCACTGCTGGTCACTCAGGAACCTCCTCAGCAAGCTGCTATTCTCCACCAGCTTCTTCTCAGCAGAGAACTACCACCAGTCCTTCCTCAGTTAGCAGAGAGCCTCCCAGCAGACTGCTTCTGGTGCCAGCTCCCACTGTTACCAAGCATCAGGGCCTATCTTTTATCCTACTCCCTCCTTCCCAGCAGGCCTAGTTCTAGCCTATAGTCACCTGATCTGGGAGGAAAACCAAGCATAGGTAGGGGTTGGGCCTGAACTTCTCAATAAGGCCCAAGTCACCCTATTAAAACTCCTTTCCTGAAGACTGCTCTTGGTGAGAGAATTATAGACTGTGTAAGGAAGAGAGCAAGGTACGAGGTGGGCAAATGCAGTGTGCAAAAGGTAATGTATGAGCAAACCCTAAAAGCTTGAATCCAACCCCACATATTTGGGATCTAAGATTCAAAACCTAGAAGATGCATCTGGATCAAAACACTTTCCAAATTTGCCGTGTTCAGATTTTAAATTTAGAGCCTTTTTCTAGTGCTGATAGCAAATAGCCTTTATAATACTGGACCAAAATCTATTCTCAGAATTGGACCTCAGTGATAATACATAGGTAAGAGACAGTTTAGTTCATGGTCTACTAGTTCAAAGCTGAAAATGTGCCCCTGTCAACAGATGCTGATGACAGGGTTTTCAGTAGAAGAAAAGTCAACAGACCTTTGCTGTTGTTATTTATAGTTTAAGTGGTTTTCTGATTGTCTCTCAGACAACTTTTAAAGTGGTGTTTGTAATTCTCTCTTATCTCACCCTTCCCCTAGATCTGTATAATTCAGGGCCTAAAGGACTGGGTTCCCACCATTATTCATTCAAATTCTTTTAATGTCTTCCCAGTCTGGCACAATGGTTAATGTTTTTCAGGCAACCATTTAAAAGTTTCTACAGAGAATTAGATACTATATTATTCACCTAACATATTAGTTTATTTACTTGAATGGAGACAGATGCCTAAAATGCCTTCATGTTGACCCTGGCCAAATTGAGAACATTTTTCTTTGTGGCAACTTACAACTGATGAAAATTTCAAAGGCATAATATGGCTTGATCAAAAGCCCACTGAAGGCAACAGGAAGACAATCAATGACATCAGTGTGCTCTGGATCAGGCCCATATACAGCATGACAAACTTGTTACATAGAAATAGGCACACTGGGTATATTTTATCTTAATTTTATTAAAAGGAGATTTGCTTAAAAGGATTGGCTATTTTTCCTCTCTATTTCAACAGGTAATTTATTTAATCATGAGTCTTGTAATAGTAAACAATAGTAATCTTTTGGAACATTTCCCTGGATTAACTGAACTCTTCTGGATTTTTAACAGCAGGGGAACACTCAGTTATCGAATAAAAGCAACAAGATACAAAATAGATAAATGCTATGGGGCTAGCAAAAGCACAATAACATGGACTGAAATAAAATTTTAATAAGCAAGGGTGAAATGTACTGTAGCTTCTGGGCAGGAGGTTTTATTCTTATACTGTTAATCAGAAATCCTGAAACCCAGAAAAGCAATAGTATTCCTTTAAAGTCCATTACACAAGGTTTGAAATGGAATTTGTTGCATTTATTGCAATTGTAAATATACAGGGCCTGATTCTCTACTGCCCTGCATACTGTGTAATATTTTCCAGTGTATAAAATACTAACAAATCAGAATGACAGAGTTTTACATGCACTTTGCACAGCTGGAAATAATTGCATAAAGTGCCAGAAGAATTAAGCTGACCATTTCTGAAACTTCTTTTCTTTCTCCTACTTTATCTCCCATTCATTATTTTGGTGTTCATGATTATTGCAGCATGGACAGTATTATCTACCACATGGCTTGAGCTTGTAAGGTGCTGAGCACCATTAATTCCCACTGCCCTTGGTGGGAGCTGAGGGCATGCAGTACCTCACACAGGAGTGCTCAGCACTTTGAATGTCTGAGACCCTACTGAACAATACATAATGTTAGGTATCTTCAATAAAGAGCTGGCAAATCATAAACCTTTAGGGTCAGATTCAAAATTTTTTACTCGGTTTTTACTCAGACAAATTCCCATTGACAAAAACTGAGTAAAGACCTCAAGGCTTGGCCCACATAAATGAGAAGTGTAGCTCTCTCACAATGCAGAGATCACCAGCAGTATATTTTCTAGTGTTCTGTCCAGACTTATTGTAAAGATCTTAAGTAATGTCTCAAGACTACTCCACAGCCTAATAAATCTCACTATCAAAAATTTCTCCCCCTATATTTTCCCTTACATACTTTCATTCCATTCAAAAATACCACCCTAAACAATTCCCCGCTGTCCTTGGTGGTTTCATCCTTCTAACATCTGTCAACTTCTCTCTAGCCAAGCTAGTCATATTTAGTTCTTTTCGTCTTTACTCAGGCCTCGTCTACACTTTAATGTTTTCTTTGTCATAGCTATGTTGGTTAGGAGTTTTTTTAAAAAATCACATTCAACCGTGGAGCCAGCAACCAACCTATGGTATATCTGGTGCTCTCAGACAATAGAGCTATCTTTCTCATCTAGTTATTTATGCCACACACAGTCACCTTGGGAGTATGCCTGTTACATATATACTATTGCACAAGTTTCACCTGTTCACACCCAAAACCCTAAACTTTATAGTCTCAGAGTAAATCTTTTATAATACAGAATGAGCAGAATCCACCAGTGAATCTTGGTGTGTCATCCAGAAATGGAGGCGAGCTTAAAAGTATATTTGTTTCACTCCAAATCTTCTTCGTTCTCATTTATCTAGACACTATTAATGGGGGAGGAAAAAGCAAAGGAAGAAGGGACATTACCGTGGAGAGAGGGGGAAAGTTTCCTTTCATACAGTGAAAGATGGAGGCTACATTAGTGAGCAGGATCCTGAGATTTAAGGGGAAGTAATGGCTTTTGAATAAAAAGTTAAATGTATGACTCCAGTAGGACAGGCCTTAGTGAGGGGAGAGCTCATTGGTCTTGCATGGTGAACAGGAAGAGCAGTTATTCGATGTCTAGGACACCTGCTACGAAAAGATAAAATGAAAAGAAAACACATTCCCCTTCCCATTCCTATACAAAGTGTGGGAAAATAAGATACAAATATTGGAAAGTGCAGTACAGGCCAATACAGAGACTTGATTTAACATATAATCTTTTGGTTTTCTGCTTGGATGATGCTATTAAAGGCCTTCATAATCAACAAATTTCACTTTTGCTGAGGAAAAAGAGGGAGCCTGAACACATCAGCAGTTTCTTAAGAAACTGCAACCGGCAAACAAATTAATGATTCATTAACTAGATGGTTCTGACATTTTCTAGGGGCTCTTTCTAAAGTTTGCCACCTTCTGCTTAGGAAAGCAGGACTGCAGTAGCGCTCATGATGAGAGTCTCTGTTTTGCATTTTTTAACAGGATCAGACGTAGTTTGTTTATATCCCAAAGTTCTGGTATTATATTGGACATAACCTGCAGCAACACAGCAGGTGACAAGCTTTGCACATCTTAATCCCACTTCATGCTCTTTGCTAATCTCTGGCTGGAGACTCTGAACTGTCAGATTTATCTGCTGAGATTTCCAGTGGCCCAGAGCAACTGTAAAACTTCATTTAAAACTCTTTTTACCTTTTGCTGCAAATTAGTTGCTTGTTTTTTTTTTAAATATGTAAAATCTTCAATCTCTTCTTTGTAACTAGGCTCCTTTTCCCACAGCACTTCCAGTCAACAAGGGCACTGTCTGAAAACTAAAAGGCTAAATAATAAACAAAGTGGCTGCAGCTTTCAGTTTATCATATGAATAGAAGCAGCATTGGTCAGAGTAGGCGGAGCCTCAAAAAGGGGGACAATGAGAATATCAATTCACACACAGCATTGTGTCAATGTGCTACAAGCCATGCAGAAACAGAATGTGAATAATTATATCTGCCTTGGCCAAAACAAGAACTAGCAGGTAATGATGAGGATTACGCAAAGGTTCCCAGCCACAGCTGCAGGGGTAATGTAGAGGGGAACGTCCATGTTTGTAAGGAAATGTTATTTCAGAGATGCGTCGATTTTAAAGCAGAAGGGCCTTTAATGATCATTTCTTCTTTGTCGTAGGCCATGTTTAGACATAGATGCACAACCTCACCCTAAAATACACCATCATCTTCAGAGGGGAACACTCCTATGGCTACCTGAATAAAAATCCTTAGCACTCATAAGATGCTTCACATCTTCAGTGTGTTTTCAGAATATCAACAAAGGGCCAGATCATGGCCTCTCCTGTGCACCCACACAGGGGAGTAAAGTGCTCAGTGAGCTGATGGGGGGAACATTCTGCCCAGAGCTGCCCCCTCCTGTGTAGGTGGGTTGGGTTGGGAAATGGTAAGAGCCATGGCTCTGCCCCCCCAGTGTGATGGACAGTGCAGCTGCACTGGTGTGCTGAGGAACATGCTGCACTGGGTACAGGGCTGACATTAAGTGCATGTTCCCCTATAGCAGGGAGAATCAAGGAGACAGATTGTGACTCTCAGTCACAGTCTGCTTCCTGGGCTGGTTCTGGAACACTGCAACAATGTGCTGCTCTATGCATAGTGCTTGTGGCAATTAAGAAAGCTTGTAACTAACCTGGAGCCACTATAAACTCCATACATACTCAGGAAAGAAGCACAATTTAATTTATAATGCAAAAGAGTTTGTAGGCTGGAGAGCTGTTTTGATCTTAAACTGTGTTTTTCAGTAGTGTGTTTTGTCACCCATTGCCCCCACATAAACTACAACAACAATATTAACATTTATACTTATAGACTTTATGGCCAGAAGGCACCATCATGATCATCTAGTTTGACCTCCTGCATATCGCAGGCCACAGAAGCTCAGCCACTCCTCCTGTAATAGGCCCACAAACTCTGAGTTACTGAAGTCCTCAAATTTTGATTTAAAACTTCAAGTTACAGAGAATCTGCCATTTACTCTAGTTCAAAACAGCAAGTAACCCATGTACCACACTGCAGAGGAAAGTGAAAAATCCCTAGGATCTCTGCCAAAGTGACGGGGGAAAATTCCTTCTCTATCCCAAATATGGCAATTAGTTAGATCCTGAGCTATGGCATGTTTAGAGTCTGTTTTCTTCATACATATTTTTATTTGAATTAAACATAACTAAAAACATAAAGACATTTTGTGTTTACTGAATGTAAAATCATGTTAGTATATTAATATTTTTAAACAATTTTTAAAAACTGAAATAAAATAACTAAACTAAGTGAAATCATAAGAGAAAAAACAAGGAGAGAAAAAGGTCCCAGGAAGGAAATGAAAATGGATTGCCTAATGTGAACAGCCTGTATTTCTTTATATATGGTTACAAGATGACAGGTAGGCATGTGCAAAAGAAATAGGAAGGATCTTGTTATTTTGATTCAGGTCTTAAGTAGTCCTTCCCTTTTGCAATGAAAATTTTGTGGCCACAAATAAATACAGCCCCAGTTTTGCACCTTGTGTTATGGTTATATCCAGATGCCTGATGTACAGATGCAATTTAATGCTTACAGACATCCCACATGGCATTAACCATTCCTACAAATAATTGAGGGGACAAAATTGCACTTTCAAATTGTGGGTACATGTGATGGGTGTTCACCCCACACTGGCAAGGAAGGGGGTTAAAAGCAGCCTTGGGAGACTATGCACGGGGCAGCCAATTGGAAAGAGGTTGCACAGAACAACCAATCAGAACCAAGCGGGCTCACATAAAAGGCAGCTGCAGGGCAGAACAGGGTCAGTTGTTGCAGGGAGTCCAAGGAGAGAAGACTGTGTTCCTAATGGACTGCAGGGAGGTAACACGTTGGACAGAGCAGTAGCTGACAGGGACTGGGGGTGAAAGAGGGAGTTCATGGCTGGCTGCTGGGACTTGCTGGCTGGAGGACCTAAGAGGAGGGCGAAGAAGGTGCTTGGGTTGCGGGGAACTGGCCCAGGGACCTTAAGCAGCACTTGTGGAGAAGTTAAGGAGAGGCTGCTATCTACAGGGTCCCTGGACTGGGACCCAGACTAGTGGGTGGCCCAGATCCCCTCCCTCCCCCACCCATATGCACTTGCCACTGGGGAAATGGCTGGACTGTAGGAAGGGGGAAAACACAGATGGTGGCAGAGTTGAAGGGCTGAGTCATAAAGAGGATGCTGCAGGACTCGGACTGAGGTGGGTCTGCCAGGTGGAGATGCCAATGGGAGAGGCACCACCAGGAGGGGGTGCACTGGCTGGGAGAGCTAATGCCTGAGATGGCCAGCAGGAGGTGCTGTTCTGATCAGTGAACCCCATCACAGTATAAAAAGGCAGATCATGTTTTAAAAGTTTGGCCCTATATTTCTTGAATGGCACAAGTTTTGGCCTATTTTGTGGATCTGAACACTAATCAGAAAAATGAGCTCAGAGTATTTAGGTTGCATATCTCTGACACTTTCTTCTTTGACTCTGGGACACCCCTCTATATTTCATGTCTCCTGGAAATGGGGTTCTTAAACCTTCACTCCCTTCCTATGCAGTCTATTCTGCTAGGTGGCCTCTTCCTGGACCCTTGAGGGATTTTGTTACTTTCTTCAGTGAGCAGCTTGTCAAGGCCATGTGTATTCCTTAAATCTTAAGGAAAGTCTTCACAGACATGGGGAGTTCATCCACGCCGCCATTCTGTAGCATCTCTTGCAGGAAACAGTATAGCTTCTGGAATGACCTCACCTCCTTCTTGGACTGAGAGCACTCATGATTCATCACTAGGGCTAAATATCACAGTGATGGTGTAGCTAGGAAAATACTGGCTCTTGGTTGGGATGATAGGATTCATGAGGTATGTCTCATCCCCAGTGAGGTTGTACTAGCAACACAAGCAAGACTCTTATTTACTCTCTCTGCTGCAGGCTATTGGACAATTCCCCAGTAAGTTATCAAATGGACAGTGGAGGGAGTCCCAGGGCTTATGGGAGAGAAAGCTGCTGTGGTCCAGAGAGCCAGTCCCTAAGAAGACTTAGGTATAAACAGAGTAATATTTGCACTTGTATTTGGATATTGAACAGATAGCCCTTAAGAATAAAGCATCTTCTGGAGGCAAATATAGCTTTGTATGAAGTAAGTTTAGTCAGCTGAAACATGCCTATGTATTTCACCTAAAACTATACCTGTGCAAGCATCATAAACCATATAAAACAATGTTTGTCTACAGTTTGTTTAGTATGAAAAACTCAAGCACCTGTTTTCAAGACTTCTTTTCAGCCACCTATGTTCTCTGGGGAGTTCTCGTCTGATGTTAAGCCTCATTTGTCTGCAGGAGTCACCAAAGCAGAACTTTAGGATACCCCCTCTTTCCAACAGAATGCATCAGTATATCAGCAGAAATGTTTTCTACCCTTCCAAAAAATTTAGGGCCAGATCCTTAGCTGGTGGAAGACAGTGTAGCTCCATAGAAGTCACACCAGAAGAGGATGTGACCCAAGAGTTTGAAATGAAATAATGAGGTTTTTCAACATTTCAGTAAAATACAATATAAAGAGTAATCAATAACTACATAAAAACTGAGTCTTTCCCTATAGTGTAAGAATACAGCTATCCTACTGTATATTGAAAATTATTATGATAACCATTCCTGCAGTCCCTAATCTGGCAAATCTCCACATGACTTCAATGAGCATTTTGACTCACTAAGGATTTAGGGATGCATCCCTGGAAGACTAGTGATAGGAATCATTTTCAAAACATGAAAGATTTGCTTCACTTCTAGTAAAGAAAGGAACTGATAAAGATTATAATAAGCAAGAGGTCAGCACTTTCAAAGTTGCAAGAGTGGGAAAGACTGAGATGACTGTAGTGGCTACTGCTCTGTACATAAAGCTGTGCTCCCCTTAAACCTTAATTCAGAAATAAAAACGAAGTAGAAGAGGAGGTGGGAAGATAGATTAAGAGAACATCAAGGTGGCCAAATAGCTTGATTTACTCAGACATCTCAGAATCTTTCATTAAGATTTACATTGTGATGCTGACCCAAGTGGCAAAGCAATTTTTTCATAGCAGAAGAAAGAAGCTAATGCTCTCCAGTTGGATCAGGTAACCTTTCTCTTGCTCACAGCAAGTAATGGAGTCTTCCTCATGTGAATAAGACTGACCAACTGACGTATTCTTGTGTTGCTCTGGAATGTTTTTTCCATGTAATAAATGTGTCTGCTTATTAAGGTAAATAAACATTTTTTCAATGCTCCTTAAGAGCAAAACAAGGACTAAAACACTAATTACAACAAAGTTTAAAAGCTGGGTTCATGATGAAATTAATGCTGTCAGTGTGAACTTCAAAGGCCCCTAGAAAAGTGATAGCACAATGTCTCAGTAGCTGAGCTCCTAATTAAAATAAAATATTTATTTTAAAACAATAAATATTCAACAGTGGCTGATCCATGACATCAAACTACAGTTTCTAATTGGTGGCCTGAGAGAAACTGTCCTGTACTCATATAGTTTGATTCTAAAGGTGTGAATGGACATATGTGTGCATGCCTTATAATGTGATCAGGATAAGTACTGTTGAAACTGGAATTTTTAATGAACACTGGATATAGCAATGAATCATATTAACTAGCGTTTGGACTGTGGCAAACCTGGATCTTAAGAACTCCAAACTTTGGGCACAGGTGTGGGTTTACAAATTTTAACCTGGATCAAAATTTGAAATTGTCTTCTGTCTGTATAATGGGTTGAACTGTCTCATCCATCTATCTAAATTAGGGTTTTATACTGCTATCTATCATCACTGCTATCTAGCACCACTTAATGCTTTCCATGTAAAATTGATAGCAATTGCAAAATCCCTGGTGGACTTGCTAGACTCTCTGGCACTTCTCTCTCTTCAGGGTAAAAACTCTACTTGGGGTAGCGTTTTTGGTTTTAACCTTTTTGGATTCTGTTACCTTCCTTTTTTGTTGGTAGGGGCTTATTGGGTAGAAAGGGGTGCCAGTCTAATCGTGGAAAGACCTTATCGAAGAGGAAGGTTTTGCAGCATTTCCTAAAGATGATCAGACTCTGTGTTTGCCTGATCCTTTGTCCCCAGCTCTAATACACCTCATCCACACCCCTGACTCCAAACTGTATGGAAATTGGAGGTGCTCAAAATTCAGATCTGGATCCAGATCCAAATTTTGTGACCCAGGCCCATCTTTAAAACTAATGATGCCACAACACCTTTGACATCAGAGCAATATTCCATCAAATGGAAATAACTTCACATCTGCTAAACATCTGGAGGGAAATTGGCCTCAGGATAGAGTATTATTGATCATTTTAAAAGGTGTATTTTAGGTATCAAACACCAAAATGAAATATTTTCTGTTTCCATTGAGTAACGGATTTCATCTTGAATGGATGAAACACAGACACAACAGATCAGTATCATACATCGTGTAACTGCATGTGATTGTGATGTAATTAAGACCTGATTCTAAGAAAAGCTGTCCCTTGTTTCCAAGGTGCTAAGCACCATGTAAATCAATGGGAACTGAAAGCAGTCTGCATTTACTGATAATTTGGACCTCCCAAGATTGGGCTCTTCACAAGAAAATCTGCCTAACTAGGTTGTTTGCAGATACTACAGTGATTGGTACATTAAAAATACAGAGACAGATTAGATAGATAAGACAGGGAATCAATTTAAATTCAGTACTGACTATCAATGATTACTTCCCAGTAAGGAGAATTGTCCCTACTGAGAACACCTTCTTTGGCATGTAGGACCTTTTTCTGTTTCAATGCCATGATAGTTCTCTCTATTTGCTCCTCTGATAAAAGCTTTCATTCCTTCCCTGGTTGTGATACTTGCAGAAAAAGTATGAAGTCCATTCCTGGATTTTAGTTCCTTCCATGCCAGCTCACACCATAGAGAGATAAGACAGGTAAGGTGATATCTTTTATTGGACCAATTTCTGTTGGTAAGAGAGACAAGATTTTGAGCCTCACTGAGCTCTTCAAGCTTGTCTCTCTCACTGACAGAAGTTGGGTCCAATAAAAGATATTACCTCACCCGCGTGTTTTCTCTAATATCCTGGGACTGCTACAACTACACTGCATACAGCTCACACTGTAATCTGTTCTGATGGGTGTTTCACAACTACCCTTGCTGCATTTGGTAAGTAGCAAATTCAGTCATCATCCCAGTGCAGATAAACCCTTTCCCCAAATTCCCCCAGCTACTCCTCTGGTGTAAATCTGTGCAACTCTACTGACTTCAGTGCAGCTGTTCCAATTTACACCAGCTGAGGAACTGGTAACATGATTCTGTCCAGTAGCATGATGCCCACCATATCTTCCTGAAGAACATCATTATTGTTATTATTCAAGCAGTGTTGATTTCCTCTTAATGGAGATAAAAGGCCATCTGCCATGGCATCCTGGTGAGGAGGTTTCACTTTATTACATTTATAGTAGTTGTGGGAAGATTAAAGCTGAGCAAATTAAACAGTTTTTTGTTCGTTCCCTGCACATGCAGTTGCACCTATAACTGAAAGCTATTAAAATTCAACCAGACTCTCCACATTTCACCTAAGTTAATAGCAAAACCATACAAAAAAGCAAAGTCATCAGTTTCTCAGCAAAACTATATTTTGTTCCATGTTCACTAGGAAGTGGGCCCATGTTTGTGAATCTTAGAGAATATGGTCTGAATTTTGAGTTTATAATGAACCATGCAACCTGGCATCTTTCACAGTACTTAGGGTTTCATTCCAGACATTTGCACTGCTCTGTCAAAATGTTTCTGTTTTATGATGATTTGCAATCTGAAAAGTATTTGTATTTTGGTGCCTGGGCAAATCATATTAAACCAATTGTCATGAACGGTGGTGCTTGTTTGTGAAAGAACTGTTGTTTATTGTGGACAATTTGGACACAATGTGAGGAGGGCTAGATTTTATTATGTGGAGTTCAAGTGAATGCCTCAAGGGATGAATGGCAACCTATATGAAATACTGAGGAGCTGAGAAAGAAATGGAAAAGAAGAATGTAATTAAAGGATACAATAAAAATAAAGATCAAATATTGTAACCAAATACCTTTTTGAACTTTAAAATTTTAAATAGGGCTGTCAAGCAATTAAAAAAACTAACTGCAATTAATTGCACAATTAATCGCACTGTTAAACAATAATAGAATACCATTTATTTAAATATTTTTGGATGTTTTCTACATTTTAAAATATATTGATTTCAATTACAACACAGAACACAGTGTACAGTGCTCAGTTCATATTTATTTTTATTACAAATATTTGCACTGTAAAAAAACAAAAGAAATAGTATTTTTCAATTCCCCTATTGTAAGTACCATAATACAATCTCTTTATCATGAAAGGTGAATTTACAAATGTAGAATTATGTAAAAAAAAAAAACCTGCACTCAAAAACAAAACAATGTAAAACTTTAGAGCCTACAAGTCGATTCAGTCCTACTTCTTGTTCAGCCAGTTGCTCAAACAAGTTTGAAAATGTACAAAAACATCCAAAAATATTTAATACATTTCAATTGGTATTCTATTGTTTAACAGTTTGATTAAAACTGCAATTAATTGTGATTAATTTTTTGAGTTAATCGTGTAAATTAACTGCGATTAATCAACAGCCTTAATTTTAAAATATATTAAAAAATCAGTTTCTCGTTTGCCTAACTGCTAAAACTTCTGTTACAGATCTAGCATTTGTCCAACAGTCGTACATGAACCATTCTAAGTGGCTGTGATGTCATTCTCCGTGGTAGAGGGAACACAGATAAAATTCTGTACTGGGAGTTTGGCAGATAAGTGAAATGAGAACTTCATTTTAAATATTTTTAGTGTAAGTGTTTTAGCATTGTTTTGGGATTGTTTTTCAAAATAGCCTAGGCCATGCATAAAAAATGTACACACAGTTGCTCACCTAATTTACATGCGGTGACCAAAACCACCCATCCTACACACACCATTGTAATAAACTTGGAACAAAATATGCCTTATGAGTTATCATTTGAAAACTAATAATTCCCTGGTCAATAATACCCTGGTGAAATGTATTTAGCACCATTACATGTAAAGCTATAAATTCCCCCTCTATGATGTTTTTAGCACATGTTCAAAATGAAGTAGCCCTGCCTCGGCAAAAGTTATTAAACATACCTATCTTAAACAAAGGAAGGTGTGTTTAACTCAATTTATGTACAAGTACCAAACAGGGTCCTCAAAGCAGCAGAGAGAAAAGACTACAGGAAACAAAACAATTTGCATATTAACAAACACAAATGGAGGAAGAGAGCCTGGACCCTCCTTCACTACCAGACTGTGTCGCATTCTTACTGTTTTGAATAAACTTTACTTTGGAGGTAACCCACAGAAGAATCCACTTCAAAGGTTCACTGGACTATAAAAGAAAGGGGCAGAGAACCCCAAGTATCTCTTTCACCTAAGAAGACAAAGGCACCAACACCTTTGGGCCTGTAGGAGAGATTCTGCCCAAGGAAAGGGTCAGTCACCACCATGCTGGAAGACTGTGGGTGAGAAAGGCTATCTTCAACAAAGCCGTCAACCAAAACTTGCTAGATTAAATTTTAGACTCTTTTAGATGTGTTTTTCACTTTAATTTGCTTGTAACCATTTCTAACTTATCTATTATAATTTAATTCACTTAAAATCTTACCTTCTTTTGTTTTATTTTATTTTTAATCTAAACTAATCCAGTGCTGTGTTTAAACGGAACTGTTTGGCGACTCCAGTTAAATTATCAAACTGCTGAATAGTAACTCTTTACAGAGGCATCAAATCTTAATATCTGAACTGTCCAAGAGAGGGCCGAACATCCAGAAAACAAAGGCTCATAAAAGGCTATTAGCCAGAATGGTCAGGGATGCAACTCCATGCTCTGGGTGTCCCTAAGTCTCTGACTGCCAGATGCTGAGACTGGATGACAGGGGATGGACCATTGACAGTTACTTTATTCTCTTCATTCCCTTCAAAGCCTCTGGCATTGGTCACTATAAGAAGACAGGATGCTGGGCTAGACTGACCATTAGTCTGTCCCAGTATGGCTGTTCTTATGTTCTTGCGTTCTCAAGAACTTGAAAAAACAAATAATACGTTATTGCAAATTACTAGTCAAATCAAAACCACAAGTAGTATTTATTTAGAAGCACAACAACCTAGATAAAAAAATGACAGCTTTTTTTTTTTTGAGTGGGGAAAGGAGGGATACATATATCATTGTTGTGTTTTCAGTGTATTTTTCATAATTACAGTGACACAAATGCTACCTCTAAGATAAAGACAATACCACTGTGCATGTTTAATTGAGACACTGTTCCTTTGTTATTATTATACATGTGAAATAATTTCATACAAGAATACACATGTGCTGAATTAATATCAAAATGACCCAGATGCACAAGACACACACATTTTAGAAACTATTTGATTCTCTATGGGAAAAAATACATTAAAACTCTAAAAACTTGCTCTTTTATTTTCTGGATGTCATGATAGCTCATCATTTCTTCTGCTTTTCTCTGCAATTGCCTTGTTACTTAAGTTTAATTGAACGACCTTAAGAAATCTGATGGTTCTTTATTTATTTATAGCTTGTGCTCACGTTTATGCAAATAGGGAGCAAATCCAGCACTATCCTTACAAAAAATAACAAAACAAAAAAACCCTCCACAGATCTGACTGAACCCAAAAAAGAGCAAGCACAGACCTTTTAAAGCATTCTTTCTAGGGGGTGGGGTAGGGAAAATGAGGAACAATCACAAGCAAAACTTTGCAACACAATTGCCTTCAAAAAAGCAACAGATATTTCTCACAAAATAAATACTGTCCATCCCTGTCAGCCTTTTCAACCTCTTTTGTGTTCCAAGAAATTGCCAGTAATGAAAACAGAGCAGAGCCAATCAAATTGTTGTGTATACTACTGCACTGTGGGAGCTGGAAGCCCTGCATTTAAAATAAGTCTTATACATTATTCATAGACCATGTATGTTTATGTAAATTGCCAAAAGGCGGAAGTATATACTAAGGCAGAATCTGAGGGAAAATGGGGTTGTTATAAATATCCTGCTGCAACTGTATCTTAACAGTTGATGGATATGCCTCTTTTACACCTTCTTTTTAAAACAAGATACGTCATATGTTACAGCCCATATGGAAATTGAATATTGTTTCAGCTTGTAGGATAGACATATTTTCAGCTTCTCTCTCTGAGGAAGTATGTAAATATTAAACAAAGCCCTACAATATATGGGTCAGTCAGTCACAGAAGAACCAGAGAGACATAGTAATGTTACTGTTAAGGGAGTTCTACAGCTATGTCTGGAAGAGGCTAGATCTGCTGGAGTAACAGCCTGAAAACATATTAAAATAAAGGAAGGGTGTGAAGCTGTCAAAGGAGAAGGGAAGTAACTCCTCACTCATTGGCAGGAAAACCAGGGCACGTGGAAGACTATGTGCCTCTTTCCATGCTACAACGGACGTAAACCAACTTTGGCAGGAGGAACTTTGGGAGATTTAAAATTCACTGTGCAGACACAGACAAGGGTTAAAAAAATCTGTTCAGTCAGGCATTGTGAGTGACAGGAGGAGGAGGAGAGCTCATGTAAATGAGCTCTCCACCTCCTGGTTGACTCTGCAGCCCTCTGCAGCTTATTGCTTATATAGCACAATGACATTATTGTTTTTAAAAGGCTTCCATGTATACCACATAAAAATGTAGTGATTAGATCCCAGTGAGTTTGACAATTGTTATATTATTTTTAATTTGTTATAAATATTATTTGGATTCATTCTTGTTTTCATTCTCCAAATTAAATACATGACCTGATTTTCAAAAAAGTCAAAAGCTCATCTGACTGCATGAAAATGGGTGCACAGTTGCACACCTAATTTACATACATAAATTCCCATGACTGCTTTGTACTAACTGAAGATTTATTTTAAGTTCTGTGTGCTCATACCTAAGTAAAATGAGTTGCCATAGTGCATCTTGGAGATCACAAAGGCAGAGATCATGGTGGCCAAGTTATCGTCTGACAGGATAGGGTACAGTCTTCTAGCCAACCTCAGGTGGAAGAAAGATTTCTTCTGAGCTGTAGCTATTTGAGCATCCATTAGCAGCAGGGAATCCATGAGGACCCTATGTCTTTAGATCATGGGGTTGCTAGTGATGGTGCGGGCAGTTCACCAGCACCGGGACTTAATTCCAGTTTATATCTTATGTTACTAAAGCTCATGCTTCAGGGTTTCAGCCAGCCACCAGCAGGGGGCAGGAAGGGATTCTTCCCTCTACCTCACTCCAGTGTACTCTGAGAAGTTTTTTTATCCCCTTACTCAGAAACATCAGGGATGGCCAGTGCTGGAGATGCGACACTGGGCAGGGTGAGCTGGGCACTGAGGTGGCATTGAGCATTCTCTCTCTCTGGGGTGCTTGGCTGGCTGGTTCTTGCACGAATGCTCAGGGTCTAACTGATCATGATATGTGGAGTTGGGAAGGAATTTTCCCTCTGGTCAGATTGGCAGAGACGTTGGAGGGTTTTCTCCTTCCTCTGTAGCATGTGGGTGCAGGTCACTTGCCAGTATTAACTGAGTATATCTCATTTAATCATTTTCCTGCTGATGCGGGGACCTTGGAGACTGGTGCACCTCAGTTCCTCCTATTCCATAATAGTCTAGTCTCCTGTGGTCTCATTTTGATTGTTGTTTAGTGTGCTTATGCTGGTGGGTTGGTTGTGATATACAGAAGGTCAGACTAGATGAATTGGTGGTCCCTTCTGACCTTAAACTCTATGACTCATTATGGCAATGTGACAGGTTTCAGAGTAACAGCTGTGTTAGTCTGTATTCGCAAAAAGAAAAGGAGTACTTGTGGCACCTTAGAGACAGTTGAATTAAGTGGAGATTGCTAGTTCTTCAAAGAGGTTTCCTCTTTTCAGCAACACCACCTGTGTCTTTCTAGAGTTCAACTTCAGCCAGCTGTCCTTTGTCCAGGTGCTGACCAATGTAGTCTTGGGTATTGTCTGGCATTTGAGACCATATCATCTCACAATTTCCCCCAACTGTTTCATGCAGATATTAAAAAGTCTGGGGGAGGGAACTGAGTCTTGCAAGATAAGTGTTCTGAAGGGAGCAGAACAAGAATATTTTGAGGTGAGGGGGAAGGACTGGAACCATCTCAGTGCTTTCCTGTAGACCCTTGCAGCAATTCTGAGGAGAGAGAGTAGTATTCCATGGTCAGCTACATAAAATACTAAATATAGATCCAGGAATGCAAGTATGAACTTCCTCCCCCTACCTACAATGAACAAGCGTTTAGCATTCATAGAGCTACCAGCACTATCTCATTCTATGACCTGGCCAGAAACCTGACTGGGAAGGGTCCACGACATTGGCTATGGTTAGTTGTGTTAGAAGATGTCTCGTAGCTAATTTCTTACTTATCTGATTCAGGAATGGGTGGCGGGACATTTGAAAGGTCCTGTAGGTCCAAAGCTGGTTTCTTGAGAATGGACCAGACTAAGGCGTGCTTTGTCAAAGATGGTGTTACTGCCTCTGTCAGCAAGAACCCATGGTGATCCCTGGTATCTTTTAACAATTGCTTCATGACAGCTGAATCACAGATGGTCACGCTAATATTGTTCAGCGCTTCTGGAGATTCTAGTTCTGCGCATGGGCCAAATTCTTTCAGCATCGGAAGTGTGTATTCTGTCTTGGGCTCAGTGTATGGTTGCTGCTGCCTGGTGTGTGTGAGTGTGACACAATGCTAGTCCTTGGTCACATTCACACATCCAAGCAGGGGCTTCTCAAAACAATCTGCCACCCTAGGCAGAACATCAGCATGCTGCCCTCTCCTACTACACAACACGCACTCCGCACACATTAAGAGTTCCTTAACATGGGCGCCAGGTTTGTACAAATTTTGGTGGAGCTCAGAGTCAGGGGCTGAAGCCCCCAACAGAGGCATAAGGGGAAGCACCCCCTATACTTAGGGGCCTGTTGGATGAATCATCCCCAATGTAGGAGGTAGGAGAAAATTTTGAAAATAAGGACACAAGGGAAGTCTGGTCCACACTGAGTGGATCAAACTGTGGTGCTAAAACTGGCTACAGCCCTGGCCTGGGTGTATAAGTGATCCCACCCTCCCCCAGGGTGTGGTATAAAGGTATATGGAACCTAAGTGACTCCTTTAAAACAGAACAGAAGATGCCCCATGCAAACAGAAGTGACCTCTGTGGCTTCCTGACCCCACTTCCCCCAGGCCAGGTTTCCCTTTTGGGGTGACAGAGAAGCAAATACAGCACACCCTCCTCCAAAAACAGGCTTCCCTGGAAGGATACCACTGGGGTCCCTCACCCTGAGGAGCCAGCAGCCTTGCCCAGCCTTGCATTAAGAGCACCATGTGCTGGGATGTGCAACATGGATCCATCTACACTCCCCTCTGTTGGGCTCTGGCATCCTAGCATGTAGAGGGAGCTCTATCAGGCCAGGGGAAAGGTTCCCCAAAATGTGGATGGGTGGACCCAGACAATACCTGGGTGGAGCAATGGGGGAATAATACAGGACTAGATCCTAGTAACAGGGTGGGGACAGAACCCAGGGGAGACCAGGACATGGATGGGATGGGGTTCAGGATGCAGAGGCGGACAAATGGGGTGGAGGCTAGAAAAATGGGGCATAGCATGGGGCTGGGGGGATAGGACACGAGGGGGGATAGCTGGGAGGATGGGGGGATAGGACATGAGGTGCTGATGAGGCAGGCTGCTAGAAAAGAGGTCCCATGGCATGAGGGGAAGGACACAGTAGGGCAAGATCCTGGGGGTAGGAGGATTGGGGAGGGAGAGATGAAGTGAGTGATAAATGGGGGGCAGGATCCCAGATGGCAGATGGGCTAGGAAATGGGGGCAGATGGGTGGCAGGAAGGCTAGGTGGGGGACAGGTGTAGAAGGACTAGGAGGGGGTAATGGGATTAAGGTAGGAAATGGGGTGAAGAGGGGCAGAAGAATAAGGGCAAGGGACAAATGGGGAGCAGGGGTGCCACTTACCTGGTCACACCGGCACCAGGAGGCCCCTCATTCTCTGACTCATTCAGTGCGAGGCCTCTGGGGGCTGGGCTGGGTTGTGATCTCCTCCAAGGATGCCCCTGCTGGACTCTCTAGCCACACAGTTCTGCCAAGGCCTCTGCACATGTGTTAATGAGGACACTTTGCTGACACACATTAAAAGTTTGGTAATGTGCTTTGATCTTGTCCTATTTCAAGGAGGACTAGATCAAAGATAATTAAGGAACTGTTAAGGACAGTTAGTCCATGCTGTGGCAGGCTAGATCACACCCCAGCTTCAGTGAATCTGCCTAGCACAGCTATGCCTAGAGTGATCTCTGCATCCCAGCACACTGTCCCAGGTCTCAGCCCTTTGCAACTGAGGGGTCAGTGACTACAACTGGTAAGAGGTGCCTGCTATAAATAAAGGCAGCCTATCCTCATGTAGAGAAAGAGCTATGTTGATTTGAACATGGTGCTGTCATAGATAAATTGTGGGAGTTACATCGAGTCTGCCTGGTAGGTGCCGGCAGAGATGCACACAGAAATCCCCAAAACCACAAGCTTGCAGGTGTTCACTGACAGAGACAGCTAAGTGCTCAAAAACAACCCCTTATATGGCAACAATGGTCATGAGTGAGGGTAAACATAAACAGGGGTGGGTAATCTAGCAGGGAAATTAGAAGGCAATTATTCGGCCGAGATCGAGACCAGAATTGCCTACCTGGAGAGGGGTGGGCTGATGATTACAATAAAGGGGACACACAAAAGGATCTCGGTGCTCACTCCTCGGGATCTGGGGGAGGGAAACAAGTGTGCTACAGCTATGCTTCTGCAGGGTGTAGCTGAGCTTCTGCTACAATAAACGTGACCTGTAACCAGAGACTCCCATCTCCATGTGTTCCTGTGAGTGTGTTGGTCGCGCCTGAAATACATAAGGGACTCTCCAACATAGATGTTAAGCAAAATTGTGTTATGGGGCATGCAATGGGATTAAGATAAAAAAGAACACATGCTGCTGTGTGCACAAAGACACAAAGGCTTGAACTTCTGAATGGAAGCTCCACCCAGACAGCTAATTTGGCTCACTGTGGGGTCTGAATTGAAGGATCATCAGTTGGCTTCTGGAGAGAAGGGAAGAAGGTTAGTCATTTGGCTCCTGCTAGGAGAGGAAGCCCTGGTGGGCCCTTATAAGCTTATGCTGTCCCTATTAGAGGAAGAGTAGGAAGGTTACTGAACTTTGTTGTTTTGTGTTATGGATACATGAATTAAATAAAAATTTAGTGTTTCATCAAACCGAGTAGTTGGTGGTGTAGTCAGTTGGTGGGTTTTGAAGAGATCTACTAGGCCCTCAAAACAGATTTAAGAAAAGCAGCCAAAGATCACTCAATATTTACAGGCAAGTGTTTTGAGAAGAAGAGTAAAGGAGTAAAAAGGCTGTACTGGCAACCCAGTGACACCCATGTTGAATAAGATGTGTGCCCAGGAAGGGGCAGGTCAGGCACCTCGGTAGACAGAGACCCAGGGTCAGAGAAGGACCTGGGAGAGCTCTTTCTACCCCTTTCAGGTGTAGGATCTGAGAGGTAGATATCGATAGGGAAAAAGAAGTCTCAGCTGGGATGGCTGTAAGGACTGCAAAGCTCTGGAGACACGGACTAAGACAGAATCCTGATGGAGAGTAATGAAAACTGATTTAAGTTTCTTTGTTTTGAATCTTGGTGTCTACGTTAATAAAGAAAAGTCCTGAGCAAAGGAACTGGTCTGGAACTGTGCAGTTATCTGGAGTATGATTTCCCCTTCCTCAGCTGGTGGTCTGACCCATCAGCTTACAGTGAACTTTTCAGACAAATAACTTGACAGGTGCTCACATCATGAAGAACTGACTTCTGGAGTGGTGTGGAGGGAGCCTGGTGATTCACAAAGTGATTCGCAATCTGGAAAAATTCTTTGGAGTGAGATTTAGCTTCTGCAGTGACAAAAGGGACAAAGATTTCTTTGCCTCTGTGATGGCCATGACACAGGATTTTAGGAAATCATTTTGTTGGAGATTTCTTGCATCTGATGATGTTTTCCATCCCTCCTGCTTCATCCAGCACAGGTCATCAGACACCCATGACAATCTGTGAGACCAATGAGGGTAAAGGGTAAGTAGATGTATCAATGGCAGTGGCCAGTGTGTGATCATAGATTCTTAATAGATACTCTGTCTCATCCTGCAAGTCTTGAGGTCCGAGGATTAATGGAATACGTAGTTACATTAGTTTGTTATGTTGACTCACAGATGAGGAGAATAGATTTGAAGGATTCTGTTTTCCAGGGGAAGCTCTTCTGCATTTGAGTCTTGTTGGAAGTAGAATGACTACTCAGTACCTGACTATACATTCAGGGAGTGTGGTATACGGAGTAGGCTGATGGGGACAAGCTGAACCAGCATTAGGCCTGCAGTGTCATCTTACTAGGTTTCAGTGATATAGTCATCATTATTAGGACCTTGATTTTTGTCACAGAGGTCATGATCATCACATAAATTGTGAATTTGAATAATGTCTATGAAATCCTGGAAATCATTGTAAAAACACAGTTGATCTGCACCATTCAGGTTTGGCCTATGCGCCCCTCTGGAGATAGACTTATTACCAATAAAATGTTTTTACACTCTTTAAAAATTGTAATATACTTTAGTAACTCATGTGGTATATAACCGGATACACAGTGTGATGTTCTGTAAAGGTTTAATTAGCACTTACATAAGATCATAAGTGAGTAATGTGGCTGGCACAAATTTATACTGATAATATCATTATACCATTCCATACCATCACAAACTCTACATTTGCCAGGTTTTCAAACAACCCTAGGTTTATAAGTGTTCAGCAATGGAGTTCTCATTTGGCCCATTTGAGAGTATGTCTTCACTGCAGGGTTAACCTGAGCTATCTGCACTCAAGTTAACTCCTCTCAAGTTAGCCTAGCTTGAGTGGGAATGCCAGTACTGTGATATAACACTGGAGCTACACAGAGAGATTGAGTTAGCACTGACAAATGGTGCTAAGTCAAGCTGTAGCCTACACCAGTGGTTCTCAACTAGGGGTCTGGGGCCCCCTGGGGGGCTGTGGGCGGGTTTCAGGGTGTCAGCCCAACATGGCCGGCATTAGACTCACTAGGGCCTTGGGCAGAAAACCAAAGCCCCTGTGCAGGACTGCAACCTAGGGCCCCAAGCCCGACCACCCAGGGCTGACGCTGAATCTGGAACAACTTAGCTTCGTGGTGCTCCCTGTGGCGTGGAGCCCCAGGCAATTGCCTTGCTTGCTACCCCTAATGCCAGCCCTGGCTTTTATATGCAGGAAAACAGGTGCGGCACAGCTGGACCATGGAGTTTTTATAGCATGTTGGCGGGCTTCAGAAAGAAAAAGGTGGAGAACTCCTGGCCACACCACCCGACAGGCCAGCCAACTCAAGTTAAAAGCATCAACTTGAGTTAATCGTTTTTGTGTGTGCGTGGGACTCGAGATAGGGACAACACATATAACTTGAGATACCGCTATAGCGAAAAGAAAAGGAGTACTTGTGGCACCTTAGAGACTAACCAATTTATTTGAGCATAAGCTTTCGTGAGCTACAGCTCACTTCATCGGATGCATACTGTGGAAAATACAGACAGTATGCATCCGATGAAGTGAGCTGTAGCTCACGAAAGCTTATGCTCAAATAAATTGGTTAGTCTCTAAGGTGCCACAAGTACTCCTTTTCTTTTTGTGAATACAGACTAACACGGCTGTTACTCTGAAACCTGCTATAGCGAAGATGAGCTCATAGAGAAAGGAGCCAGCCACCAAATTTGGAGCTGGGGCTCAAACTCCAAACCCTTCAACAGAACTGAGATATTTGGATCCAGACTTTGGTATGTGCCCAAAACTAAAGGATGTGACCCAAATCACATTAAATAGTGATACAATATATAATAGAATATATTTAAGAAATAAACAATACATTTTAAAATGTATTTCTACTATACACTGAAGGTCTGATGGCCTGATTAAAATGTATTTCTAAACATGTAAAAAAATGTTATAGAACATCTTCACTGTGATTACAATATATTTGCAGGATTTATTGATAAAAGTTCTTCCACAAATGTTTATCTAAGCTCCATATGTAAAAATGGAATAGTTGTGAAATGTCAGCAACTATTTTGCAAACTGTGCTTTTCATTGGCATGAAGCAATAGCTGATTTACATACAGTACAGTTGAAAATGAAGTTCTGTGACACACAAGACTTGACACACATCAGGGATTCATGCTGCAAACTGCAGAAGCTCAAACAAATAAACACTGCCACTTATAGATCAAAGACAGTGTTGCAACTGTTATATATCCACTGTAATGTTTGAAAAACACTATCAGCTTTTGAAAACTGGGACTAGAAGAGGAAATTTTGTGAGCACCAGACAGTACTTTCTTAGGTAAGCTAAAGGAACCTCCTTTAAGTTTATTGCAGAGAAAAGGATGCATGTTTCATCACATTACCAAATTTTTGTGAAAGTGAGAAATGTACTGCAAAAAGATGAAAGTCTTTTGGGACCTGATGACCTGTGTAAAAACATGTATATTGAATTTATTCTGTTATTTAAGCAATATTCATTAACACAGTAGCAACCTTTGTCTGAAAAGAAAAGCTGGGAAGAAATTGTTTTCGTAGTTTAATATAGGTGTGACTGAACATATGATTTCTGATGCTCTAAAAGTAGATGCCTTTACATGCAGTGCTGCTTATTCTAATGCATTCTCTAAGAAAGTTGGCCAAGCATAAGGTTATACAGCATCACCAAATGCAAAATGAGGTAAAATTAATTCCACTTTCTAAAAGATAATACTAATGGCATAGAAGATGCAGCAGTTGCTCTATGCTCTGTAGTGGGAATAATTTACAAAAATTCATACATTGGGGACATGAGTTTGAATTCCCTAGGCACACTAACTAGGGATGTGACAAATCCACTTTTTCAATCACTAGATGTCAGATGTTAGCTATTATGTTCCACTGGATGCCAAATACAAAGCCAGATTTGCAGTGGAGTCATGATCTCATGTTATAATTAACTTGTAATAATGTGATGACCATAGCGATCATGAATTTTGCATCTATCAATAAAGAAGGATGAAGGGAGAGCAGTAATTTAAAAGGGAAAAAAAAGTGATGCCCAGCTCTTGTCAGTTGCCAAACTCTCCTACCTTCCCCTCCATATAATAATTTCTCAGCTGCTAAATTATATTCCATTCAGGTTCTTATATCATGCCTATCACCATGACAAGTAAACACTCCTCCTCCTCTAATAATAAGTCTACTATCCTATCCTGGCTAAAGATGCCCTCCTGCATCAACTTCCTTCAATGGCCAATCTAGAATTGTAGAACACAGAGATGGAAAAGAAGTATTAGGTCATCTAGTCCATTTCCCCATCAATGAATCGTTGTTTCCTACCCTATACAAAATTTTCTGAACCCCCAAACTTGATCAATACACATTTGCTTTCTGAGTGGACAGTCAGTAAAACTTATGAGTTATATTTTTCCAAGCCCAAAAAGCAATCATGAATTTTCAGTCAAAGAACTTTTATCTTAAAGGATAATAAATAAAATATTTTATAAAACAGATGTGAAGTTTGCACACAGACTGCAGAATGCATGTATGCATGTGCGTATGGATGGCTGCTACAGCAGCAACTTTGAGAACAAAATGGCTGCTGTTTCTGCACACAAGAAGAGATCTTAAAGATTTAGCACCAAAAAAAAAGGCATCAAATTGTCATAATTATATATACTGCCTTTATAGCTGGTCAAATATTTTTGAAATTTTCTATTTCAAATTTGACAAAAAAAAAAAAGAGTTGAAATGTTCATGAAAAATATCCATAGGAATTATATCCCATTTTTCAACCCAGTCTAACCCCCTTTATTAACTGGAAAGAGTGGCCATATATTGAAAGGATTATTATATTGCATATGCATATGAAATTGTGGGTGCACAAGGAGCGCATGCAACAGAATTGAGTGTTCCCTCTACCGTGTGCCAAATTTTGAAATAGATGGGCAGGAAGAAGAGGACAGACAGGCCAGTAAAAAAGGCCACAAGACTTGCTGGGCTTCTTCTGATACCATCTGAAAATTAGGTAAGGAGGAAGATTGGAAGGTGTACAGTAGGTCTGATAACCTTTCTTTTGAGTCCTGGTGCCTGCAAATTCAAATTCTGCATACTGTGTAGCAGTGTGCATTCTGTCTATAGATTCTTAATGATCTGGTGCCATATATACAATTCAGAATAGCATAATTTCTGTCAAAAAGAGGACCAAATGCTTCACATCTTTCTTGTTTTATGGTGATTTCTTAAGTGGTGTGACAACACAGATGGAACAGTCCCCAACAACTGCAGTATTTCCAACCCCAAGCCTTCAAAAGTCATGAGTCAGCTGCCCCCATCCCGTACCACCACCACCACCATGAAATTGGCTTCAAAATAATGAAATTTTTAAAAAATACATTTGGGTTTTTTTTTTTAATTGCCTTTTTGGTTTCTGAGCTTTTAGGGCATGCTCTATTCACATACTCAGGCTTTTCTCTGCAAATATGAGGGCCAGAAACTTAACTTCCCTTTTTTGTAAATATGGAAGATTAGATTCTTAGTTCTAGTATTTGAGGTTTTAAGAAAAATATTTCAAGACTTGCGATAAAACTGCAAGAGTTGACAAGCTGACTGTTTTTAGGGTATTCCTCTGCAGATAAATGAGCCTTTTAATGCATCCTACAGGTGACAACATTTGGGATCATCTTAATCTCCAGGATAAAGAGCAAAATAATTGGCTAGAAGATTGTCACTCTGAAGATCCTAGAGTGCCCGGCTGGATCTGCAGGTCTGTGTTTAAAGGTCTCTTGACATGGAAGCTACAGCATGGTAACACCTTGAATTGCCAAGGACACAGAAGGATCAGGGTTTGGAATACTCTTCCAGAGTTGGGTTTCTCTGTTTTAAGGCTTGGTGGCCCAGAATCTGCAGGCACTGTGGTGTTGCAGTATGTCTTTGCATCTGCAGGTTGTGGGTGAGCATGGAAAGAGCGTAACAATCCAAAGCATATTAAATTCGGATGCAGCAAAAGGTCCTGCTAACAGCACCTCAATAACGGACTCTCTCTATGTGTGGCAGGAGATGAGTGCAGTGGGACCATTCCACTGAACAAATCAAATACATGTACTAGCTGCTGGGGTAGGTCCTGGGAAGAGCCCTACCGCCATCTTGCCTCTTCTGGGAGAAAGAGTGGACCTCTGCCAGCCCTTCTTCAAATTGGAGACAAGATTACAGCATGGGAATGGAGGATCCAACGTTACAATAAGTCTAGGGTCTAGGATGCTTCAGTCAATCGAGTTCCATAAATGTTCATGGAAAACAAAGAAAAGGGCAAATAATGACTAAACTGAGTTCATTTTAAACTTTTAGCATATATTGAAGGAAAATGTTTTGTAATATATTTTACTACCATAAAGCAGTAGCATTGAAACCAGTCATTCAAAAAAAAAAAAAAAAAACAAGTGTAAGATAGTAGGTACTAGATTTTTTCAGTTTGTTAATTTTTCTTCCACAGAATTTCACTTGATTATGTTCAGTTTCACATTACACAAATCAGCATCTCCAACAAATTAAACTTTATTCTCATTGCCAACAAAATTTTCACTGCAAATACATGCCAAAAAATGTAGAATTCTGCATGTCTTTAATGTGAAAGCCTTCTTTACTCACAAATCAGGCTAATTCTTTTCCATTTTTGTTCAGAGATTGGACTAAAAAGTTGGCATAATATTTTTAAAAAAGATTGAGAGAAATAGGTCCTTTTTTGAATCCACAGTTAAATGTGAAAAATTTGAATAGTTTTTAATTTCTTGTGTAAGATTTAACACGCTTCTGATTTTAGGTCCCAACATATTTTGTAACTATCAGAGATATAAGCTGTTTCTGATGATTTCCCCCCGCCCCCTAAACACAGGAGTTGGAATCTCTTCTGTACCACAACAGCTCAGTTTTCTGCAGCAAGTACATTTTAGAAATTCAATTCCTCTCTTAACAAAATCTTATCTTGCTGTTCTGTGCATGCACCAAAAAGCTTTGCAGGCAGGGCAGAAGATAGTGAGAATGCTCATAAGTCCTTCATCAGTCTAGAGATAAAGTGTTTTTCATGGCAATAAAAAAAGGAGCACACAATTTACAAAATTCCAGTTAACGACAAACTCACTCAGGCACCAATTTACCAGTAACCCATACCTTTAACCTCAGACATCTTCCTATTAGAAGAGAAACAAATCTCTGGGTTTTGTAAGATAATATCACCTGGACAGCTGCCAAATAATGTAAAGGTATGCAATTGGTCAGAAAACATTGGTTCTGATTCTCATTTACACTAGGGCCCCTTTACACCACTCCAGCAGTGCAAAGAAGCCTTAAAAGCTAGTGTAAATGTAGTTTATGCCCAATTTAAGGTCAGTTTACACTGCCAGAGAGGTGTAAAGCTGTCTTAATGTCAATAAGAATTAGGCCCATTGTGTGCAGCATGATTCTGCGGAGAAGGGAGGACATGAAGATCATTTTATACACTTTTTAAATAAAAAGTTTACATTTGGGTTAAAAATAATCTCCTATAACCCTCCCCAAAGCCTCGGGCCCACTCTATGGTTAATGGTGCAAACACAGTGGATATGAGTAGATTATCTTCAGGAGGAAGACAAATGTTTTTTTTCACCCCTACCCCAAAATGCTTAAAGTTGACACCTCAGGCAACATAATGTGATATACAGTATGTAGTAGAGGAGGGGACCAGAAGAATCTGACAGATCACTATCTGAGACTTAGGTGACATTTTTATAAATTTCACAGCTGTTAAAGAAAAGCCAGATACAATAAGGAGAAGAGTTATTTTCTCAGCAGATATTGCATGCCATCTTGTGCTGGTTGGTTTAAGAGGAAATCATAGTTTGTAGTGGAAATAGTTAGAATCAAAGAAGTCTAGAGAAAATTGTGAAATAAGTGACTGAATACTGAGACAGAGGTAAGGTTCAATGTAGGAACCCTAACTTTGAATGTCCTTTGTTTTCTTGTGTGACAGGGGTGGGCCAGATGGCTATAGGAGAGTAATTTTTTTTTTAGAGGAGAGTAATTTTTTTTTATTTGTATAACACACTTACAAAACAAAACAACAGCATATGCAATGTGTAACACAGCAACCAATCACAATTGTTTTCTCATTAGCTTCAGGGGAGGGAAGTGTTCAAGCTTGCCTGGGCCCAGAGCGGGGGGCTTCCTCGACTCTCAAGGTCTGCCACCCAAGACCTCAAGGTCTGCCAAGGTACCTGGCGCCACGCCCGAGTGTCACCAACAATTCCCTCCTCTGAAAGCACCCAACAAAAGGGGCAGGCTGTGGGGTGGACAATGTAAAAGTATGCAATTGGTCAGAAAACATTGGTTCTGACATTGGTCCGGGGGGGGTGGGGCACATGCACCCACGTGTAAAAGGACCCCTCTAAGGTGGTAGTGTCCGCAGCAGCAATGGCTGGGGATGGGGTCCCTTACTCTCTCCCCCAATCAAAGGGTCGAAACAAAGGGAGGGACGGGGACACCGAGCAGAGAGCCTCAGACAGCGCCCACCGCTCCTCAAAAGCATCAAGGGAGTCGGTGGACGCCGCCCAGAGGAACTCCGCCCGGATACGTGAACGGACTGAGGATCAGAAAACGGCCCCACAGTCACAGGAAACTCCATCGGCCAACCTCCTCTCTCTGGTTTTATAGATGGCTGTTTTATCCAGGGCCAGGATGAGGTTAACTAGGAGATCCCGCGACTTTGTGAGGCCACGGATGGGGAGTGTATAAATAAAAAGGTGAGGGAAAAATGCAACCAAAAACGTAATAAAAGATTTGTGAGGAGCCGGAAGAGGGGCTGCAGCCTGGTGCACTCCAAATATACATGCACCAGGGTTTCCCTCACACCGCAAAAGGGACAGGTATCTGGGATGGGGTTGAACCGTGCCAAGTACGTGCCTGTGCTCACAGCTCCATGAAGGAGCCGCCAACTCATGTCCCCGATGGGCCTCGGAACCAAGGTGGAATATAGGCTGGCCCACTGGGGCTGCTCACTCTCCAAAGGTGGCAGAAGGTCTCTCCACTTGGTGTCGGGGCGGGACACTAGGGTGAGGGCGTGAAGGGTGTGGAGCACGAGCGTGTATAGATGTTTCCTTGGCGTGGTATGGAAGCATACCGGCTGCAGTTCATGCAGCCGGCTCGCCGTAAAGGGATGAGGGGGTCGATTGGGTCTACAGGGCAGGGGTCCAATTAAAAGATCCGGCAGGCCTGGGGTAGAGGGTGGGCAGGGCGTGCCCTCGAGCAGGACCCGATCGAGGTAAGCTCTAGCAGCGGGCGGCAAAGCAGCCTTCACCTTCTGAAGTACGCGCCGGGGGGTACGAGGTCTGGAGAGCCCCATGCGCCGAGCGAGCGTCAGAAGATCCAGCCAGTCTCCCCGGTTGTAGTCCAGGAGGTCTCCGACTCTCATGACTTCTGCCAGGATCAAGCTCTGGCACACCTAGCAGGACTCCACCACCTGCACATGGAGCTGGGGGTGGTATAGCAGGGGCTCCGCGAGGAGATCTGCCCCCTCGGTGGCCACCATGGACCTGGTTGTTAAAAACTATTTCCAAGTCCGGAGGAGGTCCTGGTAGAAGACCGGCAGCCGGGAGAGGTCTCGCGGAAGACCTCCCGGACAGAGATAAAAGAGCTGCCGGTCGTATCGGAGCCCTCGGAGGTGGCGCAGGATGGCATGCACCAGTATGCTCCATGCCGAACTGCCTGCACTATAAAGGAGCCTCTGTAGGGCCTGGAGGCGGAAGACGCAGACCTCAGTGTGCAGACACTTCAGGCCCTGTCCTCCTTCCTTCAGGAGTAGATGAAGAACCCCTACAGGGTCCCAGTGCATTCCTGACCAAAAGAATCCCAGACTCAATGTCCGGAGGTTGGTCAGGAAACCCGGGGCCAGGACCAGGGTGTTGAGCTGGTACCAGAGCTTGGACAGGACTAGTTGATTAAGCACGAGCACGCTCTCCTGAAGGAAGAGACATCGGAGTAGTCCTGTCCATTTTGGAGCCGCTCTATCACCCCGCCCTCTAAATTTTCCCAGTTCTCCAGCGCAGAGGGATGCATGGCAGAAAGGTAAACGCCGAGGTAGAGCAGCTGACCCGCGCTCCACCGGATGGTCTGAAGAGCAGGTGGGAGGGAGCTTGCCTGCCGTCAGTCTCCTACCGCCAAGCCAGAGCTCTTGACCCAGTTGACCCGGGCAGAGGAGGCTGCTGAATAGATGGCCTGGCAAGCCTCCACCCGCGCCAAGTCGCCGAGTCCTGGACCACGAGGAGCACATCATCAGCGTACGCCGACAGGACCAGCTGCAGCTCCAGCTCCTGCAGCACCAACCCTGTCAACCTCCTGCAGAGGAGGTAGAGGAAGGGCTTGATCGCCAGAGCATACAGCTGGCCCGAGAGGGGGCACCCCTGCCATACTCCTTGCCCGAAGCTGACCGGTTCGGTCAGGGTCCAGTTGAGCTTAACCAGACACTCTGCGGAGGCGTACAGCACCCGGAGAAAACGCACAAACTGGGGTCCAAAGCCAAACGCTTGTATAATGTTCAGGAGGTACCCGTGGTCCACCCTATCGAACGCCTTCTCCTGATCTAGGGACAGGAGGGCGAACAACAGACCATCTCTACGCCCGAGTTCCAAAGGTCCAGAACCATAAATAGGTTATCAAAGATACTGTGGTCCGGGATGGTGTAGGTCTGGTCTGGGTGGATCACGTCTGCCAGCACAGACCCTAGCCGCAGCGAGATTGCTTTTGCTACGATTTTGTAGTCCATGCTGAGGAGCAAGACGGGACGCCAATTTTGTAAATCGCGGAGGTCCCCCTTCTTCGGCAGTAAGGCGAGCACAGCTCACCTGCATGAAAGAGGGAGGACCCCGCTCTGCAGAGACTCGGCCCAGACGGTGACTAGGTCTGGGCCAAGGATGTCCCAAAACATGCGGTAGAACTCCACGGTCAGCCCATCCATGCCTGGAGGCTTATTAGTGGGCATACAATGGAGGGCTTCCGAGAACTCGGCCAGAGTGAGAGGCAACTCTAGCCGGTCTTGGTCGCTCGCGCTGACCGTAGGGAGCTCCTCCCAGAGCACTCTGCAAGTGCCAGGGTCGGTCGGATCCGGGGAGAAAAGACTTGCGTAGAAGGCTTGGGCCCTCCCGCACATCTCCACCGGTTCCATGAGGGGGGTGCCATCTTCTGCCAGGAGGCAGGTGACGTGTTTCTTGGCCCCCTTCGTTTTCTCCAGGGCATAGAAGAAGTGGGAGCCGTGATCCATCTCCCGAAGGAGGCAGATGCGGGATCGAACAAAGGCACCCCGGACCCGATGGTCCTCGAGGGCCCGGAGCTCCTCCCGCTTCTCCCGGCACGCTCCACAGAGGAGCGGGTCCTTGGGGCTGGTGGCCAGATGCCTCTCCAGCTCTAAGACCTCCCGTTCCAACTGCTCAATCGCCACATTTCTCCGTCAGCTGGTGCCTCTGGTGTAGTCGCGGCAGAAAAGCCTGGCACGCATGTTCCCCAGGTCCCACCATCGCCGCACAGAGGGAAAGGCACGCCACTGCCCTCGCCAGGCCAGCCAGAATTCCCGGAAGGACGTCACGAAGCCCTCATCCTCCAACAGGCTGTTAAAATGCCAGTAGGCCGGCCCCAGCCTCTCCGCACAGAGGGAGGCTGTCACGGTGGCTAGATGATGGTTAGAAAATGGGGCCAGCCAAATGCTGAAGGAGTGGGCTCGTGAGAGATGGAAGCGTGATAAATAAATGCTGTCCAACCGGGAGTAGCTCGACCGATGGGCTTCCACCCGGACAAAGGTGAACATGGAAGTGTCATCTGGGTGGTGGTCGCGCCAGATGTCCACTAGGGAGTGATGTTTGACTACCTCCCAGAGGGTATCCGCGGCAACTGGGCTCCGTCGGTCCCTGAGTGGTCCTGTTCCTTGAGGGTGGTATTAAAGTCCCCTCCCAGGACCAGGCACTCGTGAGAATCTAAGGTGCCGAGGAAGGCGGACACCCACTGGTAGAATTGCAGCCACTCTGGGCCCGATGTCGGGGCATAGACGTTAACAAGGTTAACCACGAGCCCTTCCATACAGACCCGGAGATGCAGCAGGCGACCCGGCACGGCCTCAGCGACCCCTAGCACCTCAGGCTGCAGGTCGGGGGAGAACAGGGTCGCCACTCCAGCCTGTCGAACCATTGCATGGCTAAAGTAGACCCTGTCCCCCCACTCCAGCCGTCAACTGTCTTCGGCGGTTGGGTCCGTACGGGTCTCCTGCAGGAAAACCACAGAGTACCCTCCCTTCCGAAGGAAGGAGAGCACCTGGGACCTGTGGAGAGCCATCCTACAACCCCGGGTGTTCAACGTTGCGATGGTGAGAGGTGTCATGGGGAGCGTCGGGTCCTCACTGGCAGGGACGCTCGCATCTCCCAGCGGGCTGCGCAGCAGTCCGTGACCCATCCTGTAGGTGAGTAATTGTTCACGGAAGATGCGGACCCGCCAGTAGGCCACGGCATCCTGCTTCCCCCATGAGTGCCCTTGTGGCCCAGAGGATTTGAGAAAAGTCCCCCCATCGCTGGAGAGCAAGTTGTACCTTGTTGCGGGAGCCACGGACATCCTCTAAAAACTTCCGCAGCTCTCCTCGCAGCTCATGGGGGGGTGAGGTTACGGTTTCCCGGTTGTTCCCCGGCGGGGCCCTTGGTGCAGCCCTGTTGTCCACTAAAACGGACAAGCAGGGTGCGGACCCCTGACAGGGTGCCTGATGGGCTGGAGCTTCTAGGCCTGCCTCAAGCTCTGGGGCGATAGGGGGCGGTAGAGGGAAAATAGCAGTTCCTAATGGGTCAGGGAGGAGAACACAAAGGCCGCTCCCTGCGGGTCATCAGTTGGGAAAGGGAAGGAGACAGCCCCGGGGGCGGAAATGACATTGCAGGAGGTAAATTGGACAGGGGTAGGGGCAGGGGCAGAGGCAGAGGCGAGGTTCTGGATTTCAGGAGGCAAGCAGCTGGATGGTGTCACCTCCCGATCAGGCTCAAGAGTTAAGGGGGTGGGGAAGGAGCTCTCAGTGACACTGGGCGCACACTCTGTGGTGGATTTAGCGGCCACAGTATCAGGAGGTGGATTATCTTCTGTAGGGCCCCCGCCCGGGAAGGAAGTCGATTGCTCCGCACCAACGGGGGGTGCCGCGTGGCGCCGGCTGTCACCTGAGCAGGCTCGGTGGTCATCAGCAGGGTGCCATCAGCGGCTGGGTTGGTGGAGGAGTCCAGGGGATCCTCGGAGGTGGGAGCGGAAGCAGCAGTTAAGGGGAGGGAGCATGCGGAAAAGAGGGGTGGAGTGGGGTCGCCCACATTGAGATTTGCTGGCAAAAGGTCGTCCTCCCACTGGGTGACCGGGGTCAGATCTAAGGCCTCGATCTCCTCGAACATGGAGGAGAGGACACTTTCCACCGCCCCGGGGTTCTCCCCACTGGCACCCGCCACGACGGTTGCCTCGGGGTTCACGGGGGCTTCAGGTAGTGTCAGGACAGAAGGGGCTTCCTCGAGGGTCTTGGAGGGGAGGGTATCCCGTGGAGGGGAGACACTACCCTCCGATGCTGCCACGTCTTTCCCGGCTGACATCGGTGGATGGGATGCACTCGTGGGCAAAGCGGAAGGTTCGGCATCGGTGCCCCCCTTCCTGGTCTTCCGGGGGGCCTCCGCCTTGGGTAGATGAGGTGGAGCTCGAGCTTTCTACTTGCCTCGCTTCCCCTGGACTAGGGTCCAGCCCTCCATGGCATCATCTGGGGGCTGGTTAGCAGGGGTCGTGTCAGGGGGTAAAGGCGATGGCTCAGGGACTTGGGGGGGAACGGTGGGGCAGCATAAGGGAGGGACGATTCTCCATGGGGCAGTCTGTCTCCCATGCCTGGTGGTATCTCTGCCACACACTCCTCCATAGGCCCCGCTAGATTGTCAGCAGCGAGGGCGGGGCTCTCCTGCTCATGTGGGCGTTGTAGGGGAGGTGCCCTTTGGGCCTGAGTGGGAGTAGTGGTGGTCCGAAGAGGAGGGGGGGCGGGTTCGGGTACCGGGCAGCCAGGGGTGTCAGCAGTGACGGGGCCGATGTCCTGCCAGGTCTCGGGGATCCCAGGTGCCCCTCCTTGCCGGGCTAAGGGGCAGTCCCTCCGGACATGCCCCGATGCCCGGCAGAGGTAGCACCAGGCTTCCCCCATGGAAAAGTACACCCGGTAACGGGCCCTCTGGTGCGGGACTAGGAAGGACCCTTCGAGCACCACTCCATCACGCGCTGCCGACGGCAATAAAAGTTGCACTTGCCAGCAGAAGGAAAAAGTGTGACGGAGGGTGAGATCCTTGCAGCCCAACAGGAGAGGGCTGATAACAGAAACAGGTTTCCCCAGGGTGGAAAGGGTGGGTAGCAGGGCAGCACTGGAGCGAAAAGGAGGGACCGAGGTCAGGACCAGGCGGACACCCAGGTCCTCTAGCGGCTCTAGGGGGACAAACCCAACCACCACCACCAGGCCCCTCCCCACTGCTTCCTGGGCGGCAGCCTCTGATGCTAAGAAGAAAATGACCTTCCCGTACATTTTGGAGGCTGCCACAATGGCCGTGGGTCCCACCACCCTCGCCAACGCCCGCACGTAGGTCTCCACATGGGGCAAGGCGGGCACCACGAGGCATCGGACACCGTGCTTCCTTGTCATGGTGGGAAAGGGGCCCCGGCCGCTGTTGATGGTGGTGGAGGCGGTGGGCAGGAGAGATGATGAGGTGGCAGGTGGGGGGGCTGCCGCTGCCCAGGCATATGTCCTGGGGGCTGAGGGAGGGACATCCGCAGAGCTGGTGGAGGGGGCAGCGGGGGAGGACGCCGTGGTCGGTGGTGGGGCTGCAGCGGTGGGGGTGGCCCCTGCCATGGAGGGCCCGGTGGTTTTAGCAGGGCCCTTCCCCTTCTTCTTGCCCTGGCCTTTCCTGCCGGCTGGGGGGGCTTCCCTAGAGTCTGGGGAGGCGATGGGCATGGCAGCGGTGGAGGTCACCCTGGTGCCCTCCATTGCTGATGCCCCAGCAGGGGTGGTGGCAGGAGATTAACAGGAGTTGGGGTCAGGTAGAAAGGACTTGCTGTGGGGTGGACAATTCGAGGCGGGGGCACATGAACCACCGTACGCTTGTCCAGAGAGTCCTGTTTGGTTGGCTGGTGCTTCTGGCCCATGCAGTGGAATCAGGGCGAGCAGCTGAGTCCAAAGGCAGATGTTGGATAGCCAGCAAAGATGGTGGAGTGTGGGGGGTGAAGATCGTAGTGTGGGGGTTGGGAGGACACAGATGGATTGGGGGGCAGCTCCGTGCCACACCCCCTGTGTCCCTACAAACACAGTTAAGACACAGTCAAGGCCTTCCCCCACACGAGAGCACAGTTCGAAAGTTACTCAGTCTTAGGCCCTCTCCGCGGCGATTTGTAGATTCCCGGGCGGTGTTCCTCCGGTGGATGGCTTTTTCTCTGTCTGTTCCGGGTTTTCTTTTTTGCATTCCAGAAATGCCGGAGCAAATGATAAGAGTCCTCTCGACTGGAGATGGGTCCGCAGACAAACAGCAAGCGGCTGGGTCTGGGGGCTGGGTCCTTCCACTCCCCCCTCCGGGGAAGCAGGCCAGCAGGCCTGCCCTCTCTC
The DNA here is from genome assembly GCF_965152235.1 of Eretmochelys imbricata. Classification (NCBI taxonomy): domain Eukaryota; kingdom Metazoa; phylum Chordata; order Testudines; family Cheloniidae; genus Eretmochelys; species Eretmochelys imbricata. The sequence continues at coordinate 56,057,282 of NC_135576.1, read as the reverse complement.
GGGGGGGGGGTTTCAGCTGGAGCGGCAGCAGCGTCCGAGGGCGGGCGGGGTGGGATGGGGGGGCTAACAGCCGGCCAGCAGCCAGCCAGCACTCTAGCAATGGCAGAGAAAGAAAAAAAAACAACAAAAAGAAAAGAAAGTGGGGAGAGTGTCTGGCCCGGTCCGGGGGGAAGCCGAAAGCAGGGGCAAAAAGCAACAAAAGCCTAGGCCAGAGGGGAGCAGCAGGAGAGCAGGCTAAGTAGGTCACTTTTCCCTGGGTAAGGTTATTTTTTTTTTGAAACAGAAAAGAATTTTATTTGTGTAACATTTACAAAGAATCACAGAAGAGGATAAAGCAAAACTATGCAACAAAACAAGAGCAAACAGAAGGTATAACACAGCAGTCTTCAGGAGGGAGAAGTGTTCAGGCTAGCCTGGGCCTAGAGCGGTGGGGCTTCCTCGACACTCATGGTCTTCCACCCTCCTGAGTTACCTGGTGGCCTAGAGCGGGGGGGCTTCCTCGACACTCGTGGTCTTCCACCCCGTCAAGTTACCTAGTGCCACGCCCAATGTCACCAATTATTCCTCTCCTGAGAGTGCCCGACAAGATGGGCACGGCTGCGGGGTGGGCGGTTTGGGGTGGCGGGGGTTACACCCACGTGTTATAGGACCCCTCCTAGGTGACAATGATGATGGTATCCACAAAGGCAACGGCTGGGGCTGGGGTCTCTCGCTCTTCCCCTCAATCAAAGGGTCAGATGGAGGGAACCGGATGGGGTCACCAAGCAGAGAAACCCAGGCAGCACCCACCGGTCCTCGAAGGTGTCAAGGGAGTCGGTGGACACCGCCCAGAGGAACTCTGCCCGGATACGTGAATGTACTGAGGATCGGAAAACGGCCCTACAATCGCAGGACGCTTCATTAGCCAACCTCCCCTCTCTGGTCTTACAAATGGCTGTTTTAGCTAGGGCTAGGAGGAGGTTAACCAGGAGATCTCGCGATTTTGTGGGGCCATGGATGGGGAGTGTATAAATAAAAAGGTGATGGGAAAAGTGTAGCCAAAAGTGCAATAAAATATTTGTGAGGAGCTGAAAAAGGGGCTGCAGTCTGGCACACTCTAAATATACATGCGCCAGGGTTTCCCTCACATTGCAAAAATGGCAAGTATCCGGGATGGAGGTAAACCGTGTCAAAAACACGCCCGTGCTCACAGCTCCGTGAAGGAGCTGCCAACTACTGTCTCCGACGGGCCTCGGGACCAAGGTGGAATACAGACTGGCCCACCGAGGTTGCTCACCCTCCAAAGGTGGCAGGAGGTGCCGCCACTTTGTATCGTGGCGGGACACCAGGGTGTGGGCGTGAAGGGTGTGAAGCGTGAGTGTGTATAAATATTTCCGTGGCGCGATTTGAAAGCTGACCGGCTGCAGTTCATGCAGCCGGCTTGCAGTGAAAGGGTGAGGGGTTTGTTGGGATCTACAGGGTAGGGGCCCAATGGAAAAGTCTGGCGGGCCTGGGGTAGAGGGTGGGTGGGGTGCGCCCTCGTGCAGGGCTCGATTAAGATAAGCCTCACCTCCTGAAGTACACGCCGGGTGGTACGAGGTCTGGAGAGCCCCATGCGCCGGGCGAGCGTCACGGGATCCAGCCAGTCTCCCCGGTCGTAGTCCAGGAGGTCTTCGACTCTCGTGACTTCTGCCAGGACCAAACTCTGGCGCACCGAGCGGGACTCCGCCACCTGCACACGGAGCTGGGGGTTGTGTAGCAGGGGCTCCGTGAGGAGATCTGCTCCCACGGTGGCCGCCACGGACCTGGTTGTTAGAAACAGTTTCCAGGTCCGGAGGAGGTCCTGGTCGAAGACCGGCAGCCCGGAGAGGTCTTGCGGAAAACCTCTCGGACAGAGATAAAAGAGCTGCTGGTCATATCGGAGCCCTTGGAAGCGGTGCAGCAAGGCGTGCGCCAATATGCTCCACGTCGAACTACCTGCACTATAAAGGAGCCTCTGCAGGGTCTGGAGGCCGGAAGACATGGACCTGAGTGTGCAGACACTTCAGGCCCTGCCCTCCTTCCTTCAGGGGAAGATGAAGAACCCCAACAGGGGCCCAGTGGATTCCTGACCAAAGGAACTCTAGAATCGATGTCCGGAGGTTGGTCAGGAAACCCGGGGCCAGGGCCAGGACCAGGGTGTTGAGCTGGTACCAGAGCGTAGACAGGACTAGTTGGTTAAGCACCAGTGCTCTCCCTCGGAGGGAGAGACATCGGAGTAGCCTCGTCCATTTCCGGAGCTGCTCTATCACCCCGCCGTCTAAATTTTGCCAGTTCTCCAGCAGGGAAGGGTGCGTGGCAGAAATGTAAACGCCTAGGTAGAGCAGTGGACCCACACTCCACCGGATGGTCTGAAGCGCGGGTGGGAGGGAGTTCACCTGCTGCCAGTCCCCCACCGCCAAGCCAGAACTCTTGACCCAGTTGACTAGGGCGGAGGAGACTGCCGAATAGATAGCCTGGCAAGCCTCCACCCGCGCCAAGTCGCCCAGGTCCTGGACCACGAGGAGCACGTCATCGGCGTACGCCAACAGGACAAGCCGCAGCTCTGGCTCCCGCAGCACCAACCCTGTCAACCTCCTGTGGAGGAGACAAAGGAAAGGCTCAATCCCCAGAGCGTACAGCTGGCCCGAGAGGGGGCACCCCTGCCGTACTCCTCGCCCGAAGCTGATCGGCTCGGTCAGGGTCGAGTTGAGCCTAACCAAACACTCCGCGGAGGCGTACAGCACCAGGAGAAAACTCACAAACTGAGGTCCGAATCCAAACGCCTGCAGAGTGCTCAGGAGGTACTCATGGTCTACTCTATCGAACACCTTCTCCTGATCGAGAGACAGGAGGGCGAACGACAGACCGTCTCTATGGCCGAGTTCCAAAAGGTCTCGGACTAGAAATAGGTTGTCAAAAATGCTGCGACCCGGGACAGTATAGGTCTGGTCTGGGTGGATCACGTCCGCCATCACGGACCCTAGTCGCAGCGAGATTGCTTTTGCTACGATTTTGTAGTCCGTGCTAAGGAGTGAGACGGGACGCCAGTTTCGTAAATCGTGGAGGTCCCCCTTCTTCGGCAACAAGGCGAGTACTGCTCGCCTGCACGAAAGAGGGAGGACCCCACCCTGCAAAGACTCAGCCCAGACAGTGGCTAGGTCTGGGCCAAGGATGTCCCAGAACTAGCGGTAGAACTCCACGGTCAGCCCGTCCATGCCCAGAGATTTATTGGTGGGCATACGACGGGTGGCTTCCGAGAACTCGGCCAGGGTGAGAGGCAGCTCTAGCCGGTCTCGGTCGCCCACGCTGACCACGGGGAGTTCCTCCCAGAGCACCCCGCAAGCGCCAGGATCGCTCAGATCTGGGGAGAAAAGGCTTGTGTAGAAGTCACGGGCCCTCCCACACATCTCCACCGGATCCATGAGGGGGGCACCGTCTTCCGCTAGAAGGCAGGTGACGTGTTTCTTGGTCCCCCTCGTTTTCTCCAGGGCGTAGAAGAAATGGGAGCCGCGATCCATCTCCCGAAGGAGGCAGATGCGGGATCAAACAAAGGCACCTCGGGCCCAGTGGTCCTTGAGGGCCTGGAGCTCTTCCAGCTTCTCCCGGCACGCTCCGCAGAGGAACGGGTCCTCGGGGCTGGCGGCCAGGTGCCTCTCCATCTCTAAGACCTCCCGTTCCAACTGCTCTATCGCCGCATTTCTCCGTCGGCTGGTGCCCCGAGTGTAGTCACGGCAGAAGAGCTTGGCACGCACCTTCCCTAGATCCCACCATCGCCGCGCCGAGGGAAAGGCACACCGCTGCTCTCGCCAGGCCAGCCAAAACTCCCGGAAGGACGTCATGAAGATCTCGTCCTCCAACAGGCTGTTGTTAAAGTGCCAATAGGCAGGCTCCGGTCTCTCTGCATGGAGGGAGACCATTACGGTGACTAAGTAATGGTCGGAGAATGGGGCCGGCCGAATGGCGGAGGAGTGGGCCTGTGAAAGATGGAAACGGGATAAGTAAATACGGTCCAACCGAGAGTGGTGTGACCGATGGACCTCCACCCGGACAAAAGTGAACGTGGAAGTGTCATCTGGGTGATGGTCACGCCAGACGTCCACTAGGGAGTGATGTTCAACTATCCCTCGGAGAATATTCGCGGCGGCCGGGCTCGGCTCGGCCCCTGAGCGGTCCCGTTCCTCGAGGGTGGTGTTAAAGTCCCCTCCCAGGACCAGGCACTCGTGCGAATCTAGGGTGCCGAGAAAGTTGGACATCCGCTGATAGAATTGTGGCCGCCTTGAGCTAATTTGCGGGGAATAGATGTTAACAAAATTGACCACGAGCCCCTCCATACGGACTCGAAGGTGCAGCAGGTGGCCCGGCATGGCCTCAGTGACCCCTAGCACCTCAGGCCGTAGGTTGGGGGAGAACAGGGTCGCCACTCCAGCTTGCCAAGTCGTGAAGTGGCTAAAGTATGCCCCGTTCCCCCACTCCAGCCGCCACCTGTCCTCGGCGGTCGGGTCCGTATGGGTCTCCTGCAGGAAAACTACAGAGTACCCCCCTTCCCGAAGGTAAGAGAGCACCTGGGACCTGCGGAGAGCCATATTACAGCCCCTGGTATTCAGGGTCGCAATAATAAGAGCCGTCATGTGGAGGGCTGGGGGTGTGGGGGTTTCTTGTTGGCGGGGGTGTTCAGGGCCCCCGGCGGGTTGCGCAGCAACCCGTGACCCATCCCGTGGATGAGTAGATCGTGTTGGAAGCCGCGGGCTCGCTCGTAGGCCGCAGCACCGCGCCTTCCTTGCCCCCTGCCCTCCTTTATAAGGGCCCTTGTGGCCTGGAGGATTTGGTCAAAGTCCCCCCCATAGCTGAAGAGCCAGCTGTACCCTATTGCGGGCACCACGGGTGTGTTCTAGGAACTTCCGTAGTGCATGCTGCAGCTCATGTGGGGTGGGGTCACAGTTTCTGGGGTGTTCCCTATTGGGACTCTTAATACAGCCTCGTGGTCCGCTAAGACAGGTAGACAGGGTGCGGACCACCGACGGGGCGTCTGACAGGCTGGGGTTATTAAATTCATTTCACGCCTTGGGGTGGAGGGGGATGGCAGGGGAAAAATTGCCACTCCTAATGGGTCGCGGCTAGAAAGTGCAAAGACTGCTCCCTGGGGGGAATCTGCGAAAGGCGGAAAGGAAATAACCCCAGGGGCGGCATTAACATTGCAGGAGGAGGGGGCTTGGGCAGGGGCAGGGGTGGGGGCAGGGGCAGGGGTAAGGCTCCGGGGTTCAGGAGGCAAGCAGCTAAAGGAAAGTGCCTCCTGAGCAGAGTCAAGGGTTAAGGGGTAAGGGAGGGGGCTCCCAATAATGCTAGGTGCTGGCTCCATGGTGGTCTTAGCGGCCATGGCATCAGGTGGTGGACCACCTTCTGCAGGGTTCTCGCCCAGGAAGGCAATTAGGGGGAGGGAGCATGGGGAAAGGAGGACTGGGGTAAGGTTGCCCAGCTCGAGACCAGCTGGCAGGAGATCATCCTCTCCCTGGGTGACCGGGGTCAAATCTAGGGCCTCAATCTCCGCATACACGGGGGAGAGGCCAGCTCCTGCCACCCCAGGGGCCTCTCCTCTAGGGCCCACCTCAACGGTCACCTCGGGGTCCGCGGGGAGTTTGGGTGGTATCCAGGCAGAAAGGGCGTCTTCAGGAGTCTTGGAGGGGAGGGTCTCCCGTGGAGGGGGGACTCTGCCCTCCAATGCCAGTCCGTCTTCCCCTCCTGACACCAGCGGATGGATCTCACTCATGGCCCTGGCGGGAGGCTCAATATCAGTGCCTCCTTTCCTGGTCTTGCGGGGGGCTTCCGCGTCGGATGGATGCAGCGGAGCTCGAGCCTTCTGCTTGCCTCGCTTCCCCTGGACTAGGGTCCAGCCCTCCATAGCGTCATCTGGGGGTTGGTTAGCAGGGGTCGTGTCGGGGGGCGGAGGCGATGGTTCAGGGGTTTGGGGGGGTAGCAGTGAGGCAGCATGAATGGCGGGGGTTTCTCCTTGGGGCGGGCCCTCTCCTATACCCGGTGACATCCTTGCCACACCCTCCTCCATAGGCTCTGCTGGATTGGTAATAGCAAGGGTGGAACTCTCTTGCTTGCCCGGGCGTTGTAGGGAAGGTATCTCTTGGGCCCGGACGGGAGCAGCGATGGGTCGAGTAGGAGGAGGGTTGGTTTCAGGTGCTGGGCAGCCAGGGGCGTCGGCAGCGACGGGGCCGATGTCCTGCCGGGTCTCGGGGGTTTCGGGTGCCCCTCCCCCCCGGGCTGAAGGGCAGTCTCTGCGGACATGCCCCGCTGAGCGGCAGAGGTAGCACTGGGCCTCGCCGGTGGAGTAAAAGACCCGATAGCGGGCTCCCTGGTAGGGGACTAGGAAAGACCCCTCGAGCACCTCTCCATCACGTGCTCCTGCCGGCGGTAGAGCTGCACTTGCCGGCGGAACGAAAAAACGTGACGGAGGGTGGGGTCCTTGCAGCCCAACGGGAGAGGGCTGATGACAGAGACAAATTTCCCCAGAGTGGAGAGAGCGGGTAACAGGGCAATATTGGGTAAGAAGGGAGGAACGGAGGTGAGGATGAGGCGAACGCCCAGGTCTTCTAGCGGCTCTAGGGGGACAAACACCCCCCCCACCCCCAGGCCCCTCTCCACCGCCTCCTGGGCAGCAGCCTCCGAAGCTAAGAAAAAAACGACCTTCCTATACATCTTGCAGGCCGCCACAATAGCCGTGAGTCCTACCACCTTCGCCAATGCCTGCACGTATGTCTCCACGTGGGGCGAGGCGGGCACCAGGAGGCAACGGACACCGTGCCTCCTGGTCAAGGCGGGGAAAGGGCTCCAGCCGCTGGTGATGGTGGCGGAGGCGGGGGGGGGCGAGATGACGAGGCAGTAGGCGGGGGGAGCCCGTCACCGCCCGGGCATACGTCCTGGGGGCCGGGGGAGGGACAATCGCAGAGCTGGTGGAGGGAAACGCAGGGAGGGGTGCCACGGTTGATGACGAGGCCACAGCAGTGGGGGCAGCCCCTGCCATGGAGGGCTTAGTGGTTTTAGCGGGGCCCTTTCCTTTCGTCCCGCCCTGGCCCTTCCGGCCAGCTGGGGGGGGGTTCCTAGAATCTGGGGGCGGGGGTGGGCACAGCAGCAGCAGTGATCACCCCGGTGCCTCCTGCTGCCGGTGCCCCAGTGGGGGGGGGTGGCAAGTATCTTAAGAATAGTGGTGGGGGGGACCTTGGGGGTCGGGCAGGGGGGGTGGTAGGGGAGGGACAACTGATTTTGTTAAAGGGGCCTCGCCCCTCTCATTCCCCGCCATTGTGAGCAGGGAGAGACGGGGAGACACCGGAAGGAGGAGGAGGGAGGGAGAAGCAAAGTAACCGCTCCTCCCCGCTGGGCTACAGGCGCGGGGGGGGAATGCCGAGGGGGTTGGACTGGGAGGGGGGGGAAAACAAAATTGGAGTCCGGTAATAGGGGCAAGCTGTGGGATAAGCAATCCGGGGGGGGCGTGCAGACCCACACACGTTTGTCCAAAAAGTCTCGGTTGGTTGGCTGTTATGTCCGGTCCGAAAGGCAAAGTTCAAAACGAACAGCTGGATCTGAAGGGAGATGGCAGGTTGCCAGCAGGGAAGGACGGCGGGGGGGCCGTGACAGTTGTAGTAATGGTGGGGGGGTTAGGGGCACCGATGGATCGGGGGGGCTCCACGCCACACCCCCTGTGCCGCCACAAACGCAAGTAAACCACAGTCAAACTCCCCCCCCCGAGAGTATAATTCAGACAATTACTCAGTCTTACGGCCCCCTTCACGATGATTTGTAGCTTCCCTGGGTTATTTCTCCTGTCTTCTGAAATCTTCTTCTCCAGCTGTGATGGCTGTGTTCCAAGGCTTCCGGCATGCTGAGAATGTTGTAGAATTCGAGCTGCCAGCAAAACGACTGGGTCTGGGGTTTTCACTCCCCCCTCCGGACAGCAAAATCGGCAATCTTCCCTCCCCTCCTCCAGGGGCTTCAGCTGAGGCAAATAGCTGCACCCGAAAGGAGACTGGGGGGGTGCGGGTGCTGGCGGCAAGCTGAAGGCCGACCAGCATGTAAACGGCAAGAAGAAAAAAAAATAACTAAAAGCAAACCAAAACAAAGCGTCTGGCCCGGTCAGAGGGGAAAACTAAGGCAGGTTCAAAAAGTAAGAAAAGCCCAGGCCAGGGGGCTTTAGGAAAGAATAGAAAGCAGATGGCTGAGAAGCAAGCAAAGGACGTTCCGTTTCCCAACAGGGAAGGTTTTTTTTTTTTTTTTCTGAAACAGAAAGAAAATTTATTGGTAACGCTTACAGAATTACCAAAGAAAACAAAACAACTATGCAACAAAACAACGCAATCAGAAGGTATAACACAGCAGCTTTCAGGAGGGAGAAGTGTTCAGGCTAGCCTGGGCCCAGAGCGGGGGGGCTTCCTCGACACTCATGGTCTTCCACCCTCCTGAGTTACCTGGTGGCTAGAGCGGGGGGGCTTCCTCGACACTCGTGGTCTTCCACCCCCTCGAGTTACCCAGTGCCGCGCCCAGTGTCACCGATCCTCCCTCTCCTGAGAGTGCCCGGTAAGATGGGCACGGCTGCGGGGTGGGCGGTTTAGGGGTGGGGGGGGTAGACACTCATGTATTATAGGACCCCTCCTAGATGACAGAAATGATGGTATCCACAGCGGCAACGGCTGGGGCTGGTGTCTCTCGCTCTTCCCCTCAATCAAAGGGTCAGACGGAGGGAACCGGACGGGGTCACCGAGCAGAGAACCCCAGACAGCGCCCACCGCTCCTCGAAGGCGTCAAGGGAGTCGGTGGACGCCGCCCAGAGGAACTCCGCCCGGATACGTGAATGTACTGAGGATCGGAAAACGGCCCCACAATCGCAGGACGTTTCATGGGCCAACCTCCTCTCTCTGGTTTTATAAATGGCTGTTTTAGCCAAAGCTAGGAGGAGGTTGACCAGAAGATCCCGCGACTTTGTGGGGCCACGGATGGGAAGTGTATAGATAAAAAGGTGAGGGGAGAAATGAAGCCAGAAGCGTAATAGAATATTTGTGAGGAGCCGGAAAAGGGGCTGCAATCTGGCACACTCTAAATACACATGCACCAGGGTTTCCCTCACATTACAAAAAGGACAAGTGTCCGGGATGGGGGTAAACCGTGTCAAAAACACGCCCGTGCTCACAGCTCCATGAAGGAGCCGCCAACTGATGTCCCTGACGGGCCTTGGGACCAAGGTGGAATACAGGCTGGCCCATCGAGGTTGCTCACCCTCCAAAGGTGGCAGGAGATCCCGCCACTTTGTATCGGGGCGGGACACCAGGGTGTGGGCGTGAAGGGTGTGAAGTGTAACTGTATATAGGTATTTCCGTGGTGCAATTTGAAAGCTAACCGGCTGCAGTTCATGCAGCCGGCTTGCAGTGAAAGGGTGAGGGGTTTGTTGGGATCTACGGGGTAGGGGCCCGATGGAAAGGTCCAGCGGGCCTGGGGTAAGGGATGGGCGGGGTGCGCCCTCGCACAAGGCTCGGCTAACATAAGCCCGAGCAGCGGGGGTCAAGGCAGCCTTCACCTCCTGAAGTACGCGCCGGGGGGTACGGAGGCTGGAGAGCCCCATGCGCCGAGCGAGCGTCAGGGGATACAGCCAGTCTCTCCGGTCGTACTCCAGGAGGTCTCCGACCCTCGTGACGTCCGCCAGGACCAACCTCTGGCGCACCGAGCGGGACTCCGCCACCTGCACACAGAGCTGGGGGTTGTGTAGCAGGGGCTCTGTGAGGAGATCTGCTCCCACGGTGGCCGCCACGGACCTGGTTGTTAGAAACAGTTTCCAGGTCCGGAGGAGGTCCTGGTAGAAGACCGGCAGCCCGGAGAGGTCTCGCGGAAAACCCCTCGGAGAAAGATAAAAGAGCTGCCGGTCGTATCGAAGCCCTTGGAAACGGCGCAGGAAGGCGTGCGCCAATATGCTCCACGCCGAACTACTTGCACTATAAAAGAGCCTCTGCAGGGCCTGGAGGCGGAAAACGCGGACCTGAGTGTACAGACACTTCAGGCCCTGCCCTCCCTCCTTCAGGGGCAGATGAAGAACTCCAACAGGGGCCCAGTGCATTCCTGACCAGAAGAACTCTAGAATCAATCTCCGGAGGTGGGTCAGGAAACCCGGGGCCGGGGCCAGGGTGTTGAGCCGGTACCAGAGCGTGGACAGGACTAGTTGGTTAAGCACCAGTGCTCTCCCTCGGAGGGAGAGACATCGGAGTAGCCTCGTCCATCTCCGGATCCGCTCTATCACCCCGCCCTCTAAATTTTGCCAGTTCTCCGGCGGGGAAGAATGCGTGGCGGAAAGGTAAACGCCAAGATAGAGTAGTGGACCCGCACTCCACCGGATGGTCTGAAGTGCGGGTGGGAGGGAGCTTACCTGCCGCCAGTCCCCCACCGCCAAGCCAGAGCTCTTGACCCAGTTGACTCGGGCGGAGGAGGCTGCTGAATAGATGGCTTGGCATGCCTCCACTCGCGCCAAGTCGCCTGGGTCCTGGACCACGAGGAGCACGTCATCGGCGTACGCCGACAGGACCAGCCGCAGCTCCGGCTCCCGCAGCACCAGCCCTGTCATCCTCCTGCGGAGGAGACAGAGGAAAGGCTCGATCGCCAGAGCGTACAACTGGCCCGAGAGGGGGCACCCCTGCCGCACTCCTCGCCCGAAGCTGACTGGTTCAGTCAGGGTCCAGTTGAGCCTAACCAAACACTCCGCGGAGGCATACAGCACCCGGAGAAAACTCAGAAACTGAGGTCCAAATCCAAACGCCTGCAGAGTGCCCAGGAGGTACCCATGGTCTACTCTATCGAACGCCTTCTCCTGATCAAGAGACAGGAGGGCGAACGATAGACCATCTCTCCGCCCGAGTTCCAAAAGGTCTCGGACTAGAAAGAGGTTGTCGAAAATGCTGCGACCCGGGACAGTATAGGTCTGGTCTGGGTGGACCACGTCCGCCATCACGGACCCTAGCCGCAGCGAGATTGCTTTCGCTACAATTTTGTAATCCGTGCTAAGGAGTGAGACAGGACGCCAGTTTCGTAGATCGCGGAGGTCCCCCTTCTTCGGCAGCAAAGTGAGCACCGCTCACCTGCATGACAGAGGGAGGACCCCGCTCTGCAAGGACTCAGCCCAGACGGTGACTAGGTCTGGGCCGAGAATGTCCCAGAACGCGCGGTAAAACTCCACGGTCAGCCCGTCCATGCCCGGAGATTTATTGGTGGGCATGCGATGGAGGGCTTCCGAGAACTCGGCCAGGGTGAGAGGCAACTCTAGTCGGTCTCGGTCGCCCACGCTGACCGTGGGGAGTTCCTCCCAGAGCACCTCGCAAGCGTCAGGATCGGTCGGGTCCAGGGAGAAAAGGCTTGTGTAGAAGTCACGGGCCCTCCCACACATCTCCTCCGGATCCGTGAGGGGGGCGCCGTCTTCCGCAAGAAGGCAGGTGACGTGTTTCTTGGCCCCCCTCGTTTTCTCCAGGGCATAGAAGAAGCGGGAGCCGCGGTCCATCTCCCGAAGGAGGCGGATGCGGGACCGAACGAAGGCACCTCGGGCCCGGTGGTCCTCAAGGGCCCGGAGCTCCTCCCGCTTCTCCCGGCACGCTCCGCAGAGGGACGGGTCCTCGGGATCGGCGGCCAGGCGCCTCTCCATCTCTAAGACCTCCCGTTCCAACTGCTCTATCGCCGCATTTCACCGTCGGCTGGTGCCCCGAGTGTAGTCACGGCAGAAGAGCTTGGCGCGCACCTTCCCGAGATCCCACCATCGCTGCACCGAGGGAAAGGCACGCCACTGCTCTCGCCAGGCCAGCCAAAACTCCCGGAAGGACATCACAAAGCTCTCGTCCTCCAACAGGCTGTTATTAAAGTGCCAATAGGCCGGCCCCGGTCTCTCTGCACGGAGGGAGACCGTTACAGTGACTAAATTATGATCGGAGAATGGGGCCAGCCGAATGGTGGAGGAGTGGGCCTGTGAAAGATGGAAACGGGATAAGTAAATACGGTCCAACCGAGAGTGGTGTGACCGATGGGCCTCCACCCGGACAAAGGTGAACGTGGAGGTGTCATCTGGGTGATGGTCACGCCAGACGTCCACTAGGGAGTGATGGTCAACTATCCCTTGGAGAATATTCGCAGCGGCCGGACTCGGTTCGGCCCCTGAGCGGTCCCGTTCCTCGAGGGTGGTGTTAAAGTCCCCTCCCAGGACCAGGCACTCGTGCGAATCCAGGGTGCCGAAAAAGTCGGACACCTGCTGATAAAATTGTGGCCGCCTGGAGCTCATTTGCGGGGCATAAATGTTAACAAGATTAACCACGAGCCCTTCCATACGGACTCGAAGGTGCAACAGGTGGCCCGGCACGGCCTCGTTGACCCCTAGCACCTCAGGCCGTAGGTCGGGGGAGAACAGGGTCGCCACTCCAGCTTGCCAGGTCGCGAAGTGGCTAAAGTATACCCCGTCCCCCCACTCCAGCTGCCACCTATCCTCGGCGGCCGGGTCCGTATGGGTCTCCTGCAGGAAAACTACAGAGTACCTCCCTTCCCGAAGGTAAGAGAGCACCTGGGACCTGCGGAGAGCCATCCTACAGCCCCTGGTATTCAGGGTCGCAATAATAAGAGGCGTCATGCGGAGGGCTGGGGGGGTGGGGGCCTCGTATTGGCGGGGGTGTTCAGGGCCCCCGGCGGGTTGCACAGCAACCCGTGACCCATCCCGTGGGTGAGTAGATCGCGTCGGAAGCTGCGGGCTCGCTCGTAGGCCGCAGCACCGCGCCTTCCTTGCCCCCTGCCCTCCTTTATAAGGGCCCTTGTGGCCTGGAGGAGTTGATCAAAGTCCCCCCATAGCTGAAGAGCCAGCTGTGCCCTATCGCGGGCGCCACGGGTGTGCTCTAGGAACTTCCGTAGCGCATGCCGCAGCTCATGGGGGGGTGGGGTTACAATTCCCAAGGTGTTCCCTGATGGGCTTCCTAATACAGCCTCATGGTCCGCTAAGGCGGGTAGACAGGGTGCGGACAACCGACGGGGCGTCTGACAGGCTGGGGTTATTAAATTCATTTCACGCCTTGGGGTGGAGGGGGATGGCAGGGGAAAAATTGCCACTCCTAATGGGTCGCGGCTAGAAAGTGCAAAGACTGCTCCCTGGGGGGAATCTGCGAAAGGCGGAAAGGAAATAACCCCAGGGGCGGCATTAACATTGCAGGAGGAGGGAACTTGGGCAGGGGCGGGGGTGGGGGCAGGGGCAGGGGTAAGGCTCCGGGGTTCAGGAGGCAAGCAGCTAAAGGAAAGTGCCTCCTGAACAGAGTCAAGGGTTAAGGGGTAAGGGAGGGGGCTCCCAATAATGCTAGGTGCTGGCTCCATGGTGGTCTTAGCGGCCATGGCATCCGGTGGGGGACCACCTTCTGCAGGGTGCTCACCCGGGAAGGCAATTAGGGGGAGGGAGCATGGGGAAAGGGAGGCTGGGGTAAGGCTGCCCAGCTCGAGGCCAGCCGGCAGCAAATCATCCCCTCCCTGGGTGACCGGGGTCAAATCTAGGGCCTCAATCTCCACGTACACGGGGGAGAGGCCAACTCCTGCCACCCCGGGGGCCTCTCCTCCAGGGCCCGCCTCAACGGTCGCCTCGGGGTCCGCGGGGGGTTCGGGTAATGTCCAGGCAGAAGGGGCGTCCTCAGAAGTCTCGGAGGGGAGGGTCTCCCATAGAGGGGGGATTCTACCCTCCAATGCCAGTCCGTCTTCCCCTCCCGACACCAGCGGATGGATCTCGCTCGTGGCCGTGGCGGGAGGCTCGATAGCAGTGCCTCCTTTCCTGGTCTTCCGGGGGGCTTCCGCGTCGGGTGGATGCAGCGGAGCTCGAGCCTTCCGCTTGCCTCGCTTCCCCTGGACTAGGGTCCAGCCCTCCATAGCGTCATCTGGGGGCTGGTTAGCAGGAGTCGTGTCGGGGGGCGGAGGCGATGGTTTAGGGGTTCGGGGAGGTAGCGGTGAGGCAACATGAGGGGCGGGGGTTTCTCCTTGGGGAGGGCCTTCTCCTATACCCGATAATATCCTTGCCACACCCTCCTCCATAGGCTCTGTTGGATTGGTACTAGCAAGGGTGGAACTCCCTTGCTCGCCCGGGCGTTGTAGGGAAGGTATCTCTTGGGCCCAGACGGGAGCAGCGATGGGTCGAGTAGGAGGAGGGTTGGTTTCAGGTGCTGGGCAGCCAGGGGCGTCGGCAGCGACGGGGCCGATGTCCTGCCGGGTCCCGGGGGTTTCGGGTGCCCCTCCCCCCCGGGCCAAAGGGCAGTCTCTGCGGACATGCCCCGCTGAACGGCAGAGGTAACACCGGGCCTCTCCGGTAGAATAAAAGACCCGATAGCGGGCTCCCTGGTAGGGGACTAGAAAGGACCCCTCAAGCGCCTCTTCGTCACGCGCCCCTGCCGGTGGTAGAAGCTGCACTTGCCGGCGGAACGAAAAAATGTGACGGAGGGTGGGGTCCTTGCAGCCCAACGGGAGAGGGCTGATGACAGAGACAAGTTTCCCCAGGGTGGAAAGAGCGGGTAACAGGGCAGCATTGGGTAAGAAGGGAGGAACGGAGGTAAGGACGAGGCGAACGCCCAGATCTTCTAACAGTTCTAGGGGGACAAACACCCCCCCCACCCCCAGGCCCCTCTCCACCGCCTCCTGGGCGGCATCCTCCGAGGCTAAGAAGAAAACGACCTTCCCATACCTCTTGGAGGCTGCCACAATAGCCGTGGGTCCTACCACCTTCGCCAGCGCCTGCACGTATGTCTCCACGTGGGGCGAGGCGGGCACCAGGAGGCAACGGACGCCGTGCTTCCTGGTCAAGGCGGGGAAAGGGCCTCGGCCGCTGGTGATGGTGGCGGAGGCGGGGAGCGGGCAAGATGAGGCGGCAGGCAGGGGGGAGCCCGCTGCCGCTCGGGCATACGTCCTGGGGGCCGGGGGAGGGACAATCGCAGAGCTGGTGGAGGGAAACGCAGGAAGGGGCGCCACGGTTGATGACGAGGCCACAGCGGTGGGGGCAGCCCCTGCCATGGAGGGCTCAGTGGTTTTAGCAGGGCCCTTTCCTTTCCACCCGCCCTGGCCCTTCCGGCGAACCGGGGGGGGTTTCCTAGAATCTGGGGGGGCGGTGGGTGCAGCAGCAGCAGCAATCACCCTGGTGCCTCCTGCTACCGGTGCCCCAGCAGGGGGGGTGGCAAATATCTTGACAACAGTGGTAGGGGGTCGACCTTGGGGATCGGGCAGGGGTGGTGGTGGGGGAGGGACAACTAATTTTGTTGAAGCAGTCTCGCCCCTCTCGTTCCCCGCCATTGTGAGCAGGGAGAGACAGGAAGACACCGGAAGGAGGAGGGGATAGGGGAGAAGGCGAAGTAGCCCCTCCTTCCGCTAGGCTGCGGGCAGGGAGGGGGGGAATGCCGAGGGGGTTAAACTGGGGGAGGGGAGGGAAAACAAAATCGGGGTCCAGTAATAGGGGCAAGCTGTGGGATAAGCAATCCGGGGGGGGGGCGGGTGCAGACCCACACACGTTTGTCCAAAGAGTCTCGGTTGGTCGGCTGTTCTGTCCGGTCCGGAAGGCAAAGTTCAAAGCGAACAGCTGGATCCGAAGGGAGATGGCCGGTTGCCAGCAGGGACAGACGGCGGGGGGCCGTGACAGTTGTAATAATGATGGGGGGGTGGGGGCACCGATGGATCGGGGGTGGGGGTCTCCACGCCACACCCCCTGTGCCGCCACAAACGCGAGTAATCACAGTCCAACTCCCCCCCACGAGAGTATAATTCAGAAAATTACTCAGTCTTACGGCCCTCTCACGATGATTTATATTATTTCTTCTGTCTGCTGAATCTTCTTCACCGGCTGTGTTGGCTGTGTTCCAAGCCCTCCGGCATGTTAAGAATGTTGGAAAGTCCGAGCTGCTGGCAAAACGGCTGGGTCTGGGGGTTTCCACTCCCCCCTCCGGACAGCAAACCGGCAATCTTCCCCCCCCTCCTCCGGGGGCTCAGCTGAGGCAAGTAACTGCGCCCGAAAGCAGGCGTGGGGTGGGGCGGGTGCTGGCGAAGGACGTAGACGGGAAAAAAAAAAAACAAAGAATCAAGAAAAAACAAAAAAAGCGTCTGGCCCGGTCAGAGGGGAAAACTAAGGCAGGTTCAAAAAGTAAGAAAAGTCCAGGCCAGGGGGCTTTAGGAAAGAATAGAAAGCAGATAGCTGAGGAGCAAGCAAAGGACGTTCCGTTTCCCAACAGGGAAGGTTCCAGAACAATCAGGAACCTTCTGGAGACAATTAAGACAGGCTGATTAGAACACCTGCAGCCAGTCAAGAAGCTGCTAGAATCAATTAAGGCAGGCTAATCAGGGCACCTGGGTTTTAAAAAGGAGCTCACTTCAGTTTTTGGGGTGCGTGTGAGAAGTTGGGAGCAAGAGGCACTAGGTACTGAGAGTGAGAACGCGGACTGTTGGAGGCCTGAGGAGTACAAGCATTATCAGACACTAGGAGGGAGGTCCTATGATGAGGATAAAGAAGGTGTTGGGAGGAGGCCATGGGGAAGTAGCTCAGGAAGTTGTAGCTGTTGCACAGCTTTTCCAGGAGGCACTCTAGACAGCCGCATTCCACAGGGCCCTGGGGTGGAACCCGGAGTAGAGGGCGGGCTCAGTTTCCCCCCAAATCCTCCCAACTCCTGGTCAGAATGGCCAAGCTGAAGGCTGCCATGAAGCTCCAAGGCGAGTAAATCCGCCAATAAGCGCAAGACCCACCAAGGTAGAGCAGGAACTTTGTCACACTTGTTTAAAACTGTAACCATCTTGCTAATTTTCTTTTCTTCAGACCTTAACTCTGTCTTGAACAAAGGTTTCTGTGTGGGAATTTTAACATGCCGAGGGAAGTCACTGAGAACGAGTAGTTAGTGCCACCCATCTATATATAGTACATCACCTTTCTCTCTATTCAAAGGTAAAACCCACTAGCTGCTGCTTTTCTCCCTGCTGAGATGCAGACTGTATAATAAAGAATAGTTGTAGGACATACAATAAAATGAAAAGGAGTGAAATACCCATGGAAGTTCCAAGGTTGCATAGAGTTTTATATTACATATTGGTATTAATCTCTGTATAGTAAAACTGTCTCATGGATTTTCAAGGGGAAAAATCTATATTTCAGATGCCATAATCTGTGAGATTTGCACATAAGAAAACTGGGTTCTTTTTTCAAATATCCATGAGCAGAAGAGATATTCCATTTTGGGGAGGGAGTGGACCCACACCAACAAGGTGGAGCTCTGGCAGTGATTTGTGCCTAAAGTGCTTTCTTGCAGGAAAGGGGACTGCACATGAAGACCGATTCAGTGCCCTGAGTGTCCTATATGCCAGTCAGATGAGTAGTAATAGACACTATGTCTGAGGAGAAAATAGTCAACTCTGTAAGGCTCTGACCTTGCACCACTGAAGTCAATAAAAGTTTTGCCATTTAATTCAGTGTGAACAGAATCAGGGCCAAAATGCAAGCAGTGACTGAGTAGGGTGACCATATTTTCCAAAGAGAAAATGGAAAACCCCCAACTGCTCTCCCAAGGGTCCCCGCCCTATGCTGTTGGTGGAACACTGCGCCCTCTCTTCCCCATGTTAGGCTGTTGCCTGGTCACTGGAACCCTGCGGGGGCCCATATCCTGGAACACTGCTCCCACACCCTGCCTCAAGTGAACACTAAAAAAAGTTCATTCTGCCCCCCTAAAAAAAAAATCAGTTTCCCTGTTTACCCAAATGATAACAGAATGATTTACTGTCACTTAGAGACTCCAACTAATTAGAGGGATATAAACAATTATTTCTTACAGGGTTACTCTATTTTTCACTCTGTTTATTGCAATACCTTCTTAGAAGCTTGAGACTATAATTTCTTTCACAGCTATGTCAATTGTGTCTTCTTTCATTTGCAAGTGACATTTCTCTCTTTCTTATGGAGCAAGTATTATCATGTGGTTAAGAGACTGGACTGGAGATATGGGTTCAATTTCTGGTCCTGCCATAGACTTCCTCTGTGACCATTGGCAAATAACTTAATTTCTGTGCCTCGGTTCCCCACTTGCAAAACAGAAAAATGTAATACTTTCCTTGCTCACAGCGGTCTTGTGAGAATAAACCCATAAATACTTGGGGGATTCTCAGATACTGTAAATGGAGCCATATAAGTACATAGATAGAAAGTAACTGCAGGAGACCGAATGAATTGTCTGGCAATTTCCTTCTTGTCATTAGCATTGGTGGTGATGTCAACATATTTCTGAAAATTGTGTTTAATGGTGCTCATGAATCAGTAAATGGCACTCTACCCTCTGAGTAAGTTTCAGACCAATACCCACATAGTGTTAGAAGCACACTGTTCTGCTAAAGAGGTTATCTTGGATAACAGGTAAAACTGAAGTCCTGACAGCCTATGGTCATTAATGATTTCATGACACTTTTCATGAGCATAATATAAGCCCTAGGATGCTATCCTGGCCCAACTGAAGTCAATGACAAAATTCTCATTGACTTCCGTAGGGCCTGTGTTCAGACTCCTACACAGGTAATTACACTCTTTCTCTCTAAACTCGTAGAGCAGTTTCTGTGGGGTATGGCCCTTTTGTTCACTTCCTGACCCAAACTCCCTGTGAAATGCACTGATAAACAGCTGCCATGTTTCATCCCTGACATTCTTAAGGTTGAAAGGCGTTATGTAAATATGTTGTCATTATTAACATTAACTCGTGTTCCATCATGTAGCCAGTTTTCTATCTGTATAGCAGTTAAAAATATTGGATAGTCAATTAGCTGAAAAATAATATTTTGCATTGGATTTAATTCCCTGCTCCTGACATTAAGATTCCAAAGGACATAAGAACAGCCATTCTGGGTCAGACCAAAGGTTTGCTGACAGTGGCCAATGCCGAGTGTCCCAGAGGGAGCGAACCTAACAGGCAATGATCAAGTGATCTCTCTCCTGCCATCCATCTTCACCCTCTGACAAACAGAGGCTAGGGACGCCATTCCTTACCCATCCTGGCTAATAGCCATTAATGGACTTAACCTCCATGAATGTGTCTAGTTCTCTTTTAAACCCTGTTATAGTCCTAGCCTTCACAACCTCCCCAGGCAAGGAGTACCACAGGTTGACTGTGTGCTGTGTGAAGAAGAACTTCCTTTTATTTGTGTTAAACCTGCTTCCCATTAATTTCATTTGGTGGCCCTAGTTCTTATATTATGGGAACAAGCAAATAACTTTTCCTTATTCACTTTCTCCACACCACTTATGATTTTATTTACCTCTCTCATATCCCTCCTTAGTCTCCTCTTTTCCAAGCTGAAAAGTCCTAGCCTCTTTAATCTCTCCTCATATGGGACCTATTCCAAACCCCTAATCATTTTAGTTGGCCTTCTCTGAACCTTTTCTAATGCCAGTATATCTTTTTTTAGATGAGGAGACCACATCTGTATGCTGTATTCAAGATGTGGGCGAACCATGGATTTATATAAGGGCATTAAGATACTCTCCATCTTATTCTCTATCCCTTTTTTAATGATTCCTAACATCCTGTTTGCTTTGTTGACTGCCTTTGCACACTGTGTGGACGTCTTCAGAGAACTATCCATGATGACTCCAAGATCTCTTTCCTGATTAGTTGTAGCTAAATTAGCCCCCATTATATTGTATGTATAGGTGGGGTTATTTTTTCCAATGTGCATTATTTTACATTTATCCACATTAAATTTCATTTGCCATTTTGTTGCCCAATCACTTAGTTTTGTGAGATCTTTTTGAAGTTCTTCACAGTCTGCTTTGGTCTTAACTATCTTGAGCAATTTAGTATTGTCTGCAAACTTTGCTACCTCACTGTTTACCCCTTTCTCCAGATCATTTATGAATAAGTTGAATAGGACTGACCTTTGGGGAACACCACTAGTTACCCCTCTCCATTCTGAAAATTTATCATTTATTCCTACCCTTTGTTCCCTGTCATAAACCAGTCTATGAAAGGATCTTCCCTCTTATCCCATGACAACTTAATTTACGTAAGAGCCTTTTGTGAGGGACCTTGTCAAAGGCTTGTTGGAAATCTAAGTACACTATGTCCACTGGATCCCCCTTGTCCACATGTTTATTGACCCCTTCAAAGAACTCTAATAGATTAGTAAGACATGATTTCCCTTTACAGAAACCATGTTGGCTTTTGCCCAACAATTTATGTTCTTCTATGTGTTTGACAATTTTGTTCTTTACTATTGTTTCAACTAATTTGCCCGGTACTGACGTTAGACTTACTGGTCTGTAATTGCTGGGATCACCTCTAGAGGCCTTTTTAAATATTGGCATTACATTAGCTATCTTCCAGTCATTGGGTACAGAATCTGATTTAAAGGACAGGTTACAAACCATAGTTAATAGTTCTATAATTTCACATTTGAGTTCTTTCAGAACTCTTGGGTGAATGCCATTTTCTGCAAGATCTTGCCATTTTAAAATAAGCTAAAATTCAGGCCTTAACTAACTGACATTCAATTTAATCAGAAAATGTACGGTGCAGTGACTTAGGGCCAAATCTTGGCTCATGGTTATGTGGGAGAGAGAGGTCTGTAAGCTTAGTCTTCTACAAGCATAAGCTGCACTGGCCCATCAGGTCAGGCCTGGTATAGAATGTTTCTGTGACTGATCCTTGAAAACAGATGGCATGGAGATGCCTCCTGCCCACCTCCACCCCCTAATGCTTCAACCAGTCTTCTGCAAAATTATTCCTACTCTCTCCCCAAGAGGGGGTCACTGTCTTTGCTATAGCCCTAATGTGGTAGTAACCCCTCAGGAGCTCCCTGAGGCACCATCAAACACGTTACCTCTTGTGGTGATGACTGAGGGTTTCTCATATACTTACTTCCCCTCACTCCTAATCTGCCCCCCGAGATCACACACACACACATACTCTTGAATGACCTGGAGGAAATGTTTGTACCAATGGCCCCTAGCTCACAATTGGAGCTTTCCTCTAGGAGTGCAGTTTAAGAAGGTATTGCTTCAGCTCTTTTAGTAATTCCCATGGCTGATACCCAACCCATGACTCCGTTAGAGCTGGGGAGCCTCTACTATGCTAATATCATCCCTAGAGGTCTGGAGAGGGTAAAATAGCAGACTTTTGCCTTGTGAGCAGGACACAGGATTTTTCAAATCATGAAGAAGCCACCTCAGGATAGCTGCAGGCCTCAGAGCATGGCTGGGGCACACATTTCAGGCTGGGTCCTTGAGAACAGAAAGGACAGGGCTGGAGATTAAGCTTCATGTATTAGTGCTTTTCTGATTTTAATTTATCCAGTTCCACAGTTCGGTAGAATTGCCAAACAAAATCATCAAATTATTATGAAAGGAAATGGCCCTGAGACTTAAAAACAAGTGATGGGGTGAGATTCTACCTGTAAATCCAATCCACAGAGCTGCAGGACTATGAGCTAATCTGTACACCTGCTCCCTGGCTATGTGTGTTGGGGAAATTTCATCAATACCATACACTTCATATACATAAAACTCAATTACTTGGGCTTTATGTGGGTGAAGTGAACTTCTTTAACTCAAGTGGTTGAAGCCTATGCTCCTGAAGCAGGAGATCTGGTTCTACACAAATGGCTGGGGAATGTATTGTAGTGTAATGACCATGAAGTTCCTGGATGGCCATGAACTTCTTCCACTCTGATCATAGTTACCTGTCCCCCCGTGGTCATGTAAGGCTTATATAATTAATCTTTATAAAGCAGTTTAATATCCTTTGATGAAAAAGAGCTGTATAAAGTACTTTGATTAATAAATATACCCCACTTCTCTCCTACTTTAAAAAAGGATCTGTGATATATATGAGTATATTGAGCAGAGTGTTGAATCTGTTTCTGTGAATTTGTACTTATAGCTCTTTAAGTAGTTGCCTATGTTGAATCTGTTACGTAGTAGTTACTGTGTTTCTTTTTCTTCTGTAAGGGACAGTCAGCCATAATGGCTCCAACGTTATGTATACATCTATGTTTCCAATCAGGATTTTGTGCTATATCCACCACACACAGCAAATGGCAGTGAGGATTTCAAGAATCTTCTATGTATCGCAGTAGCAAGCCAATCTATAACATTGCTTGCAACCCTGAAAAGTGGGGAAACGAGGAGGGGAGTCTGATACAACTGTGAGTACTCTGAACTACTGACCTAACAGCAGGGAGGTAAAATGGTAGGTTATACTGGAAAAAGTGAAGCCTTTGATGGTGCCATGGAGGACTGTCCTGCAAGGGGCTGAAGCAGTATGTTGAAATAAATGAGATTCCCCTGGGAAAATATGCAGCAGCTTTACTGGGTGTGATGGAAGGAAAAACATACAGTTTAGTACACAGTCCGATCATCCCAGAGAAGCCAGCAAGCAAAACCTATAAAGAGACAGTGCAAATTGTTCAAGGACCCAAGCCTCTGATTATAGCAGAAAGGTTCAGGTTTCATTAAGCGGAATCAACTTGAAGATGAATCCATTTCCTCCTTTGCAACAAGTTTAAAAAGACTGTCAGAACACTGTACTTTAAAGAATTGGCTTAAAAGGCCCTGAGAGACAGATTTGTGTGTGGACTGACTAACAAAAGTAAACAGAAGAGGCTCTTAACTAAGGAAAAATCTTACCTGTAAATGCACAGTAGAAATTGTAGTAGTGATGGAAACTGTGGCAAGGGATGCAATAGAATTGCATACCGGAGATAAAACAGAGGTACGAATGCATAAACTATCCATGACCCAACACAAGAGCCAGTCCGTTCAACAAACATATGCTACTGATGTGGAAAAGGGTTCCATGCTCCTTTTGAGTACCAATTTAAATATGCATATTGCAGAAACTGTAATAAAAAAGGACATATCCAAGCAGTTTATTGTGTAAAGAGAAATAAGGAAGAGACCTAATGAGGGTATAGAAAAAGAAATATCATTGTACATTCTGTAGACAGAGGCAGTAGTGACACAGACTGCAAGAGTGGAGTAGCTAGGCTGGATATATATTTTGTGAGCAAAAATGGGTGACAACTTGAGTGACGGGAAAAATGCTCAAAATGAAATTAGACCCAGGGTCCACGCGGTCCATTATCTCATGTTCAAAATATGAGAAAACATTTTAAAATACCAAACTGAGGCAGACACCAAAGTTACCAAAACATATGGGAGAAAAGATCGTGACAATTGGAGTGATGCACATGAATGTGGAGTATAACAATAAGCAATGTTTATTAGATTTATTTGTTGTTGACTGGTTCTGTGGGGTCATGAATGGTTACATAAGGTTCCCCTGGATTGAAAAGCTGTAAAGATGCTGCAGTCACTTTCAGCAGACCCCACTAAAACAGTTGAACAGCAGCTGGAAGGGATACTAAGTCAGGTATCGTGAGTATTCATGGAGGTCACAGGAACTCTTACCACACATGAAGGCTAAAATAATCCTAGCCGAGAAGGCCCAGCCCAAGTTTCACAAAGTTGTATCTGTTCTTCAAAGTAGTCGCTCAAAAATAGACTCTGAATTGGAACATCTGGAAAGAGACAGCATAATTTCAAAAGTGGCCTGAAGCGAGTGGGGCACTCCAGTTGTTCTTGAAAAATACCCCCGGCCTTGAATTGAAGACATTTTTGTTATAGTGGATGGGGAACAATGATTCAGCGCAATTGATTTGTCACAGGCCTACCTACAGATGGAAGCTGAGGAAGAGTCGAAGGCATACCTCACAATCAACACATAAAAGGGTCTGTACCAGTATAACAGACTAGTGATTGGTATTGCTTCAGCTCCTGCTATTTGGCAATGGGCAATGGACCAAGTTTTGCAAGGTATCTTGAGAACACAGTGTTATTTGGATGACATTACTGTGATCGGTGGAAGTGAAGAACATCTGTAACCCTGAAAAGGGTATTAAAATGTCTAGAAAAATATGGGTTTCAAGCCAATTGCATAAAATGTAAATTTTTCAAGGACATGATAGCTTATTGTTGGCACATTATTGATGCATAAGGCCTATATAAATTTAGAAGATTAAAGCAGTCTTGGAAACTCCACTGCCAAAGGATGTGTCACAACTTTAAGATCATTTCTAGGATTTACTATATACTGCTATAGCTGATTTGTACCAAACCTAGCAACTTTTATTGCTCCGCAGAACTGTTTGCTGCAGACTGGTCAAAAGTGGGTATGGTCATGTGAATGTAAAAAAACAAACAAACAAAAAACCTCCTGGAAGCAAAACAATCAGACAGTGTGCTTACACACATTAACCCATCCTAGCCTATCAAGTTAGCATGTGATGGTTCCTCACATGCAGTTGGAGTGGTTATATTGTACACCACGCCAGATGGGAGTGAGAGACCCATAGCATTTGTCTCCAGATTTCTCACTGCAGCAGAACATAACTATACACAAATAGACAAGGAGGCTTTACGTCTGGTGCTGGATGTGAAGAAATTCAACCAGTAAGTGTTTGGGAGGAAATTCATCCCTGTCACAGACCAGCAATCCTTCATCCAAGCAAGGGAATTTCTGTGACAACTGCAGCATGTATGCAGTGCTAGGCTCTCTTCTTAGCTGGCTAGATCTATGACATTGAATTAAAAAGAACAGAAGTATATGCAAATGTAGATGGACTGTCCTGAATTGCCATGCTAGTTGAAGGGCAACCTGTAATAGGGAAAGAATCTATCAAATTTGTTTCAGACTGAATGTTCCCAGGAACTTGTAGTTTGAGCAAGAAACCAAGAGGCATCCTGCACTAGCTCAGGTTTATGAAGCCACTTTGAAGGGCTGGAAATATACTGACAGCCCTTATCTGGCAACCTTTTATGCATGCAAAAGTGAGCTTACCATACATCAACAATGCATTGTGGGAATTTGTGTTATTATACCTAGTAAATTGTGCATAAGAGTACCATGTAGATCACCAAAGGGTCAAAAAAGTGAAGACACTTGCCAGAAGTTTTGTATGGTGGCCAGGCATTGACCAACAAATAGAGCAATTTGCTAAGGAATATTCGGGATGCCAATAGGTACCGCACATCCCTAAACCAGAGCCATTGCACCCTTGGGAATAGCCATCAGCTCCCTTGTAACATCTGCATATTGATTTTGCCGGACCATTTTTGACAGTAATATATCTAGTGGTGGTGGATGTCCAAAACTATGTTTCTTTGTTTGTTTTTTGCATGAAAACCATCATAGCTGCATAGACAATAGAAAACCTTTGAAGTTTGTTTGCAAAAACTGGAGTGCCAGAAGAAGTTGTGAAGGACAATGGTCCTCAGTTTATTCAGAAAAGTTTTGCTGGTTCATGAAGAAAAATGGCACCGTATCACCCAACCACCTATGGCATGGTTGAAAGATTTGTACATACTTTTAAACAAGCCTTGCAATCCATGACAGATGAGAGGGTATCATTACAGCAGAAGCTGGCACCCTCTTGCTAGAATATCAAAATGTTGTACATGCCATGACAAATCAAACACCTGCAATGCTGTTTATGGCCAAAAGCTCAGGTCATACTTGGATTTATTAAAGCTAGATCTATGTCTACAAGTCAGAAATTGTCAGATAAGTCAAGCTGCACCTCATGAGCTACAAGTGGGTCAAACGGTGTTGGTGCATGATTATTATGTTGGTACATGGCTTCCAGCAATTGTTGGCATACAAATGGTTCCTTTGTCCTGTACAGTACAGGTGGCACTCAATATGTTTTGATGCTGCCACATTGACCAATTGCAAGATTCCGGGGTGACTTTGTGGCGACAAAAGACACAAAATTCAGGGAGTCACCATCATAAACAAGGAAAATACAACCTAGATGGAGCTACTATAAGGTGGTTGCAAAACTAGTTGGAAAACTGTTCCCAGAGAGTAGCTCTGAGTGGTTCACAGTCAAGCAGGAAGGGTATATCGAGTGGGGTCCCACAGGAATCAGTTCTGGGTCCGGTTTTGATCCATATTTTTATCAATGATTTGATAATGGCATAGAGAGTACATTTATAAAGGTTGCAGATGATACCACGCTGGGAGGGGTTGCAAAAGCTTTGGAGGATAGGGTTAAAAAGTCAACATGATCTGGACAAACTGGAGAAATGGTCTGAAGTAAATAGGATGAAATTCAATAAGGACAAATGCAAAGTACTTCATTTAGGAAGGAACAATCAGTCACATACATAGAAAATGGGAAATGGTTTCCTGAGAAGGAGTACTGCAGAAAGGGATCTGGGGGACATAGTAGATCACAAGCTAAATATGAGTCAGCAATGTAACACTGTTGCAAAAAAAGCAAACATCATTCTGGGATGTATTAGCAAGAGTGTTGTAAGCAAGACACAAGAAGTAATTCTTCCACTCTACTCTGCGCTGATTAGTGGAACTAATTACTAATTACTCAACTGCAGTATTGTGTCCAGTTCTGGGTGTCACATTTCAGGAAAGATGTGGACAAATTGGAGAAAGTCCAGAGAAGAGCAACAAAAATGATTAAAGGTCTAGAAAACCTGACCTATGAGGGAAGACTGAAAAAATTGGGTTTGTTTAGTCTGGAAAAGAGAAGAGTGAGAGGGGACACGATAACAGTTTTCAAGTACATAAAAGGTTGTTACAAGGAAGAGGGAGAAAAATTGTTCTCCGTAACCTCTGAGGATAGGACAAGAAGCAATGGACTTAAATTGCAGCAAAGGCGGTTTAGGTTGGCCATTAAGAAAAACTTCCTGTCATGGTGGTTAAGCACTGGAATAGATTGCCTAGAGAGGTTGTGGAATCTCCATCATTGGAGGTTTTTAAGAGTAGGTTAGACAAACACCTGACAGGGATGGTGTAGATAATACTTAGTCCTGCCATGAACACAAGGGACTGCACTAGATGACTTCACAAGTCCTATGAGTCTGTCAGTGCCCCAGCTTGAAACAACAAGTAATAACAATATACCAGAAAGCAACTGTGATAAACAACCAGCATCATCTGAGGGAACATCTAAGTCAGATATTGCTGCAGACTCACCACTTTCTTAGGGAAATGTGCAAAATGTTGGCTGATGTGATCCAGAGGATAGAGGTAATATCTGAATGTCTTGAGCAGACTGTTGGATCTGTTTATGTGAATTTTCAGTTATAATTCTTTAAGCAGTTGCTTATATTGAATCTGTTCTTATATAGTGATTACTGTGTTTCTCTGAATACATCCGATGAAGTAAGCTGTAGCTCACAAAAGCTTATGCTCAAATAAATTTGTTAGTCTCTAAGCCATGGTCTACACTAGGACTTTAGGTCGAATTTAGCAGCATTAAATCGATGTAAACCTGCACCCGTCCACACGATGAAGCCCTTTTTTTCGACTTAAAGGGCTCTTAAAATCGATTTCCTTACTCCATCCCGACAAGTGGATTAGCGCTTAAATCGACCTTGCCGGGTCGAATTTGGGGTACTTTGGACACAATTCGACGGTATTGGCCTCTGGGAGCTATCCCAGAGTGCTCCATTGTGACCGCTCTGGACAGCACTCTCAACTCAGATGCACTGGCCAGGTAGACAGGAAAAGAACCGCGAACTTTTGAATCTCATTTCTGAAGACTGCGGGAACTGTGGGATAGCTACCCACAGTGCAACACTCCGGCAGTCAATGCTTGCCTCGGTACTGTGGAAGCACTCCGCCGAGTTAATGCACTTAGAGCATTTTCAGTGGGGACATACACACTCGAATATATAAAAACAATTTCTAAAAAAATGACTTCTATAAATTCGACCTAATTTCGTAGTGTAGACATACCCTAAGGTACCACAAGTACTCCTTTTCTTTTTGCGGATACAGACTAACACGGCTGCTACTCTGAAACCTCTCTTTCTTCTGTATCACAAGGGAGAGCTAGCTGTCATGGCTCCAATCTTGTGTGCGTATCTGTGTGTCTAATCATGGATTTGTATTATATCTCCTATACACAATAAGATCTTTTAAGTTATGGTTGACACTGACAAAAACAAATTATAACAGAACTCAGAGGCTAAGAAGCACAGTTGTTTCAACTAAAGATACGTATGGATAATGGAGCCGGTCAATTGTTCAGAGATTTTAGCTGGTCTGTATAGCAACGTGATGTAGGAACTGTAGTATAGAGGGACAGAAGTCTTATTTCTTTAACTTTATAAGAGCAAGGGAAGCTGCCTACCAGACATACATTTAGATACTTATTAGTGGGTGCTTTCAGTATGCAATGCACATAAGCTATATTGTATTTCAGTTACTACAGTAACAGCTCCTAATAGGTTGTTATGAACAGTAAATGGACATAGTTATGGATACAGAAGATGTCTCAGCACTCAACGACTACATATTTTTGTGGCATAGTTTTACAATCACCCCTGAGGTGACAGGGCACTGATGTTGCTCTTCTCTTAAACGTTGCACGTGTCTGGTGCCTATCCATCTAATCACCATAGTATCTGAGCACTTCAACTAATCTATCTTAACCAGTTTGCATTTAAATCAGATGGGGTCTTAATTTGCAGCACTGCTCACATTCTGCTCCATTCTCTGCTAACTCCTGCTTTTACAAATTCCATTTGGAGGGTGTGAGGGAAATGGAAAATGAAGGAAAATAGTTTGGTTGCCATTTCTCCCAGCTTCAGTATTTTCATAGTATGAGTGATAGAGGGTGAGCACTATATCTTGGGATATGAACTTTGAAATGTATGGCTCTAAACTCACCACAAAGACAGCCAAACCTGAATGGCCCCCTTGGAGGGATTTCTTATCATAAGATGGGCTTGCAGGGGAGGGATATCTTGCAAGTGGTCAGGGAGAGACTAAAGCAGGCCAAACTGAAGACCTGCAGCTGCTGTGTGCCTGCATCTTCCATGACAGTCAAAGGGAGCTGCAGGTGCTTGGGCCTCTCAGGATCAGGCTTTGAGTGTCCGGGTGGAGTAAGCTTAAGTGATCCAGAAACTATTTGTACTGGGTAACTGGATTTTGTCTGCATTGTCCGGATAATTACCATTCAGTGGAGCTCAATACATAATAAACCTAAAGTATAGGCAAATGGATCCTTAAGATAACAGCCAAGTTCATTCAAGGAGTCTCGAGGAGCCATATCAGGTATGAATCTAGCCCTGAATCTTTTCTGTTTTCGTTTTGATGTCACTGTCCTTTCAAAAGTACTTATTATTTTAAAAGCAGTATGGAGCAAAAATAAACTTTATAGGGGTTTTACATTTTAATGTTTTGAAAATAATATGCTTGACAGCAGACCAAAAGTTGACAGAATCATATGAACATTGTTGTTCATCTTTCTTTAGAGAAAAGAACAACATTTATTATTCTGAGAATAAAAATATTTTCCACAGTCTGAGTTCTCTGTCATCATCATAATTTTCCTTTGACTGCTTTGCACTATTATCCTGGTGGCCTTCCCTACTAGCATCAGGACTTCTATGCCACTGTCAATCTCTCTACAAAAGATTCCTGCCACTTCTAGCCTTTGATGCAAGAACATGCATTTTTTTGTAAACAAAAATGGGGACCGGCTCTGAATCATAATTGGGCAACCTCACTGCATGGAGAGTTTGAAACGTACCATGATATTTTTTTTTTATAAATGATGCTTTTTAATCACAAAACTAAGAAACTATCTTACCAGAAGTGGTAACTCATATCTAGAACTTACTGATCAGCTGTGGAGTTATTTCCTGAATGAACAGAAGTAACCTGCCTTTATTGGACTGAATAGTTTTACATGCTTTTACTGGGAAATACTCTCATACAGAGGACCTATTAAAAACTTTTCCTGTCAACATGTACTCATAAATTGCATGTTTCGCAAAATCATACTGTGATCCCTTACTACAAGAAGAATTTGTCGTACAATTTTTACAAGAACCAAAATATTTTGTGAAAAAGAAGATCATACATACACAAGTCACAACATGTGAGTTCTATGAACATCTTCCTAAACATTAAAAAACATCTATTGTAGTCAAGCGTGTCCATTTCAGCAACTGTATTCTTTACATTACTGGCTCGATTAGTGGGAAAGCCAAGTATAGTACTAACTGGATATGCAAAAGTTCAACTTGTTTATCTAGAAGAAAACAAGGGGGGAGGGATAGCTCAGTGGCTTGAGCACTGGCCTGCTAAACCCAGGGTTTTGAGTTCGATCCTTGAGGGGGCCATTTCAGGATCTGGGGGAAAAAATTGGGGATTAGTCCTGCTTTGAGCAGGGGGTTGGACTAGATGACCTCCTGAGGTCCCTTCCTACCCTTATATACTGATTCACATTCTCCATACTGAATTAAACTGATAAGCTTTGAAATAGGAAATCCTCTCATGCTAAGAATATGGCAGGAAACATTTTCTTAAGTTTTAACCTTCCTCTTTACATACACATAAAGGAATACCTACTCAAAAACTTGTATGTCTAGAAGCCAGAATTCATGCATGCAGTGTATTTTCAAATTACCAAACAAGATATGTTCAAAAACTGCAGATCTCTACATACAGCACTTCAAGACCACTTCAGAACCTTCTTCAAATGGGCAGTAAGCAGAGTGAGAGTAGACAGAGCAATAGCCATTACAAAATGGGCCTGAGTCTCAAAGTAATGATGCAGATATACCGGTATATTAAAAAGGATCTTGAAAAACTGGCAAAAGTTCACGCAAAAGCTACAAGAATTATCTGAGGTTTGCAAAACTTATTTTAACAGACTAGCAGGTGGTCCCTAAGATGTAGTTTGGGTAATCGGCAATTCTAGGGAAAACAGGGCAATATACTTGGCATCGGCCTTTCAGCATATATGAGAACAAGTTAGACTTTTTCTCTTTAAAAAAGTATTATTGATTTCATAGTAGAGAAAAGAAAATAAATTAACATCTCCAAAGTACATATAATACTATAATCATCCTGGACCCTACTTTTCCCTGATTAACCCCCCCCCCCCAAATTCTCCAATAAAAAACACAAAAAATCCATGTTTTTCTGCAGTTAGAATGAAACACTGAACTTTAGTTTCGCTAGCCACAATATATATAGGTATCAGTTAAACACAATGTTTTATTGATGTATTTACAATTTTTAAGGTGACAGCCTGAGAGCTGCCACCTGAGGCTGACAGCCTAAGTTCCATTGCCCAGGGCTAACAACCCGAGCCCAGCCTATTCTCCTGATTATCTGATCTGGCTGCAATCCCAATTAGGTCGGCTAATTGGGGTTCCACCGTATATGTTTTATTTTTTCACAATATGTAAAAACTAAAGATTCTCTGTAAAAATGGCAGGTTTCAGAGTAGCAGCCATGTTAGTCTGTATCCGTAAAAAGAAAAGGAGTACTAGTGGCACCTTAGAGACTAACAGATTTATTAGAGCATAAGCTTTCGTGAGCTACACTTCATTGGATGCATGCAGTGGAAAATATAGTGGGGAGATTTTATATACACAGAGAACATGAAACAATGGGTGTTACCATACACACTGTAACAAGAGTGATCAGGAAAGGTGAGCTAATACCAGCAGGAGAGCGGGGAGTGTGGGGGGGGGCAGGGGAAACTTTTGTAGTGATAATCAAGGTGGGGCATTTCCAGCAGTTTACAAGAATAGTGGGAGGAGAAATAAACAAGGGGAGATAGTTTTACTTTGTGTAATGACACATCCACTCCCAGTCTCTATTCAAGCCTAAGTTAATTGTATCCAGTTTTCAAATTAATTCCAATTCAGCAGTCTCTCATTGGAGTCTATTTTTGAAGTTCTCCAACCCCTCTGACAGAGACAAACACCTACAAGATCTCTATCAAGTGTTCTTACAACTACAATACCCACCTGCTGAAGTGAAGAAACAGATTGACAAATCCAGAAGAGTACCCAGAAGTTGCCTACTACAGGACAGGCCCAACAAAGAAAATAACAGAATGCCACTAGCCATCATCTTCAGCCCCCAACTAAAACCTCTCCAACGCATCATCAAGGATCTACAACCTATCCTGAAGGACGACCCACCACTCTCACAGATCTTGGGAGACAGGCCAGTCCTTGCTTACAGACAGCGCCTCAACCTGAAGCAAATACTCACCAGCAGCCACACACCACACAACAAAAACACTAACCCAGGAACCTATCTTTGCAACAAAGCCCATTGCCAACTGTGTCCACATATCTATTCAGGGGACAGCATCATAGGGCCTAATCACATCAGCCACACTATTGGAGCCTCATTCACCTGCACATCTACCAATGTGATATATGCCATCATGTGCCAGCAATGCCCCTCTGCCATGTACATTGGCCAAATTGAACAGTCTTTACATAAAAGAATAAATGGACCAAACTGGACAGTCTCTACGTAAAAGAATAAATGGACACAAATCAGACGTCAAGAATTATAACATTCAAAAACCAGTCGGAGAACACTTCAATCTCTTTGGTCACTCGATTACAGACCTAAAAGTGGCAATTTTTCAACAAAAAGAATATCAAAAACAGACTCCAACGAGAGACTGCTGAATTGGAATTAATTTGCAAACTGGATACAATTAATTTAGGCTTGAATAGAGACTGGGAGTGGATGTGTCATTACACAAAGTAAAACTATTTCCCCTTGTTTATTTCCCCTCCTACTGTTCTTGTAAACTGCTGGAAATGGCCCACCTTGATTATCACTACAAAAGGTCCCCCCCTCCTGCTGGTAATAGCTCACCTTTCCTGATCACTCTTGTTACAGTGTGTATGGTAACACCCATTGTTTCATGTTCTCTGTGTATATAAAATCTCCCCACTATATTTTCCACTGTATGCATCCGATGAAGTGAGCTGTAGCTCACGAAATCTTATGCTCTAATAAATTTGTTAATCTCTAAGGTGCCACTCCTTTTCTATAAAAATGCAAATTCCATGTTTTTCCATAGCAACTGGATTTCTAGGATCCCTGATAACCATTAGTAACAATAGATCCCTTGATAACCACACAAGGCAATTACCCTATATTGGTAGCTATTTTCCAGCTTATCCTTTTCTGTAGGGATACTATGGAAGTTGAGAATGTCTGTTGGAAACCATTTGTGGTTTACTTAATGATAATTCCTCCTACCCATCTTGCTGCAGGAGATGGGAATTCCTCTACTATGAAATGCGCAGTTTGAGTAGAATCAGTCCTCAAAACCTGTAGGAAAACCCGGTGGCTTTTGAGGTATCTGCAAAAGCCTAGACCATAGATTTACCCAGTCTGGTTTCCCTACACATTCAGTAGTGAATACAATGATTGAGACCTTTATAAAGAAATAATTTTATCCTGTGCTGCTTTAGTACAGATAGAGATTGTTACTAGCATATTATGACTATAACAAAAAATGTCTTAAATACCATATCAGGGGTTCTCAAACTGAGGGTCGGGAGCCTTCAGGAGGTCATGAGGTTACTACATGGGGGGTCGCGAGCTGTCAGCCTCCACCCCAAACCCCGCTTTGCCTCTGGCATTTATAATGGTGTTAAATATATAAAAACATTTTTTTAATTTATAAGGCAGGGGGTCGCACACAGAGGCTTGCTATGTGAAAGGGATCACCAGTACAAAAGTTTGAGAACCACTGTATCATACATATTAATTTCATATTATCTTATTTGCCTGAAATGTTTAATAATTCACCATTTTCTGAAGCTCTATTCTTATGAAAGTCTGTATATATTAACCAAACTAAGCTATAACATCGATACTGGAAATTTCATTTCCAGCCAATTCTTTACCATAGTTACTTCTTGTGCTGTACATGGTTTGCTGGAATTTCAAGTTAATAATTAGGTTTCAGTAAATAAAACCTCCTGCCTGTCCAAACATTAATAGTTTTAGTCCATTCTAACATATGTTACAGGCAAGAAAGGAAGGGAGATGGTTTTCTGGCAATAAAGGTGCAGTAAGAGAACCAGTTGGAAGAAAGGCTTTTCCAACCACCCAAGGAGCATTGATCTTGACAAAGTTGGTGGTACAATGGACTGGACCAACCACAGTGCTGCTTTCAGAATACTGCAGTTTTCTGGGACCATAAAGTTGTTCAGGGCTGCTGGTCCGGGAACATTACTTGAGGACACGTGGCATCGGCATGAGGGGTTATTCATTGCTTAGAACAGTGCTCATTCTTCAAGCATCTGGAGCAAGCCAGGCAGAGAAAATATCCAAGCCAAGAAATGTTTAAGAAAAGATAGGAGGAAGGAGAGAGTGGCCTGATCCCGATTAGTCTGAACCTGGGCGCTGAACCATGAAGCACCATCTGTGAGGAGTGACTGCATCTTCTTCTCTTTCTACCCATTAACCCCCATTTATTCTCTACCTCTATATTCCTCTTTCCTTTCCTACTTCATAGGAGAAAAAGAAAGGAAAAAAGGGTAAGAGATTGAAGGTTGAAAGATGTGTTCCTTGTTTTCAGACAACAGGGTAGCAGTGAAAGATAGTTATTTTGTCACCTTTGCTTTCTGGCAAGAGGAGCCATAATCCAGTGCAGACAAAATCCCGATCTTCCATGAAGGAGCTGCTTAGAGGAGGAGGAGAAATGGAATGGTGCCAGCGGTGCAGTTGGCACAAGAGCCATCTCCTAAGTGCTAGGGAGAATTTCTGTCCTGCTGTTTGCACAGGGGCAGGAGGAGAAAGATGCTTGGGAACGAGTCCCTATGTCCTCCTTCCCCTTAAAGCAACTGCACAGGACAGGGCAGGATTTGTCCCTTAGTAAGCAATTCTGTGTAGTATGGGATAGGCAGTATCACAAACATAGAATACGTTAGTAATAGCGCATCTGAAGAAGTGGGTTTTTTACCCTTAAAAGCTTATGCCCAAATAAATCTGTTAGTCTTTAAGGTGCCACCGGACTCCTCGTTGTTTTTGTGAATACAGACTAACATGGCTACCCCTCTGATATTAGTAATGTATTGAAGTTCTGAATCTTATTTTTGTTTAATAACTGATCTTTTCAGACACTTACAAAAATTACCTCCAGTCCCAAGCTGCAAGCTGATTCCATTTGAGTCAAAGGGGCACATTTTTTTCCAATATTATAAACTAAACAAACAGCAAGGAATCAGATTGCTGGACTGGCTGAACTTTTCCATCTAGTTTTGTGAAAAAAATCTCATTCCAGATAGTGGAATGCCCATCAGACTTCCCCACTGTCACAAGGGTGGAAAGGGTTTCCTAAACACATATGAACACTTTTTTACTGAAAGATATAAAACTTGCTGTCATAGAATATCAGGGTTGGAAAGGACCTCAGGAGGTCATCTAGTCCAACCCCCTGCTCAAAGCAGGACCAATTCCCAATTTTTGCCCTGATCCCTAAATGGCCCCCTCAAGGATTGAACTCACAACTGTGGGTTTAGCAGGCCAATGCTCAAATCACTGAGCTATCCCTAACCCTTTCATAATAAATTTAAAACTGCTTCTGATGATGTCTCTGTCATGTTCTCTGTTTGGAGGAGATGATAAATGCTCAATCTTGCCTCTTGGACCACTTTGTCTTACCCACAAAGTGAAGACAATGACACTCTAATAAAATAAACTTAAAAATAAACTTCTTTGAGAGCCCTTATTAATATATAAAAGACTATTTTCCGTTTGTCAAATTTGTAAATGCTTTGAACTACTCTGGCTTGCTGTAATTCTTTTGGCAGCAAAAGATTCAGAATCAGATGTGTAGTATCCAATTCCTTTATCTGTGCTATTTAAACCAGAGGGGGAAAAGCTTACATGAGCAGTGCAGAAGCAGTTCTGTCTGCTTTAAAGGGGTTATTGTTGCTAGGGAAACCACTACCTTGGTAATCCTTGTGTGCAGTGTGTCTATCTCATTTTCCATTATCATTGGCTCTTAGAGAGACAACACCACCACATGGCATAAGGACAGGGAAAAGGATGAAATTGGTACACTTGGCATTCAAATATAAAGGCTTTTTAAAATGCCATAACAAGAAGCACATATAATAATTTAATTTGGTGTATTTTTATTTCTGAGAGCAGGCAAGAGAGGGTTTATGGTTCTCCCTAGGCTGCACCTACAGGGGCAACAGAACTGTCGGAAATCAGTTCTTTAGTAACAAAAATCTGCACTGTATAGCATCCTTCCAATCATGTCTCAGATCATTATACAATTATCTACAGCTGGAAATTGGCCTCTGTCAGAACTCTGGATCCAAAACCCCTAAATCTGTGGAAGTTTGTATCCAGATCTGATCTTTGGAACAAGGCTTTTTTTCTATAATGTTCTGAAACAGAACCCCAGATCTGTACACTGCACATTTTGGGAAATCTGGACCTGAACTTTGTGGCTCAGGCTCATTTACAGCTATGATATCAGTCTGACTTATCTAAGCATGTATAAGGTGCCAATCACTATGATACTTGGTTTGTCTATGACAATATGCCTAAAATTGGCATCTGAAGCATTCCAAAATCTAAATTGGAGGTGTCAAACATATAACCTGCAGACTGGAAGTGACCTACTAGAAGAGTTTATTTGCCTGCAGGACATATTCTCCATAAGTTAAGCTTTCATTCAAAAAAGAGTGTTTCAAGATCTCATGGTTGCAAAGAAAACTTTCCAAAAATTGAACTGAGAGTAAATTGATGCAGTGATTTCTTCCTGGTCCTGAAGATAGCTTCAATCAATTACAGAGGCGAGAACTCCTCTGACCCTTATTAATTTGCTTGGCATGTCAAATCTAAAACCCAATAACAGCACTTCAGTGTCAACATTGCCTAATCAATTACAAGGTTTTTTAGTGGACAGCATAGGATAGAGGGTGGGCGAGACGCTCTCAGTGAGATTGGAATTGGGAGTTGCTGCACGGAAAAAAGTGCAAACAGATAGCAAGGAAGAGTCACAGGCAAGACATGAAAGGTAGAGAAGGAAGAGAAAGAAGGGATAGAAGTAGCTATGGTTCAAGGTGCGCATATTTTCTCAATGAGTGATGCTGAACTTGTCAAGGAAGTACTGCAAAAATAAATAATAATAATAAGTAAATATTTAGTTACTACATAAAGACTAGGAGTACTTGTGGTACCTTAGAGACTAACAAATTTATTTGAGCATAAGCTTTCGTGAGCTACAGCTCACTTATGCTCAAATAAATTTGTTAGTCTCTAAGGTGTCACGAGTCCTCCTTTTCTTTTTGCAGATACAGACTAACACAGCTGCTACTCTGAACCCTGTACATAAAGACTAAATTTACCCCTTGAGCCTTATGCAAACCTCCCATTGACATCCATGAGAGTTCTGCTGTGGATCAAGAGGAGTATGTGATCTTAAATATACCCTGTCCCACTGACCATAAGGAATTTACCCCTTTCTGCTGAATGAATTTGATGCCTTAATTTAAAAAACTAACTCATTCTAAACTTACTTAACTTTATCTTTCCTGATTTGTAAGAATGGTCAAGTCTTTTAAACCACATATTTAATATACTTTTCAAAGTTATATATTATTAAATGCAAAACACTGTTAATGCAATACTGTGGCTGAGACTTTAAATATACAACAGGCAGAAAATTCAAAGTTAGGTTCTGGCCCCGTTACACTGCTCACCTCCTCCCCATACTGTGCTGCCCAGTGCAGTAGTCTGGGAGCTGACCTTATTCGTGAAGACACAGGCCAAAAAAAGCATTGAGTGCAATAGCTTTTTCCACATCCTCTGTCACTAGTTTGCCTCCCTCATTCAGTAAGGGGCCCATACTTTCCTTGACTTTCTTCTTGTTGCTAACATACCTGAAGAAACGCTTCTTGTTACTCTTGACATCTCTTGCGAGCTGCAACTCCAAGTGTGATTTGGCTTTCCTGATTTCACTCCTGCAAGCCCGAACAATATTTTTATACTCCTCCCTGGTCATTTGTCCAATCTTCCACTTCTTGTAAGCTTCTTTTTTGTGTTTAAGATCAGCAAGGATTTCACTGTTAAGCCAACCTGGTTGCCTGCCATATTTACTATTCTTTCCACACAATGGGATGGTTTGTTCCTGCAACCTCAATAAGGATTCTTTAAAATAAAGCCAGCTCTCCTGGACTCCTTTTCCCCTCATGTTATTCTCCCAGGGGATCCTGCCCATGAGTTCCCTGAGGGAGTCAAAGTCTGCTTTTCTGAAGTCCAGGATCTGTATTCTGTTGCTCTCCTTTCTTTCTTGTGTCAGGATCGTGACCTCGATCATCTCATGGTCACTGCCTCCCAGGTTCCCATCCACTTTTGCTTCCCCTACTAATTCTTCCCGGTTTGTGAGCAGCAGGTCCAGAAGAGTTCTGCCCCTAGTTGGTTCCTCCAGCACTTGCGCCAGGAAATTGTCCCCTACATTTTCTAAAAACTTCTTGAATTGTCTGTGCACCACTGTATTGCAGCAGATATCAGGGTGATCGAAGTCTCCCATGAGAACCAGGGCCTGCAATCTAGGAACTTCCATTAGTTGCCAGAAGAAAGCCTCATCCACCTCATCCCCCTGGACTGGTGGTCTCTAGCAGACTCTCACCATGACATCACCCTTGTTGCTCACACTTCTAAATTTAATCCAGAGACTCTCAGGTTTTCTGCAGTTTCATACCGGAGCTCTGAGCAGTTATACTGCTCTCTTACATACAATGCAACTCCCCCACCTTTTCTGCCCTGCCTGTCCTTCCTGAACAGTTTTTTCCATCCATGACAGTACTCCAGTCATGTGAGTTATCCCACCAAGTCTGTTATTCCAACCACATCATAATTCCTTGACTGTGCCAGGACTTCCAGTTCTCCCTGCTTGTTTCCCAGGCTTCTTGCATTTGTGTATAGGCACTTAAGATAACTCACTGATCATCCCGCTTTCTCAGTATGAGGCAGGAGCCCTCCCCTCTTGCGCTCTCCTGCTCGTGTTTCCTCCCGGTATCCCACTTCCCCACTTACCTTAGGGCTTTGGTCTCCTTCCCCTGGTGAACCTAGTTTAAAGCCCTCCTCACTAGATTAGCCAGCCTGCTTGCGAAGATGCTCTTCCCTCTCTTCGTTAGGTGGAGCCCGTCTCTGCCTAACACTCCTCCTTCTTGGAACACCATCCCATGGTCAAAGAATCCAAAGCCTTCTCTCCAACACCACCTGCGTAACCATTCGTTGACTTCCACGATTCGATGGTCTCTACCCGGGCCTTTTCCTTCCAACTTGGAGCGAGTATACCAGGAAGGGAACCATGGGGGGTATCCTGATTCTGGGGACAAAACAATTCATTTTGGGCAATATACAGAGTAGCAAAAAGTCATTTTGGTATCCATTTACTGAGGGCTGGTCTACACTGGGAACTTACATCAGCATAGCTATGTCGCTCAGGGGTATGAAAAATCCACAGCTGTGCTGCTGTAGCATTTCAAGTGCAGACAAGCCTTTAGGAAACCCCTTGAAGGGCATGGGATATAAGGAAAACTTGAGTCCTGGTTTTGACTGAAAACTAGCAGTTCTGTCAAAGACTGAATCCTTGGGAGAAAATCTATGTTATTAATTAGGAACGGTAATCGTTAACAAGTATAGACTTAGGATTGCATTTTATATGTTACCATTTATGTTTCTACCTATTATCTTTACTCACTATCTCTTAAATATTAATATCTGATAATAAACTTATGATTGATTCATTATAAATATATTTCAGTGCTATAATGTTATAAAGAATTGAATCCTGAGTTGTACTAGTCAAACTGTGTGTATACTGTTCCTTTGGGAATAGTGAAACTGGTAATTACTGAGAGTGTCCTGTGACAGGGACTGGTTGCTACAGGGGGATACTTCAGAGGAGCTTAGGGACTGGGTACACCAAATATTAACCCTGAAAGGCAAAGTGAGGGCTGTGAAAGTCCTAAGTAGATTTTTTGGGTGGCTAACTATAAGAACCTGCAGGGCAAAAGCATGGAACCATGGGGGTTCTGAACCACTGATGCCGCCATGTCACCATAGGATGCTTAGGCTAGGCTCCCGCCAGAGGACCTATGAACCTGGGCTCCACAGAAAGTACTGCCCAGGAGGACTTGAGTGGCAGCTCCTTGCAGCCCACCTAGTGGCTGGCACTGGTACTTAAACCAGGAAGCCATGATTAAAAGTTGTTTGAGCAAAAATACACGCTACCTGCCTGTCTTGCTTCAGACCCTGTGTTCATGAGATCCCAGACTCCGGCTTCTGACCCTGTCTGCCTCCTGATGCCTGACTCTTGATTTGCCCTCTGGCCTGTCTCAGACTTTGACCCTCTGGTACCTGACTCAGCCTGACTCCCAGCTCCTGCTCTGACCACTAGGTCTGACCACCCACTACTCAGTCATGACATTTTCTCAGACCATCTTTCATGTGCCTCCGCAACCCCCAAAATCTATCCTATCCCTTCACAAATGGTAGAGGGGTCTGGCTGCCTTTCAACCAGGCCCTGCAGGATCAAGTAACCTGCTTGCAAGCGGAGAACCTCGCATTACAGACCCATGCTATGCAGTGTGTGCTGGAAGCACAGAACCTACTCAAGCAAGTAACCCAGTTGCAGACTAAGGTGGCCCAGCTCACTGCCGAAGCACAGACCCTATGCGAGCAATTTACATGCTTATAGGGAGAAGTTGCGACACTGTGTGCCCAAATGGACCATTTTTCAGAGTAACAGCCGTGTTAGTCTGTATTCGCAAAAAGAAAAGGAGTACTTGTGGCACCTTAGAGACTAACCAATTTATTTGAGTATGAGCTTTCGTGAGCTACAGCTCACTTCATCATGGTCAAATGGACCATGTGTCACTGGAACCACCACACGCAGTACCACTGCCTAAGTGATGGGGGGGAGGGATAGCTCAGTAGTTTGACCATTGGCCTGCTAAACCCAGGGTTGTGAGTTCAATCCTTAAGGGGGCCATTTAGGGATCTGGGGCAAAAATTGGGAATTGGTCCTGCTGTGAGCAAGGGTGTTGGACTAGATGACCTCCTGAGGTCCCTTCCAACCCTGATATTCTATGATTTGATGGGAATCATTGAAAATTCTGAGGTTTCCTGAACTAATGCAGGCTGCTCTTCCTGCTCCATCACCACACAGACCAGACTAAGGTGGGGCTAGTAGTCAGCCTGCTCTCCAGCAAAGCGCTTGATTGGACTTCCCTCCTGTTGGAGCAGAATGTCCTAGTACTTCCTGACTAGGATGCCTTCCTACAAGCCTTCATGACCATCTTCAATGACCCACATTGCAGCTGGTCTGCAGAGGCTCCCCTCCAGAAGTTTCACCAGGGATAAGGGCTGGCCACCTCCTACATTGCCCACTTCCAACAACTTGTAGTTGATGTTAAGTGGAATGAGGCAGCCCAACTTTACCTCATCATTAAGCCCCCCAGGGGAATTGGTAAAAGATGAGTTAGCCCACGTTGAAAACCTTAGGTACCTTCATTGACCTCTCCCTGTGCATTGACTCTCAGCTGCGTGAGCAGAAGGAGGAAAGAGCAGGTGGCCTGATACCCTCACATGCCAAGGCCTGTGGAACCAAGTTCCAAACCTGTGCGGGTCAAGCTACGCCTCCGACAGCTGACCCCGTATGAGAGAGAGCATCAACAACAGCTGAACCTCTGGTTTCTTTTACTGTGGGGGACCAGAACATGCCCTGTCCTCCTGCCCAGCTTGGAAGAACTTGGCAAAAGAGATCAGCCCAGGTCCAATAGAGGGGTACAGCCTGGGCACCACCAGAGCTCCATCCCCCAGAACCACCATCACCCCCACCCTCAAGTAGAACGTGACCTGGGAACCAGGGTATCTCCCTGCATTTCCAGTTGCTTCTGCAGTTGCAGGTCTTGGGGCAGGTGCAGCAGACCCTCCCGCCCAACTAGCAAAGATAGACTCTGGGGCTGCTGCCAATTTTATGGATGTTAAGGCAACCAAAACCCTACAGATTCCCCTCTGACCAAAACCTGCACCAGACCTGGCGGGTCACCCTGTCATCCAGACCAGTGACTTAGGAGGCTGTCTCCTTAGAGGAAGGGCACCCAAAAACAATCTGCTTTGGTGTGATTCGCACCCCATTCTTCCTGAGAATTCTTGACATTTCTTGGTTTGAACAGTGCAATCTATGTATCTCCTGGTGGCAGAGGAACATTAGCTTCTCCTCTGAATACTGTCAGAAAGCATACCTCTAATGAAGCAACCAAACCCTAAGTGACCCAAGCCCAGAATGGGAAGAGACCCTCAGAAGCAGGGATGGCAGGGGCTAGCCATGTGGGAGCAGCTCCAGGCCAGAATCTTAGCTCTGTGACAAGTAACATGACTGCCTGGATGTGTTCGAGAAGAAGAATACAGACTCACTACCCCCACAGAGTCTACAACTTCCTGATAGGCCTACAGCCCGTGGCAAAGGTGCCACACAGACAGATATATTCTATGTCTGAACCAGAATTGAAGGTGATACATGGGTATATCCAGGAATACTTCACCAAGGGTTTCTTTCAGAAATCTGCCTCTCCAGATGGGGCACCAGTTGTCATTGTGAAGAAAGATGGGTCATTATGCCTCTGC
This sequence comes from Eretmochelys imbricata, assembly GCF_965152235.1. Classification (NCBI taxonomy): domain Eukaryota; kingdom Metazoa; phylum Chordata; order Testudines; family Cheloniidae; genus Eretmochelys; species Eretmochelys imbricata. Next base: position 56,014,776 of record NC_135576.1, on the reverse strand, counting down.
GAACCAAGTGACTATACATAACTGGTACCCCTTGCCACTCATTCTGGAACTGCTGGACAACCTGTGGACAGCCAGGAGCTTCACAAAAGTGCAGTGCCCACCCCAATACACGCCCCCCCATGAAGATCTAATTTAATGTTCACAAGACCTGGGAACAAATGGAAGACTGCTTTTTGTACCCGATATTGACACTTTGAATACTTGGTGATGCCATTTGGCTTGACCGACAACCCCTGAAACTTTTCAACATTTTGTAAATGATGTGTTCTGGGATATTCTTCAAAAAGATCTCACAAAACTAAGTGATTGGACAACAAAATGGCAAATGAAATTTAATGTGGATAAATGTAAAGTAATGCACATTGGAAAAAATAACCCCACCTATACATACAATATGATGGGGGCTAATTTAGCTACAACTAATCAGGAAAGAGATCTTGGAGTCATCGTGGATAGCTCTTTGAAGACGTTTATGCAATGAGCAGCGGCAGTCAAAAAAGTGAACAGGATGTTAGGAATCATTAAAAAGGGATAGAGAATAAGATGGAGAATATCTTATTGCCCTTATATAAATCCATGGTACGCCCACATCTTGAATACTGCGTACAGATGTGGTCTCCTCATCTCAAAAAAGATACACTGGCATTAGAAAAGGTTCAGAGAAGGGCAACTAAAATGATTAGGGATTTGGAACGGCTCCCACATGAGGGAGATTAAAGAGGCTAGGACTTTTCAGCTTGGAAAAGAGTTGACTAAGGAGGGATATGATAGAGGTATATAAAATCATGAGTGATGTGGAGAAAGTGAATAAGGAAAAGTTATTTATTTGTTCCCATAATATAAGAATTAGGGGCTCCCAAATGAAATTAATGGGCAGTAGTTATAAAATAAATATAAAATAATAAAATAAAAGGAAGTTCTTCTTCACACAGCACACAGTCAACCTGTGGTACTTCTTGCTTGAGGAGGCTGTGAAGGCTAGAACTATAACAGGGTTTAAAAGAGAACTAGATACATTCATGGAGGTTAAGTCCATTAATAGCTATTAGCCAGGATGGGTAAGGAATGATGTCCCTAGCCTCCATTTTTCAGAGGGTGGAGATGGATGGCAGGAGAGAGATCATTTGATCATTATCTGTTAGGTTCACTTCCTCTGGGGCACCTGGCATTGGCCACTGTTGGCAGACAGGATACTGGGCTGGATGGACCTTTGGTCTGACCCAGTATGGCCATTCTTATGTTCTTATGTTCTTATTCTGGATCAGTACACGATTATCTTACTTTACGATATACTGGTATTTTCTGAGAACCTGGAGCAGTACTACCATCATGCCTGGTCCATCCTGGAGAGACTACAGAAGCATGGGTTGTACACCAATCTGGAAAAGTGCCACTTCGACCAGGCCACCATTGAATTTTGGGGGTAAATCATGTCCCCGGAGAGAATCCAGATGGATCTGCAGAAGGTGAAAACCATCTGTAACTGGACAATACACCAGACCCTCTGGGAACTTCAGAGCTTTGAGAATTTTTATAGGAGATTCATTGATGACTTCTCTCAATTAATAATCCCCCTGACTTCCCTCTTGTGCAAAGCCATGCAATTTGCTTTGTCACCTGAAGACCAGCTAGCTTTTGACCAGCTAAAGGCTGCCTTCACCACAGCCCTGATCTTGGCACACCCTAACCCGACTCGTCTGTTTACAGTGGAACCAGACGCATCCAATGTGGACCTAGGGGTGGTACTCTCACAGGGATAGGCTCTCACAAGCCCCTGTCAGTTTTGCACCCTTGTGCATTCTATTCCCAGAAGATTACCTCCACTGAGATAAACTACAAAATATTAGATAAGGAGCTGCTCACCTTAAAAACTGCATTTAAAGAATGGTGTCACCACCTTGAGGGGCTCGGCACCCAGTACAGGTCTTCACCAATCATAAGCATCTTGAATACCTCTGCAAGACCTGAGCATTGAACCAAAGGCAGCTAAGGTGGGCCTTGTTCTTTTCTCAGTTCGAGTCTACGATTACCTACCACCTGAGAAGGTGAAATGAGAAAGCCAATGCTCTATCTTAGAAGGGGAAATACTACTGGGGAAGTGAAAAACCTACTTCCAAGCCCTCCTCTCTCAAGTATGGTACCTTTGCCAATGCCACAATCAAGCAAGACCTGCTCTCTGTCATCCAGTCTGTCTCAAAAGAAGACCAATTTGCTCAAGGGACACAGCCCCTGCCACTGAGGGGATAAGATGTACTGTTCCATGTGGGATGGGATAACGTACTTCGACGAGCACATGTATGTGCCCCAGGGTGCCCCCAACTGGAAGTGCTATGGTTGTGCCATGATGCTCCATTGGCAGGTCACTTTGGCTGCTGGGAGACGTCTTACATGGTTGCCCATTTTTTCTGGTGGCCCCGCATGTGGGCTGAGGTCCAAGCATACATGGTCTCCTGCAAGTGCTGTGCACATATCAGGATGCCCTGAACCAGACCACTTGGCACCTTAGCACCCCTGGAGACTCCAGCTAGGCCTTGGTCCTCCATCAGCCTCGACTTTATCATGAAGCTCCCATTGTCTGATGGCCACACAATAGTCTTGATGGTTGTGGACTGCCTGACCAAAATGTCCCACTTCATCCCTGCAACCAGTTGCCGTCTCCAAGACTACTGTCCAACTCCTACTGCACAACATGGCTTGTCTCCATGGACTTCCAGACCACATAGCTTCTGACCAAGGCCCACAATTCACCTCTTGTTTCTGGCATGAAGCGTTCAAGCTACGGGATGTCCAGATGCCCACCTCCACTGCATACCACTCCCAAAGAGATGGACAGACAAAATGGGTGAACCAACTACTGGAACAGTACTTGAGGTGTTTCATAAATTATCATCAAGACTACTAGTCCACATTCCTGCCATGTGCAGAGTTCTCCTACAATAATGCTGAACATGCCTCTATGAGTAAGAGCCCCTTCTTCACTAATTGCGGGTTCCACCCTCATTTCCACCTGGTGTTACCAGCAGCCTCCCTGAACCCACCCACTGACTGGTTTCAACAGATGTATCTGATTCAGAAGAACTCAACAACCACCTAGAAGGGGCAAAGAAGGCCTACAAGAGACTTGCAGACCATCGGTGATAAGAAGCTCCAGTATTTACAGTAGGCCAGAAGGCATGGCTCACTGCCAAACAACTCCAGAACAAGTGACCCTCCCGCATATTGGACCAGCAATTCTTGGGACCCTTTCTGATATGCCAGCTGATTAACCCAGTCATATTCAAACTCCAGATTCCCCCACCTCTCAAAACACACCCTGTTTTCCATGTTTCCCTTCTGAAGCCCTACATGGAGAACCCCTTCCCTGACCGCCGCCTCCACCAGTTGAAATCCAGGACCAAAAGGAATATGGAGTTCATGCCATCCTCGATTCCCAGCTGCCTGTACAAGCCAGTGGACTGGGAAGGTTATAGTGGTGAGAAGTGCACTTGGGAGCCTGCCTCCCATATCCATGGCCCTGACCTGCTCAAAGAATTTCACAAGGCTCACCCAGACAAGCCTAGATCAGCACCACACCAAAGTGGGGCTTAAAGGGGAGATGATGTAAGAATTTGCAGGGCTATTCTAGAACATGGGACTCTAGAAGTTCTGGACCACTGATGCCGCCACATCACCACAGGAGGCTTAAGCTAGGAGGACTTTTGAGGCTGCGACCAGCTCCTCGCAGCCCACTGATCTCCTGACACCTGTACTTAACCCAGGAAGCCATGACAGGGAGTTGTCTGAGCAACAACATAGACTGCCCACCTGTCTTGCTTCGGACCCTGCATGCATGAGATCCCAGACTCCGGCTTCTGACCCTGCCTGCTTTGTGACGCTTGGCTCCTGCTTTGCCCTCTGGACTGTCTTGGACTCTGACCCTCTGGTACCCAACTCAACCTGACTTCTGCTCTGACCACTAGGTCTGATTGCTCACGGTCGATCGTGATACTAATAGACTGGAGGTGTCAGCTCAGTTTAGCACCAGCAAGTCTCTCTCTCTCTCTCTCTCTCTCTCTGAGGCAGGGGGGTAACATGGGACTCACAGTCCTGGCAACCCAAGAAAGTGTAACAGTGAGTACTATTCAGAATAAACAAGGATGGCAGAATCTGGCTTTAACTGTTCATTCAGTGTGAGGACAATTAATTTTCAAATATGCCATAATGGAATATGTGTCCCTAGGTTATATACATTCATGGTACTTTTTTGTAAGTGGAGCAGAGTTAGGGCTATACATGCAACTTTAAAGGTAGGTTAAATTTGGAACTCAACAACTTCACAGTTCTCAATAGCATTAAGTGTGATATCAAGGCAAAAAAAATTCACTTTAATGTGGGATGTTGTAATAGATGCTGTTGAAGGTCTCAAGGTTTTCTTTCCTCGGGCTCCAGATGTTCTTTCATCAGCAACTTTCATCAGCTCTTCCCTCTCCCTTCACCTTCAGACTAAATTGTGATCTGTATAAGCTACATGACAAGAGATAGAATCAGCATTCAAGGTTTGATCCTGTACCCACCAAGTGACTGAGAATTATGCCCTTGACTTCAGTAGGAATAGGATCAGGCCCTTAGATACCAAAATCATAAGTATCTTCGAAGTACCTAACACAGGTAAGATAGAAGCAATGACATCTGCTTTGAGAAAGAATAAAAGGAATCTCTCCTGAGTTCACATACAGTTTTAGAATACATGTATCATTAACTTTGCTGCATATTGTCCCATCTTTCTAACCAGGACAGTGACAAGATGGCTCTATATATGTGTGTGTGTGTTATATCTTGTCTCTTTGCACCATTGTGTAACATTTTGACAGAATAAATATGAAATAATACTAAACTATTTATATAGCACTTTTCATCTACAGAGCTCACCACACCTTATAAAGGAACCTAATTATCATTCTTCTCATTTTTACAGATGGAAAAACTGAGGGGAAGTGAAGTGACCAAGGTCAAACAGTATTTCAGTGGCAGAGTCCAGATTTTCTGATTCTCAGTCCACTGGATCATACTTGTGGAACCACTATTTTGCCTTTCTCAAGGATAGCAGTAATAAATCATTGAGTAATTATTTAAATCTAAACAATCAGGTTTCTTGTCATGTTGCATATTTGACAGTAATTTGAACAGGGGATTGAATATTTAAGCTGAGAAATTGAGCACTTTCTTTTATTCAATGTATTCTGCTGCCAAGAAATGGAAACCACGTGCCATCTTCCTTTATACCTACCTCTTTATCCTTTACAACCTCTTGAGCAAAAACAATCTTATTGTTACATACACATTACTGGGGGGAAAATTCCTGTTGAGAAATATGTTGAGGACATAACCATGGCAACAACAACAACACCAGCAAGAGCATAGTTACATGAGAATCTTACTGTAACAAAGACACAAAAGTGTATAGAGCTGTTTTAAAGAATGGAAGGTTCTTGAAATCTAAGAGTGGGGAAATTTTATCAACAGCAGTCAGAACCTCATCTGGCTCATATTGAAGGCAATGGGTGTTTTATTCTGAATCTGAACTCCAAATCCCTCTGCTTTCCAACCCAATCCACTTCATCCCTCACCTGCCCTTCCTGAATAGATTCTTAGTCCTTATCCAATTCTAAGTCAAAGTCCTACTGTCCTGCTATCCTCTGCCACAGGAAGGTGTAGGTGAAGCTTTGCCTTTCCGGAGTCATCCAACTATACATACAAGTTCTATGCTGGTGGAAATGCCATTTGCCGATAGGGAGCATATCCATTTCCTATCATGTATTGCTTTCTGCTTCTCAGGTCCAAGTCCATGAGCAGTTCTTTGGTTCCAGGATCAGAGGAGCATTTAGCCCAAAATATGTGAACATTATTTATACCTCAAGGTAACTTTCCTAGGAAATAGCTTAGCAAATCTCTTGTTCTCTGTCAGATAGTGAAATAACTCAGGTAGCACATTTTTAAAGGCCTAAACAGTTGGATAATTTTTATTACTTCACCAGTTTGCTCTGCTGTTTCAGTACTCACGTAACTCTGGACAAATATTCCAGCACATGTGATGCTTAACGGCAAAATAAAACATTTTCACTGTCTGCAAACTTTTACACTTGATTGGTTAGAGCAATTGATTAATAGCTTTTACAGCTAGCTATGAACATGAGATTATAATACTGGTAAAATTAATACAGCATTTATAATTCTCCTGCCTCTGGACAATAAGCCCAACAAGCCGTTTCTGCAGTTCATAATGAAGATGTTATACTTTTCACTTTTAGATTTTAGTTTCAAGTTTAATTTTCAGTTGTTGAGGTGTCTTTTTGATTCAGATAATAAGCAATTTTCTGATTGATAGAATTATTAAACAGATTGTACTGCTTTCCCTAAAAAAATTAGAATAAGTTATTACTACTTCTTAACAACATCTTGAATTGAAGTGATTTTGCCAATGTGTTAAAATGGTGTTTCTAGATAAGCAAGACATGAGAGTGTGACCCTAGAATCCCTTTATGCCAACTGGCAAAGGACACACTGTTATGTAATAGTATATCCCAGCCGGTCTGACAAACTCACTACACCCAACACATTGTTGTCAGAATACTTATCCAAACAGTGGCTTGCAAGGTATTATATAAAAACTGGTGACATGATGTTCATGAATATCATTGTCTGATGTATGTATGGATTGTGTATAAAGAGTTAGTGGGTGCTGGAAATGTGTTCTGAAAACATGTTCGGAAGCAGTTAACAAACAAGCCTGCCACTAGACAAAGGAATGTGGGTTTAGTTGTCTGCATGGACCAAGCAGGCTTTCTGGCCTATAAAAGGGAAGAAAAGGGACTCCTTTCTTACCCACCACTTAGATGATGAAGAGGGCAACACCCTTTGATTCTGTGAACAATGGATCCTCCTGCCTGAGGAGCTAAAGATGAGGATAGTCTGATGTGAGGAAGCTGCATAGGCAAAGACGGTAGCTTGCTAAAGTTACGTTTTAGCGTGTTATTTTTTATTTTGTTCATAATCACACTGTCCCTTTTCCTCTTGTTTAGTATCACTTAAATCTATGTTCTTTAGTAAAACTCATTTTTAGTTTTATTATAAAACATCTCCGTGTTGTGTATTAAAATGTGGGTCCTCACCTAACCTAACAGGCTGGTGTGTACACTGTCTCTGGAGGAAGCAGACTTGGTAATTTCTGTCAGTGTCCAGTCAGAAGGACTGGACACTGTAGAGAGACATTTTTGGGGTACTCAGGAACTGGAGTTCCCTGAATGTTTAGGGTGGCCACCTTTCTAATTTCTGAAAACCTGAAGCTGCCTTTTCCCTCGAGGTCCTGCCCCCCACTCATTTCTCTCTCCCCCTCCCCCTGTCGCTCACTGCTCTCCCACCTCAACTCCAATGTGAGCAGCCCCAAGGGACTTGCAAAACCCAGCTCCAGCAAGCTGCCTGGGAGTGCAGGTCAGAAGAGAACTGCAGCTGCATGGGAGCAGCCAGGCAGCCCTGCTGGCGAGCTAGGTTGCGGCCCTCCTGCACAGTAATCTCCCACCTCCCTCTGCGCTGCCTGCCCAGCGGCCCCCTTCCCTGCTCACTTGAACCCTCCTTGCCCAGGAGCTGCCTGAGAGTGGAGCTGGGGGAAGCGCTGGATGGCAGGGCAGCTCACGTTCCTTCCCTCCGGGGGAATCTTCCAGGCCTGCTGGGAGCCCCATACTCTGCTCACTATGGGCCACCACACTCTGTCCTCTGCTGGAGACCTGCAAACCCTGCTCTTCAAAGGGGCCACCCAAGCTGGTGCATGCGTGCTGCCGTGGGAGCCGCCCCTTCAGGGCCGGGCGACAGGCTGTCACTTCCCCCTCTGCCAGTAGTAACCGGACTTCTGGTGTCTGGTCAGTACATCTGCCAGGACACATGACAAGCCTATGAATGTTACCCACAAGGCAAGGCTTGCACTGGCAGAGTCTCAAGGATCTTGCTGGTGAGTCAGACAAACTGGTGTGGCAGGGAGCTAACACACACAGCTTAAACTCCAGCAAAACTCTCTCGATGAGGCAGAGGGGTTAACACAGTGGCTTATGGTTCTGGGTGCCCTGAGAGAGCATCACAGAGAGGTATTGTCATTTGAGCACATGTCTGGGGAAAAGGGTTTCTTGGTTCTATACCTGGCTCTGCAACAGACTTCCTCTGGGACCTTGGGCAAATCACTTATGACCAAACTCAAAACTGGACTCTAAATCTGAATGTCTCCACTTCAGATACCCAAACAAAAGCACCTTGAGCTTACAGGTGCTAACTATCCATAGCATCAGCTGAAGTCAATATGAACTGTGGTTACTCAGCAGCTCTGAAAAATCATACTCCATGTGTTTGAAGCTGGGCACTCAAAAGGTGAGGCACCCAAAGTCAGTGAACGCTGTTGAAAAATCTGGGTCTTCTCCTCTCTTTGCCTATTCAGCCTTTCAGAAATGGGAACATTAATACTTGGAAAAGGTGTTATGAGGCGTTAAGTGCTTTGAAAACTTCAGATGGAAATAGAAATGCAAATAATTATTGTTGTATCCAGTTAGCAAAACAGTGCTGAAGTGAGATGAGGCCTTTATTTTGTGGCAACATGCTTTTTCATTTAGTGACAATATGCTCTTTCAGTGACTGATTGGCTATTTATGCATGCAATTTCCATGACTATGTATGATATCACAGTGATTCCATGAATTAATTAGGCAAACAAATGTGCACCCATTTTGGAATCTATGCTTCTGAAAATCAGATCATATTTTGTTATAGCAGTTGATTTCAAAATAAAGAAATGTAATGCCTTTTGGCACAGAGAAGTGACAGTTTCAGTGCATGGCTACTGAAACCTGTTCTCCATTTGGTTTAGAAAGAGTAGACGCTATCCATATTTCAGGCTATCAGAAACCACCTTAAGTCCTGACCCTGAAAATATTTACACACATGCTTAACCATAAGCACCTAATTATCCCATTGACTTCAAGCATTTGTGTAAGTGTTTGCAATGTATTAAGCACATATCTAAATGCATTTGCAGGATTGAGGCTTTAGTTATTAAAAGTGAAATTTACCCAAGTGCAGAGAGCCCACACAATATCCTCCTCATATGCTAACCACCACACACACAACTCAATAAACTTTTGGATAGTAGAGGTGGTAGGCAGATGGTGAATTTGAACCTGAATGCTGTCTGGGTAGCTTCTTGAGTGCCACGGTTGGGATGCATAAATCAGATAAGTATTATTGTTCTACAAAAGTTTAGCACATGCTCATTGAAAACTTTGGTCAGTCAGAAATGTGTTTCTGGAAGATCATTTCAATTAGTTTCAAGTGTTTCATTTCAACTGCAGCTAAGGATCATGCATCCATAACAGGAGTTGAATGTGTAAACATGCACACTAAGTATTCAACTCTTTTTGACAATAGTTAGGACTCAACTGAAGTACTGTGCTGAGTTTTGGGTTCCATCTTTAAAAAATAATATAAAGATATTAACAAACAGAGATAATTTGGGAGAGCAACAAAAGTGCAAGGTTTGGAAAATAAGATCTATGAGGAAAAGTTCTGAGAACTAGGCACGCTTTGTCCAGAGGAAGCAGATAAAATGGAGAGATAATTGTCTGCAAATATGTAAAGATATCAATTAGCCCAGCAGTTCCCAAACTGTGGGTTGCAACCCCAAATGAGCCATGCTATCAGCAGATGTGGTTGAAGCGATTCCTAATGTGTGGAGGATGCCATTTTGCTCCACACAGTATGACCTCGTATATACAGTGCATGTGAAGTCACGGTGCATGGAGGACACCATTTTGCTCTACAAAATGGCATCCTCCACACAAAAGGGCCTCACAAGTCACACTGTGCAGAGAACACCATTTTATAGAGCTAAATGGCATCCTCCATGTGGTGTGACCTTGCATGTGCAGAACAAAAATAACAGACAAGCTGCAGCTAGGAAAATGTTAAATATTGGGGAAAACTATAAATATATGAATGGTTGGGCAGTGGAACAAGCTTCCAAGACAAGTGGTTAAATCAGCTTCTTGGTGAGACTATACATCAATATATAGAATATGGTTTAACAATAACGGAATCAATCCTGACATGATGCAGGAGTATGGACTAGATGACCCACTTAAAGATCCTTTCTTCTCAGATGATTTGATGAAAACTCACTGAGATTGATTACATTATGTTACAGGTGTAACATAAATGATCCCTTGCTTTGTTCTTATTTTCTGCTAACTCTATTGCTGTCTGATGTTTATGAATTATATGGTTTTACACCTACCATAGATAAAAACTAAACAGCAGTATTTATTTGAAGTTAAGTGACAGAATTTCTTTTGACATCAGCACATCTAATAGTTTAAGAAGTATTAATCGGAGACTGATAGCAGAGCTGTGCCTTACTACAACAAAAATAAAACTGTCAAAGCACCTGATCCAGTCATGTGCTGAATGTCTCTGACACCAATGGGAGGTGAAGTTTCACTGAAAAACAATGGACTGTGGAAGTCCACTGAAGAAAGCTGATGAGAGCACTCAGTACCTCACAGAATCAGGTTCCCCCCCCCCCATGACATGGGATGTTTTTTGAATAATAAAATAAATCTGCCTCAATGCAAACATGGACAGTAACAGGGTCAGCCACCCCTAGAGCGTCCCCTGATGACCAAAAGTCACTCTACAGCAACCTGCCTCTGTTCTGCCTTCTTGAGGGCCCCTTAAGGACTTTGCTAATGGCTTTCTTATGGCTAATAATACTCTCCTTGGAATCTGCATTTATTAACATAAACAATGCCAGCCATCCCCAAATAAAGCCCCCCTCCCTTAGGCTTTAGAGCCCAAGCTGCAACTTCAAAGTGCTGTGTACACAACTATTTTTAGGGCACTAGCATGAGCCCCGCTAGTCTCAGTGTGTCAACCTGGGCTGGGATGCTCACTTCTGCGGGCTCCAAAATGTTGTGTAGATATACCCTTAAAAGACCTAGTCCACCCTCTGACATGGATTTAGAGAAGTTTCCTATAACTTAATTCCATGAAATCCAGAAAAAAAATCACGTCACACACTATTTTTCAAAACACATGCCCTGCTAATCTGTCATATGCCTAAAAACAAACACTAATGTTCCATTGGTAACAAGTATACATTAAAACACAATTCACTTATTAAAGAGTCTGTATTTTTTGCCTTATCTTGTCTTGTGTTTTCTTTTCTGTTCTTCTTCCATTTGCTTTCACTAGACCAGATTCTTTTCCTTTACTCATATAAAATAGAACTTTATTTGGTAAGAAGTCCCTCTGAACTCTGACTACTCAGGGAGTATGTTGCTACCTAATACAAAAAAGGGTATCAGAATCTGGCCCTCTAATCTATTTCTCTTCTTGTATATAGCACTTTCTGTTTTTAGTCTATTCTTTCCCCAAATCTCCCCTTTTCTTTAACTCTCTTTCAAAAATTAATATTTTAAATAGGCTAGAGTTGTGTTACTTTCCCATGTGTGTTCTATCATCTTTTTCTTCCTATGTGATGACTGGTGTGTACATTACTCCTGGGGGCATTCTGCGCCAAAAAATTTAAAAATCTGCACACAATTTTTTTTAATTCTGAAAATTTTATGTCAAAATAACACTACATATTCATACTAGTTTCAATTATTTTTGTAATTTATTTCAAAATACCTGTCAGCAAGTATGTCTATAACAATACAGGCACACACAAAAATTCCCCAGGGAGTAGAAAGTTAAAGAAACCCCTATGACAACCCAGTTCCTGTTTCTCTGCCCCATTTCCCCACCCCGAACCCAGTTGGGGCACCAGACACCCACAACCCCTCTCCCCCAGGGCTCACCTGCGGGACCCACACCAGCCAATACACCTGAGCATCTTCCTCTCCAGAGCCCAACCATACCTGCCCCCAGCCCAGATACCCATACACACGCACCAGAGCCCAGCTGCAACCCCCCGATGCCCAGACACCCATCCCCCTCCCCACCAGAACCCAGGGATCCAGAGGGAGAAACAGCCTGATGCTCGGTCCCAGGCTTGCACAGAGTTTCCTATGCACAGCTGTCTCCTTCCCTCAGGGCATTCTGGGAACTGCAACTGCCAGGAACTCTCTAACTCCCTCTCCCTCCCCCCAGTAGTGTCCTCTATGTACAAGCTGGGCTCTGTTGAGTCCAGTGACCCCTAGTGGTGGCTAGTAGCACTGCAGCCCATTTCTGTGGGGGAAAGGAAACTCTGTGTGCACGTTAATTTCTGCAAAATTCTGCACTGTGCAGTGGTGCAGAATTCCCCCAGGAGTAGTACATAGTACTAGCTGTGTGTGGTTACTCAGGACTTGCTGCTACATAACTGTCATTTGGACCGTTGTTTATTTTGTTCAGACTGTTGCTGACTTAATTGGTTCATGGTTATTACATGTTTTGATTGACCACTTACCTGCATGTTTTGTGTCAATTTCCTTGTGTGTTAGGATTGCTGTTCTGAGGTGCATCAGAACATAACTTTATGGTGGTAAGTGCTTCTGCAGACCATGCTGCCTACTCATTCTTTGGCTGTTGAGTGGTGATACTTTATTTGGAATTTTTGGAACTAAGTGCAGATCCTGCTACTGTCTGATGCTGCAAGGCTACCCTTGTTGCAGAACTGCTTAGGCCATGATGGCAATGATATTTATGGTGGACTCCCGGAGCCCAAATCCTCCTTTGATGTGGCTGTGCAGCACCTCAGCTGGACTGTTCCACTAAAGAGGAAAACATTTTTTGAAGCTCACCAGCAGCACAATAAAACCATATCTGAGTTTCCGTGTTGTTTGTGGTGGTCGGCCCAGGACTGTGAATTTGGGAATGTTATCATGACTGTGCTCAGGGATATTTTTATGATTGGTGTCAGGATATAGATATTCAGGCCTGTCTGTAAAGGCCTATACTTTAAGAATTTAGGTATATGTTTATTATTTAGCTAGTTATAGAGGTATAAAAGAAAGAATCAAAATCACTGTTGGCCTGTGTAAGGGGCTTCTCTCACTGTGACAGTCTGAGGCCCTGTTCTTAAGCTAAGGACTTTGCCTAAGCAGTGAGAGCAGCCATAAGCTGGAAAGTATGGTCACGTCCTCACACATTTCAAAGCAGCCGTATTGAAATAATCTGGGGCTGTTAGGAAGGTGATCCAATCTATCATCTCCAGATAAAGGAAAGAGCCTAGAAGATGTAAAAGAAAATTTAGTTTGATAGTTTTCTGTTTGGTAAGAACTCATTTATCAATAGACAAAGTTGGGAAACCCTGATGTCTTTATAGATATAGTTGTGAAATCCTCACTTCTATATTGTTTTGTCATTATAGTTCCCACTTTGCTCTTGTTTATTTTCATGGTCTCTGTCTGGTTCAGTGATTGTTTCTGTCTGCTGTATAATTAATTTTGCTGGGTGTAAACTAATGAAGGTGGTGGGATATAATTGGTTAGCTAATCATGTTACAATATGTTAGGATTGGTTAGGTAAATTTCAGTAAAATGATTGGCTAAGGTATAGCTGAGAATATTACTATATAAATTAGGGGAAAACAGGAAGTAAGTTGGGATTCGAAAATAAGGAAAAAAGAACTTGGATTTAAACTTGCTGGAAGTTCACCCCAATAAACATCGAATTGTTCGCAGTTGTTACTGACTTTCAGCATGTTGTTTGGGAGACACTGCTATCAACGACTCCCTTTTGGTTTAGTTTCTGCTCCTGATATATCTCAGGAACTTGATAATATCCAGAGTACGTGTTAGTATTTGGATGACAATCTCATCTTTGCTAAAATGTTTCCTGAGCATAATGCTATTCTGGATCAGGTGCTAACACGACTCCAACAAGCTGGCATAAAGTTGAATGTGGCCAAGTGCAGTTTTTCAAAAGATGCTGTAGAGTTTCTAGGGCATTCTCTGTTGGTGGATTAAATGTAACCAACCCCTGAATAGCTACAAAACGTTGCTTCGCTACCATTACCCACTGACCATAGGAGTTCACATTTGTTCCTTCGTCTAGCTCAATACATAGGTGGCTGTGCTCTGCCCCATTTTAGTACCCTTGCCAAACCACTGTGAGATGTAACCCAGGGCCAGGGACAATTGGTTTGGACTAAAGAGGTAAAGCAGGGTTTTGAAACCCTACATCAAGCCTTCTCTCCAATGCAATCTCATGCTTATTTTGATCCAATAAAGCCCATGGTGATTCAGACTGAAGCATGCAATTGGGGCCTAGATGCAATTCTGCTCCAAGAGGGATGACCAGTTATATTTGCATCCCGTACTATCACCCTGACGAAAGCAAAATATTCAGAGATTGAGCTAGTATTCTTGGCAACAGTATTTGCTATGGTATGCTTCAAAATCTACTTAGTGGGAAGACATTTTGCATTGGAAACTGATCATTTGCATATTTTGGGCCTCCATCGTAAAGCCATTGACCTGCTGAATGTGAGGCTGCAGCAGTGAGGGAAGTACTGGGGTATTTTGGTTTCCTTTATTTTACTTTGTTACCGTGAGAGGGGTATTTGGGGCCCGGAATTAATACCCATAGGGGCAACCACAACCATTTGTTATCTGTTTATGGTTAATAGTTTTCCCCTTTTTTCCTATCTTTGTTGCTATTCCCAGATAAACTGGTTGTGTTTTCTAAGAGCTTTGTTTCTCTCCTCTTCTTTCCCTCCATACACACATACATAGGTGGGAGTGGATCGGATAGACACTTCACAAGTGACAGACCCTGGGTGCTTGTGAAAAAGACCTATCTCTACTGTTCCCCCTTTCTCCCTTTTATTTCACCACCTCTCTTATCCCCATTACAGCACCACTCTGCACCCCAACCTCCAGCTCTGAACACCCCCCCCAAACTCCTGTTTGGGTCATGAAGACAGGGAAAGGGTGCCACACCAAGAGCGGCTCTGACTGCAGGGCCTTATAAGGGCTTGGCTATACTTACATTTTATAGCACTCTAACTTGCTGGCTCAGGGGTGTGAAAAATCACCCCCCTGAGCACATCAAGTCAGAGCGCTTTAAAGCGCTAGTGTGGACAGGCTCCCAGCGCTGGCAGCCGCGCTCGCAGCTAATCCGCTAGCGGAGGTGGACTGCTCGCGCGCGACCACACTCGCACTTCAAAGCCAGATAGTGTTTATCTTTACCTCTAAACTGTAGAGACTACAACTCCCAGCATGCAGTGTTCGCTCACTGCCGGCTGGGAGGGGCCGCTTGCCTCCAGTTAGAGCACGGAACGCTGGGAACTACCACTAGCTATGTCGCTGCACCTCCCGGGAATGGTAGTTTTCCTGGGGCCGCAGTGCAAACTGGGACTGCAGAGTTCGGAGGGAGAAGACTTCACCCAACCACAGTACACGCTGGGACCCGTAGTGGCGCGAGAAATGCTGGGATATGTCGGATTTGGGTTGCGCGCTAGGGGCGGGGCTTGGCTTGAAAGAGTCTCCCTGGAGCGTCTGTGGGGGTTAGTGGCGTGCGCGCTCTCGGGGAGCTGGGCACGCGCTCCGGGTGCCGGTTGGCGAGCGGTGGTCGGCTGGCCGCGGCCGGGATGTACCACAGCAGCACGCAGAGGCGGCACTGGACCTTCCGCAGTGAGGAGGACGTGGGCCGCTGCCGAGCCGACGCCAACCGCCAGTTCCGCTGCAAAGCGGTGGCCTGCGGAAAGGTACCGACGGCCCCGCCGCCTCCCTGCACAGCCAGAGCCAGCATCCGGGCTCGGGATGGGGGCGTCGTCGTCCGGGGGCGGAGGGGTCGGTCTCGGGGGCACTGTCGCCGGGGAGCCGGGCGCGGGGGAGCCCTGTGGCTGCAGCTGTCGGCGAGTCCCGGGTGCTCGGCGCGGCTCCCCCCAGGCTGCGAAGGGGGCAGGATGCGGGCAACAGCTGCGCCAAGCAGCGGGTATGGGCGAGGCCCGGGAGTGTCCCCTGGATCCCGCCGCCCCTCCTGCGGCGGCCCCGGTGGGAGGCGGCAGTCTCTGCTGCTGCGGGCGGCGCCCGGAGCAGCGGCAGGGTCCCGGCCCGCGGTGAAGCTGCCCGTGTTTTCCCGTAGGCTCGGCAGAGCGACTCGCTGCTTCTGGAGCCCCGGGAGGAGCTGATAATCTGTAAATATTATGAGAAGAAACTGCTGGATTTCTGCTCCGTGTTCAAACCTGCCATGCCCAGATCCGTGGTGGTGAGTTGTGTACAGTTGATCGGTCTGCCGAACAGAAACGTAGGGACGCAGCCTTTCCTTTGCAAACCGCCGCTTTCTTGAGAGACCCACATCTGCAGCACCGTGGGGAGGGGCACTTGCTCCATCTTTCCGCAGGTTCGGTTTGTGGGGAATAAAAAGACTTGATCCTTGCAGCCACCAAAGGAGGAGGAGGCGGAGTGCCCGTGGGGCCCTTGGCACTTCCCTCATTGGTTTATTTTAGGTGTGTGTATTGCAAGATTTTTTTGTTTGTTCCAACTCTGGGAGGGTTTTTTCCTTGTTGAGGGTCTGACTTGATTGGCATCATGGATACAGGTATTAGAAGGACTAATCCAGAATCAATGCGCATTTTTGTTCTTGTTTGTGGTTTTTTTGCTTTTTATTGGGTGTTGGTTCGGGCCAGAAGAGTCTCTGTCAGGTTTTTAATCTGCTCTTGCTCAGGTTGACCATCTCCTGGGGAAAAAGTGCTCTTGCTAGTAGAGAGGGAAAGTTACACCTTCCTGAACCAGTTTTAATGAATCTAGCTCTAGGGCACTTGGTATAGTCCTAGATTATTGCATATAAAGAGCTAGGTTTTCTCCTACAAAACCAAAATTTGATGATGGAAATGAATTCAAGACTGAAAGAAAAAACTCTAAATCTGAATTTGTCTAATTCTGGGCTTGACACACTTTATTATGTCACATACTTGTGCTAAATGCAACAAAGGTAAACCCCTGTAGGGTTTATTCTAGAAACCTAGTAGCTTTTTTTTTTTTTTTTTTAAAGCATATCCTCTCTCACATCCAGGGCACGGCTTCTCAAACTATAGCTTGAAGCTTTTCATGATTCATAGATGAAATATTCTGAAACTAAACAGTGGGAGATAGAGATTTTAGGGCAGGGGTGGGCAAACTTTTTGGCCCCAGGGCCATATCGGGTACAGAAATTGTATGGAGGGCCGGATAGGGAAGGCTGGGGGAGGCATGGCCTGGCCCCTGCCCCCTATCCAGCCCCAGCAGAACCTCCAGCCCAATCCAACTCCCCGCTCCCCACCCCTGACTGCCCCCTGGGTCTCCCGCATCCTATCCAAACACCCCTGCTCTCTGCCCCCTGACTATTTCCCTCCCCGAGGGCCTGGGGGGTGTTTCAAACTAAGATACTTCGACTTCAGCTACACGAATAGCGTAGCTGAAATTGCGTATCTTAGTTCGACTTACCTGGGCGTCCTCACAGCAGCGAGTCGACCGTGGCTCCCACGTGGACTCTGCTTACTCCTCCCCGATAGGTCGATCACTATCCGGCGGGTAGTGAAGACGTGGCTTTGGTTTAGAATTAATGACGTTGTGTTTTCTAGAATGACTGTTGTCCACCTGCCTGAATTTGGAGAAATCTGAACTCTTGCACATTAACATTGTAGCTAAACATCTAAAGAAAAACTGAATAGCAATAGAAACATGATGGCATAAATAGGAAAAAAAAATACTGGATTTCATGTCAATGTGTTTTATCAAGATGCGGATGTGAAATGATAGAAAGGACTAATGGTCCAATGGTTAAGGCAGTATCTTGAGCTTTGGGAGATCTGGGTTCAGTTCACTGTTATTCCACAGACTTCCTTTGTGACCCTGGGCAGGTCACTCAGGTCTAGATTCACAAGGAGATTTAGGCATCTAAGTCCAAAATTAGAGGCTTCTGACATTCACAGAACTCCTGTTCAGATGCTTCCTAATCCTTTAAGTGTCTAATGATCCAAGATGCTAAAGTTTCTGTCAGTATACATGTGCAGAACTGTTGTGATGCACTGATCAGCTTTACACCTTAAGCTTGCTCCCAGTTCTGATGAGATTCTTAAACTAGGTGTTTCTCTGATTCCTAGGTTTACCTGTTTGGCCCAATTTTCTCAGAGCAGGCCTAATCTGCACAAAAGAGCAAAGGTCAAGACTTTTAGGGGTGGGTGTATGTATGTATGTCCGAATAGCCAAGCAGTTATAGCACTCCCCCAGGAGTTTGGAGATTTGCCTGATTTGTAGTAGGACCTTGAACCTAGGTCTTCTGCATTCCAGGTGAGTGTCCTAACCACTAAGTTTTTTTAGGTCTTCTGGGATAAGCTTCTCTTAACTTCTCCTGTAGAAGTTGTTCCACTCTGTATAAATGACATATTTTTAGACTAGGGACTTGAACCCTGCTCTCCCACATTATATGGGAGTGGCCTAACCACCAGTTGCATGGTTTTTTTTTGTTTTTTTTTCTTCTCTGATCCAAGTAATATTTATTTATACCAAGTGGAACAGCTTCAACGGGAGAGCTTACTCCATTCTAGCAAATAGCCTGCTGGTTAGGGCACTTACTTGTGAGGTGGAAGACCTGGGTTCAAATCCCTGTTCAAAACAGGCATTCCATGAGGCTATTGACTACAATGGATGGGGGCCCACTGTATGTGAGGTTGTCTTTTGTGAGAGAGTGCTCACCTGGCTTAAGAGCCTAAATCCAAGGGAGGGTTCATGGCTATAAATCTTGAGCTGAGATAGGTGCCCCTTTCAGTCTAGAGTTGGGTGCCTATGTCCCTTTGAAGGGTGGGACTTAGCTTCTGCCCTTTGCCTCTGTATTTTCCACTGACTAGCTTAGATCGCTCACCACTCAGCTTGCTGGCTTGTAAGGATTCGTTTCTTAGGTGCCTAACTCTCCCAGACATTTTATGGGGAGCCTAGGCACCTTATTCAGGGCTGAGGATTCCACTGTCCAGTAGATTGTTTATCAGTTAAGTAGTTCCATGCCCTTAGGTCCTTTTGTGGATCTAGCTCTCTGTGCCTCAGTTCCATGTGTGTACTTACACACCCTGTTTATTTATTTTTGTGTGGGGAGGGTGCAAGGTGTAACAATGCCTTGCAGGATTATTCAGGATAAATATGTTAAAGGTGGCGAGGTGCTGATTTTATGGTGAATGGGGGTGGGGGCAGATAAGTAACTTAGATAGACTTGCCCCAATGGAGTGTTGAAATGTACCTTGTCTTTTTAAATGTGTACATTCTGTGTGTTGAACTTTACCTATGTGCGATTTGTGCTGTTTTGTTCAAGTAGGCCTTACTGACTCTTTATATTTAGGGAACAGCGACTATGTACTTCAAACGTTTTTACCTCAATAACTCAGTGATGGAGTATCACCCTCGAATAATAATGTGAGTAATTGGGACGCTTTGAATTTTACTTTTAATGTTTGTCAATATTGTCATATCAAGTAACTTATGAAAGCTCAAGCACATGAGAGTCAGGACTTTTACCTGTTTTATATAAAACAAGAATCTGAATAATGAATTTTCATCACTTTTTCCTTTTGGGAATAGGTTATTGTATTCTTCAAAACACTTCTTGCTTTCAAAAAGGGGAAATACAGACTCTGAACCAGAAAGTCTGTATGATAACAGCATGATGAATGCTACAGAACTAAATTATGTTTATTATGTTTCTTTTCCAAGGTTAACATGTGCATTCTTGGCATGTAAAGTAGATGAATTTAATGTGTCCAGTGCACAGTTTGTTGGTAACCTTCGAGAGAACCCTCCAGGTCAGGAGAAGGCTCTTGAACAGATTTTGGAATATGAATTACTACTTATTCAACAGCTGAACTTCCATCTTATAGTGCACAACCCTTATAGACCATTTGAGGGATTTTTAATTGATTTGAAGGTAATAATTTAATTACTGTCTTTCTCCTCACTGTACTACTAAAAACTCAGTACCAAGTTAGGTACTTATTAATATTCTTTAAAATAAATAGGCTTGCTAACTTCATTTTATAATATGGTAGTGGGGATTGCCTGGGGCCCCATTTTGTAGTGGATCAAATTTGCTGAGGTTATATGGCTGCTAGTATTTTTGGAGAAAAACTTGGTCAAATGTGAGACTTTTGAATTGAAGGACTATAGTATTACTGTCCATTTTTTAAAATAAGTTAAAACAGCGATTCTCAAACTGGGTCGTGACCCCATTTTAAGGGGGTCGCCAAGGCTGGCATTAGACTTGCTGGGGCCCGAAGCCCCACTGCCCAGTGTCGGGTCTGAAGCCCAAGGGCTTCAGCCCTGAGTAGCAGGGCTCAGGTTACAGGCCCTCCCACCCAGGGCAGTGGGGCTTTGGCTTTGGGCTCAGGGCGGCAGGCTCGGGCAGGCTCAGGCCTTTTGTTGTCAGAAGGAGGTCATGGTGCAGTGAAGTCTGAGAACCTCTGAGTCAACATATGCTAGAATGGGAGGGGAAGCTCTGTGTGATGCTTCTGGTTAACAGATCAGTCTTCATATTAAAATATTCAATATACAGTAACTTAGCATGTGTGAGGGAAATCTCATGCATCATACACCGAACTTGCATTCATCTTTTGTCATTCTCTAATGTAAAATGTATCCTAGAAAGTCTTGGATTTATACTGTAATAAGTGGGAACACATCTGAATTGAAACATCTTTGCTTTTATATGTGATCACTAAACTTTTCAGGGTAGCTTTCAAAATAAGACTCTCTTAGACTTTGTTTTTCAAAATGTCCTTTTGATTCATATGTCAAACATTCATATAGAAGAATAGAAACAATTTTACATGGAGGTCATGTATCAGTTAGATTAAAATACAGCAGAAGTAATGCCTGAATATTTATTTTCTAGACTCGTTATCCATTGCTGGAGAATCCTGAGGTCTTGAGGAAAACAGCTGATGACTTTCTCAATCGAGTAGCTCTGACAGATGCCTACCTTCTATTTACACCTTCACAAATAGCTCTCACTGCCATCTTATCTAGTGCTTCCAGGGCAGGAATTAATATGGAAAGGTAGATTTTTGCACAGGTCTGGCTTAAATGACTGATTTTGCTGCTTGGATTAATTTGTTTGTTTGTTCCAGGTGCTAGATATCTTTATACAGATGTATACCTATGTATTTGACTCTTAGGGAATAGATAAGTACCTTGTTTCAGAGACTAACTGGCTGTTTCAAATGGTGAAGTATCACTATTTATTTTTTTCTTTTGTTGTTGGAAACAGGATGTTCCACTAGATAAGAAATAGGTGTTTGGTTTTTAATATTCCCCTGAATCTTTGCTACCTCCAACTGTATCTCATATGGCCCAGTTAAAGCACTACAGACTTTCAGCCTGATCCTGAAGGGTCTGAGCATTCTTGATTCTCATTGGCTTCGGTGAGAACCAAAGGTTCTCTTAGCCAGCAGTAGCTAAAACTTACAAGAGCTCTAACCATTGCCTCTGGGTAGTATTTCTGCTCTATGTACATGGAAACAGACTAGAGAAAAGTGGCTACGGGTATGTCCACACTGCAATAAGACAGCTGCAGTTGGCTTTGTCAGTTGCATGGCTACAAAATTGCTGTCTAGGTGCTTGGTCTAGAGCCTGGGCTCTGGGACTGAAATTTTAGAGCCCTGTGAGCAAGAGTCAGCTGATATGGGCCAGCTGTGGGTATTTTATTACAGTGTAGACATACCTTAAGTCCTTTAAAATCTTTAAAGTACTGGCATTGTTTTGCTGATCAATTGTCAATTAAATTGACAGTGGCAGTCCAGTTGGCAGAATGCCCCATTGTTGATTTCCATGGTGTGTGTCAACTGAGAGTTAAAAGCGGGAGTTTCCAAACATTACATATAAACTTAAAGATTCAGCAGGTTTTGAAACTTCAGGGGGTAAACTTTAATGGGGGAAAAGAGGGAGATTAAAACATCTCTTAAACCAGGTACTTCTAGATATTCTAAAAAAATTGGGTACACTGGATACTAGTACTAATTGTGTGGCAATTTTCTGTCTTACGCCTCACAGTGCCCTTGAGTATGGGGTTATGTCATAGCCTCATACCTTGAATGTGACTACATTACTGTAATAGCTGCAGGTCAGGACCACTGTAGCTCAGAGTGCAGAATGGCTTTCACTATAACCCCGTCTTTGATCACTCATAACTTCCAAAAATTTCACTCTTTGGACTGCCCATGTTTGAATGTTGTCTTAAAGTGAATCTCTTGTTTTAAGTTTGAACAAAAAGCAGTTTGAGTAAGAGAATGATATGGGAGGGGACAAGTAACGTGATCATAGGTATTTTTTTAATACAAAGTGGTGTGTTTTCTCAGGAAGCACAAAATGTTTGAATGTTTCCATTTGATAGGCGTGATATATCCCAGTTTCATGGCCTACAGTAATATTGCGCAGAGCTAGGAGGTCCTGAATTCTATTGCAATGCCTCTTCCATTGCCTGGCCTTGATTCTCTGCATGTCACCAGATCACTGCTGTGGTAGAGCTATAATTTACCCTTTACACCAGTGTTTAATTAGAAGATTGCTTCAAATCTCAATTTAGTTATACCACCTGTAGAATGGGGTTATAATGCCTACCCACCATTCCTGCAGATGCGGTCTTATGTAATTGTAAAATATTATTGTAGTCCAATAGCACTGGAACTGCTGTAAGTCTTCCCTCTCTACACTAGATTGCTTCCTGCTTCATTGGTAAATTCCCAAAATATAGTTTTTACATGAATTTTAAGCTAATTCAAACTGTTTAAATTCACTTTGTGAGTCCTGTGTTTACATACTATTTATTTACAAGTGCTGTAACTTCTGTCCAGAGACCGTTTTAAGAGAAGCAAATTGTAGGTTAGAAACTAAATACCAAAGAGTAACATTCGGAGTATTGGTAATATGAATGGTACTCACGTGGATTGCAGTTTCAGGACAACTGATCTATCCCTTTACTTTCATGTATTTTAGAGCCTGTCTCTATTTTTGCAGCGTTTTGTTGAACGTTGGAGCAGGATAGAGGGTACTAAAGCATAAACTGTCATTTGATGTGGGACAAAAATGTTGTTCTAAAGTGAGAAAAGAAGGATCATAGTTCATGTGGTGTTCATTCTGAGCTATTTTATAACTTGCCAAACATAAGCGGATTAAGTTTCAAAGTCCTACATTAACACTGAAACAATATTATTTGCTATCTGCCAATAATACCATTGTGATTGGCACAGTAGAAATGTGTCTATACAAACACTACACTTCAAGAATGGATAGCTAGATAAGCTGAATATTTCTCTTTGTGATCAGCAATGAAATAGTGACTTTAAAAAAAACAAACAAACCATCAACATAGACTTGTGTCAGTACCCCAGTGAGATGATGAAAGGACGTGCCTCAGAGCTACCTGTCTACAGATTTGGGAAGATTTAGTTTACTTATGAGTTTATTTTGCAACATTAAATGTCATGATTTTTTTTTAGTAGCAGTTCAATTTTTAAACTCATCTGCCTGTCTCTTAATGGTGTTAGATTTAGCTGTTTATGCAAGGGAAAAAATATTTTACTATAGAAAACCAGTTTGTTCAGTCATGTTGCTAACATCATAAAGCTCTAACAGTCAGAACTTGACACTTTGTCATTTACATTAATAACAATGGTGCAGCTACGAAGAATGTGTTGAATTAATCATTTATTGTAGTAACTCTAGAATTCCACATTTTTCTTACTTTTTTGTAGCTATTTATCAGAATGTCTTCTCTTGAAAGAAAACAGAACTTCTCTGTCCCAGTTACTAGATGGAATGAAATGTAAGTAAACATTGTGCTGAGAAGTATGCATTTTTTCCCCAAACTAAATATTTAAGAGGTGGCTTTGGAGCAGGTTTGTTTACTATGTACAAGCTTATGTAGCTGTGTTTCTTCAGACACACACTACCCCAGACACACACTATACCAATCTTCTTCACTTCAAAATTGTTGCAAGCTTAATAGAAAAAAGGGTCACAAAATGAACTAGTTAGCAGTTTAAAAAAAAATTTGAAACCTAGTTTTCTATACAAAAATATGAAATTAAAATAAGAGTCTAATGATGCACTGAGCCTCAGTATTTTTATCTCTAACAAGGTCTTGGGGATTGACCCCACACTTGAAAAGTGAGAGCATTACTTTTGATATCTGCTGCTGTTGCTACTTCTGAATTTGGGTGAAATATTTTCTTAGTTGCTGTTAACTTGGAAGAAATGCAAGCAATTTGCTTTTACCCACTTTTCAAGTTCGCAGAAACCTGCGGATTACTGCTTGTGCCACTAGAGGGTACATTTTCTAAGCTAAATAACTTTTAAAAGTTTAATAGTGACATGTAAAGGTTTAGTCTTTTAAGACTCTTCTTGTTTCCTTTTAACTGCTTTGTGATATATAAAGAAGGCTTGAAAGGGAGTTAAGCATTTTTTCGTTTCTTTTACTTAGAAACATCAATGTCAAGTCCAGTTTTGCTAGAGAACGCATTGCGTGCCTTGATGCATATTGTTAGCTGTCATACCTTAATGGAAAGGGTGTTTGTGTGTTGAATCCTTAACAAAGACTTTTTCTCCAAAACGTTAGTCATTGAAGTTAAGTGTTAAAAACAGTCAAGATTTCAGTGATTAAAAAATCCTTCACCTTTCAGTTGCTGAACTTTCAATTTCTTGGCCGTTGTGAGACTATTATTTCACAAGTGTCTTCCAGGCTAGATATTTCTAATGTAAAAAAAATGTGAATGAACCTCTCTTTTCCTCTTCTTTTGTGTGTGTAAACACTCCAGCCATCATATATTTTCATGGGAAACTTGCCTTCAGGCTAGGACACACACAATAAGTAAATAAATTGTATTTAAAAAAAGTAAACATACCAGTGGTACGGCAATCTGGTAATGGTAAAAATAAGTCCCTCTTCGTTCTCTTATGCTTGCTGAAAGATGATCAATTTAGTGTATTTTAACAGGATTGAGACTGGTCTTTATTTTTAACTTACTTTTTGCTTTCCACATTGTACATTATCAACATTTCCTTACACTTTCTAGTACAGTAGTGCTCGCTCTGCATTATCACTTAGCCTTGAGGAAATCCAGAATCATGATGCCAACTAGTTTCAATGTAGTTCTTTGCTCTGAGCTTACACTGTATCTTGACACTACTTAGAATAAATCCTCTGACGTAAAGTGACAGTTAAGACTCTTATACATGTAATCTTGGGTTTTCTAAAATTTAAGAGTATTTTGTGGTTTTTCTAAGCTGAGATTTTGTTTATGAAGCCATTTGAAAGAAGTCTTCCTTTTTTTTTTTTTTCTTTTTTCAAGTACCAAATATTTGCTTTGACAGATAAAACGATTTTATCTGGTAAGCGTTCGATCTAATTAAAATGGTCTGTAGTGCGGTGCATGTACTATTGCAGCTTCTTGATATCTGTTGAAAAGCTAGCTTTGATACCTTCATTAGATTATGAAGGCAAGAGGAGATGGCCCTGTTGAAGGGGCCTTCAAATTGTGCCACCAAATTCTTTATAAACTGTTCTGATTTGACTAGATCTTTCCAAAATCAAACTGTGGTTTGAATCATTATCTTGTGCTTAGTACACTGAAGAGTCTACTTCAGGAATCTCAAACTTAAATCACCATGAGGGCCACATGAGGACTAGTACATTGGCCCGAGGGCCACATCACTGACACCTTTTCGTACAAAGGTACAAAAGCCCCACCCCTTCCAACCCCTTCCCCAAAGTCCCCGCTCCTGCCCTGCCTCTTCTCCGCCTCCTCCCCTGAGCACACAGCTCCCGCTCCTCCCTCCTGGAAAGCACTACCACACAGCAGTTTGGCAGCAGGAAGCACCTGGAGGTAGGCAGAGGAGTGTGGACGTGGCATGCTCGGCGGGGTATGTGTAACCTTGGCAACCAGGAAATAACTCCCGGGGTGGAGCTTGGCAGACGCAGCAAATAACTTCGCAGGTCATGTGTTTGAAACCCCCTGGTCTAGTCTATTGGACTAAATCAGGGCTGTGAGGCAGGGGCTCTTGAGTTCTAAGCTTGGCTATGCCACTGACTCTTGAGATAATTCTCACAACATTCTTGTAAGTTAATTAACTTATTGCAACTCATTCATTACTTTGAAAAGTTGTGGTGTTACCTCTATAGGCATGAAAAATCTCATAAAGAAGTATGAACCACCACGGCCTGAGGAGGTTGCCGCTCTAAAGCAGAAGTTAGAGAAATGTCACAGCTCAGAACTTGCTCTTAATGCAAACTTGTAAGTAGAAATTTGGAGCATTAAGGAGTTTTGACTTTACTGCTTTCATACACTGCCAGTTGGAACTGTCATTTTCTGCAGTGATATGTTAGCTTTTATAAAACGTTAATTTTCCTTGCACTGTATAATCAGATGAAAATTGGTTTAATTTATTAGACTGAATATTGTACTTGTTTGTAAAATAAAATGTTTAATGTGAAAAACAATATCACTAACAGTTGCTAAAGTAGGAGCTTGGACTCCAGGGTTCATTCTCCGCTCTGGCCACTGACTTATCATGGGACCTGAAGCAAATTACCTCTGTGCGCCATTTAACCTATCTAAAAAATGGTTATTAACACTTGCGTAATAGGGTGTAGTTAACAATCTGTTTATCAAGGGCTTAGAGATCCTTTTAATCAAATTTGTGTAAAATATATGCCTTTTCTTGAGTCTTTTTGTGCAGATTGTAAAACTACACTATTCCATGTAAGATCTAATACTTTGCTTTTAGGTAGCAAAGTGAAGTGGCGAGAAACTTCCAGCATTAGTGAAACTCTAACTGCATTTGTGTATTCAAGAAATATGTGAAACAGAGATTCAACTTAAAAATGCCAAGGATAAGGAAGAAAAAGAAGCTAGTATTGGAGTTGAACTTTTTCTCAAACGTTTAAACATCTTGTATTTTTCTTTGGGGAGCTAGAAAGAAGAGAAAGGGCTATGAAGATGATGACTATATTACAAAGAAATCTAAAATGGATGAGGTTAGTAGACATGTTGCAGAAGCACTGTTCATATTTTCTCTAATCACTAACAAGAATGGTAGTTTGTTAATACTGTTAAAACATGTTCTGGAAATTTTCAGGTAGTGAACATTTCACAAACCAAGCAGTTCAGAAATGGCTATTTAGTGTCTGGATGTTTTACAGTAACAGTAAAAACATGCCTCCTAATTTCTTATACATTCTAGCTTATTTCCATCACAACTTATAAAAAGGGTTTGTGGCCAGGACAAATCTCTGGGACGTAAGTTAAAGTGGTAGTCAGTCTGAGAGGGGCTTGACATGGCTTTGTTGGCCAAACAGAGTTGATGTACTGCTCTTCAACATCTCTCTCCCTTCAGTGGAATATGTTACTCCTTGTTTTTTGCTAGCCCGTACCCTGAGGAGTTAGACCAGGAGTGGGCAAACTTTTTGGCCCTTGGGCCACATCGGGGTTGCGAAATGGTATGGAGGGCCGGGTAGTGAAGGCTGTGCCTCCCCAAACAGCTTGGTCCCTGCCACCTGTCTGCCCCCTCTCATTCCCACCTCAGCTGCCCCCCTCGGAACCGTGGACCCATCCAGCCCCAACTGCTCCTTGTCCCCTGACCGCCCTCCTTCCCTCCCCCTCCCCGGACCCTACTCCCTGTCCAACCCCCCTTGTCTCCTGACTGCCCCCTGGGACCTCCTGCCCCTTATCCTATCCCCTCTCCCCCTGCCCCTTTACCATGCCACTCAGAGCAGCAGGACTGGCTTATTGGAAAGCCTGGGAGGTGGGCGGGCGCAAGCTGTGCTGCCTGTGCAGTGGTGTGGCTGCAGGGTAGGGGTGACAGCAGGGGAGGGGCAGGGGCTAACCTCTCTGGCTGGGAGCTCAGGGGCCGGGCAGGATGGTCCTGTGGGCCAGATGTGGCCCGCGGGCCACAGTTTGCCCACCTCTGAGTTAGACCAAGCTCTGGCAAGAATTCTGGTTTGGTAACGTTTTAATTTTATTCCTTCACACTTGTGGCTTATTCTGTGCTTTGGATATCTGTCTCATAAATTTAACTGAACAATGCAATAGGAAGAACTACTTTATTCATATATACAGTTTGAATAGGATGGATACAGCTTCACTGTTCAGTAATTTGTGACAAGCCAAGTACTGTCTTTTTGCTCTTAGGAAATCAGCTAATTTTCAGATTTGATGGTATCTGGAAACTAGCTTATGAAAATTAGAATGAAGCAGTGGGGAAGCAGACTGAAACTGGACTGACTTCACCTAGAAGCCATACCATACTTTTTTTTTTCTGGTCAGTGTTGCTGACATTTTCTAGTTGTTACCTCTTCCCAAGATGGGAGCTAACAGGAATTCAGTCCAGAAAGTGGGTAGCAAATTGTGTTGAATGTATGAAGTTCTAGTGGCTTGGAGTGCAGAAGGAAAACAAGGACATATTAAAGGCTAGCTTGTACTACCCTCATCTTGCAATTTTTTTTGTAAATTTGGAGTGAGGTAGGGATTTCGGTTTGTTATGGTAGCGCTAAGGAACTACCATATGGGAAGTAATAGCAGAATGGAGGTAATTGTTACAAGTGGGAGTTGTGGCTTCTTAGAATATATTCAGGGTAAGACCTTGGGAGGATGTAAGCCCTGTTGGCTGCTTTGGATAATGCTGCTGCATGCTAACAGATGGGGAAATCACTGCTCTTACTGGATTCTTGTAAGATTAAAGGTCAGAAGGTGGAGTGTACTCTGCTTCCACAGCAGAGAAAGGCTTAATTGGCTAGATTAAGTGGAATTTAAGAAGTCTGTCATGGTTGAGAATTTACAGCCTGTTGGGTAATGTTGACAGGCAAGGTTGTGCCCTATAACTAAAATACAGGGCCCTCTGATGATGTCTGCACGTGAACTGCTGTAGGAGTTCAAATGTAGACACTTGCTACAGTGATGGGAGAGGGTTCTCCCATTGCTGTAGTTAATCCCCCTCCCTGAAAAATTCTTCCATTGACCTAGTGCTTTCTATGCCAGGAGTTGTGTGGATTTAAGGGGCGTAGATTTTTGTTTGTCCGTTTGTGTTTTTACACTCCTGAGCGCTGTAGCTGGGTCTACCTAAATTTTTAGTGTAGACCTGGCCTCTGTTTCATATAGTTATTGACTTATAATGGAAGCTAAGGTCTTACCATATTTCATAAACTTGAGCGGTCACTGGTTGTGTATTGATTTGAGAATTGCTGAAATTAGCCCATGATTTTCAGAAATGAATGATATTTAGTGACCTAGCAAGACACCTTAGAGGGGCCTGGCTCTTGCTGAGCACCCACCCCTTTTTAAGGCAAGCTGTCTCTAGTGGGGCTTCCAAAATTGCTACACACTCCTGATGATCTTGGCCTTAATTTTCTAACAATATTCCTACACTAAAAACTGCAAAAATTGGTATCTTTTTTAAAAGGAGCCATTCCATAATGTTACACTTGTTCAAAACTTGTTTTATGGAACAAAGGCTCTTGATAAAATGAAGCTTTGGTGTCTTGTCTGTTTTTCATATGTGAAATTTTCTTGAAGAAAAGATGAGACAAATTGCTAAAAATAAATCTACAGCACTCTCTTGCTCTGTACCTCAGTTTAAAATCACATCTCCAAGAAAAGAGGCAATTACTAGCAGAGAGAAATCACATTGATTCTTTTTTCTGAACCATTTAAGCTTATTGCTATGCTGTAACTAGCACCTGATGGTAGACCTTTAAATAAGAGATCTGTGTCATGATTTCAGAAATCACCTGCTTTTCTACTGCAGTGGGTCAGGTTTACTTTGTTTTTTGTTTAAATCATAATGTACTCTAGAATACTGATAACCACCAAGCCTTCAGGTCTAGGGAGGTGGTGCTTTGAGTTATTGTCCACATGTATTCCACTACTGGTGTGAATGTGCCTCAGGCACGTAGACAGATTTTATTTATTTTTTGGCCAGCAGTGTCTGTTGGGGCAATGCCTCTATGCTGGATGACCCACTTCTAAAAAGGCAAAGAGGTGCTAGCAAGTTCTTTCAGATGGATTTTAATATCTTTACATGCACCAGTTCCTGAATCGCCGGTAGCGGTCGCAGTGCATGAAAGGTCCAGGCAGCAGGGACCCCAAAAATAACCTTCAAGAGACATTTTTGAAAAAAAATTAGATTTGAGAAGAAAAATTACTCGTGTATGTACTTGTGCGTTGTAAATTACGAGGTGCTTCTGTCAGAATAATTGGGATGCAGTGTTGTAATTTATTGGGAAAACCCCCTCAAGACAAGGATGAAGTGAAGTCCATTGTATCTGAGGGGCAGTTGGTAGTTTGTACGTCGTTGCAGGTGCCATTATATGTGTTGGACGCTGCAGGCCATTCAGTGGCCTCTTCCATTGCTATGAACAGGGATTTATGGTTACAGACTCTAGGAATCCTTAAGGAAGTCCAGACTATTGGGGACCTCCTGTTTGAAAGTTGTGACCTCTCTTTAATGCAAGAACTGATGAAGCCCTGCACTCTTTGAAAGATTCAAGAACCACTCTCCATTCCTTAGTTTACATGCCAGTCTTTAGGAGAAAGCAGGCTAGGTCACAATACTACTCCAGACAAAAGACACATTGTTGTTCGTCCACAGAAATCATAGGAGCTGCAGAGAAAGAAGTAGAGGTTCAAATGCAGAAAACCCTCTGCTGCCGCCTCATCTGCTGCACAAGGCATCAAGTTTGACTTGCTGACTGCCATACAGAGGATCAGTACCCTTCCTTCAGTTTTTGAGCCCTGGAATCTATTATACTAGTGCTGGGTCTTGGAGATAAGTGTGGGGTGGTGTTCCATTCAATTTTTCCAGTTCCTTCCAACCCTCCACTTTTTCGCATCCCTCTTCAGGGACCCTTCATGAGATTCTGCTAAAGCAAGAAGTGTACTCTCTTCTAAATCTCAGAGCAGTGGAAGAAATGTCCTTGGAGTTCAGAAGGAAGATGTCTTACTCCCACTTTTTTTCTTATCCTGAAGAAGTAGGGCTAGTATCTAATTAATTTAATTAATTCTAGATTTGAGCTGCCTCCACAAGTTTATCCACTGTTTCAAATTCAGGATGGCAACCCCATGCCTCTCTAATCCATTCATTAGATCCAAGACTGGTTTGTAGTTCTTGACTTATAAGATGTAGATTTTCATGTATCAATTCACTTGCCACATAGTCCAAATGGGAGCATCTCACTACCTGTAGCGTCCTGTCCTTTGGTCTCTCAGCAGCACAAAGTGTATTTAAGTGCTTGGGAGTAATGGCAGCTCACCTGAGGCAGCAAGGGATCCAGGTATAGCCTTACCCTGATGACTAGTTAATTCTAGGATGATCACTGCAACAGGTGAACAATCCTGTCTTTTCATCTCACTGGGACTCAGGATCAATGAAGTCTAATCATGGTTGCCAACCCAAAGAATAGATTGCACAGGGCCTATGTTAGATTACAGATCAGCAAGAGCTTACTGTGAGAGAGGATCCAGACCATAGTGGACCTCACCCACCATTTGTAGGCTCACCTACAGCCATCTTTGAATGTGCCACAGACTCTTGGGTCATGTGGCTTCCTGCACTTGTTATTGCAGAATACCAGACTTCATTTATGTTCCTTGCCAGCCTGTTTGAAATATGTATCTACCCAACAGACATTGCCAAAGCATGAGGATGCAGGTTCCCTGAGAAGAACTCTCCATTGTTAAGTTGGTGGAAGGACCCTTTCCAGGTATGCAAAGGAATACTGTTTTCTCCACTTCTGCCTAGCAAGGTGTTGGCAACAGATGCCTCCATGTTAGGATGAGGAGCTCACCTAGAGCACCTACAAAACCAAGGTTTCTGAAATCCCAGAGAGACTCCCCTTCATAAGTATTCTAGAGCTCATAGCTATTCATCTGTGTTCAGCATTTCTTCTTATGTAACAAACTAACAATCCAGGTGATCATAGACATGCATCAGTGTTTTGTCAATAGACTCAGAGCAAGAAGCTACTCAGGCCTAGAGCTGTTGCACTGATCATCAAAGCAGTAGCTCTCTGTCTAACCAGGCTTGCAGAATATCTGACCTAACAGACCACCACCTCAGCAAGTGATTAGCATACTAGCATGAATGGACTAATTTTATTCTGCAGAATATCTTCTGTAGGTAGTGGATATCAGTCAGTAGACCTGTTTACTATAAATCAGAAAAAAATGCCAAACATTTGGTTCAGTGTAGGGGTGGGAGGGGGTTTGAGCCCAAACTCCCTGTCAGATGCTTTCCTTACCTCATGGATTCTAGGGATAATGGAATCAGTGGATAGTCGCCCTCTAACACTGAGTCCAAACAGAACAGTAATAATCATGTTTGGCCCAGGCAGTTCTGGTATGTGCATAAACCGATCATCTTAGCCCCCATAACATTACCTGTTTCACCTGATGTGATCTCAGAATGGAGGTTGCATCCTCCATCTGATAACATGCATGCTGGCTTCACTACCCTGAAGCAAGCTGTTCAGCTGAAGTTTAGAATATATTGATGCAGAGCAGAAAAGACTGTGCAGCCCAATGGAGGATGAGCTTGGGCAGGCCAACACTACCTGTCTCCTAAAATAGAAGATACTGGGGCTTTTATCCCTAAAGCAGTCACGGATGTCTATCGGCTTCATAAAGCTATGTTCAGCAGTACTCTTGCTTGTCGTCTTATTCAGGGTTACACCATTCCCCTACTAGATCAGGTCAGACTAGATGATCAGTGATGTCTTATGATATTACTAAGGCATCTAGATTTCTCAGGGGCCACATTCATGTTTTTTACCACCAGTGTGAGTTCTCCCTTCTTCCTAGCACCTTTAATATAATTTCAGCTGGGTTAATAGGAGCTCCTTTTGAGCCCTTAGCAATTTGCCATATACTGTCTATGAAAACAGCCTTTTTAGAAGCTATAACATTAGCTCACCTGGCTAGTCCATCATATGTGGTGGTCTACAAAGACACTGATCCTCAGGCCTTAGCAAAAATCTCAATTTCACTTAAATTCGATACTTCATCTGCCACTGTTTTCCACACTGCTCCAACCACAAAGAAGCTAAACTGCACATCCTTGACAGTAGTGAGGTCTTTTTCATATTACCTTGACAGAACAAAACCTTTAGGGGCTCCTTGTAGCATTTACAGATAGGGTGAAAGGTCAGGCAATAACCACCCAAAAGACTGACTAAATGGGCATTTAATTGTATTGCATCATGCTCTGAGTTAGCTAGATTAGATCCATCCATGCAATTTAGACCCTGTTCCACCTGGGCTCAGGAATCTTCTGCAGCTTTTCTGAGAGAGTATAACAATTTCAAAACTTGCAGAACCGCTACAAGGGGATGGGTGTATGCTTTCACCCAGTGTTACTTGAGGACTCAATATCTGTTGCTTGTTTTACCAGAGCCATCCTTCAATCGTTATTTAATTAGGATTTCTAGCACTCACCTCCTGACTGAGGTTGCTGCTTGCTAGTCACTATAAGTGGAATACATGTGGACAATAACTCACAGAAAGAATGGTTACATACATTTACAGTAATTCTTAAAGGTGTTGTCCACAAGGATTCTACGGCCTTCCTTCCTTCCCTGATTCTACAGTCCTAGATGGAGTCCTGGTCAAGTTGGATTCTGAATTGGCAAAGGAAGAGAGGGAAAGTTGAGTCCTCTGCCCTTTATGTCCTTAGTGAGAGAGAGGATATCCAGGGTACAGGCACAGCCCCCGTGGACACTGTTGGCCAAAATAATCTGATCTCAGGAGTATGCATACCACATGTGGACAACACCACCAAAAAAACCAGAATTACTGTGGGGTAAGTATCCATTCTTCCTTTGCTATGCTTCTAGCTGTAGTACTGTTCACACACTGCGGTGTACAGAATATGAATACTAACAAAAGTAGCCTCTGTTGGGTGTGTAAAACTGTAGTCTCCACAGTGTAGTTCTACATAGTGACAACTGAGTTGCACCTTTTTTCTGAGGTTATGGGCATAGTTCAGTATCTTAAAAGGATATAAATTACTGGTTTTTTTTAAACCCCTTTGTGTTAAAAGTACATTTCCACTTAGTTTTTATGATGTAACAGTTAACTAGGCCATCTAGTCATTGCTTTATTTATATTTAGACATTAAATTACTACTCCATATTCTTTAAGAGGTATCACACAACTACTCCTGTAGTATTTGGTGTCTTTATAGTAGAGTGTTTACAGTAAAAGCTTTGGTATCCGGCATGTTGGGGGGAATGGGAGGTGTCAGGAAGTAAAAAAAATTCCGATTAAGAGGGAGGGAGTTTGGGTGCAGGAGCGGGGGCTCGGGGCAGGGGATTGTGGTGCTGGATCTTGGTGGTGAGATGTCCCCGCTGCTCCTAGACAGAGCTGGCTCCGCAGCTCCCATTGTCTGGGAACCTCAGCCACTGGAAGCTGTGAGGGCAATGCCTGTGGGTGGAGGCAGGCACAAAGCAGCTTAGCCATGCATCTGCCTAGGAGCAGCAGGGACATCTCACCAGGAGATGCCCAAGATGAATGCTGCCCAGATCCAGCACCCTGCATGCCCTCCTGCACCCAAACTGCCTCTCAGAGCTTGTGCCCTGAACCTGTCATGGCTATTCCTCCACCTAGGAGCAGTAGGAACATATTGCCACTTCCGGGGAGACACATGAAGCCAGGTATGGAGCCTGCTGGCCCTGTGCCAACTGGCCTATAAATTGGACTTTCAGTGATCAGAAATACTGGTTTATAGAGCTTTCCAGTTGGTAAAGTGCTGGATAACACAGCTTTTACTGTACTGTGTATGCTTGTAATAAAGATATTCACCATGATTCTTTCTTCCCAATCATTTTAGGAAGAATGGACTGATGATGATCTTGTAGATTCACTAGGATTTTAAAGGAAGATGGCACCTAGCAGAACTTCAGGAACTACTTGTCGTCCATCTACTACATCATGTTGGAGTCTCATTTGTTGGCTGGAGAAAGTTTTTACAACTTGTAGCAGGTTCCCAGTTTGTCATGGGATAGAGATGAACTGCCTCTTTATAATAAATTGATTTGTATTTTATTAAATGTGACTAGTCACTTCAACATGATTATATATAACTTACTTGTTTTTGAAAGAGAGCATTCTAGAATCAGACATGCATTTTCCTGAAGAGATTTTCATGCCTGACTCTTAATCTTGCTTGAACTTCTAATGCATTAACAATTGATGGTAAGTGGGTGGTAGAGTATATGCCATGTTGTCTTCTGATTAGCAGCATTCCCTGTCAGT
Source organism: Eretmochelys imbricata (assembly GCF_965152235.1). Lineage (NCBI taxonomy): Eukaryota > Metazoa > Chordata > Testudines > Cheloniidae > Eretmochelys > Eretmochelys imbricata. Next base: position 55,979,519 of record NC_135576.1, on the reverse strand, counting down.
TTTTCAGGATCACTAGGAAATCAAGTGCACTCTCACAATGATGTGCAAGAAACACCTGTAAAGTGTGGGCCAGTGTCATAAGATACCTACAGGTGCTGGTGGTCAGAAATTCTTACAGGTCAGAATACTGAATTTGTAAGCTAAATATTTCAGAGACGCTTCAAAGCTGCCCTGGAACTCTACCTGGCAGGCTGCAGGGGAGCCTGGGCTTCCACCCACTTTGCCTAGTGGGCTGCTGTAGCACAAAACTCCATAGCTCCCCTGCAGGTCCACCAGGTGTACTGAGAGAGCCTAAAAACACGGAGCAAGGGACCCTTAAAATAGGGGCTCTGTTGCCTTTCAGAGAACTTAGGAATTTGGTTTTGCTCCACACTAGAACAAACCCAAAACTCTAGAAGAGCAGTACCTTCCTTTGCATACTTAAAGATAGTGATATTACAGAATAGTAAGCTATTGATGTACCATACCTTTGTTGAAGAGCAGCAGCACTAAGTGGCCTTTAAGGGTTAAGATACTTATCAACTCACGTGCGCCATGAAACCTGTTTCAAAAAGAGCCCATGGTGAAATTTGGCAATAGAAAATGGAACATCATGAAATAACTTTTTGAAGGGGGAAACCTTACCCTCCCTTTCAGTTATGGAGCACATGGCTAAACTAAAGTCAGGACAAATATTTGTGAATACACCAGTACTACAGCACAAACCCTGAGCATAGACCAAAAAAAAAAATTGGTTTACCTTAACACCTATGGCATGCTGTTCTGCATACCTAGAACTGTCAGCCTCTACCTCCGCATGTGCCATCTGGCCCTGGGGTGCTCTTAGGGTCACAACACCTTACCTTGCTTTCAGGTAGAGGTAAGCTGTACTGATCCAAATAGAAGAGCTTTATCTACAAGAAGGCTGCATGGATTCCTTTGTGGTGGATGAAGCCAAGCTGTAGTGCTTTGAAATATGGGGGGAAGCCAAAGTGTTGCTGACACATGTGGCAGGACAGACTATGTTCAAGTGGCTTTGATAAGTGAGGGTAGCCACTAGCTTATTTTAGTGAAGTCAAATTGGCACAGCTACAGGGCACACTATACTTTAGACTTCCTTTGTCCCTCTGAAGTGCACCCCTCAGATGACCGGCATAGCTTCCTTCACCTCGTGGGAGAGGAAAGAGGTGAAAGTCGTGCCATTCAGTATCTCTGGGTGCCTGTATCTGGCATCTGTAAGACCTTTTCCTCCTATGACCAGCAGCTGATTAGTGATTTTAATATCTTCTTAAAGCATTCATTCACTCAAAAATACATAACTATCAGACCAGGGTTAAAACAAAGACATATACACACATTTCCCCTTACCTAATTCTTTCTGGCAAGCTTTAAGTATCCTTCAGCTTCATCTCTGGGCTAGGAAAAACATATTGCTCTCTTGTATTCACTCTCTCCTGTGTGTTGGACTTCCTAGGGCAGTTGCTAACAATCCATTCAACCACAGGTCACTATTTTAGATTACAATAGTGTCTGACCCTAGATTCAGCTCCGGGGAAACAGAAACTCCAATAATGGGGATTTCTACTGTCCTCATATTGACATGTCCCCTCAGGACAGGATGCAGAGACAAAATTTCTAGACAGCATTAAGGACTACTTTGGACCATCTAGTCTTGGAACCCACAAGGGAGAGGTAATTCTTGATTTAGTCCTAAGTGGAGCATAGGATTTGGTCTTAGAGGTGAATATAGCTGAACTGCTCAGGAACAGTGATCATAATGTAATTAAGTTTAAAATCCTTGTACAGGGAGAGAAATACCAAAGAAAACCCAGTACAGTAGCCTTTAACTTCAAAAAGGGGAACTACACAAAAATGAAGCAGCTAGTTAAACAAATTAAAAGAAACAGTCACAAGAGTGAAATGCCTTCAAGCATCATGGAAAATTTTTAAAACATCGTCATAGAGGCTCAACCTATATGTGTACCCCAAATAATAATAAAACAGCTCAGAGAACCAAAAAACCACCACTAAGGCTAAACAACAGAGAAAAAGGGGCAATTAGAGACAAAAAATACTTTAAAAACTCAAATTGTATTAAGGAAAATAGAAAGGAGCATAAACTCTGACAAGTCAAGTGGAAAACTATAATTAGGCAGGCCAAAAAAGAACTTTAATAGCAATTAGTGAGACACACAAAAATTATTTTTTTAAATACATCAGAATCAGGAAACCTGCCTAACAATCCTTGGGGCCACTGGACGATTGAGGTGCTAAAGGAGCACTTAAGGAAGACATAGGCTTTTGTGGAGAAGCTAAATGAGTTCTTTGTATTGGTCTACACTGCACTGAATATGAGGGAGATTCCCACACCTAAACCATTCTTATTAGGTGACAAATCTGAGGAACTGTCACAGACTGAGGTTGCAGTAGCTGAGGTATTGGAACAAACTGATATATTAAAGAGTAATAAGTCACCAGACTGTATTTATGCAAGAGTTCAGCAGGAACTTCAACATCAAATTGAAGTCCTACTAACTTGTATGTAACCTATCAGCCTCTGTAGCATATGACTGGAGGATAGCTTAAATTGGCCTCTGTACCATATGACTGGAGGATAGCTAATGTAATGCCTATTTTTAAAAAGGGCTTCAGAGGTGATCTTGACAATTATAGGCCAGTAATCCTAACTTCTGTACCAGGCAAACTGGTTGAAGTTATAAGAACAGAGTCATCAGAGACATAGATGAACATGAGATGTTGGGGCAAGTCAGTATGGGTTTTGTAAAGGGACATCATGCCCCACTAATCTATTAGAATTCTTTGGGGGGTCTAATAGGCATGTGGACAAGTGTGATCCAGTGAATGTAGTACACTTGGACTTTTAGAAAGCCTTTAATGAGGACCCAAACCAAAGGTTCTTAAGCAAAGTAGGCAGACATGGGATAAGAGAAGATTTCTTTCATAAATTAGTAACTGGTTAAGATAGGAAACACAGGATAGGAATAAATGGCCAGGTTTCACAGTGAGAGATGAATAGCAGGGCCCTCAAGGATCTGTACTGTACAGTGCTGTTCCAACATATTCATCAATGAGCTGGAAAAAGGAGTAAATGAGGAGGCAGAGTCTTCAGATGATTCAAAATCACTCAAGATAGTTAAGACCAAAGCTGACTGCAAAGAGTTACAAAGGGATCTCACAACTGGGGAACAAAATGGCAGACAAAATTCATTGTTGATAAATGTAAAGTAATGAACATTAGAAAACATAATCCTAATTATCAATACAAAATCATGGGTCTAAATTAGCTGTTACTACTCAAGAAAGCTCTTGAAGTTGCTGTGGATAGTACTCTGAAAACATCTGTACAATGCTAATGAGACAGAAAATATCATAATGCCTCTATATCGGGGTGGGCAATAATTTTCGCAGGGGAGGCAGTCAACGAATTTTGGTAAGTCATCAGGGGCCACACATTTCTATTATATTAAAGGAGGGGGTGTGAGATCTGGGGGGTAGATTGGTGCAGGAGGGGGGCTTCAGGCTGGGGCAGGTATTGGGGTGCAGGGTCTGGGAGAGAGTTTGGGTACAGGAGGGGGTTCTGACCTGGGACAGGGGTAGGAGGTGCGAGGTGCAGGATTTGGCCGGGAGGCGCTTACCACAGGTGGCTACAGGCTAGCAGCATGGTGGGGTGCTCAGGCAGGCTGTCTGCATGCTGTGGCCCCATGCCACTCCTGGAAGTGGCCAGCTGCTGGCACCGTGGCACATCTCTGCACACCCCTTGTGGGGAGGGGAGCAGCGGGTCTCCATGCACTGCTCACACCCGTGAGTACCACCCCTGCAGCTCCCATTGGCTCAGTTTCTGGCCAATGGGAACTGAGAGGACGGTGTTGGGGGCAGCGTGCAGAGCTGCCCCCGCCCCCACCAGGGGCACACAGAGACATGCCACCAGCAGCTGGCCGCTTCTGGCAGCGGCGTGGGGCCACGGCAAGCAAGCAGCCTACCTGAGTGCCTCGCTGTGCCATGGGACTTTAAGCAGCCTGGAGATCACAAGGGGGCAACCCGAGAGCCAAGAGGGCCAGACAAAAATGTTAGATGGCCCGGATCTGACCCACTGGCCCTATTTTGCCCATCCTTGCTCTATATAAATCTATGGTACACCCACACATTGAATACTGGGTGCAGTTCTGGCTGCTCCATGTCAAAAAGGATACATCGGTATTGGAAAAAGTACAAAGAAGGGCAATAAAAAAAGATTAGAATAGCTTCCCTATGAGGAGAGATTAAAAAGAGTGGGACTGTTCATCTTAGAAAAGAGATGAGTAAGGGGATATAATAGAAATCTATAAAATCATGAGTGGGGTGAAGAAAGTAAGTGTTGTTTCCTCTTTTGCATAACATGAGAATCACCCAAAACAGTTAATAGGCAGGAGGTTTAAAACAAATATCAGGAAGTTCTTCACACAACACATGGTCAACCTGTGGAACTCATTGCAGAGATATTGTGAAGGGCAAAAGTATAACTGGGTTCAAAAAGAATTAGATAAGTTCATGGAGATAGGTCCATCAATGACTATTAGCCAAGACTGTCAGGGACACAACCCTGGTGTTCTTGGTGTCCCTAAACCTCTGATTGCTAGATGTGATTAGGTGACAGGGGATCGATCACTTGATAAACTGTCCTGTTGTGTTCATTTCCTCTGAAGCATTTGGCACTGGACACTGTTAGCAGACAGGGTACTAGGCTAGATGGACTATCAGTCTGACTCAGTATGGCCATTATGTTCAAACAGGGAAACTGAGGTGCACCTGATTAATAAAAACACAACTCCCTCATTCTCTGCACAAATAAAAAGGCTCTATTAAGCCTGGCTGCAACACACGGCAATCTTTTTGCAGTTGGAGTTGTAGGTTCTTATGGAAGAGGACTTCCAAAATAGGCCACTAGCTACCTGTGAAGACACCAAATCCATGTCTATGGATTTCCACCCTATCAGAACCTAGACTGTTACCCAGCTCTTTCCCCTTTATATCCTTCACTAACTCTTCCCTCAACTATCCATCTGTCTCTCTTTACCCTTGTTACCTCAAAACTCTTAACAGATAAGAAAAGGTGCGGACCCAGATAAATATCTGTCACTTTTTAAAACCCATGTGGTAAGTAAAAACAACCCAGTGTAAAGATAGATTTACTAAAATTAAACAAATTAACAAAGGCAACAGAATAATAGCTCAGAGGTTTGACCCAAAAGGGCATAAAGCCCGGCTCTCTTCTACCCTTAGCAAGCTATAGGAACTCCTTTACTTGAAGGAAATCACTTTCACTGGCAACTCAGATGGAAAGGCAGACAGCTTTTCGTGACTGCAGACTACTGTGGCAGTTGCTGGATTCCAGACCTGTAACTGCCTTAGATGGGATGACAGGAGGGACATGGACTGGAGCTGGATCAGGATACTCCGCGATAGTCTTCAGGTAGGTATCTCGTGAAGAGTCTTGCCTCTTGACATGTGCACAGAAGAACTAGGCATGGGCTGCCTCTGTGGTGGAGAGCCCCTGGTGCTGAACACACTGGACTTAAATATACTTGGGCATGTGACCTTTTCCTGCACTTTTCTTCCCGTCGTTGGGAGAAAAGGCATCAGAGACTCAACCAAAAGGACCCACAGAATGGAGTCCAACCAACAACTTGACCATGACCATTGACCCATAATTTCACAAAACAGTACATAAATCAGAATACATACATTCTAATAAACACCACATCTCCCCTCCTCGATGGTAAGAGGAGATACACCCTCTTTGCCGTCACAACCCATCCACTCTTGATTTCATACATAATGACATTTATATCAACTTAAATGGAACAATGAATTTGTTGGACTTCACTCGTTTCTTAATCCAGACAGTTAAACATACCAGATATAGAATAATGACCATTTGAACAACCAGAATCACTACAACAGAGTGCAATAATATATGTCATACTTCATTATAATCAATAGACTCTCCAAATTTTTCCCACCAGTGATTTGATGCAGTATCACTCTGAATTCTTTTAAGAACTCATTTGATTTGGTTTGAAGCATGATGAAACAGATAACCTCCTAAGCATGACCTCTTTTCCTTCTCTTTGAATTTGTCTTAAATGGTATTTCATTTCTGGATGGTGTATAAGATGTTTTAAGGCTGATATATTCACTCCTAAGTGAATTGGTTCAAGATGTTCATATAGGATGTAATGTGTCTGTATGGTTTGCATGGTCATAGGCGCTGGAGCACCCACAGGGAAAAATTAGCAGGTGCTCCACACCCACTGGCAGCCAAGCTCCCACCCCTCCCCCTCCTCGCCTCCTTCTTCTGCCCCCACGAGCGTGCCGCATCCCCGCTCTTCCCCCTCCCTCCCAGTGCTTCCCGCCTGTCACCTAAGAGCTCTTTGGCGGAGCGTAGCACTTTCTGGGAGGAAGGGGAGGAGCAGGGACCTGGCATGCTCAGGGGAGGAGGCGGAGAAAAGGCAGGGGAAGGGGGTGGAATGGGGGCTGGGCCAGTGTGGGAAAAGGTGGAGTGGGGCAGGGATGTTAGGGAAGGGATGGAATACGGGTGGTGTGAGGGCAGTGCAGGGGCAGGAAGAAGCAGAGCGGGGCGGGGCCAAGTACCCACCGGGCAGAGGGGAAGTAGGCGCCTATGTGCATGGTTATTTTGTTTAGAGTGAAATTCACATCATGTCCCACTATGAAAAATATTGAACATAGGACAGATGTTTATGAATGGGTTGTGGGGAATGTTGTGGTAAACAGTAACTGTTATTGACTGCACCAACTGCAAATACAAATACAATGGTCTTCCACTAACGCCATAGTGGAATGATTAAAATCAGACGGATGCATTTTATAATGGCATTTACCCTCCTTCAAATTAAGGCATACATGAGAAAGCTCGATGATTTCTGAGCTACATTTATATCCCAACCCCTTTTCCTCAATGCATGATTGCAGGTTAAAAGTGTGGTATTCACGATCCTTCTGATGGACCCATTTGCTGAGTGGTTCGCATTTTTCCATAAGACATGTCGTACCTCTACAGGAACGAATCCATTTAGGCCATCTCTAATTATAGTCTTTGCAACATTCAGTACCCATTCTTGGGCTTGCACACATGCGAGCGCCATTGAGAGATTGGACTGCAAGACATCTAATGCTCCCACTATTTCTCCTGCAATTGTATCCACTGTGGAAGTGTATTGACAATGTTAAATTCCAGCACACTCATTCGATTTAGAGAGGTAGTAAGGGGATTAGACAAAGATGCAATTTCATGTCCCAAAGCCCCTATCTTACTTGCCAGGACCTGGTCATTGATGGTGTTAAGGATGCCCAGTCCGGTCCCCACCCCTCCTAGAATCTTGGCTAGGGTATCTCTTTTATTCCTTTCAGGGGGAGTGTTTCGGGGTATTACTCCATGTAGCGATGTGTCCCATCCTGCTATTAAGGGTGCAGTGTATGAAAAACATTGCCAATTAAGTAAAGACATGGAAATTTGGACAGGCATTACTTTTTCCAATGAATACACCGGGTTTATCATCAACAACCTTTTTACGTCAAGCTTAACAATCACAAGACCGATGGGGTTTATATATGGTTTAGGAATCACAAGGACCTCAGCACTCTAACCCCAAACTATTTGCACACCAGACATGCATATCACTCAATTTTACATACACTCTTACATTTCCAATACATTTAACAAGAAAACTTATGTTCTTTTGGTGAGCACGGAATGCATTCGTAGCACTGCTATCATAGGTAGAGCATGATTTAGTACAGTTAAAACATTTCATATTTATCTGATAGTGGGATGATGGGGTATATAGATGCGCTTTAACGCATCTCTTATAAAGGTGTTGGATTCCCGTGGAGAGCTTTACCCTTAGCTTCCCAGGTTTTGTTTGAGAGGGAATATCAGTTTGGATATGAGAACTTTTGGAAGCTTCCCATAATTCTGGTGTTTTAGAAAAAACATTCTTCCAGAAAGGTGACACCGAATAACCACAAGCATTTACCAGTAACTTTCCTTACGAATTTAATCTGTCCCTCTTCATCAATAACGGGATCATGTGTTTTATTGTTGTTCTCAGTAAATGTTTTATTGCTGATTTCTTCTTTCCAAACAGACAGCAATAACTCTCTTCCACATACACAGAAATGGAGTCCCTCAACACAGGATTAGGCAACTCAAAATCTATTCCCCAAATTGGTTCATCCTCTCAGATTGATTCTGGGTTTTGTTTTGTTCTTATCTAGGTCCCCCACAAATGAGGCCCCTGATCGGAGTCGATAACCTTTGAGAGGCTGAATCTGGAAAACGTTTGCTCTAATAATATATGTGTGGTGGTTACAGCTGTTATTCTTAGCCGGATAGGCTTCCACCCACTTAGAGAATGGATCCACTATGACTAAGCAGTAGTAGTTTCCCTGTCCGGAGCTTGGCAAAGGACCAGTGTTGTGTATTTGTAGATGGTGCCATTGTCCCCGATAGGCTGGTGTAATAGCAGACCCCTCACAGTTCTATGATCTGGATTGTTCTTGGCGCACGTTAGGCAGTTCCAAAATGTGCAGTTCTTCTATCCTTAGTCACCTCTGGCCACCATCCGAATATCAGGATCCTTTTAACAGTCTTCCCAATCCCAAAATGTCACTGTTGATGGGCTAGTATGATCAGTTCCTTTTTCAGGCATTTGGGGATGACGATAACTGGGATGTTGTCCTTGGCATCGTTCTTACTGGACATGATGAGTTTGCTCTGATGCTTAAAAATTTTGTATCCCCTAAAGTGCTGCTTTCCAAGTAGGTTCATCATTTCTTCATCCTATTTCTGTAGCTCTATTATGTCCAATTGGCTTTGTACTTTGGCGGGTTGTAACTTGCACATGATGTCCTTTGCTTTCTCCCACACAGTCTCAGGACACATAAGGGCAGCTTGTTTTGCTAGGACATCTACTTTGTTATTTAGCATGGAGATTTCAGCCATGCTTTTCCTGTGTGTTCTTACTTTAAACAAGTAGGTCTGTCCTGTCCTGGCTTCAGCCAACCTCCATGCATGCACAGGATATTTAGCATGTGCAACCAGCTTGTTATCAGTTGAGGTCAAGTCTCTAGCTATCCAGACTGTCATCCAATTGAGAAGGGCTCTAATGACCCAATCCGAGTCAAAACATATGATGTCAGATTTCAAATATGCTGCATCCATTGCCACTACTACTGCCATGATTTCTGCTGCTTGCACAAAATGAAGGATGACTGTAACCTGCAGCACTCTTCCAGTTGTTGCTTGGAGAATGGCATATTCCGTACAAGACTTGACCTGTTGATGATGATTACTCCCGTCGACAACCCATATATCTTGGCCTGCCTCCTTAGCTTTTTCAAAGGAGACCTCCAGCTGGAAAGGGGATTTGATGGTTTCTACCTCCTCCTGCAGCAGTGGGCATTCATGCTCTTCACCCTGTGTGAGCAGCGCAAATGGTACTGTTGATAGGGTCATTACCTTGTCCACCTGCACCTCTCTCTTGAGGATGCTTGTCAGGGTTCCTTCCCCACTCTGAACTCTAGGGTACAGATGTGGGGACCCGCATGAAAGACTCCCTAAGCTTATTCTTACCAGCTTAGGTTAAAAACTTCCCCAAGGTACAAACTTTGCCTTGTCCTTGAACAGTATACTGCCACCACCAAGTGTTTTAAACAAAGAACAGGGGAAGAGACCACTTGGAGATGTCTTTCCCCAAAATATCCCCCCAAACCCTACACTCCCTTTCCTGGAGAAGGCTTGATAATAATCCTCACCAATTTGTACAAGTGAACACAGACCGAAACCCTTGGACCTTAAGAACAATGAAAAATCAATCAGGTTCTTAAAAGAAGAATTTTAATTAAAGAAAACGTAAAAGAATCACCTCTCTAAAATCAGGATGGAAAATACTTTACAGGGTGTTCAGATTCAAAACACAGAGGATCCCCCTCTGGGCAAAACCTTAAAGTTACAGAAAACAGGAATAAACCTCCCTCGTAACACAGGGAAAATTCACATAAAACAAAAGATAAACTAATCCACCTTGCCTGGCTTACCTATACTGGTTGCAATATTGGAGACTTGGATTAGGATGGGTTAGAGAAGATGGATTTCTGTCTGGCCTCTCTCAGTCCCCAAAGAGAACAAACACATAAACGAAGAGCACAAACAAAAGCCTCCCTCCCCCCCAAGATTTGAAAGTATCTTGTCCTCTTACTGGTCCTTTGGGTCAGGTGCCAGCCAGGTTAGCTGAGCTTCTTAACCCTTTACAGGTAACAGGATGTTGCCTCTGGCCAGGAAGGATTTTATAGCATGGTATGCAGAAAGGTGGTTACCCTTCCCTTTATATTTATGACAAGGCTCAACGTCCCTCCTGCTAGGTGAGGGTTCGACACCCTGCCTTCATTAACTTTTCTACACAAGATATAATGTACTGGTGTATGCGTTGTCCGTAGCACCACTGGGGACATCCCGATAAGATATTCCCAATGTTTCAGAGACCAGATGAGAGCCAAAACCTCTCTCTCGCAGGGCGAGTACCTCTTTTCAATCTCGGACAGATGTTTCAATCTGTAGGCTAACAGTTTAAGACTTGCACCACTCTGTTGCAGCAAGAAAGCACTGAGCCCTTGTCCTGTAGTGGCGAGTTGCAGTTGAAATGGCTCATTAGGATGGGGGTATGCAAGCACAGGGGCTTGTACAAGAGCTTGTTTAAGTTTACAGACAGCTCCTTGTTCTCGGTCTCCCCAGATCCAATCCTGTTCTTTTCTGAGCAGGGCATAGAGGGGTTGTGGAATCTCCATGTACCCATATATAAAGTCTCTTGAGAATCCTGTAAGGCCTAAAAAGGACCTCAATGCAGTGATATCACGCGGAGCCAGCAACTTGCAGATAAGCTCTATTCTAATTATGTCTAGTCGGTGACCAAGTATTCCTAGTTCTATTCCCAGGCAAATCACTTGCTGTTTTAACAACTGTGCCTTCTGTGGACCGTTGAAAAATCCAGTTTCTTGAACAACCTTCAACATCTCATCTAAGATATTTAGATTTTCTTTTCTTGATTTCATGGCTGTAAGAATGTCATCCACATAACTGATGACCTTGTCTTAATGGCTCAGGTGTTTCCACATCCTTGTCATATATTTGTGACATAGTGAGGGTGCAACATGGTATCCTGATGAATGTTAACTGCTGATTGTCATATGTGAATGCGAATTTGTACCACTCATCACAATGCAGGGGTATCAAGAAGGTGGCATTGGTCAAGTCAATCACAGAAAACCATTGCGCACCTGCGACTATTGCTTACATGATCTCTGGGAATTTAGCTACAATGGGTGCTAATCTAGGTGTTACATGATTCAAGGCTCTGTAATCTACTATCAGTCTCTATGTGACCTTGTCAGATTTTAACACCGGACATATTGGAGCATTATAGATGCTGGCAGTTTCGACAAGGACTCCTTGTTCTTTTAACGAGTCAATGGTACTCTGGATCCAACTCCTGGGCCTCTTGCAAATATTTGTACTGTCTCTGTGGCCTCAGATCTGGACCCTCTACTATGACTTCTTCTTGGATGGTACCACAGTCCAACTTGTTCTTAGCAAAAAGTGGGGATATTTGCTGGTGACCTGAGCTGTACCTTCTCCCATGAAGGCATCCCAATCTCGGTTGGAGCTTTCAAAGCATCCACACGGTGCGAGGCAGACACTGTAAATCTTTCTTCCCCATTCTGGCCCTGAATTAACATCTGATTTGGTAGGTCCACAATCATAGTCAATTTCTTCAGTATATCTACCTCTGGGATGCCATGCCAATCTAGCCTCTGCATCCCAAAGGTTGCCCCCCGTCATCAATGTTCCTATTAAACACAGGATGTGTTTTGAGAAGGGAACTGTGCTTTGTCTGCCATTATAGCCTTCTAGCACCCTGACCTCGTGGATGGGAAGCTTTTTGATTAGTAGAGCTGCCTTAGTACAGACTATTGACATTGTGGCACCAGGGTCCAGCAGCATTGTTTGCTGTATTTTACCAAAATGCCCTACCAGGCAGATGTCTGCCACTGATCTCCCCCATTTGTCGTTATTAATAGGTGCCACATATGAAGGAGGAGGGAGAGTTTGGCACCCTCAAAAGGACTTTTGCAGCTCTCCTGGTCTTGGAGGAGTCACTGCATTTGCTGTTGAATTGTCCCCCTCGTACTTAGACAACCTCCTAAACATCTCCTCTGTGGGAAGGCGATTGATTTGATCTCGGGATTTGTATTTTAAGAGCCTTTTCCACAGGACTGATCTAAATCCCTTCATTTCATCTGCAGCAGCTCAGCTGTAATTGGAGTCTCAAGCCTTGGCTGAATCATTATTACCTTTTCCATTGAACTCATTGACCTTACCATCACCACCTTTGATTGTAGCAACTTTCTCCTTGTTCTCAGAGCCAGGGTGAGCCTCGCATTGTAATTCATAAGCTTCCCGAGCTTGGCTTTTTAATTCTTTGAGGCTAGTTACCCTGGGGTTAGCTGGCCCCATCGTTATTCTCAATGCTGTTAGTACACATTGCACAAATCTTCCTAAACTCAGGGATGTCACATGTTGCCACTCCATTTATGACTGGTCACATACCAGTAAGCCAGTATAACCAATGCTTTCTAGCGAGAAATTTCTCTGGTCTTTCATTTAATTTCTGTCTGTCAGAGTACATTTTACCCAAGAGATTCTCATGGGGATAGTATAGTTTGGTTACCACTATGTAGATATCAATTCATCTAGATTAGCCATCTGGACTTTGCTTGGCAGAGCCTCAACATCTTCCCCGTTCATGCACTTTCTTATCAGAGCAACAGTGTCCTCTTTGCTGATACTGGCTATGCTGCTAATTTTCGTGAGCCAGTCTAGGGCATTTTCCTTAGTAAGGGGGCCCGTGTTCTTACCCATTGCCCTAGCCTGTTCTGGCCCTAGTGTACAAATTTCATAGCATGTTTCAAGTGGTTTGTTGGGCCCATAATGTACCACTGTGGTGGTAATTGGTGCAATTGGAGGATATTTCCTCCCCTCCTCCTCTACCTGAGATCTCATGCTCTCTTCGGGGCAGATGGTGGAGTATAGCTGTCACTTTAATCTGAAAGTGCCATTTCCCTTTTGCACTATACCCATCTCAATCTGATTCCCTTGACTCATAACACCTTAAGGGATCAGTATGTCTGGCACTTATAACCCCTTGTGATCTTTTCAGTTTCTCTTTTAACTTGTGTATTCTATGATCACACAGAGTATGATTCCCGGTATCCTCTTTGGCTTTTGTGACCTCCTTCATCAGCTCCCTTACTGCAGCCTTGGAATCTTCTAATTTCTTTGCCAGTATGTAATTCTCTTTCTTTTTCTTTATTAAATTTCCATTTTGTTCTTTGATTTGTTCTTCTAATTGGTTTATCTGCAGTGTTTGATTTAATGTTAGAGCTGATGTGGTGTTATGCTGCATAGTGAGCTTTTCTAATTCAGCTTCCTTGCTGTTTACTTGTCCTTGAGCTTTGGAAGGAGACTCCTGGTAGAGGTTCACCTGCTCGTCTAGCTGTTTAGCTACCATTACTAGGCTCTTTTCTTGATTTTCTTATTAGGGGAGGGCTTAGAGATCACAAATCTCTCCCATGTTTTACACAATTTACCCAATGCACTTCCCCCTAAAAATAAGTTCTCTTCCCATGGGTTCTGATTTTTCCCAAATAAGTTGACACAAAATTCAAGGGAGTTTTTATTAATCTGCTTTGTCCATCTGGTCGATCCAAAAACCTTTACTGCCATCTTACACTGTCAGCTAATATCCTACCCACCAAAATGTTCAGCCTATCACAGAGAGGCCAGAGCCTCTCTATTTCTCAGATAGCTTTCTATTTCTGAGTCTATCTGCGCCCACCAGGCCGCGATGGCCGGAGCCCCTTTCCCATCCGCCGGGCTTACAAAGCCAGCACGTCTTGCACTCACTGGGCTGTCACAGCCGGAGTGCTGATACAACAGAGCTCAGTGTCAGCACTGGCTTGTTGTGCCCATGAGGCTTTCTTGGAAGTAGAACTGGCAGCACTCACCGAGCCACAGAGGCTGGAGTCTGCCAGTCTCGCTAGGTCCGTTGAGCCGGGGCTTTACTGTGCTCCCCCAACCTTTTGGCCAGAGCGGGTACACAGAGCCGCTTCTCTACAGCTCAAGCAGCGCACCTCTCAGCACCTCCCACAAAGTGTGTGTTGGAGAGTCATCAGCCAATCGCTCAGACAAACAATTTTGTTTACATGTTGCGTGCAGTAGATAATGCTGCCTGCTTCTTGTTTACAATGTCACTTGAAAGTGAGAACAGGTGTTCACATGGCACTGTTGTAGCTGGCATTGCAAGGTATTTACATGCCAGATGCGCTGAAGATTCATATGTCCCTTTGTGCTTCAACCACCTCAGAAGACACACGTCAATGCTGATGATGTGTCCTGCTTGACAATGATCCAAAGCAGTGCAGACCAACGTATGTTCATTTTCATTATCTGAGTCAGATGTCACCAGCAGAAGGTTGATTTTCTCTTTTGGTGGTTCGGGTCCTGTAGTTTCTGCATCGGAGTATTGCTCTTTTAAGACTTTTGAAAGCATGCTCCACACCTCGTCCCTCTCAGATTTTGGAAGGCACTTCAGATTCTTAAACCTTGGGTCAAGTGCTGTAGCTATCTTTAGAAATCTCACATTGGTACCTTCTTTGCCTTTTGTCAAATCTGCTGTGAAAGTGTTTTTAAAATGAACAACATGCTGGGTCATCATCTGAGACTGCTATAACATGAAATATATGGCAGAATGCGGGTAAAATAGAGAGCAGGAGACATTGAAGTCCTTGGGGGAGAGCTGTGTCACAAATGTAATTAACATATTATTTTTAGCAAGTCATCAGTATGGAAGCATGGAACGATAGCTGAAGCATGAAGGGGCATGTGAATGTTCAGCATATCTGGAATGTAACAACCTTGCAATTCCGGCTACAAAAGTGCCATCGGAACGCTTGTTCTCACTTTCAGGTGACATTGTAAATAAGAAGCAGGCAGCATTATCTCCCATAAATGTAAACAAACTTTTTTGTCTTAGTGATTGGTTGAAAAAGAAGTAGGACTGAGTGGACTTGTAAGCTCTAAAGTTTTACATTGTTTTGTTTTTGAGTGCAGTTATGTAACAAAAAAAATCTACATTTGTAAGTTTGCACTTTCATGACAAAGAGATTGCACTACAGTACTTGTATGAGATGAACTGCAAAATACTATTTCTTTTATAATTTTTACAGTGCAAGTATTTGTAATAAAAAATAATATAAAGGAAGCACTGGACATTTTATATTCTGTGTTGTAATTTAAATCAATATATTTGAAAATGTAGAAACATACCCAAAAATATTTAATAAATTTCAACTGGTATTCTATTGTATGATTAAAACTGTGATTAATCATGATTAATTTTTTAATCATGATTAATTCGAGTTAATCGCATGAGTTAACTGAGATTGACAGCCTAATAAAAAACAATCGTAAGGAAAAACACTGAAACTGAGTTGTTCATCGAAAGTCCCACGTATCCTTTTGTGGCTGGATATCAGAGGAGAATATGAAACAACAACTGTTATTTTGAGGTCCCCTACTAAAAAATAGGCAAGATGAGTTTGAAATGTTCACTCTGAAGATTTGATTTGCATGTGAGTAAACAACAAATAAGTTCACAAAACAAACTTCAAAAATTCAACAAATTTATCCAGTTTTCATAGATATTCTAACTACAAATTGATTTTATTTTAAAAACTGATTTTTGAAACACTTAAAATTATTTTCAAATAGTTATAGAAATCATGTCTGACTTACATTACACAACACACCAACCACGCTATACTTTATAAAATGGTTTAATGAATGCATGCATGTCTGATACAATGATCAATAAATTTATTGAGTTCAAATTATTTACTGTTGTAAACATTTTACAAAAGCATTGTGATTTATCTGGATATAGAATCCTTGATGGAAGAATTATTCAAACAGACAGAATCAGTGGCACATTAAAAAATAAAGCTGACGAGACCCATTCTGCATATTCTCTTTCAACATAATTCCAGCAAGAGAAACAGCATGGTGTAAAAAGTGTACAGCAAAAGATTGTTCCTACGATAATGTCAAATTCTTGAAACTGTAAATACAAATTAAAGTGGTTGGACAGTCAAAGTCATAATTGTAACCAGTCAAATTACAGTAAGAAATGTTTTCAATCCAGTTATACTTAGCTGTCAAAACAATGTGTTTCGTTTCTTGTCAGTTGACTATAAATTCTTTTCCAACAGACAGCAAAACTTTGGCAACATGTTGAAAATAACTTTTAAAGTTTCAGACACAGTCACAGCATTTTCTTTGTGGAAGGTGATCTGTACACCAAGGCTCAGAGGTTGTGAAAATTGGTTCCATGTGGAAAAAAGTGCATACATCCTGCACAGATAGCTTAAAATTATCTGCTGGTAGAAACATTCACCAACAGAATCTCTGTTTTCTTTTTGCATAGTTCACACATCACTGGGAATGTGAAAAAAGGTGTGCTATTTTTGGCAAGAGCAAGAAGGAAGTGATATTGATGTGAGCTGCCATGTTGGGCATGCTGGATCCATGCAGAAGTCTGCTACCTGATGTTATTAGACACTGAATACTGATTTTGTTTTTGCTGAAGCAGTTCTGTAATAGCTAGAAGCTTCTTCAGGACATGCTGTAGAAATAAAGTCAGTAATAGTAATATTATGCACAAATAATTAGGAAAATATCACATCAGGAAACCAAATTTTCTTGATACGTTTTCTAATTCTCTATGTAAACTTCATGAGACTTGCTTTTATACATCCGTGTGCACAGCTTTCCATTACACAGTTTAAAGTAAAATGAAATAACTGATCTGACTCATTGGTCTTTAAAGCAATGTTCTGATCTGAAAAGTGACTGTAAAAATAACATTTGATGTAGAGAGAGAAATACACCAACGGTCTAAATTTAAAATGTTTAATTTTTTAAAAAAATTACAAACTTAAGCTGGAATATAAAAGTCAAGTCGAGTTCTCTCCTTCTCAAACATCAGTGAAAAGGATTATTTACGCCAAGATGAGTTCTTAGTTACTTCACAGATAAGAACAGAATTGGACAGGCAACTGAAACAAGTCTATGGACAATGCACATAAAGGACAGAATACAGTTTACTATTTTCGGGGTTGGCTCCACAGGGCTAACAGATGTAAAGACTGAATTTAGTTACTAAAATAACCAGATGCCACTGGAGCAGTTATGCAGAAAAGATGCAATTTTTACATATTCATTTTTCAGGACAGAATTTTAGGTTACTATGGCAGAAAGTGGCCTGTAGCACTTAACTGCCTCACACTGTGGTTCTCAACTGCCAGGTCTTTTCCTTCCCCACCAGAAATAGGGGTTCAGAAAATTTTCCTTAAAGGAACTCAACTTCACTTCCAGGAATACAAACATATCAAAAAAGCTACGATAGCACATCCACAAGCCTCAAATACTTCAGATTCTTTCCAAAAAGGTGTTTTAGTTTATTTTATGCTGCTTAAAGTAGTGTTCAAGAACAGGTGTCAAACGGACAACCCTGTCCCCTTGTCTATACCCACACACACACGCCATTTTAATGAAAGCTTCCCCTATCCTGCCTTACTAGTTTGACCCTTGTCTTTTCCTTCGTCAAGACTTTCACTGATGATTATTGTAATAATTGTTAGCCAAAACACATACATTATATACACACCCACACACCATATTAATAGCTATTATGAGCATGGCATTAATATAATGTGTGTGTCTTGGTTAGCAATATTAAATTGTACTGCTTATTCTTGCTCACTTGTGCTAAGGCTTATATCCCACAATGCCCTGGGCAAGTATAGCTCAGCACTTGCTTAGGAAAATACAAAAATGTCAAAAATAGATGGATGATGAGCATTATGTGAAACAAAGGTACAATGAGGTACAAGGAAATAATGTAAAACGTATGGATGGTTTGTATTAAGGACCATCTTTATGCCCCTTAACATTTGGAATTTAATATTTCAAACAAAAGATGGGAAGTACAGGAAGGCACCAAAGACAATGCTGGCACAAGCTGGCTAGTTAAACTTTAAGTGACATGAACAGTGCTCTGCAACTCGCAAACAGCCATGCTATAAAAGATGGCTGGTTTAAGGTAGGCATTTGGGAAGCATATCTTCTGTGTAAGGTGAACTGAACACACTACATGAATTCACTTTCTGAGAAGGATTAGTGATGTATTACTTTCTTTCCTATACCATATTTAGGGCCCTACCAAATTCACCGTCCATTGTGGTCAATTTCATGGTCATAGGATTTTAAAAATCATAAATTTTATTATTTCAGCTATTTAAATCTCAAATTTCATGGTGTTGTAATTGTAGGGGTTCTGACCCAATAAGGGGTTGTGTGGGGAGGTTGCAACACAAGGTTAGTGTGTGCGCGTGGGAGGTTGCGGTACTGCTACCCTTACTTCTGCACTGCTGCTGGCAGTGGCGTGATCTTCGGAGTTGGGCAGCTAGAGCAGTGGCTGCTGGCTGGGAGCCCGGCTCTGAAGACAGAGTCGCCGCCAGCAGCAGGGCAGATGTGAGGATGGCCTGGTGTGGTATTGCCACCCTTACTTCTCCTCTGCTGCCTTCAGAGCTGGACTCTTGGTCAGCAGCTGCCACTCTCCAGCCACCCAGCTCTGAAGGCAGTGCAGAAGTAAGGGCCGCCCCCCTAAAATAACCTTGTGACCCCCCCCCATAACTCCCTTTTGGGTCAGGACCCCAATTTGAGAAACACTGGTCTCCCCCGTGAAATCTGTATAGTACAGGGTAAAAGCACACAAAAGACCAGATTTCATGGTGGGAGATCAGATTTCACGGTCCGTGACACGTTTTCACAGCTGTGGATTTGGTAGGGCCCTAACCATACTGCTTTGTCTTTTGACGATACTTTTGGCTGAGGTTTGGTCTATTGAACATTATGAACACCAAACTGCAAGTATAGTTAATTAGCTGGTGTGATGTTATCTGATTAGAGAATGACCACGCAAATCATTGTTGCTACCACTGTTATATAATTGCAATGAATCTTATACAAAGTGTAACGCATGGCCAGAAAGGCTTAAACATCCTGCAGGATAAATGACCCAGAGCTAACCTTTAGAGATATGTTAGAAAAGTATGCAAATGATAATTAGGGCCATTCCATGTTAGATAGGCTAGAACTTCGAAATGCAAACCTGTATTGTTAGCGAATTAGAGGTGATACTAATTGTATATGTTTACTTATATCTTGTTAGATGTTAGCGATGTAAACAGACAGTTCCTGTCTGTCACCATAGCTATTGCTCAGAGATCAAAAGAGAATATTAACATTTAGATAAATCTTGGGTGAAATAATGTCATTGTCTACATGTCTCTCTAAAATTTGTGACAAACTGCCCAACGTATAAATTGCCTTATGTTAATCCGTGTCGCTAATTATCGGTGATGCTTAGGAAATAGGTCTACTTCAAAGTCTCCATGATTGCCTATTGTTTGCCTAAGGACTCCGAGCTGTCGAGAGAAGGCCTGAAATGGTATAAAAACCCCTTGGGTCCTGAGCCTTTTATCTCAGATCTGCTTGATGCTTCATGCAGGGGAAGCTTAAGTCATAAGACTGAGATCTTCAGTCATAGAATCATAGAATATTAAGGTTGGAAGAGACCTCAGGAGGTCACCTAGTTCAATCCCCTGCTCAGAGCAGGACAAACACCAACTAAATCATCCCAGCCAAGGCTTTGTCAAGCCAGGCCTTAAAAACCTCTCATGATAGAGATTCCACCACCTCCTTAGGTAACCCATTCCAGTGCATCACCACCCTCCTAGTGAAATAGTGTTTCCTAATATCCAACCTAGACCTCCCTCACTGCAACTTCAGGCCATCGCTTCTTGTTCTGTCAGTGAGTCCTATCTGGATCATCCTGAATATGGCCATTGGACTATAACCTACGGACTAATTCTGAAAGAACTCTTTGCAACTACAAAGCTCACCATCTCGACTATGAATCTGATCTCAGAATGGCACTCATGTCTGTATGGAAATTGATCTTTTAACCAATACTCTTTCTTTTTTTAATACATGTTAGTTTAGTTAATAAGAATTAGCTGTAAGGGTGTATTTGGGTAAGATCTGAAGTATTCATTAACCTGAGAGGTAATGTGTCCAATCCTTTGGGATTGGTAGAACTTTCTTATATGATAAATAAGATTTTCAGTAATCCTCATCATATTTGACTTGGGTGTTTGGGTGGAGGTCTAAGGCTGGGTTGCTTTAAGGAAACTGTGTTGTTGGCTTCTGGGTAACCAGTAAGGTATTACAGAAGCTGTTTTGTGCTGGTTTGGTAAATTTAAGTATTGAACTATCCACCAGCTTTGGGGATTGTCTGCCCCATTCTTTGCAGCTTTGTAACTTCAGTGTCACTCCCTGGGACCCCAGACACAGCTGGCTATACATGTTAGTCAATATAGTGGATTGATTTGACTTTTCTCATAGGCCACTGAAATTTGGTTTTAACCAGGACTGGATTTGAACTGGTGGCATGGAAGTGAAGTATTTTCCAGTTGTCTTTCACAAACAGCTTATACAGGACATGAGAAGGCAGTACTTGGACTAATTAAATTATGCTTGTCTGTACACTCCACTATAGTAGCCAGCAATACTTGTTTCATACAGTGTAGTAACTAGAATTGCCTAGTGGGGGAACTCCAATAATAAAAAGACTGCTCTTTGCACTTAGTAATCCAAAGACGAATACTACTTATCATCTGTGGAAATTTGAGATTGCTCAGGGCAGTGAAAGTTAAAATGAATATTATATTATAATTATATTATTATTAGGGCCGTCAAGTGATTAAAAAAATTAATCACGATTAATCGCACTATTAAACAATAATAGAATACCATTTAAATATTTTTGGATGTTTTCTACATTTTCAAAAATATTGATTTCAATTACAACACAGAATACAAAGCGTACAATGCTCACTTTATATTTATTTTTTATTACAAGTATTTGCACTGGAAAAAAACAAAAGAAATTGTATTCTTCAATTCACCGAATACAAGTACTGTAGTGCAATCTCTATCATGAAAGTTGAACTTAACAAATGTAGAATTATGTACAAAAAAACCCTGCATTCAAAAATAAAACAATGTAAAATTTTAGAGCCTTCAAGTCCACTCAGTCCTACTTGTTGTTCAACCAATTGCTCAGACAAACAAGTTTGTTTACATTTGCAGGAGATAATGCTGCCCGCTTTCTTGTTTACAATGTCACCTGAAAGTGAGAACAGGCGTTCTCGTGGCACTGTTGTAGCCGGCATCGCAAGATATTCACATGCCAGATGAGCTAAAGATTCATATGTCCCTTCATGCTTCAACCACCATTCCATTGGACATCTGTCCATGCTGATGACGGGTTCTGCTTGATAACAATCCAAAGCAGTGCTGACCGACACATGTTCATTTTTATTATCTGAGTCAGATGCCACGACCAGAAGGTTGATTTTCTTTTTTGGTGGTTTGAGTTCTGTAGTTTCTGCATTGGAGTGTTGCTCTTTTAAGAATTCTGAAAGCATGCTCCACACATTGTCCCTCTCAGATTTTGGAAGGCACTTCAGATTCTTAAACCTTGGGTCAAGTGCTGTTGCTATCTCTAGAAATCTCACATTGGTACCTTCTTTGTGTTTTGTGAAATTGTTCTTAAAATGAACAACATCTGTTGGGTCATCATCTGAGACTGCTATAACTTGAAATATACGGCTGAATGTGTCTAAAAATAGAGCAGGGGACATACAGTTCTCCCCCAAAGAATTCAGTCACAAATTTAATTAACGCATAATTTTTTTTAATTCATGTCATCAGCATGGAAGCATGTCCTCTGGAATGGTGGCCAGAGCATGAAGGTGCATTTCTGGCACGTAAATACCTACAGAAGTGCCATGCAAATGCTTGTTCTCACTTTCTGGTGACATTGTAAATAAGAAGAGGGCAGTATTATCTCCTGTAAATGTGAACAAACTTGTCTGTCTCAGCGATTGGATGAACAAGACTTAGGACTGAGTGGACTTGTAGGCTCTGAAGTTTTACATTTTTTTTTTTTTGTTACCTGCACTCAAAAAAAAAAAAAATCTACATTTGTAAGTTGCACTTTCATGGCAAAGAGATTACACTACAGTACTTGTATGATGTGAACTGCAAAATACTATTTCTTTTATAATTTTTACAGTGCAAAACATCCAAAATATTTAATAAATTTCAATTGGTATTCTATTGTTTAACAGTGTGATTAAAACTGCGATTAATCGCGATTAATTTTTTTGTGATAAATTTTTTTTAATCACGTGAGTTAACTGGTATTAATCGACAGCCCTAATTATTATAATTTATATTATATTATAAAGTTTAAGCAGAACAATTCTTGAAGGCCCAGAGAGTTTTCTTACTGGAAAAGAAAAGCTTACAACTTTTGCTTTCAAAATTAATGCAAACCAAAAAACTGAAGTGAAATAGTGGTTGAAAAGATAACATAAAACATTCACTTTTCTAAATAGCAAAAAACATATACCATACTAGTAGCCCACAGAACCTATCAGAGAGGGAAAACTGGTTTCTGGTAAGCAGGCCTCTTCTAGGCACTTAAAAGACTTTTTGGTTTTGCTACAGAGCACTTCTAGCCATTTTGAGTGAGAAACTTATGAACAGAATAATATTTACCTTTAGAGCTACCTCATCCTCATAACATTATACGGATGAAGTAACCTATCTGAAGCTATTTATCTTAACTGCTTAGTACAGAAGTATCAAATAAGTATTATTAAATTTGCATCAATGCTTATTGTAAAAAATGTCAACTATCTGAGATGAGGGTTTTCTGCTATAACAACTCTTACCTGCATTACGCCTCGCTCATTACTGAGTGTCCGAAGCTCATCTGAATGTGCCACACAAATCTCATGTAAGGCTGCTAGATCACGAGACAAGTCAGTTCTAGAGTGTTCTGTAGTGTCTGGAAGTTCAGGTACATTCTTTAACAAGAATTATAAAAGTGTGTTTAGAATTCATAAGTATTCATAAAATAGCAAAGGAAGTTCCATGACACTTCTCTCCACTAATCAACTGTATTGTGTAACACATTACTTTCAATACTGCAGGCAGTTACATCATTACATTCATCATATTATTCTCAGTCAGCCAAGTCTTCTACCCATGCTCTGATACCAACTATTCACTCCCACTCCACCATTATTATTATTTTGCTTTTAAAAAGGTATTTGAATGTAGTTAGAGCCTACTTCTATATTGCAACCCCTATACTTAACTGGAATGGCCACTCCAGTGTTGCTCATCACTAATGCATCAATTTCTCTTTCAGTTGAAAGGAAAATGATCTGGTGTTGCAATCTATGCTACCTCTTTGAATTGGCTAGCAAGGGATTCTCTGGGTGGCATTTTCATCCTTTGTACCTCTTCCCCTGAAGCTAGAGATGATGAATCCATTTATTTAATTTTCTACATTTGAAGATAGCAACAGCAAAAATGGGAGAGCAGAAATTAATGGGCATGTTAATGAATATAGTAATGGACCAGATATACAGTAATCAGATACCATTAAAATAATAATCAGTGATTCAAATGTATATGTACATATTAAAATTATTTATTGAAAATCAAGAGGTTCCAAGTCTTTAGACATATACAGTAACCTAGTATTTAAAAACAACTATTTGCCCTTAATTGTAATGTGACTTACTACACAGCAACCTGAGTATTCCTTGTAAACAGCAATTTCTATTGACTATGTATCAAAAAACTAGTAAGAAGTATCTTCCAAAGTTACTTATTTAGGCTCTGATTCATGACAGCATCCCTATTCAGCAAAGCAGTTAGGCACATTTTTTATGCTTTCCTGAATCAGTCCTCTAAAACTGAGATTCCTGAAAAGTAACGTCTTACACGCACCGCTACTCCTGTTCTAGCATTTGCATTGTATTAAGTTACATGGTTTGATTTAAAGTGATTTGTAAATCTCAATTCTCTTTAAATCTTGAAATTTAGAATAATGCATAGATTGTCTTAAGTTGGTAGGTTAAGACAAGCATTCAGCTTTTTAACATTCAACTTTTTTTCTTCTATTAGGGTCAGACGTGCTAACCTCCACAATGGATCCACGCTGCCAGCCTACAGGCAAGAGTATTTATTTTTTAATATATGGTTTTGCAAGATGTTGTTTTTGGTAAATCTTTGCAATATTGTAAAGAAAAAAGATCTGCCTGCTTCAATTCATGTCTGCAGTGGTGTTCTATTGTGGGTCAGCACAATACGTTGGCATGGCACACTAAACTAAGATCAGTGATCTACATGGTCTCTGAATTGAGACCTTAAAGATAAGTTTTAAGTTAACAATATACCCTCTAACCAGGGCGTTTGAGATAATACTCAGAAGTTGCTGGATTTCAGAGGTATTTAATGAGAACCTTTAAGATTTGTTACTACATTATTCTTTGATAGGTATAAATCTATACAACTTCTCACACAGATTGTAAAATTTATAACACTCTTACCCCAAGTTCATCTAAAAACATGATCATGCGATGTTTGTTACTCTTGATAAATGGATTTACTCCCTCCATGTAGGGCTCCTAAAATTTAAAAAGTATCATTAGAATAAATAGACACCAATTTAATCATACATACCTACTTACAATTAATAGTAAATAGTTTGTGGAGCCTAAGACTTTGCACATAATTTCAGAATGGGTTGGGTTCACTTTCTATTTGTGCCTTCAATTCTCTAGTTGCTACTCCAGTCTGAACAACATTAAATAACTTTAATTTGTTATGGCAGTCTTTGCACTCCAGATGTATTCATATAGAGTTTGCCTGTAGGCATATGCTGGCTGTGCTATATGTTTGGAATTATT
Organism: Eretmochelys imbricata; assembly: GCF_965152235.1. NCBI lineage: Eukaryota > Metazoa > Chordata > Testudines > Cheloniidae > Eretmochelys > Eretmochelys imbricata. The sequence continues at coordinate 55,954,451 of NC_135576.1, read as the reverse complement.
CAGTTTTGAAACATGTTCCAGGCAATATCCACAATACACAACAGCAATAAGAAATGTTTTATATCTGGGGACTAAATATCTTGTTTTTTTCCTTTTAATAATGGTTAAATTTCAAAGTACTTTCTTGTGTTAAAACAAGGGTGTATTAAAAAGGTCAAAACAGCTTGATATCATTCTTCAACGTGTTACGGTCCACAGATCCATTACAATGGTACTTCAGACCGTTTGCAGTTTGGGAACTGAATCAGAACTGTCAGTTGCTCGCAACAGAAGACTGTCCCATTCCTTGAATCATAGAATATCAGGGTTTGAAGGGACCTCAGGAGGTCATCTAGTCCAACCCCCTGCTCAAAGCAGGACCAATCCCCAGTTTTTGCCCCAGATCCCTAAATGGCCCCTTCACCCTGGGTTTAGCAGGCCAATGCTCAAACCACTGAGCTATCCCTCCCCACAAGATTCCTCCATTGTTTTTGGCGCCCCCAGCAACTCAGCCAGACCTCTCTGCTGCAGAGCTTTCCTGAGAGAAATTCCAAACTTTATTGTAAAGTGACTAATGATTAGCTCAATAATATGTCTAATTCTCAGCTGCTGCATTTGCCTTTGGAGAGACTGTCCCCTCAGTGGCATTTGCAGTGGCTGGTGCCTTTAGGGAGTGAGCTAGACCAGGAAAGCCAAAGGCAAAAAAGGAAGTTTTGTATTTTCTGCTTCATCCCCTTCGTGAGTGTCTCACTTGGGAGCTCAGATGGCTATGTCCAATTTACTCCACCCTTCAGCCCAGTCTAGATAGGGTCACTTAGTCTCCTCCCCTGGGCAGAAAAGGAGCTAGATATGTTAGCGAGGCTGACTCTGCTGAGCAAGATGCAGGAGCGGCCTCAGCACGCCAGGCCTCATGCTCCCTGGAAAGATACAATAGAGGGATTGGGATTTTCTGCCACACCTAAAAGATAAGTAAACTATTCAGCTGTTGCTGCCAACTGCCACTGCAAGTTGCCCATACCCTAACTATTGGGCTATTGTTTCCAGCTGCTGCTGTGGGGTCACCATGCCCTTAGGTCCATGATACTTTTCCGAGCTTCTACAGCAGGTTACTATGCCTCAACTAGCTTTACTTTCTCCTCCAGCAGCTACCCGTGCAACGACAAGAGAGACAGCAACCCATATGCAGAAAAACAATCAGACAATTAGGAGCCTCTTGGCTGACCACTTTTTTCTTTCTATATCCCTGGCCTCCGTTTTATAAGGACAGAAAGTTTCTCAGTGCATACCTGTCCAAATTCAACCTGGTGTCACTATTAAAGGTGAAAGTGACTATTTTCCCTGGTAATCAGGGACTCAGTGTTTCTCAGAGGACAGGTTTTTACATGAGAGAGTGTCTCCTTCAGAGGCAGGCATCAATTCAGCCACTTCTTTGGGCATGAAAATAAGTGGCCTCAAAACCAAACAGAAAACAAAAACAAAACAAACGAACAAAAGAACCTTCATTTGATACACTAAGTTCCTCCCAAGCTTTCAGGAACAACGATAACATGGATGGACAATACTGTAAGCATGGTCCCACTCAGCCTTAAAAATTTCATAGACTAACAGCTTCAACCTGAAAAAGACAGTGGGATACCAATCTACCTCAAGTAGATATGTGGGATTCTGGTCCCTGAAGTCAGATCATACGGCAAATCAGTTCCTAGCTCTCTTAGTGATACAATGGAAACTTTATGGAAAGCTGAGGGTATTTAGCATCACTGGAAAAGTTGATTTACAATCCTGGCTCTTGCCAATGCTATAGAAATGAATACTGGTCATATAACAAGTTGAAGCAGTCCTGAAGTAAAATAAGAGACAATATCACTCCACAAGTGGTAGTTAGAGTAAGTGTGCTGAGGAGAAGACAGTAGCTGCTCTCAGTTGCTAGGCCCCCAGCTGGGCTTTTAATTTGGGAGCAAAATGGCTACCTATAGCTTTGGTCAAAATGAGGTCACTAGACATTGTTGAGAAGTGGGTACATTAGGGAGTTCTGCAAGAATCACAAGATGATTTTTGTCCCATTTCCAATCTCAAGCAACCTGGGGAAATGCCACAACATTCCTATCCATCATCCATGTCAGATCAAAGCTAAGCAACTGGTTCCACATTCTATTCCTGGCCTGAGACAATAAGGAACAAACAGCAGGGCTCTTTCTGAAACATCTGAATAAGTTCCCACAGGAGGTTTATTGTCACTTCCCTTTTTAGTATCCCACATAAAATTCTTCCGTTTTATATAGGGATGGCAGCTTCCCCCTCCCACTCCAGAATCAGTGTCTCTTGCAGGATCATAGTTGTATTAATAGTGGCTTAAAGGAAAAAGAAAATTCACTTTCATCTCATCATGGGCATTTTTTCTGATCAGGACTATGTACAGAGAGAGCTGAAAGACACTCTGATTCAATTTCTGGAGTATTTTGAATTCATGATAAAGACAGACACATGGTGCCAGGGAAGTCAATCGCAGACCTAAGATGAGGATGAATTCTAGCAGGTATAAGGATAGAAGAAGAAGAAGAAGAACTGAAACTGGCTATAAAGGAAAAGTCACAGAAACAAAAACTAAATTCTTATTGGAACCTGGTGTATGAGAAACGTATCCAGTAAGACCTGTTATCCCCTCCAAATCCTACCCGATCACATCTGCTGGCAGACAGCCAATTCCAATTATATATTCTCCACTCCCCCTCGACTGAGTGCAGAGAATCAAATTTAGTTGAACGTCAGAGAGCCACACAAAGTGATCCTCAGATGCCAACTGGAGATAATGAAGGGGGCTCATTCAAGTCTCAGTTAACACCAGGGAATAGATACCAGAGAGTGCACAGCATCCATCAGCTGGAACACAATGATTCACTGAGGTCTTGGAGCACTGCTCCTTTCATGCATAACAGATTTGTTCTAACTGTGACAGTTAACATGTCATAAACAAACTAGGAAGAACAGGATCACAGACCTACCCCAGAAATGAAAATAAATTTATCCTCTCCTGGGCAGAAGAAAGTTGCTTATCTCTATGTGCACTGCCCATCAAGGGGGAGATGAACGAAAGCTTACATGGCAGAAGTTGGATTGAGCAAAGTGGAACCTGTATCCAGAAGTACCCTCACTCATAAATCAATTTTGTGGGCTGGCGATTGACCTCTTTGCACCTGAAAACAGCTGTAAAGTACACTGTGCCCTCTCCACGTATCAGGATCTTGGATGCAAGATGGTGAATGACCTCTTTCGTAAAGCTGGGCAAGGTATCTGCCATACGATTTCCAACGTTTTCTACTGCTCCACAGTATCATACCAAAGATAGGAAGGAGAAAACAGAAGTGATGTTATGACTTTCTGGTTGAAGAGGCTATGACCCTCAGATGCCAGAAGGTCCAGTGCTAGGTTAATCAGGTCTATCTCACAAGGGTCTGTAATTGCAAAACCAATTATCCACCCAGCTCCAGACAGATTCAGAATGGATACCTGGATGAAGCACATATCACTCCCACTGACCTTAAAAAAAAAAAAAAAAAAAATCAACAAATAGAACGTATTCTATTCTACTGGCTGATGCAAAGTCTGCAGTTTAGCTACTGTGTTAAACCAGTGAAACATGACCTTTAGTTCCTCCAGAAGGGACTTGATGTGAAAGTATCCAAGCAAAAAGGTCAAGTTGCTATATTATAATGCAATTAAAGCATGCTCAAGAAAAGGAAGGGGGTTTTATTGTGTGTAACAAATCCCAAAATTAAATGCTTCCTTAAGGCAACAATCCAACAAGGTCACAGAGCATGAAACCTCATTCTCATTACAGAACTGTCCAGACTGAAACTCTGCAGGACGTATCATACTTCCTATCCATTAACATTAAACCTCCGATAGCTACTATCTCCAATCAGATGAGTTTTGAAGTCCAGAGTTTCTTGGAGGAGATTCAGTATTGTGCTTTTAATTCAGACAAATAGTCCTCACCACTGTCATAACACTCATTTACAAAAGTAAATTCAAGAAATACTTTTCCTTCTGTCAAGCATAAAAAGCCAGTCCTTCGCAGCACTGAATCTCTGGACAGAGAAGGCATGTCTCCTGGGTTGATATCTGCTAGGTAGCTACGTGGCCATCAATACATACATTCACCCATGTTCTATTTAATGGTCAATCCAATCTTTTAGCCAATGCCATTTATTGGAATAAGTCTTCTCCAGACCTAGTGTCCAGGAGGAGATGGACAATATATAATATAACCTATTTTGGATGTCCATATTTAAAAGATGATCCCACTTCCCAACCTTGAAGCACATTACTGTGAAAATCCCATTGTAATGGATCTGTAGACTTTAGCACAATGAAGTATAGGAAAATTTCTGTTCTCACCTGAAAAATTCCTTTCTTTGAGTAAGTAAAGTCCAAAGATCCAGTCTGCCCTGGAGATAATTTGGCATCCAGAGCAAACATAGAAATTACCATATGAAGATGTAGGTTTGTTTTCATTAGGGAAAATTTCTCACATTCTGTAGCAGAAGCTGTCATGCCTTTTCCTCAAACTATAGTTTACACAATCTGTAATTTACGAAAGCAGAGCTAAATTATTCTAGCTGTGGAAATTGTCTCCAGTGAAGGGAACTTCAGCAGGCAGAGCAATCCTCTGCTGCCAGTGATTGACAAGATTGTTCCTGCCCCACAGCCAGAAGAAGGAGGAAGGACAAATGTAACAGATCTGTAGACTTTAGCACAATTAAGAAAGGAAATGCTCACAGAACAGAAACCAAAATAACCAACCAAAAGATGAATATAAGAGGCTTACATGAAACACTCCATTTACTCATGGGACTTAAGATCGGAACATATCAAGAGGGAGACTTGCAGTTTCTCCCCCTAAATTTAGTAATGATTTGTAGTGAGCACTTCTGGCATACACTATGCAAGCAAAGCTTTTTGAAAAAATCAGCACCTCCAGAAAGAGGGAAATTGATTTGCTTCTGAAATCATCTCAATGAAAGCATTTGCTTGCTTTTGGGAACAAAGATTTTGTATATCTGAAATATTTTATAACTGGGGTTAAACTTTCATACCATGTGGACCAAACTAACTTAAACATTAGAATACACCTCACTAAATGGACAATCGTTGTTTTTAGAACTTGTTTGACCTATGCTATATATGGCAAAGATTTCACAGTCTTTAATTACAGTTTAACTATTCATAGTCACCTTAGCTCCAAACTCAACCAGATTTGCTAAGTTCTGCACAGACTTGGCGACCAGCGTCAGTGTTCTTGCAGCAGTGGAAGAAGGAGAATCTGAGAGAAACACATTCACAGCTGATTTCAATTGAAACTACAATTAAAATCTTGTACAGTTGGTCATGTCAAAATATTAATTTTCTATCCAATACTCAAAGAGTGATCCTGGTATTACAACCAAAATAAAGTGGCTGCAAACAGAATTGCATGGGGAAGGGGGCATTAAAGGAAATCAATGTGGCATTTTCAAACCAGACTTCCTACAGCAGTGGATAGTTTTTTCTACCTGTGGGGGGAAAATCCCACCATCCTTGGATACACTCCTCACACACTCAAATGAAAAAGTAGTGATTTCTGAAAAGGCTGCTAGAGATGGACATTTAGCCTTTCTGTGTTAAGTAAAAACCAAAAAACTTCTATAAAAATTGGAAGTTTTCTTTTCAGCAGGATAGTGCTTCATCATCAGATTAATGAATGTTTTTCAGTTCAAGAATATACCTAAAGAGAATGACGACACTGGAGCTCTTTATTTTATATCCACATGCAAGTGATCCTGCAGTGTCACGTAACTCTGGCTACTAAATTATATTTTAAATTAAAAATTACTAACCATGCCCATTTTCTTTCAATGGAAAAAGGAATACAAGCTAGACATCATAGACCAACTTAAGTTTTATCTGTAAATCTGTACAGTAAACACATGCACGTTAATCAAAAGGCAAGAATTCATGTGCTGAAGGTATATCTCAAGCAGCTAGGATTTCTTTGCGTCCATCCCATTGCCAGAAATGGGACACAGTGGAAATGTTAGTACGAGGAGATGGTTATTAGCAGAGAGCCAGCTCTGCTATAATTAAAGTTGAGTATCACTTTGTTTAAATGGGACTATTCTAAAGGCTATTTTACATAACAATACTTATTCAGATTGTCATGTAATCTGTAGTACATCCTGGGGGTGCTGCAAAGTGTTAGTGGTTCAAATTTGGGGTCACCTTAGCAAGGGATTCCTGATATACTGCTCCCTAAAAAAACAGTATTTTAAAATAAAATTCTTGTAGCTTTCTACACACACCTGAGGCTCAAATATGGCTCTAATCATCCCACAGCTGATTTCAGTCAGTTGGCCTTTTTCTCAGCTAGTGCACAGTACTCACTGCCTCCCTTTTGAAAGGCAAAACTGAATTATTAACCTGACAGTTCGGCAGGTTAGGTTGGCATGGAAAAAATGCCAAACCAAAGAGATTGAAATGTGAATGTTCAACAAAACTAGGGTGCTATTAAAGCAAGAGAGTTTTCAGGCAGTGTGCTGTCACAGTAATGAGGTCGCTCAAGGAGACGTGCTGTAGTCTCTGAAACTGAGCTGCACCTATGCACTGAGTTAGAGCCTACATTTGGAAATTTTCAGGAAAGTGTCTTGTGCACATTACGTACTCTCTGCCTGCATTCTGTTTTTTGAAGTTTTGCCCCAAGACCAACATTTCTAGTTTTTAAATTGCTCTAAAATCCATATGCTGAGTCTCATTTTACTTCAGAAATACTGTCAAAAAATTAGCATTGGTTAAATAAGGGAAGATGAAAGACCCTTAGCATAACATAATCATGTTTCCAGAATAATGGAACTCAGTGTGATCAAAAGAGAGCAAGTCACTAGATCATTTGGTCAAGTGTTCCCCGATATTCAGTTATCCTAACATGAACTGTTCATAACATTCATTGTTTTATTGTTGTTGTAGCAGAGTGAAGGGATGAGGTGGAACGAGAGTTTAGAGTAGTGAAGGGGAATAAGGAGTGTATGTCAGAGCAGTGCACATGGAGGTTGAAGGGAGGGATTAGGAGTGGGGAGAATACAGAAAGAGGGGTTTGGGGCTGCAGGGGAAGGGGGATTGAGATAAATAGGGAGGGTGATAGGAGAGGTGAGTAAGGAGAGGGAAGTTGGGAGGGAAGTCATGTGCTGGGAGTGGTTTAGGCGTGGAAGGCAATGAGTCCTTCTCCCTGACCTCCAAATATGAACCAGGATCAGGGGGTTCCCTGACTCACTGGCAGGAACGAACACCTCTCCCTGCACCTTCTTCCTATGGGTGAGCCAGGAATGGGGGCCCTTGCCAACTCACATGTTCTGTTCTAAAGTGTTCTGTAGCATTTGTAAGAGAGTGTAGCGTTCCAGTATGTGTATCGTTGGTGGGCTGAGGCATCACTCAAATAGGGCAGAATTAAATTGCATCCTGGGGGTGTCATGTATCCCAAACTTTGTATTTCCTTGTTTTTAGGGGTTAAGTTTAGTCACTCTCCATATTTTGGAAGGGAACGAGGTACCACTGGACAATTTTATGTTTCTGGGCATTTAATTATGAAACAAAATTAAAATACTATTTGAAGGCAAAACAAAAGTTTAAGTAATTTGTGATTGTTACTAGACCAGCGGTTCTCAAACTGTGGATCAGGATGCCAAAGCGGGTCGCGACTCCATTTTAATGGGGTCACCAGGGCTGTCTTACACTTGCTGGGGCCTGGGTCCGAGCCCCACCACCCAGGGCCCAAGCCCAAGCCCCGCTGCTTGGGGCCAAAGCCAAAGACCGAGGGCTTCAGCCCTCAGCACCTGGGCTCAGGTTACAGGCCCCTTACCTGGTGCTGAAGCTCTTGGGCTTTGGCCTCCCCACCCAGAGCACTGGGGCTTGGGCTTTGGCCCCCCAACCTGGAGCGGCAGAGCTCAGGCTTTGGTCCCCCTTCCTGGGGTCATGCAGTAATTTTTGCAGTCAGAAAGGAGTTGCGGTGCAATGAAGTTTTAGGACCCCTGTACTAGACCAGTCATGTTCAGATTGAACAATATGTCATTAAGACAGCAGGGCATATTTTACATGCTCTTAAAACGAGACTGTGTTTAAGACAGAAACATAGGCTTTATCTATTTCTTCTGCTGATGCCTGAATACTAGAAATTTAACCATGAGAATGATAACAAAAAGACCAATCAAGCCAATTAAAATATTTTTTTGGCCAAACAGTGTTCAAAGCAGCAACATGAAACATTAAAGATGTAATTCAGCAAGAATGGCCAGTAGCCTGGCCTGGAAGATATAGTGAGCACAGCGACATATTAAGGTAACTCATTTCAACTATTGTACCAATACCACGTATTCAAAGTCTGAAGTGCATAGTCACCTGAGATGATATTGAACATCCTTGGGTTCAGGATGGCAGGACAAATCAGTCGGAGAAAAACGAAGCCACTGAAAGGGGAGAAAAGTGATTTATTCAATAATTTAGTTTTTGTATTTAGCGTAAAATTGTATATTCATTTAAGGTGATGTGGAAATAGTAATCTCTTTAAAACAGTTTAACTAGTCATCTTAGATGCTGTGAATATGTTTGTTAATTAAGAATATCTTGCTATTATCACACCTGCAGTGAAGACTGGTCTCGCTCTTATGCCGGGCCAGATCTATATCCTTGTGCATGGGTTTCTGAGCTCCCGATGCTTGTTTTTGGGAAAGCACATGACTAAGGCAGACAGCACCTTCCAAAACACAACATGGCCTTTAGCCATGAAAACCTGGCTTTCCCGTCCAAAGCTGAGTATTTCAGCTCAGTATTGGTCAGTTCAGCACCCAAGTAAATCAGCATTGGCACTGAGTGTTCTGGAACATTGTTATTGGTGCACCCAGTCTTTCTTGTGGCCATCACTGCTTCAACCACCAAACTTTCTTTTGGAGCATGGAAGAAACACAGTGTTGTTACCTCTACATTGTCAGATGACTCCCTACATTAAGTTGATTCTCCCTTGTCCACTTTGCAGCCCAAGATCTTAGGTCCAAGGTCAAACAATTGAGGAAAAACAGTGTTGCTAATCAAAACCGCTAAGTCCTTAGACATTCCTCCGAAGGCATTCCTTAGTCCCTCTACTATCGGGTCCCTAGTGATGCAGCCTACCTAAATAACATTTCTTTTTTTTTTTTTTTTTTCCAGTTTTGGTCCTAGTTTTTCAACCACTATGAATGTTTCTGCTATTATCCATACCAATTTGTTTGTCTAAATTACAAGCAAGCAACTGAGCTCCTCTGAAACATAATGAACTGGCAAATCTGACAAGAACGAGTGCTGCATTTCCTAGGACAGTTCTCTTTGCAGCAACGTGGAAAAGAAATCCTTTTCTCTGCCTTAAATCCCAGAGTTCCATAAAGAACACGGCAGTAAAAAAAGAGGTCTCAATCAAAAGTATTAAAATGGATCTGAGAACAGAGAACAACTTCCCTTAGCTTTGAGTCAGCGCTTAACCATACAAATGGTTGAGATTTTTGACCTCTGCAGACAGACTGAGATTTACATTTCTTTAGCCACCTGTCTAGCAAAGGAAGGTTTTCCCAACCTACAGAGAACTGCAAACAGCTGCTTTCATATATTTTTTAATCAGAAGAGGATCAGTAATCACTTTCTTTCTCATTCTAAACCAGAGCTTTCCCCTTAAGTTTGCCATCTTGATCAGTTACCCCAAAGCACATTAAAGGTGATAATGTGTTAGTGGACAGGCCGAGACATTAAAACATCTGTGCTGAACTATTGCTGTGCCTGTTTTAACCCTTGGAGACAGTTTATACATCCTAATAAACAATCATTTGTCTGGCAGTTTAGAAAATGCCTTGTAAAATGTAAGCAATAACAAAACTATAATGAATCTGTGTGTTTGATTAAGAAACTCTCTTTTGTATTTTACAATCATAAGTGGACCAATCTTAAATAGACTGCACTGCATTACTACACAGCCTACTGAGAAGTAATAAGTTAATTTTCTGACATCCACAAACATTATCACAATGCAATTATATTGTTTCAAAGGCATATCAGTCTCAATGTCTCTTTTCATACCCAACTATAGGATATTTTCCTCTTTAAATATGTGAAAAGGAAAGTAACACAACAATCTGAATTTACTTGCATTTTGTTGCATTATTTGGAAGTTTTAAAATCCAATATTCAGTGTCATGCATTACAGATGCTGAAATTACTAGGCAATGCAAGCTAAACTAACTAGTGTACTAACAATGTGTATCATTTCCTCAATATAAGACCTTTTCTTTCTGAACTTTTATAACATACAAACAAATGAAATGACAAGCAGCTTACCTAACAACTCTGGTTCTCATTGTGGTATTGGTTGGCCACTTGTGTTGTACAGACTTCTGCAAACACCCATAAATGTATCTCAATGTCCTGTCAAAATAGTAGAGTTAATAGCCTTTACACATTAAGCAATTTAAAATATTTATTGCCATAAATAAATGTGCACTTACAAATACCATAGAAAGCCTTTCACCAACATAAGGTTACATCTGTCTATACTTTGTACAGGTACTTCGTCAGCATTTGTATCACTGCTTTCAAGTAGGGCTTCATTTTGTCAAAGAACAAATGGGATTGATTAAAGACTCATGTTTTTAATTCTTATTTGTTTGTGTTTCATCCATTAAAAAAAAATTAATTATATGAAAGGTTTAATTTGGTGAATGGAACTTCCGTTTAAATTCAATGGGACATATAGATGTGCTTGAAAGTAATCACATCAAGTTGTTAGCCTTCTCCCAAGAAGAACACCTGAGAACAAAGTGGAGTCTTCCAGGCAAATTCTTCCAGTCTGTTACATACATATTGGAGAATTACAGTTCCTTGGAGGAGAGACAACACAAGATGGCAGCTGAAACTATCACTAACACACACAAAAAATTTCAGTGGTATCTGACCATGGATAAATACAGGACCCTGCTTATGATTTATTAATTGTTAGTGATGCAGTAAACTAATAAACTGATTAAAGAAGATAAAAAGCACATAATGCTGACAACTTCAGATAAGTTGATTTACAATTAAACCATGGAGTAAGTGCAGGGTTTTAAATTTGAAGTAGAACTTGTGTTATGACTATCTCTATTCTAAATTAGTGGTGTCAAAAGGCCAAAACTATACCTCTTATTTAAACTTTCAGCACTGGTGATCAGTACAGATGTTTTCATAGTAAAAGTGTCATCTCACCACAGGCACATAGTTTTAGTGATGCCATAATGTCCCTTTTTTCAGCAGGAAGAGGTGGGGAAAAGGTTGTGTTCAATTCAGCCACTTTATAATTGGTCCCTAGTTTTTAGTCCCCCCACAACAGCCTGAGAATCCCTGCCTCCATGATGGGAACACAGAATTTTGGCATTTTTATCCCTCCTCACCCCTAACCAGTTTTTCCCTTACTAGTTATGATGGTACTCTTCCTCCAATAAGGAAGAAAGAAACTGTTTAATAGCTAATTCATGCACGAGCTAGCATACACTGTTTTGCTTTTCCCTGTCATGCAGAGGCAATTTGGTATGTGCTCAGACACAGCCCCAAAAACGGAGGAAATTAATCTTACAATAGATGAGCAGAGGGCATGCTGCTACATCAATTTTTGTAAGAAACAAAGCTAGGTACGCAAAATGAAATTTCTGATCGAATCTGAACTATTTATACAAAGCACTAACTTACGGAGGCAATATTTCTGCAGCCATGAATATTTTCTCCACTAATTCAGAAAGTATGCTCAGCAGATGAGTTAAGTTAGTGTTCACATCTTCATTTTTTTCTAACTTTGAAGGATTTAGCTACAAAAAAGAAAAATCAGCATGTTAAGTGAAGTTTCTTTTCTAAAATACCAACAGATTTAGGCACCTACAAAATTAATTAAATATTATGATTTGAGGCATGGTGGTAAAGCGCTGTGCTGCTGTACATAAGCCTCAGGGCTCTGGAGCCTCTTGGGACTTATGCTTCAATGCTGGCAGGCAAACAAAAATGTGGAGGGGCAACAGTGCGTGCACAGCGCTAAGTATCAAAACATTCATTATCATCCATTTTTTTTAAACTCAAAATTTATTTTAATTCATTGGGGATGGGTTCACTCATCCCTTTATACTTAAGTCACTGGGTGAAAAGAGGAAACTAGTAGGGTAGGTTTAAATACAGCAAGCAAAAAATCAGCAATTAATTCAATGAAGTTTTAAATAAAAAATTACTTCAAAAACTGACTCTAATCGCTCCTTGAATTGGCCAGAAATTCTCAAAATTAGGAGGGAGATGAGCTATCCCTCTAGAATAATCTATAATCTATTATGAAAGAACAATTGCTCCAATTTTTAAAAAAACCCTTAAAATTTACATTAAAAAGCAGAGCTGTGCACATTTTTCAAATACATTTTTAGGAAGAGTACCAAATATAGAAAGCACTTTCATGAGAAGTTCTATTTCTAATTCCTGGGATTTCTGATGGAATCAGAATTTAGTTTCAGAAAGGCTAACATTGCCTTAAAGCTAGTAATTTAGACAAAATACGGAACATCTGAACAACCACTATACAATAATTTTTTCTTCAACAAAGCCAAGTGTTTCAGAACATAATTAGATATATCCAAGTTCTCACCTCACAAGACTGCTTGCTTTCCATTATCTTTAAAATAGAGTCTTTCAGCGCATGATGAACAAAACTTGTTGCTGTAGCTTTCATATACTGTTCCATAAGGGTGCTTGCCAGCGTGGTAGCACGAAATAAGGTCGTAGCTTCATCTGAAGAAATAATATTTTACCATTATGAAATAAATATGTAACTTCATTTCATTTTAAAGGATGAATGGAGGAGGAAGAAAAAAATTGCCACATGCAAGTGTTATGCACACCTAAGAGCTGGATTTATTCACGAAGTGGGAAAAGTAGGTGATGGACTACAATTTTCTCTCCAACATTTTAGTAAATGAAATTTAGAATTAACGTATTTGTACTGTACCTTCCATGCTTATTTCCCTGTCATTTAGTGTTCGTAAGAGCAATGACTCAAGCTTTTCATGAAGAAAAATCTTCAGTAAAATGCCAGCCAATAGTGTTCGGTCCTGTCCACATACATGTGATAAGGCATAGACTACATGCAGCTCCTTCTGTAGTATAAGCTAAAAAGAAAAATTAAACCTTGTAACATTAAGAATTCTAGTATACCACAGCTTCAGACAAACCGACAAGAGGAGCCTATTCCTGCGAAGATATCACTATATATTGCTTGGTGAGTAGTGCATTAACAATTTCATAAAGGGTGTATAATTAAGATCAGCCTCGAAATACCAAACACATTAGCCTTCATACACTGTTAAACTGCCAGGCTGGACAATTACTTTAATTTAATGGGTTATATTTTAAATGTTTTAATTTTGCATGTTAAATAACTTTCAAGGAAAATTAAACTGTCAAAGTAACTTAATACCTCTTTAAACTCACTGTACTCGTCTTCTGGCATGATTTTCTCCATAGAATAGCGTGCTCGGACACGCAGAGATCCTGGTTCAATACCCTTTAATGGTATGTGGGAACTCAGCTGAAACCATTCATCTGTTGCATGTCCTTTCTGTAACCGGTTTAACTGACAACGCATGAACACTTAAAGAAAAACATTGTTCAGAGTAAGTTACTTGCAGCAAGGATGGCACTAGTATTAAATATAAAATATTAATTTACTTCAAGTGCACTTATCTCATTCACTGCAGTTTACTATTAGTTTATGAATAAAACAGAAGTTAGAATTCCATACTTCTACTCTGGTAAATTATACCTTTAATAAACCCCTGCAGATTGGAGTCTAAGTAAGAGTAATACTTAGAATGTGTTACCTGTTCAAACCACTATACAGACATTAACAAATTCATGCTCATCAACCATACAAAAGGGGGAGACAGGAAGGAGAAGTGAGTTGTTCAAGGTTACCCAGTGAATCAGTGACAGTTAGAATTAGAACTCTGGACCTCCTGATTCTCAACCCTGTGCTCATTCTTCCACATTGTTCATTCTAACATTGCCTTACTTAACTGTTAAGTAGGACAAACTTTCTCCCCCCTCTCTCTAAAACAAAATCAGCATAACACAATGGATGTCACACATCTAATTTTTATTATTTTTAGGATTAAATTAAACATTCACTTAAAACCAGGCTGAGGTGCTAAAGTTAGAAAATTATGTTTTTTTTAATAAAAGAAATAAGACACTTCACACTGTTTCTCTTCAGGTAATCATTGTGGCCCTCAGTTTCTATGATTTCACCCAGATTAGTTATATTTGTATCATAGTAATATCTAATCAAGGATCAGAGTCCCACCATGCTAAGTACTATAAACAGTGAAGACAAAGGGGTCCCTTCCCACATGTATCTGACAGCCTAGGTGAATGTCAAAAGTCAGTCCAAGAATGGTAAATTCATTAAAAGGTGAAAGAATGAGTCTTTGTACAGTGCTTAGCACAATAGGGGCTTTTAGGCACTATCTTAATATGAATAATAAATTATACCATCACCTAAGAAGTCATGCACGGAACATAGCTAATCAACAGAACTCAAACAGAGCAATGACCTTTACCAGTCCATCCACTGCCAGTCACACCCCACAGCAACTAACTCTTTGACCTGGCAGCTTGGTAGGAAGATGCAGCACCTTTCCTACTGGCTGATTACTTCAAGAATGAGTGCTGGCTATTCTGAAAAGGCACTTCCTCACTGACAGGCCTCAAGAGACACTAGGTGAAGGTAACATCCTACATAAATACTCCTGTGAAGTTTTAAGAGGCATAGCCCAAGTTTCAAGTCATTTTGTTTGTCAGACTGCCTGGACCTGCCAGGCAGTGTCTGTTTCTTTTTCTCTCTCATTATGTCTATTTTTCAACTGTAAGACCTCGGGAAACAAACTTGTTGTCTTACTTCTCTGCCAAACATAATGCATACAGATGGTGCTATGTAACGTAAGTTATTAATAATAATAATAATCATGTGCCATCAATTTGCCTAATTTTTGCAGCACTATGTCTTTTGACATATCAAGGTAACAGGACAGAATACTATCACCTCCACTGTGCATCCTTTGGGACCTTCCAGTGGCAATTCTAGTACTCATTGGCCTTGATATGGGCTGATATGGGATAATCCATTTATCCAACTCAGGCAGGTAATGGGTGAGATGCTTCATCTTCTAGTTGACTAGTTGCCTACTGCACGCGTGAACGGGTTATCTCTTTGGGCTAGGTAAGCACAATCCTCTACTTACATGAATCTTGGGGGAAAATATTCTTGAAAATCCAAGTGCAGAGTCTAAATTTTAATGCCTTCACACGTCATTTGGTTCAATATTCATTTTTTTGTTTTGCTGATGCACAAATGTTATTATTGTCAGGTGAAGTGTACAGGTACATTACCTTACTTGATAGGAACAGTGAGTAATAAAGCTTTACTCTGAAGTTTCTCATTTTTCTTTTGATTGTGGTAGCATTTCCAAGCTAGAACATCTCCCCAGCTCAAACTTTAAATACTACAGCCCTGATGCTTAGACTTAAAATCCAAGTGAACGATATGACCAGAGGGACTGCAGAGCAGTTGCTGTCTATCACAGCAATAATTTTCTAAAGGAAAATAAATGTATCCTACCTAGCAACAATTGCTGAGAATGGTGTGATTTGTAGAGACCATTCTGGATCACTGTACTGGACAACAGGCTACTGTTAGTCAAAAGGAAATGTATTCCTTTCCAATCTATCCTTTTATGATGAAACACTAACAGTTGATTTTTCTACACATAAAAATAGTGTATGCCATCTTCATCCAAGTGAAAACACAAGATGACAGTTATTTTAAATGATTTGTGTATCTAGCTCTCTAAATAGTTCATCTCCTACTGAGCTTATTCCTGACCTGATGGTTTTATCTTTCGATGATAATCCTTACCAAAAGCAATTATGACATTGTAGCTTTCAGTGGGGAACAAGCAGAAGATGAAGTTTAGCAACACGTTTTATTTGTTTAGATTTTTCAAGCATCAGTACGGAACTATTTACTTTTTTTTTAAGCCAGCCATATTATGTTTACACACATACATACAGATTTTAAACACAAATTGGTGTCAGAAAAATACAGAAAATCTGTATTGACTAAACAGAATGGTTTCCCAATCAAATGTTTTGCAAAATTATTTATGAATACACTATAGGCTCTTTAATAGAGAACATAACTATGAAATTGTGTGTAATGAATGTTCATAATGTGCAAACTCCAAAAACAAATACTAAAACAAATATTAAAACACTATTCTGAAACAACACTTGTGTTTACACTCACCTTTTGACACACACTGTTGTGCCCTATGGCAGGAGAATTAAAACCCTGAAAAAACTGTATCTGTTTCTTAGCCTTGTAACTTCCAATAGCTCAAGATAAGGGGCCAGATCTTGGCCCCTCAGTCTGATTTTCACTGCTGGAAAAACAGTCTTAACTAGCTGACTAGGGATTTTTCTAGTATAAGGAAAAACACAAATGGAATAGAACCAGAATTACATAACACACACTCTAGCATGGGGAGCATTTTAGTGGAATGACTGGGGAAAAGTGAGATGATAGGAGCACCACTGCCCTCCAGTGATGCCTAGACTCCAAAATGGCTGCCTGGCAGCTTGGCACAAAGTGTGTGAGAGAGACTGAAAGCTTCTTTGGGAAAATACATTTATACTGCACATAGTAAGTGCTTAATAAGGGGAAATTACTTAGTGGTAATGTGAGGTAAGACAGTCTCTTATTCCCCATCTTAAATAAAAGCACTAGTATGCTATAAGAGTCCATCTACCAGGAAGCAAGAAAGACGGTCAATCATCCTGTCCTACATCAGGAGAGGTTCTACTCACCTCTCTGAGGTTAGATACTTCCTCCTTGCCCTAAAAAGAGGGAAGAGAAGACTACAGAAAACCAAATTACCTTTAAATAAGTTTCACATGTTGAAAGTCATACCTTCAACAGCTCGCCTAGCAGTCAGGGATATGGTCTGGGTAAAGAATACCCTGTCAGTTACTGATAAGACTATCATCCTTGTCTGTGAGAGGAGATATACACAGGGAAAAGGGCAATATAGAAAATTATCTCTACCAGGGGAGAGAAAGAGGAAGGTGGCTTACAGGTGATTTGAGTTATGGGACAGAATTCACTGGAATTAGAATTTTTTTTGTCTCAAATTTTTTTTTTTTTTTTTGCTTTTATTTCTCACAAATAGCTGCTCCTTATTATGGGGGACAGGAGACTGTTACTTTTCTCACTGTTCCAACACCATATCCATGCTCTAAAAGCCAGCATGGAAATGCCACCTTACCTGTTGGGTGGGCCTCAAAGGAGACATCCAAAGATTCCTCCAGAAGGTGAATCATAGCATTTGCAACTCAGGTAATCTATTATTGCTCAGGTCCAAAGAACAACCTTGGACATCAACTCAAAGTGGGTACCTGTGATTTCCTGAGACTCTCAGAGAAGCATTCACCTAGTTGTCACAGAAATCAGGAGCAAAGCCACAGACTCAGTAGGAAGTGAAGACTTTTAATTAAGGGTACCACCTAAAGGATAATAGGGTGATATTTAATATCCATCATGGATTTGACGAGAACAAATCATGCCAAACCAACCTAATTTCCGTCTTTGACGGAGTTACTGGCCTAGTGGATGGGGGAAGCAGAGATTATATATCTTGAATTTAATAAGGCTTTTGACACAGTCCCACATGATACTCTCAAAAGCAAATTAGGGAAATGTGGTTTAGATGAAATTAGTATAAGGTGAGTGCACAACTGGTTGAAAGACCATATTCAAAAAGTAGCTATTGTGACAGGGTCAGGCCAGCTGGCTAAGGAAGAGTGATAGAAGGGAGATATATTAGCCCCAGGTTAAGTAGGTCCCTTTTCCCTGGGTAAGGTGACAGGGAAGGTTCCAGAATAATCAGGAACTTTCTGGAAACAATTAAGGCAGACAGGCTGATTAGAACACCTGCAGCCAATCAAGAAGCTGCTAGAATCAATTAAGGTAGGCTAATCAGGGCACCTGGGTTTAAAAAGGAGCTCACTTCAGTTTGTGTTGTGCGTGCGAGGAGCTGGGAGCAAGAGGTGCAAGAAGCTGAGAGTGAGAGGCGTACTACTGGAAGACTGAGAAGTACAAGCATTATCAGGCATCAGGAGGAAGGTTCTGTGGTGAGAATAAAGAAGGTGTTGGGAGGAGGCCATGGGGAAGTAGCCCAGGGAGTTGTAGCTGTCACGCAGCTATTACAGGAGCCACTGTAGACAGCTGCAATCCACAGGGCCCTGGGCTGGAACCCAGAGTAGAGTGCGGACCCAGGTTCTCCCTATCTCCCACAACTCCCTACTTGATACTGGAGGAGTTGACCTGGACTGTGGGTTCACAAAAATGGCCAAACTGAGGGCTGCCATGAATCTCCGAGGTGAGCAAATCCGCCAATAAGCGCAAAACCCACCAAGGTAGAGGAGGAACTTTGTCATACTATCAATAGTTCACCGTCAAACTTGGAGGACGTAATTAGTGGAGTCTAACAGGAATTTGTCCTAGGTCCAATACTAAACAATATTTTCATTAATTACTTGGATAATAGAGTGGAGAATACACTTATAAAATTTGCGGATAACACCTAGGTAGGAAGGGTTGCAAGCACTCTAGAAGACAGGATTAGAATTCAAAATGACCTTCATAAATTGGACAATTGGTCTGAAAACAATAAGATTCAATAGAAGAAATGCAATAAAGGCAAGTGCAAAATACTACACTTAGGAAGAAAAAGTTAAATGCACAAATGCAAAATGGGAATATATGGCGAGGCAGTAGTAACTGCTGAAAAGGGCCTGGAGGTTACAGTGGGTCACAAACTTCTAACAATATGATATAGTTGCAAAAAAAGCTAATATTCTGGGATATATTAACAGGTGTGTCGTGAGAGACAGGAAATAACTGTTCCATTCTACTCAGCACTGGGTAGGCCTCAGCTGGTGTACTATGTCCAGTTTGGAGCCCACACACTTTAAGATAAGGACAAACTGAAAAGAGTCCAGAGGAGAACAACAAAAATGATAAAAGGGTTAGGAAACCTAACCTATTAGGAAAGGTTAATACAACTGGGCGAGTTTAGTCTTGAGAAAAGAAGATGAAGGTGGACCTGATAAAAGCCTTCAAATACATTAAGGGCTGGTATAAAGAGGATGGAGATCTTTTGTCCTCCATGCCCTCTGAAGGTAGGACAAAAAGTAACGGGCTTAATCTGTAGCAAGGGAGATTTACGTAAGATATTAGGAAAAACATTCTAACTATAGGGCAATTTAGCACTGGAATACCAAAGGAGGTTGTGAAACCCCCTCTATTGAAGGTTTTTAAGAACGGATTAGACAAACATCTATCCGGGATGGTCTACGTTTACTTGGTCCTGTCTCAGCACAGTGGGATGGACTAGATGACCTCTCAAGGTCCCTTCCAGACCTACATTTCTATAAACCTATTTATCTTAACTTCTAACTACCTTGTCAGACTCCTCTCCTGGTTCACTACCTCCCAAACAGCTTCATTTAAGAGAACAGCCTTCCAGAAGAGTCTTTTTTAAGCTGATGGAAAAGGGAGATAGTAAGCTTCCAGACCTAAGAAGCTAAAAGTTCTATAGATCACAGCCTCAGTGGGTCAGTTAACTTAGAAGAATTCTCCCACTGATGGTGGCTCATCTGATGACTCATACAAATCCACAGTTTCATTCTAAGAGGGACAGCTATCCATCTGTTAGGCCTTTGAGCCAAGTCATGCATCTTAAATCAATGTGTATTTAAAGAAGGAGTAGCGGATAGGGAATAGAGATGGAGTGGAAATAGGTGATTGTGGGATCATCTCTTATATTCATCTGAAGTGTCCAAATGGCAACAATATAATTTTCTATAGCAGTTTCCAAATGGGATACATCTTGGGGGAGCTCAAAGGTGGGTTAAAGAACCTGTAAAGGTATTCAAAGGGGGAGGGACCAGGACTGAAGGAGATACTAGTGTTTGCTGCACAAAAGAAAACTTGTGCTGCAGAAAGCAAACCTGCTCCGAGAGCTAAGTGTACAGGCTGTGGGGAGGGTAAGTCTGAACATGCTGGAACAGGAATGTACTCAGTGCAGTTCTTGGGAGGAGTCTAAGCTAACCCCCAAAGGAATATGTCAGGCAGTAAAGGCAACATGAACAGCACAGATAGACAGCAAGTGAGGAAAGCAGACACAGAACAAATAGCAGGGAGGTGGGAGCAAGGGGGATGAGCTTTGTTATAGACAGGCACAAACTGTGCCTGCAAAGTGGCAGACTGAACAGCAGGAACCACACTGAAGGCTGAGAAGTAACACTGAGCCTGGAGAACCGGAAACCTGAAAAGCATTTTATTCGCCTGAAACAAAACAGGAACTTACCTGTTTTGTTACAGTTGTTCTTTGAGATTTGTTGCACTTGTCCATTCTACTTCAGTGCGTGCACATCAAGTCCACCACAGCCAAAGTGGCTGCTGGGGGGGCACATACGCCCTCCGTGTTCTCTTGCTGCTAGCAAAAGGTACAAAAGGATGGAGCTGCCTCAACCCCCTTCAATACCTTCTTGCTGGAATCCAGTGAAGAAAGGAAGGAGGGTGGGTCATGGAATGGACATGTGTAACACCAGGTAAGTATCCATTTTTTCTCTTCAAATGATTGCAAATGTCCATTCCACTTCAGGTGACTTGCAAGCAGTTCAAGATGAAGCAAGATTTCAGAATCTAACTGAACAAGGATTGCAATGCAACTCTCCCAAATCTAGCATTATCTCTTGAAGCTTGAGAGAGAGCATAATAAGCCGTGATAGTATGAACAGATGACCAAATTGCAGCCCTGCAAATGTCACTGATGAGTACCTGACCCAAGAAAGCAGCTGTCACAGCTTGTGCTCTTGTAGAATGTACTAAAACACTCTCTGATGTAGAAGCCGGAGCCATTTCATAACAGCAGAATATAGGGAGAAATGCAGGAGAAGAGACAGGTTGCTCCTTCATTCTATCAGAAAAGGAGATGAATAATTGAGAGGATACACAAAGCTGTTTAGTCATGTCCAGGTAAAAAGCTAATGCCCAGCAGATGTCTAAAGTATGAAGTCTCTTTAGGAGAGTGAGGCTTTGGAAAAAAAAGTTGGAAGTATGCAGTCTGATTTAGGTGAAAGTCAGTCACCTCCTTAGTGAGAAATGTAAGCTCTGGATGTAAACAGACTACCTTTATAGAATATGGGGAGTCAGTCTGCAGCTCTGTCACTCTCCTGGTGGTGGTAATAGTCGCCAGAAACTCTACTTATATCGAGAGATGAGAAGGCAAACAAGTAGCCAGAGGTTCAAAAGGCGGGGTGTCTGTTAGAGCTGACAAAACCAAATTTAGATCCCTAAAAGTTGTGGGGTCTGTTAAATGTGGGATGAGTCTGTCTAACCCCTTCAAAAATCAAAAAGATTTTGGGGTTGGGGGAAAAAAAGCTCTTCCTCCCCACCAGAGGATGGAATGCAGAAATGGCTGCCAAGGGAACTTTCAGAGATCTTTCACTTTTAGATGGATCATCCAGAATATATATATTGTTTGGAAGTCTGCAAAGGAGGAGTATCTTTCTGCTGGGACCATACAGAGAATCTTCTCCACTTCATCAAGTAAGTATAGCTGATGGATGGCTTTCTGCTATTTAAAGAAATGTTTTGAACCTCCAGGGAATACTCTGTTTCCTGAGGAGTTAACCATTAGGCATTCAAGCTGTGACATGGAGGCTAAGAGGACTGGGATGCATCATCTTGCTGTAGTTCTGTGATATTATGTCCAGGACATAAGGCAGGCTCAGTTGGATCAATAGGGTACTGAGGCTTTGTTAGAAACCAAAGAATTTTCACTTTTCCTGTTCCCTTTTCCTTCATCCCCTCCTATTCCCTCATAATCCAACTAGAAACAGCAAAGAACTGGAGAGACCTAAGCAAACTCCATACTGCCAGTCTTGGAGAAATCCGAAAGATCAAGAAAGTTACCTTAGGTGGAGTCTTGCCTTTTATAGAACAGGATAAGATTCACAGCCTATTTCCTCCTGCTTGATGAGAGGTAGTATCATAATATAGTGTAATAGCTAGTCTAGGATATATCTAGTGACATACATTGGACAAAAGATAATTTTGAACTAAGTTATTGACCATTTTATTGCAGTTATGAGAACATATACTATTTCTAAAGTTTTAATATGTCAGTAAGGTACTTCTAAGGAATGAATACACTAATAACAGAGTAATTGCAAAAATGCAATGCAGAAATCTATCTTCTGTTGTGCGACTATTGTTTTGGTGTGGATAAAATCAATTTAAAAACTAAAAAATTGATTTTAATTGGATTTATGTACATTAAATGCGAGGGTATTTTTTAAAATAAACCTGTTTAAAATTATACTTGAAATTCACAATCTGTGTGTTAAGGCCTAAAATAATTATAATCTATTAAAATAATTTAAATTAAACATTAATAATAATAATAAGCAGCATATATTTGTTGCCAGGTTTTAAAAGAAGTCAAACCACTGAACTAAACTCACTGGCTAAGCTCCTGGAACCAGAGTTTGTTGAAGGGCTAATTAACTTTTGACAACAGTGGCCTCTTCTGCAGGCGCAGAGAGAATTTTTTTTTCCCATTTCATATTCAATTTATTCAGCTAAATGTCTAGTTAAAGCAAAGTTAAGAAACCAATTTGGAGTTGAAAAAAGCAAGAAAGCTTATTTTCCTCTCCCAACATACGAATAGGTGTGAGAGGATGAGATCTATTAGCTCTAAAATCTTGACGAACATGGTGACCACACAATCAATTCAAGTCACTTACTACAGATATTTCCTTTGCTTAATAAATCATTTTTAAATGCAAAATGTTACGATAAATTTTATGATAAACATTTTTTTCTTCTGTATCCAGCACTTTTAAGGTAGTTTTAATTTTTAAAAATTAAATTGCTTTTGAGCATTTTTAATCAAATCTGAATTTCCATCCCACTCGAGCTTGACCCAAATTACAAATAAAAAAAATCTAGCAAATAAGAAATGCACTTTTTCACCATTTTCTATCATCACTAAAAATGTAAAAAACAACTTATTTATTCAGATTCTTAAAACTGCTTAAATAAGAGTGTATCCATATGGCATATTCACCAAGTTGGCAAAAAAAAAGCATCAAACTTAGTGTATTATATTTAGTTGCAATTCAACATATTTTAATAGCTAACAACCAATGAGAATCAATCTTTCTTCAGGAAAATATAAAGTACCAATGCAAAACATGATTAAAATCAATGATTTACATTGAGGTTTCCTGCTTGCTGATTTAAATCATTATTAAAATGGATGATTTAAATCAAAATATAAATCAAACCACCCTACACAAGAGTGATAAAAGTGTTGCAAAGGGAAAACAGCTTTGTTCTCTGTTCATGTAATATATCTCTCTCTCTTTTACAGAAATAAGACTTACATATATCTGGATCTTTACTTTTCTTTGTTTTGTTACTAAGAGTTATCTCAAATCTGTTGATATCAGGTGAAAGATCACTAGAGAAAAAATTAGAAAATCTTGATTAATACTGTACTCCTTTGGCGTTTTAATTAACTAAAAAGTTCAATTACACATTTTCTATTATTTTCTATTGTTTAGTTCCACCATCCAGAGAAAACTTTATTAGCCATACACTTGCTGTTATATTACATTAAACAAAAATATCTAGGATGCAACAGGAAAAACGTGTGGCTGAATGAAGGTTATGTATATGCAACCATCTAGTCAATTTTTTATAAGATAGAAATAAAAATTCAATTAATCATCATCAACACACTACCTATAAAGTATTAAGAAATATCAAGTTTTTAAATGTTATTATAATTCAAAAAGAGCAAGACTTACTCAAAGACAAATTCCTCTGACCATACAGGGTTCTGCCCTTCCCTGACATGCGTTTTTGCTACCTGGACACTGTTCAGGTAGATGTTACAATACGGATTAGTAAAGTGTTTTACTGGGAGAGTATGAGCTTCTTCAACATGTAAAATAAGGCTGCTGACCTGAAGAAAATATACAAGATTTAATCTTAACATAGAAGAGGGTGAATTTTTTCAGCTCTAAAAGCTTTCGTTTTAACATACAAGTGCCAGACACACACTAAAATTTGCTGATCAAACCTAGACAATTACTTAAATAAAGGAAAAACAAAGAATAGGAAATAGTCAAGGAATAATAGCAAATCATTGTCAAAAAGCAGTAACACAATAGCTTATTAGAGGGGTAGGTGGGGATAAATTTTAAAAAGAATCATTCTCAACCATTCAGATCACTTTGATTTTTTTTTCTTTTTCTTTTTCTCCCAATACATCATCTATTTTTTGTCCTTTATGGCCATAATATTTATTAGGCATTAGACTTACTTGTGCTGATTGCTACACCTGCATAGAGTCCTACTGAAGTAAACAGGATTCCAGATAAGCACTGGATTTTGCGCTAGCAGATCCAAATGTAAAATCCAGATCTTAGATTATAAATCCCTTGGAGCAGGGGCCATGGACAGCACCCAATGCTACTGGGGTCTAAGACCTGGTTGCCATCAGAATACAAACAATAACTCATAATTTCTTTCTTGAAACAAGTTTTATTTAAATACAAACTTTCTCCATTTTCCAAAGGGAGCAGTTCTATCTGCACTACAGATGCTCAAATTATAGCACCTTTTGATGGTCATACTATCTTTAAATTGTGCTCTCAGGGGACATTAGAAAATTTACTAAAATATCTGAAGTTTGAACTCCTCTCAGAGAACTTAGTTTGCATTCAGAATTATTTACAGTACTAATAAGCACCCTTTGCTTTAACCTTCATACTCGAAATCTATGGCCCAATCCAACTCCCATTGGTATCAGTGGGAATCCGATCAGATATTTATAGAGTATACATAGCCAACACCATAGTAGACCAGGACTGTGATCCATCTAAGTGCAGTATACCATCTGTAACAATAGCAGCTTCAGAAGGAGGTACAATAAACCTGGAAAAAAACGGTTACTCACCCTTTTTGTAACTGTTGTTCTTAGAGATGTGTTGCTCATATCTATTCCAGTTAGGTGTGCGCGTGTGCCGGATGCACGGCTGATGGAAACTTTTCCTTAGCAGCTACCTGTTGGGCTGGCTGTGGAGCCCCCTGGCGTGGCGCCGATATGGCGCTCTATATACGATCCTGCCAGCCCAACCCCACCTTCAATTCCTTCTTGCCAGCAACTCCTTCAGAGGGGAAGGGAGGGGGTGGGGAATGGAATAGATATGAGCAACACATCTCGAAGAACAATAGTTACAAAAAGGGTAACTGTTTTTTCTTCAAGCGCTTGCTCATATCAATTCCAGTTAGGTGACTTCCAAGCCTTACCTCGGAGGTGGGGTTGGAGTCAAGGTATAGCCGACCGAAGTACCACTCTGCCGAAGGCCGCATCGTCCCGAGATTCATGGACAATGGCGTAGTGCAACGTGAAGGTGTGCACTGAAGACCACGTGGCACCCTGCAGATTTCCTGGAGAGGTACATGGGCCAGGAAGGCTGTCGACAAGGCCTGCACCCTCATTTCGTGAGCTGTGATGGCAGGCAGCGGAACCTTCACCAAGTCATAACAAGCGCGGATACACGCCGTGATCTGGGAGGAGGTCTGCTGGGAAGAGACTGGCAAATCTTTCATCTGCTCTGCTAAGGCAACGAACAACTGGGTTGTTTTGTGGAACAGCTTTGTGCGGTCAATATAGAAAGCGAGCGCCCTCCTGACATCCAGTGAACGCAGTTGCTGTTCGTGGGGACTGTTGTGTGGTTTTGGGTAGAAAATTGGCAGGAAGATGTCCTAGCTAACATGGAAGTGGGACACCACTTTGGGAAGGAAGGCTGGATGAAGCTGAAGTTGCACTTTGTCCTTATGGAAGATAGTGTATGGAGGCTCAGACGTGAGGGCCTGCAGTTCAGACATGCGTCATTCCGAGGTGATAGCCACCAGAAAAGCGACCTTCCAAGAGAGGCAAAGAAGCGAACAACAAGCTAGAGGCTCGAAGGAAGGGCCCATAAGGTGGGAGAGGACTAGGTTGAGGTCCCAGGCCGGAATAGGGGGCTTCATCAGGGATGTATCTTTTCCAGACCTTGCAGGAAATGACGCACGATGGGGTGCATGAACACCGAGTGCCCGGAAACGCCTGGGTGAAACGCTGAGATGGCTGTGAGGTGGACCTTGATGGAACCGAATGCCAGATGCTGGTCCTTCAGGCACAGAAGATAATCTAGGATACAAGGGATGGGAGCCTGGAGTGGAAGTACCTGCCTTTGGGCACACCAGCTAGAGAACTTCTTCCATTTCGCCCTGTATGTGGCTCTAGCAGATGGCTTGCAGCTCTCCAGAAGCACCTGTCTCACCAGGTCCGAGCAGGCAAGCGCTGCCTGGTTCAGTCACGGATCCTCCAGGCCATGAGATGGAGCGACTGAAGGTCTGGGTGAAGGAGGCGACTATAATTTTGTGAAATGAGGTCAGGCAGCCGTACCAGTGACCGGACCGAAAAGTCCACAGGGGTGGGGTACCAGCACTGGCGAGGCCAAGCTGGGGCCACCAGTATGACTTCTGCTTTGTCCCTGCGGACCTTGAGAAGCACCTTATGGATAAGCGGGAATGACGGGAAGGCGTACAGCAGACGACCGGACCATGGAATCATGAACGCATCTGCGATCGAGCCTGGGCTGTGGCCCCTGAAGGAGCAGAAGGTTGGACACTTCCTGTTGACCCAAGTGACGAACAGATCAATTCGGGGAAACCCGGGACTGGATGACGTCCGGATGAATTGACCACTCGTGTGTGAGGAAACATCTGCTCAAGCTGTCCGCCAGCACGTTCTGAACTCCTGGCAGGTACAAAGCCTGAAGAAGGATGGAGTGGGATAGACAAAATTTCCACAGCAGGAGGGCTTCCTGGCAGAGAGGAGACAATCAGGCTCCACTTGTCCGTTTATATAAAACATGGCTGTGGTATTGTTCATCAGTACTGCAACACAGTGGCCCTGCAAGGCAGAGAGAAACGCTTGGCAGGCGAGGCGGACCGCCCTGAATTCTTTGATGTTGATATGCAGAGCCAGTTCCTCTACCTGCCACAAGCCCTGAGTTGTCAGGCTCCTGAGATGCACTCTTCAGCCCAACACGTCTGCATCCATTACCAGAGTTAAAGTGGATTGGGGAGGGTGAAAAGGAACCCCAGCGTCTACCATGTGGGGATCTAGCCACCCATGTAGGAAATCGAGGGTGTGCCTCGGGACGGTCAGCACCATGTCCAGACTGTCGCGGCTTGGGCGGTACACAGACGCAAGCCACGTTTGCAGAGGCCTGAGTCATAACCTGGCATGTTGAACCACTTAAGTGCAGGACGCCATATGGCCCAGCAGCCTGAGACACTGCCTCACCATGGTGGTGGGAAAGCTGCAAAGGTTGCTGATTAACTGCAAAAGGGCCAGGCACCTCATCTCTGGCAGGAAGACTCTTGCTTGATTCGTATCCAGAACTGCCCCAATGAACTCTATTCTTTGAGTCGGGGTGAGGACGGATTTGCTGACGTTGAGAATGATACCTGAGCAATCGAATGTGTCTCTGACCATTTGCACCTGCGACTCCACCTGCTGGCGGGAGCGGCCCCAAAGCAGCCAGTCGTCCAGGTAAGGGTAGACATGCACATGGTGGTGGCGAAGAAAGGCTGCCACCACTGCCATGCACTTGGTGAGGATAAGAGGAGCTGTGCACAGCCTGAATGGGAGGGCCATGAACTGATAATGTACCTTGTTCATCAGGGGAGCAATGTACGGGACAGGCTGCTGGGGAGACTTTGCCTGTGCCTGATTCTTACGGGCAGCCGGTGAATGAGAGCGGTGCAGGAGAACGCTTCTGTGGCCCGGGAGACTGCCAGCCCCTGGGTAGGCATGCCGAGTCCTTTTTCGGTACCGCGGTCGGCACTGCCGGAGGAGCGCTTCGCAGCTAGGTGCTAGGGGCCAGGTTCTGCTGCAGACAGAGGGCTTACTCCATATGGAGTTGTTTTAATCAAATGTTCCTCTTTCCTCGTGTGAGGCTCGAAGGCCTTGCAGATCTTGCACTTGTCCAACTGATGGGCTTCTCCCGGACACCGGAGGCAGGATTCATGGGGGTTGCCCATGGGCATAGGCTTGGCACAGGAGCTACAGGCTTTAAGGCCTGGGACGGCACGCTCCGGAGCACCTCGTGGCATGTGTTGGAGGGGAATTCCTCCCAACTGCTAAAGACTACAATTAACAACTAAGAGAGAATGATTAACTAGAAGAGCTAGGGATTACTGGGACACTTGCCAGCAAGAGACCACTGTTCCAACAACCATCACTGGCGGTAAGGAGGAACTGAAGGGGGGGTCGGGCCAGCAGGGTCGTACATAGAGTGCCATGTCGGTGCCACTCCAAGGGGCTCCACAGCCTGCGCGACGGGTAGCTGCTAGGGAGAAGTTTCCGATAGCCGTGCATGCAGTGTGGGCGCACACCTAACTGGAATTGATATAAGCAAGCAGGCGAAGAAGAACAAACAATTATGGAATAACAGGCCCATAGGAAAATTTCTTCTTAATTTCAGAGGATGGCTTAAGCCAAGGAACAGGTATTCAATGAATGCTACTATGCTCTTGACTTCATTGATATCTTGTAGCAGTGAATTCCACATATTCATTATTTGTGGTATAAACGGTATTTCTTTTTCAGTTCTAAATTAACTGTTTTTCAATTTCATCAATTTTTTCATTTTCTCAGATTGTGAGTGATGCTAACTGGCAGAGAGAAATGGTAAATGGAAGTTGCTGATCTATGATTTCTATACTTTTTATTCTGTATACTTTTATCATGCCCCCCCCCAACTTACTTGTCTCCTCTATAAACAGTCCCATTTTTTTCCACATACTTTATATGTAAGTTTTTTTCTCTAAACATTCCTCTGTCACCTCTCTTGGACTCTCCCTCCCCTGTTTATTTCTGATATACTATTTATCTTTTTTGAAATAAGGTAACCAGAACTAAACACAGTATTCTAGGTAAGTACCACTAACGTACAAAATAGCATACTATTTTTAGGGAAGTTTTTGTCTATTCCTTATGCATCCTAACATTTTCATTGCTTTTTTTTGTTGCTACTGAATAACGTTGGCCATGCCTTTTTCAGTTACAGTTAATTTAGAGCTCATGACGAGTAGTTCAAATTATTCCTTCTAATGTGCATTACTTTGCATTTGACAGCACTGAATTTTATTTGCTATAATGTTGTCGATTTACCTAGCTTAGTTAGGTCCTGCAAAAGTACCTCAATATTCTCTGAGCTTAACGAATACACAATTTTGTGTTGCCTGAAAATGTTGCCACCTCACTGCTCACCTCCTTTTTTTCCCTACCGCACCCAGATAATTACAATATTCAACACCACCATTCCTAATACAGAACCTTGTGGCACCTGACTGCCAACCTTCAGTAGTCAAGAAAATTAACATGCCTATTCTTTGTTCTCCATCTCTGAGCCAATTTCTTGCCCATGACAGTATTCTCATCCAATGAATGAAATGAATTAAGATGAAAAAAAGACTATTTTCACTCATTTTGTACTTGTCTCAAAGCTCAAGAGAACAGAAGTATTAGTGGCAGATGGCTGCCTTCTAGACTTAACATTTAAAAGCAAATGGCAAACACAAGAAGTACCTACAAGTCACTTTTGAAAATGGGACTTATGCACTTCTGAAAATTTTACCCAACTTTATCTGGTGATCAGACCTTAGCGCCGAGCAACAAACCTGAAGCCTGCCCATAAAGTGTTTTATTCTATTATATATGGAAGCTTCAACCAATTCTTGAAGAATAAATTATTACAGCAGGTTTAACAAAATATTGCATCACGTACATATACACACATACATATAGATATATAATTCTTCATTTACAAAGGTCTCAAAGTAAAACACTGAGATTGACCAATATAGTTTTAGAAAAACTACAATATCTAAGCAATTTCACCTGACGTAGCCGTTTATTAGATGTCCCAGGACTGGTTTTCCGTAAATTGCAAAACGTCTGCAGAGCTTTCATCCAGTCCTATAAAAGACACAAGATTTCAAACCAAATGAAGTCTGATCATTCTTCTCAAAGAATGGTCGATATAAGTCTGACAAATTGTCTAACTATTCAAATATTTAATTTAGTCAATTTCTTGTTTTCACATATTATGTTTTAAAAGTTATATGTAGTATTCCAAAATTGCTTACTTTGGAATGAAAGCTACATTTATATCCTTCATTATCTGAACTGCATAAAGCATTTTCAAAATCAGGAGGATTTTCCCTTTTAGATATACCAAGCATTAATAATAGATACATAGTGTGACCTTTACCAATTTTCCACTCTAATCGTACTGTATTAAATTACACACCGTATTTAGAATAAAGCAAAACATGATTGCTTCTGAGTAAATAAAACCCACATGCCAAGTATAGTGCTCTAATTCTGACCCTCCCCCCCAGTATTTCAGTTTTGCAGACTCATTTCTAGCTGTAAATACTGCAAACACAAAAAGAAGTTGATTGAAGAAAAAGAGTGAAGGAAACATCCGCAGCTTCCTGTTCATCTGACTCTGGCTGCTCAACCATAAAAGTTGCCCTAAAGAGGCAAACAGGGATTCCCTTTTCAGAGGGATATCTATGGGAGGTATAAAGCCACCACAGTTGGCTCTACACCACATGTTCCTGGTCTCCCTCAGAGAGGGGTGCTAGAGAGGGCAGTCATCACCAGCCTAATGGCCCTTCAGGATATGCCTACACAGGGATAAAAGTGCCATGGCTGGCTTGGGTCAGCTGGCTCAGGCTGTGGGGCTAAAAATTACTGTGTAGACATTTGGGCTTGGGCTGAAGCCCAAGCTCGGGGACACTCCTCCCTCATAAGGTCCCAGAATCTGGGCCCAAATATCTACACAGCAATTTTTCAGCCCCTGAACATGAGTTTCGCGAGCCTGGGCCAGCCATGGGTTTTTTTTATCTCTGTGTAGACATACCCTGCAAGGGGCAAGAGTTGGAGAAGCCCTCAGACTGCTCTAACTTGTGCTGGGGACTAGTTTGGTTCCCTGACAGTCCAAGGATTGCAAGTGAAATGTGTGCTGGCCTTTGTGTCCCATCTCCTCAATCTGTAATGAACTCTGTTCCAGTGCAGCTAGGGATTTAACCTTTAGACTAGCAGTCAATCTGCATAATTAGATATCACAAGTAGATATTTGTTAGCAACATCTCAGTGCTATACAATGCTGCCATTAAAAAGGCTGGTTCAGTTTTTTTACCCTTTGATTATTTTTCATATGTTTAAAATATTGACACATAATATGGGCAGAACTAATTGTCATAATACTCATTTTAAAGTACACTGCAGCTGTTCTCAAGTAAACAAGTTTGCTAATCACTTTCTTTTCTTGTAAAAAACGTTCCATAATGCAAAAAACTTTCAGACTACAGCTCCATAGGAAGATGTAATAACTTTCTCATTGTAGGTAGAGTCAACCACAGCTGCCCAAATACCTTAACAAATTATTATATCCATTTCTGTGGGGGTAAAGAGGGCATATAATTTACCTTTACTTTTCTAGATCCATTAAATACAGCACTTCAGTCCTTTCCCAGTCATAGGAGAACCTCTCCAACTTCAGTGCCACAACATACATTCTACTCATCATGCCAATGGCCATTGTGGTCAAGATTGGAGATGGAAATTTGCATGTGGCTAGAATTCATTTTATTCACAAAGCATCTTTCTAAAGATTACTATTCTTAATTTTATATCATATCCACATATATAAATAAGAGAACTTTGGAAACTGCTGAAAAGGAAAATTAATTTCTTAGTCCTACAAGTAAACGCCCTTTTCCAAGGTAAATTACAGATGTTAAAATCATAAACACTGCAGCTGAATAAAGTGGGATGGGAAAGAGGTAGTGGAGAACCACCATAAAGTGTTATGATTTTACTTGTTTGCTTAGCAGGTTCTTCTAAGGTCAGCATACTTTTAAAATAATTTCTTTTCATCTTTAGCCCAAATACCGTCATGTCTTAGTACTTCAAGAAAATTATGGGCAAAAGCAATAAAATATTAAAAAATTATATGTCACTGTTATAGTAGACTTGTTAGTACAACTATAATTAAGATGATAAAAATTTACATTATAGTCCAATTTTCACACGTTCATGGTTTTAAAAAAATCATATTTTGAGGTAAATTTATTTCTTAAGGAAAACTGATCATCTTGCTTACTCAGGACTATATTGCATACAAAATAATAAATTAAGATCCCCCCAACTCTAGCTAAAGCAAGACATTTTTTGTTTGCTGTTGTGTTTTCTTTCTGAGCCAGGCTGAAAGACGTCATGGCTCCAATGTAGCTTTGGACACAGAAACATGGTGTAATAGTATATGTGCCTTAAAATGGCAGTACACATGATTTTGTTTCCTTTTCTTTCCCTTCACAGTTACCTGCTGCTACAGTCAAGGCCACATTTGTATACTGTATATTTGTACATGTATATAAGCTCCAATTCAGCAAAGCACTTAAGAACATGTTCAAGTGCTTTGCTGAACTGGGCTATAGCAGCTATTTTCAATTGAAAGTGTATTTATAAACTGATGTTGCTAACGTTGTGCTGAGTGGAGGGAAAGCATGATTGGGAGGTAAGAGGAAATGTTATGGGACATGAGTCTAGAAGAGGGTGAATAGAAATGGGATAGGGATCCGTGAGAGACAAACTATCGGGACGCATGAAGAGCCATGCTCCCCAATCTTGACATATGGAAGCTCTGTGAGACTGGGGATTGAGGGAGGAATAGAAGAAAGAGGAAAACAGGTGAGGCAGAGAGGAAGGAATGAATGAAGATGCAGGAGACTGTGGTCCAGGGAGGTTCTGGATGAATGAAGGAATAGGAAAGGAACAGGGAAATGGAGTTGTAGTCTTATATAAAACTTTAAATGCTTACAGTTTTCTCTATGTAAGACTTTAAATTGTCCAGTGTAGAGAAAAGCCTCTTCCCTCTCCTCCACCATCCACTACATCCCTATCTCTCATGCAGATATACCTCTTCTCCTATGAACATGCTAAATTCTGCCGGAGACTCTACTTTGGCATATCTTATAAGCTCTGCCACAGCAGACCTCCCCTCTTACAGACCTTTCGTGTCAACTTGACAAACTTTTGTTACTCATTTAAAAAAAGTTAACAGGTAAACTCAAACAAAAATTTTAGTTAAAAGAGTTGAAGTTACAAATGTATTTATGAAGTTCAACTAATCCCCCCGCCCAACTGCCTTATTTAAAAAGAATTGCATTTAAAAAAAAATGTCTGAAAATGAACTAAAGGATTGCATCTGCTCCCTAATGTCATATTGTCCTTCCTCACTCACTCACATCTCACTCACCAAACTTTAACTCTGCCCCCTAAAGTTTGTAAAAACTACAGATAGGTCAAGTAACAAACTACTAAGAGATTATAAAATGCCATTTCCAATACAGTATAACATTAACATATAATAATACAACATTACCCACTACAATAACTGACATGTCAGTTGCCACACAAAACAGTTAAAAATAAACATCTCATTGTCAATATTTTTTTACGACAAATAAGTACATTCACACTTACATTACATACATGCAATGTGCATGTGTATATACACTTATTTCCAAATTGTAAATGTATGTAGAGATTGCAAGTTTTAATACACACAGCAAGTATGGAAATGTGTACTTAAGATCTCATTAAATGCACACTGAAGTCAACAGTAGGAAGTCCAGTGAGTTCAGCAGGCATTGGATCAGGTCTTTAGCCTGCAAAACAGCAATGCATCAGTTGCTCCTTGGCTGGAGGGTGTATGTTCAGTCTAGAGGGTTCTAAATATGACGTTTACTAATCAGATTGATGGATACCAGAAAGCTTAACCCAACAGTGCCTGTCAGGACTGGGATTCTTTTTCTCTTCACTTCTTTAAACACCTCTGGTAGTTAAATGCAATAACTAGCTATATTAATGCAATGTTAAAGTAGTATCCAACCTTCCAGCTATATTTTATTTATATACATATACACACACAAAAGTTAGGAAATAATAAATTTAAGATAAAAGAGCAACTCTGATCTGTTGCATGGATGCCTTACAGTAGTGTATTTAATTACATTATGATACTATTTCTCATTTTTTCTACAAGGTTAGATATGCACACGTAGCATGATGTAGTACTGTGCATGTAAGAAAAGGGAATAAAAATCTTTCCAGGAAGTATATAGTGAAACTTCAGCTGAAACATAGTAAAAAGAGTGAAATATTATAGATTCACATATGTAGATTTTAATTTGAACTCTTGAAAATTATTATCACTAGTAGTTTTATTTACCGCAAGCCATACTACTGATACTTAATACTATTAGGTACTTAACATTTTGAGAAAGTTTACAGTTTATTGAAAGTGTCAGGTGTTCTTGGTAAGTCAAATATATTAAGTTTCAATTTGATTGTGTGCAACTATAGAATTCTAACCCATTTTCAAGTGACATTGGAGAAAGGGAATTTTGTGATGTTTCAAAGAAAGTATCTAATCCACTGAATGAATGTTCCTAGATATACTATACATGTGGTGACAAAATATGTAAAGTTAATAAAAACTTGCCTAAAATACAACATAAAACTGAACTTTTTCTATTAGAAAAAGAAGCATCTCTTGCAACCTTGTCTTTTGGTGAACAGCACTGAAGGAGACAGGGATAGAAAGTTGAAATTTGCCAAGATAGCTATACTCATTTAATAGAAATACATCTGAGGTTTATGAGGAAGATTGGATTTGATCTGGTCAAGCCAGGTCTTTGAGAACAGTACTTTGCATATGTGCAGTACAAGTAATATAACTTCTAGAAAGAAAAGGAGTACTTTTGAGCACCTTGTAGCTCACGAAAGCTTATGCTCAAATAAATTGGTTAGTCTCTAAGGTGCCACAAGTACTCCTTTTCTTTTTGTGAATACAGACTAACACGGCTGTTACTCTGAAACATAACTTCTAGAATAATTTACCTAGGTTTATAGTAAAAGTAGACTACATTTATGTATACTGGAATTGAGGCAGGCTCCTCAGAAGCCCTTACCCTGTGTGTGCATCTTGTATATACAGTTTATTTCATGGTCCCTTTAATTTCTGGAATACACATTGTAGTAGATAATACAACAACATGATGTAATGTTCATCGTAGGTTGTAGAAAATGCTGTTTGACAATATCACCTTTGAGACAAATTATCTTTGACAAAATTATCTTTGAGAAACAGTATGTGGTATTACAATTAAAGGCTATGTGCCAAATTCTGCTTGTTACTCTAGTGCAAATTCATGGAAATCAATGGGATTGTACCTCTGTAGCAGAAGAATTTGGTCTTCACACAGTATACACACATATAAAAGGGCAGAGTAATGTTTCTGTGTGTAAACTTAATTTTGATATTTCCTGACTTGAGGGCTTAACTGTACAACATGAATGCTCTCGATAGTTTTATTGACAGAAGTATAATTTCATGGCTCTGATAATACATCTGTTGCATCAGGAGTTATCAAATAATTGCATTGGCTCAAAGGGCTGTCTAACCTAAAATATGCCCTCCACAATGGATTTTATTCTGGCAACCATAAGAACAGTTGGTCAGCCAGTCCAGCATGAGTATCATGATACTACCCTACAGTAGAGAAGCTTATGCACAAGGCAGCTTATTTTGAAGCACATTTAATGAAAGTCTATATAAAATAGATTTTAAGGTCATTCCATACTTTGTCAAAATTTAGGGTTAGGGTTTTTTTGCCTTTTTAGACTTGTTAGCATTATTGTAGGATATGAATATGGAAAAATATTTTAAAATGGTGCAAGAATAACAATAAATAAAAACAAAGTTAACTGCCACAGCGCTATAAGGAAGAGTACACATAATAGGGTTTTGAATCACACTAAATTAAAGAAAGTAAACAGAAAAACTGTATAAAGTACATCGCTGCTGGCAGCAGTAATTAATTCTGTTGCAGAGTTGATTTCACTTTTTGAAGGGTGACTAGGGGGTGAGGAGTGACAGACCCATATTTTGGAGACTGAGATAAGAGTCCCCCTTTACCTTCCCTAAGCCTCACTTGTCACCTCTTTTCTCTCCCTTTGGTGCATTAATTCCTGGCTCCCAGGCATTATCCTTGAAAGGCCAAGAGAGGAGACAATGGCTCTGTCCTACTGCTACTACCTCTTTCTGTTATCTCTGAGACAACCTGCAGCACTGGGGAATCAGAGAAAACACACACCTGGCATTACAGGGATAGCAGTATTTCATGAGAACTAGAAGGAACCCCCCACCACACACAAACAAGAAGGGCTGGGGTGGGGAGAAGAGGGCCAGCACTCAAGTCTTTTCCCACCAAGCGGAGCTGCTTTTCTGAACTCAAGGGAAAGGACGTGAGTATGAAGGTGCTAACCCCAAGGCAGAGATGGGGTGAAGATTCTGATTCTGCAATAAGAACCATACCCTGTGCCCACAAAATTCTCAATGTAGAATCCAGGCCTAAGTCTGTAAGGAAACTATTGACCCATGGGTTTGAAAAGTTACTACAATGGACAGGGCTTCAAAAAGCTCTATATACCGGTCACTATCTACATGTAGCATACTTGTTTCCTACCACAAACCTTAATTCAAAACACGCATAGCTTATTTAAAAATTTGCTTTCTTTTATATGCCTAAGCCTCTTACCTGTGCTTGTTCTGGAGTTTCTCCTGCGAAGTAAAAGATGTAATGCTCTTCACTAAAGTGCTGAACTACTATCTGAAAACAGTTTGGCCTTTAAAAAAAAAAAAAAAAAATCAAACAAGAGTTTTAGTAACAAAGAGTAACATCTTCACACTACTGACTTACTGCTTTGCTTGCTGATCTCTGGCAAAATACAAATATTTTTTGGAAAATCTGAGCCAACGCAGTTCAGTTGTTTGAATACAAACAGCATTAAAAACACAATCATTTTTTCTTCAAAAAATTTCCATTTTTTTGTACAGCTGTAGCATTGCAGTGTGTGGGAATAGGAAGCTGAATTTTCACAGAGATAGAAGAAAAATACCTTTTGAGCATTCAAGTGAAAACATGTTTTGATTTCACTGAGTTATGAGCCTTTAAAAAAAATCGTACTTCACCTGCATGCAGTACAACTAATATGTTTTAAAACATTTAAGGAACCTTTAGGACAAAGATAGACTGCACTGCACATGCAGGTAGGAATGACTTTGCTATATAGCACAAAATGTGGAGATGTCATCTTGTAAGGTAAAAGAAGATGTGGAACTGTCCCTATGGACATTTCAATGCTGCATGAGATATCGTGCCATGTTGGTGTCTAGTCAAGTAGTTCCATATTATGGAATTTCTTTTCTCTTTCAAAAGTCTTATGAAGTTATGTTAGGCAAGAAAAAGCTAAGTTGCATGTACAGCCTTTACTCTGATGTTACAGTACATGCACATCAATTCAATACAATTTACGTATATGACTACACACACATTCTCAATTATAGTATCATACAACTTTTTTGACAGCTTTAAATACACCCGAACAAACTTCTTTGTTCTTGTATATTTACACTATCTTCTTTGTCACAATGGTCCAGTTTTTCTCTGATAGCAAATAACTTGCTATTAAAAGTCTATTTAAAGAATGCGTTTAATAATTTAGGCAAAATGGTAACCTGACCCTACTCTGCCCTCTACCCCATCTCATGTGTGGTCACATAGCTGCTACTCCATTTGTGGCTGAAGTGCCAGGGTTCCAGGTTGCAAAAAATCCCTTATTTTAATGGATTATGTTATGGTTATGTATTTATTCTTATTTGGTGTAAGCAACAAGTTACAACACAAAATTGTTTTTGAACACATTTTTAATAACTAATTAACAAAAAAGATGCTAAGAATCATTTCTTGCTATTTACAAATTCAATTTAAAAATCCCACCCACAATTCTTAACTTTTTTACTACTGGCCACCACTATGATCACCACGACCTCCTGTGAGTAGCAGCCTCTGAACACAAATATTTCGCTAGGCCTGTACTAGGTATCTGACGCAGTACTGCATGTGTTCTCTGCATCATGTACCTGGTATGTTAAAACAAAAGCAAAGCTGATTGTTATTCTTAATCTCTTCCTAGTGGTTATCATCTTTCCCAAAAATGGTTTCTATCAATTTTTGCTTATGAATTAGCTTTCATTCTGCTTCAATATTGGTTTAACATCAAAAGAGCTTTTCTACTTGAAAATTAAAAATCAATGGACTAGTTTTTAACTATTTTAATTTTCAGCTGATGTCTGAACAAAAGAGGGCTCATTTCGTTGCAATTTCAACAACGTTTGGTCTCTATCCAAAATTTTATAATATGACAGACGTTATTCTATTACCATTTTAATGAATGCAGTGTGCTCCATTTTTGATGGGTGGAACACACAGTGTACTCAATGTTGAGTTAATATATTAATCTAAAAGCCTGAGTGGTTATCCTGCCTATTACTTCACACTAGAAACTTCTGATACTTTAAGAGTTCTAAAATTTCCAACACGTTTAATTTATTGCCCTGTTGAAAGAGAAATATATGGAAATAAACGAAGTTATATACTTATAAAACTATAATATTCAAACAGTGTACAACTGCAGACATGGGAACTAAAAGCTACTATCTTACCTGCCAAACAGACTGTCATGAACTCCATAGACGGAACACACACTGAGATCTATTAAACCTTTGGGCTTTGTGGCTCGCTTTTCACTTTCAAAATAAATAAGCTGGGCGTCATTCCCCTCTAAAATAAAGTACAAATTCTTCCATCGCTTTCCTTTGCCTGGAGAAAAAACAAACAAAAAAGCAGTTAGAAGTCCTGTTAACATATTGTAATCTTTTGCAGAATTTTTCCTAAGTCTTAATGAACACTACAGTTAAAAATTGAAGAGGACAAAGTTGCTTTGCCAGATTTCAAAACAGAACAATAAGCAGTTTAAACATTTAGTACAAACTTTTCTTGGAAATGAAGTTAGTGTATCTTAGTACAGGAAAAGCTCTGTTATTTGGCATGTTGGGGGAATGAGGAGTGCCGGTTAGTCAAAAATCCGGTTAACTAAGAGTTATACTTACCAATGGAGGGAGGGAGTTTGGGTGTGGGAAGGGGCTCAGCATTGGGGTGCGGGAGGGGGTGAGGGGCACAGGCTCTGGGAGGGAGTTTGGGTTGGGGGGGGGGCTCAGGGCAGAGGGTTTGGGCATTGGAGGAGTTTCAGGGTGCTGGATCCAGGCGGTGCTCACCTCTGGCAGCTTCCCGCAAGCGGTGACATGTGTCTGGTGCTCCTAAGCAGGGGTGCAGCGAGGCAGCTCTGCACGCTGCCTCCGCCTGCAGGCACTGCCCCCACAGCTGCCACTGGTCAAGGTTCCCAGCCAATTGGAGCTGCAGAGCCAGCGCTCAGGGCAGGGTAGGGGCAGGGCATGGAGCCCCTGTGGCCGTTCCTCTGCCTAGGAGCAGCAAGGCTGTGTCGCCACTTCCGGGGAGCCACGAAGAGACAGGTAGGGAGCCTGCCGGCCCCGCATTAACCAGATTTTTAAATTGCCCGATCAGTGGTGCTGACCGGAGCCACCAGGGTCCCTTTTTGGCCTGGTGTTCCAGTTGAAAACCAGACACTTGGAAATTCTATTGAAGATTTGTATTGGGAGATATCAGAAATGTCAGTTTTAGAGCTTTCCGATTGGTAAAGTGCCAGATAACACAGATTTTACAGTTACAGTCTGTATCTAAAAGGGCTCAAATTTGCACAATAGTAAATCTAAATCTCCACTTTTGGTCCCAATCATGTAATCAGATATGTTCAAATTGACCCCTGTGCAGTTTCAGAGACTTCAATGGGACTCAGCAAAGCCATAAGGGCTGCCTGCATAAAGTCCCATACATGTCAATGGACAAAGAGGTCCATGTTTCAAGATACGATTAGATCTGAACAGTTTGCAAACTAAGGCACTGTCCCTGCAAACAATTCAATTTAATGCGTGCTTTGATTGAAAATACATAATAAAGATAAATAAAGTACTGGACTCTGGACACACTACAAGTATTCAGAAACTGGGTATTATATTACGTAGCTTGCTCCATGAAGTGCTGTTTGCAGCAAAGGTCTCTGAAAAGCTGCATTATTTTCTTGAGAAAATAGAAACTTCACCTCTTTAATTTGTCCTTCATCAAGGCACAAAAGACAGCACATGTGGGGGTGTGATGTGAGTGTACACAGGGGAACCAAAGCTTAACAAGCAGCTCTGGGCTCACAAGGCCCCACGCAGCCGCACCTGCTAGACATGCTTGCAATGGAGGTGAAGTTCAAAACGGAAGGGTCCAGCTCAGTCAGGGCAGACAGTGCAAGGGAACAGTCCTACACTGATAACTCCTGCAAAGGCTGCAGGATCCCCACACCACCTGGACCAGAACCTGCTGCAGGCCCCCATGAAGAACAGGAACCGAGAGTTGCAATTGAAGGAGAAGAGCCTCTGGACTACTGTCAGCGAGAACTCCCCCAAGAGTTCATAAGCCGACCCCGTTTGTGATTTTCGAGGGGGCTGAGAACATAGTAGCAAATGACCAAGGAGAAAGATTGGTAGTGTTTGCCCTCTAGGCCGCAAAGCCAACTGGCCAGTCATAGGGAACTGGGCTGGAACCCGGTGAAGCAGGGAAGGCTAGGGTTCCCCGACCACAGGCCAGCACAGGCTGGGCGGATCGGCCATGGATTCTTGCCACTTAGCGACACTGCTGGGCTCAGACGTCAAACCCCACAACAGGAACAGACACCCCATATGACACACAGCTCTTAAAGTCTGGATATCTCTGGTACCTAGCACAGAACGGACTAAAATTTGAAACAGCAAAAAAAAAAAAAAAAGAAAAAAAAAAAAAAAAAAGGACCCAATAAATAGGTTTTCTAACTAATAATTGACTATTTACAAGGTAGGAAGAGAGATAACTAGCTAACTATGTACAAGAAACAGAAAAAACTCTGTATTCCTATTTATCCATCCAGGGATCACAATAGCCCTTTTGGCCACAGCATCACACTCAGAGCTCATGTTTAGCTGATTATCCACTGTGATCCCCAAATCTTTTTTCAGATTCCCTGCCTTCCCAGCATAAAGTCCCCTATGCTGTACACACAGTCTGCTTTCTTCAAGTAATTCTGAAGAAGTTATCAAAATATAAGAATGTAATTTAATTTTCAGGAGACTGCTTTATACTTAGAAGTAAAATGTTCTTACTTTTTTTCAGAAGATACCCTTTTTTGACAATATTTTTATAAAAAGCATCCTTTGTTTTTCGACGAATTGTATTATAGATTTCTTTTCCATCCACTGTATCATTAAGCACTTGTTCTTGATGCTGGTAAAGAAAAATAACAGCCATCAGTATTTTTCAGTTCGGAAATATCAGATTGATTATAATGCTGCAAATGGAAATATTCTTACCAATGTTTTTTATTTTCAAATATCTCTTGTAATCTTATGCTCTTTAATAAAAGGACTGATCAGTTTTCAGGATGTCATTTTTAACATTCCGTCTGTAACTTTTCCTACATTTATAGCACATCACATTTGGCTAGTGTGGAATAGTTTATGTGGTCAGACAATTATTCTGAAAGATGGAAAATAAAAATTGACCTGCTCCTACTTGCTAAGGAACACACATGGAGTGTGTCTGTCTCATTATGTATGTATAGAGAAATAGAAAGAATGATACACAGTTTAGTTATTTCCTATACAGAGAATGTTTTCTCAAAGTTTACATTAGATAACATTTTAAAACTTTTTCATTACTGCACATATTTTATTAAGGACATTGTGTCTCAGTACTTCAGGAAGAAATCTAAAGAAGCCTAGCGGTGAAAAAACAGGGTGCACAAGTCAAAATTAAAAAGCCTCAACAGGTCTGGATGAGGAAGATTGCACAGTTCTTCTCCACAATACATCTGCTTCAAAATACAGCTATTTTGACCCTCGCTCTCATTAATGCTCATCACAGAAAATAAGGAAACTTAAATGCAGGGGTAAATGAAAGCAGATGTGAGACTAGGATAGTGCAGAAAAAAAGCCAGAACAGCTAAGCCAAAAAGCATGTTAAATATATTGGACAGTACGTAACCTAAGAGAAAATATTAGTTTTTATCTTTACTCTGATATTAGTGTTGTCTCTGCCATTTGTAATAGTGTCTAACTAAATTATAAATTAGTTGATATCAGTTAGGCCAAGTACTGTCTTCACTCTAAAACTCCCACACTCTTTAGAAATATTGTGTGGCACTAAATATCTCACCTGCATTGGGACAGGGTCTTTAAGGTAATATCCTTCAACAATTTGTTCTTTTCTGTAGTGCTCAATGATATCAGCAATACTGTTCAAATAAAAAATTATAAACTTTGAATAAGTTTATAAGTCTTTTTTCCAACATAAAATTCACACATTAAATTTCTCACATAAATCTTTAATAAAATCACATGCTAAGAAAGGTGATCTCACTTTTATCAGCCAGAATACAGGAGTAAGTAATCACATTTTTGAGTTCTGCTAATAAAACACATTAGAATCCTAAACTAGTCTTACAGAGTTTAAAACTGTTGCTCAAAAGGCTAGATGATGAGGACATAGAAAATTCAAAGATAAGTAAGGGCAAATACATTCCCAGCTGTTCAGCCAGGCTGAAAATTGTTATTTTACCAACAATAATTTTCTGAGCGCATGGCTACACTTGCAGATGTAGAGCGCTTTGAGTTAAACCAGCCTTCGTAGAGCGCAGTAGGGAAAGCGCTGCAGTCTGTCCACACAGACAGCTTCAAGTGCACTGGCGTAGCCACATCTGCGGTGTGGCCACATCTGCGGCACTTGCAGCGGCACTGGGCGCGGTGCATTGTGGGCAGCTATCCCAGCATGCAAGTGACTGCAACGTGCTTTTCAAATGGGAGTGGGGTGGGGTGGAATGTGTTGTGTGTATGTGGGGGGAGAGAGAATAAGTTTTTGGGGAGCTGAGAGCATGTCAGCTTGCTGTCTTGTAAGTTCAGAAGCCGCAGCAGACCCCCCCCCACCCCGCCTCTCTCTCACACACACAGCATTCCACAGTAATGGTTGCTTTGTCTTGGAGCAGATAAGCATGCTGGTTGTCAGAAATGGAGCTTTCAAATGGCATATCCGCATTCCTACAGTGATTCAAAAGCAATGACGAGAGTGGGCACTTGACTTAAGGGGTTATGGGACGTTTCTGGAGGCTGATCAGAGCGCAGCAATGCAACACCTCGTCCACACTGGCGCCGCGATGCTCCAGCGGGGGCACAGCAAATGTTATTCCACTCGCCAAGGTGGAGTACCAGCAGCACTGTAGCCATGCAGTCAGAGCGCTCTACGTGTCTTGCCAGTGTGGACAGGTAGTGAGCTAGTGCGCCCGGGGCTCCTTTACTGTGCTGTAACTTGCAAGTGTAGCCAAGCCCTAAGTCTCATCATCACTAGGGAAGGGGAAGGGGAGACACTTCACTGTGCAAAGCAATTTCTTTCTAGGGGGTGGGAATGGGAAATAGAAAAGGTCCGTAACACAGATTATATAGCTCATACTTAGATGTCACTGAGAAATCATGTTAAATTAAATACTCATCAGCAGAACTCCTCTATAGGAAAGCTTGCATTCTAATTACCAGAGGGAATCAGGTTGAAATTGTATTTTGAAGAATCTAGGATGGGGAGGTGGTGATAGATGAAAACTAAAATTCAACATATTTCTTTGACTTTCTTTTACTTATTTATGCATAGCTGTTATTGAAATATCCTTGATTTAAGTTAGAGTGCAATGACATGAACAATATGTAGGGATTCTTAGCACATCCTACTATACAGAATATCAACCTGAAAATAAAAACAGTTAAATAATTAAATCGGAAATACATTAGCAAACATATTTTTAATACATATTGTTAGTTGGAAGTATATGAAAATACATTCATCAGGGCATATGTGATGGAATCTTTGGCCATTACACTTGCCAATGTAAATTGTGCATAAGGCTCTCAGATGAATGGACTAGGTAGAAGAATCTAAACAGAATATGCGTAAGGTTTCATAAGCTAGTTTGTGCATTGCTCATTTCAGAGTCATTAAGTGTCTCCATTTGGTATTGTGTGTTTTATATTTCAAGAGTTAATGGAACGCATTGTGTATACTTGATGCTTAAGGGTATTTCCCACAAAATTGCTTAGTGTGGATTACGTTTTTATTCTAAAGCTCATCTCATGGGACCTTTCTGGTACTATTACT
Organism: Eretmochelys imbricata; assembly: GCF_965152235.1. Classification (NCBI taxonomy): domain Eukaryota; kingdom Metazoa; phylum Chordata; order Testudines; family Cheloniidae; genus Eretmochelys; species Eretmochelys imbricata. Next base: position 55,909,897 of record NC_135576.1, on the reverse strand, counting down.
AACTTTTTAACTATTACTAACCCCTGTAGCCCTCTGCCAGTTTGCACCTAGAGGTCCCTGTGTCACACCTGACTTATTAAAAATGTCATACTGTTCACTTTTTATTAAGATGAAATATAGCCAAAATGTTTTCTGCACTCCAGAAATGACATTTTACCATCATCTCACCAACTATGATAAGATCATTATGCACTACTCTGTGTTGAGCTGCAGTAAACAGCATTCCTTGTCATGAAAGCAACAATGAATAAAGCAGTCTTGCAAAATTCTACTCACCCACTCACCCAGATTCAGTAAATGACAGGCCACTAATATTTTTTCTTATTGTTGTAAGAGTTGTCAAGTAGATTTTGTGCTAAGGCTGATAAATTCTCATTAGAATTTTGCAAGCTGGAGTGTTATGTGAAAAGAAACTGACACTTATTGTAACTGTGGTTCTTCAAGATGTGATGCAGACATGTATTCCACGTAGGTGTGTGTCGGCCCAGCACACCAGAGCTGGAAACTTTTGCCAAGCAGTACCTGTAGAGGGACAGCAACTCACGCCTCATGGCTGTGTCCCCTCCACTTGCTATATGAGTCAGTGGTGCCCCAACCCACCTCAGTTCCTTCTCACTGAAAGCCCATGAGGAGATTCTGATGCAGAGGGAACAGAGGGTGGGTCGTGGAATACATGTCTGCATCACATCTCAAAGAACCACAATTACAGCAAGTAAGTGTTTCTTCTTCTTCAAGTAGATGCAGACCTGTATTCCACTTGAGGTAACTCACAAGCAGTACCCCATCCAGGAGGGGCGGGGCTCGGAGTCTACTGAAATAGGGATTGCAGGTCTGCCCTTCCAAGGCCTGCATTTGCTCTGGAAGATGCGGAGTAGCATAGTGGTCCATAAACGTATGTATGGACAACCACGTTGTCGCCCTGCAAATGTCTAGTATGGAAATGTCACTGAGGAACGCTATCGACATTGCTTGCACTCTCGTAGAGTGAGCCTGTATCCACTGAGGAGGTGTAGCTAAAGCTATTTCATGTGCTGTCTAAAGCAAACACTCACCAGCAACTACACACCACACAACAAAAACACCAACCCAGGAACCAAACCCTGCAACAAACCCCAGTGCCAATTCTGTCCACATATCTATTCAAGGGACACCATCATAGGACCTAACCACATCAGCCACACCATCAGGGGCTCGTTCACCTACACATCTACCAATGTGATATATGCCATCATGTGCCAGCAATGCCCCTCTGCCATGTACATTGGCCAAACCAGACAGTCTACGCAAAAGAATAAATGGACACAAATCTGACTTCAGGAATTATAACATTCAAAAACCAGTAGGAGAACACTTCAATCTCCATGGTCACTCAATAACAGACCTAAAAGTGGCAATTCTTCAACAAAAAAACCTTCAAAAACAGACTCCCATGTGAAACTGCAGAATTGGAATTAATTTGCAAACTGGACACCATCAAAATAGGCCTGAATAAAGACTGGGAGTGGTTGGGTCATTAGAAAACCTAAGCCTAATTTCTCCCATACTAATTTCCCCCTACTGTTACTCACACCTGCTTGTCAACTGTTTGAAATGGGCCACTCTCATTACCACTACAAAAGTTTTTTCTCCTCCCTTGGTATCCTACTGTTAATTGAATTGTCTCGTTAGACTGACCTCACACTTGATAAGGCAACTCCCATCTTTTCATCTCTGCTCCCGTATTTTCCACTCCATGCATCTGATGAAGTGGGTTCTAGCCCATGAAAGCTTATGCCCAAATAAATTGGTTAGTCTCTCAGGTGCCATAAGGACTCCTCGTTGCTTTTGTTAATACAGGATGTTATCTATCTAGAGATGGTCTGTACAGAGATTGCTTGCCCCTTCATGCAGTCCACATATGACATGAACAGGCTAGGTGAAGCATGAAACGATTTAGTCCTGTCTAGATAAAAGGCTAGACATCGCCAGACATCCAGAACATGGAGGCACTGTCCTTCCGGGGAAGAGTGCAGCTTTGGGAAAAACACAGGTAAAACGTCTGATTCAGATGAAAGTGAGAGACCACGTTGGATAAAAACTTTGGGTGTGGTTGCAGCATTACCTTGTCCTTGGAGGACTGAGTGTAAGGCAGCTCAGCCATGAGGGCCTGCAACTCATACACCTTTCTTGCAGATGTGATAGTTATCAGGAATGCGGTTTTCTGAGACAGGAGGGGCAGCGGACAGGCTGCAAAGGTCTTGAACGGAGAGCCATTAGAGCAGTCAAAACCATGTTTAGGTTCCACAGGGGAACTGGTTCTCAGACTGGCGGATGTAAATGGAGAAGCCCTTTCAGAAATCTCATCACCATAACATTGGAAAAACTGATTTCCTTTGAATAGGGAGATGAAATGCTGATACTGCTGCCAAATGCACTCAGAGAACTGAGCGCAAGGCCTGATTTCTGAAGACGTAACAGGTATTCCAAGATATCCTGGATGGAAGCCCCTGTTGGCCAAGGACCACACTGAGAACCTATTCCATTTTGCTAAGTAGGCTGTCCTAGTGGAGGACTTCTTACTGTTGAGTAGGACTTGTTGGACAGCCTCCAAGCACAACTCTTCCTCTTCATGCAGCAGCCATGCCATAAGGTGCTGATCACAGGATGGCAGGTGTGGCCATGATTCTGAATGAGCAGGCCAGGGTGGAGAGAAAGCGGTATAGGAGGTTGAACCAACAGAGCAAGGAGATCTGAGAATCAGCACTGCCTCGGCCATGCTGGAGCAATGAGGATGAGCTTGACTTGAGGATCCACCTTGAGCTTGAGAATGACCTGAGGAATGACCAGAATAGGGGGGAAGGTGTACAGAAGGGTAAACTGCCAGCTGCAGTGGAAGGTGTTGGAGAGGGAGCCCAAGCTGAGGCCCCTTCGAGAGAAGAATAGATGACACTTTCTGTTTTCCCTCATGGCAAACAGGTCAATCGCGGCGATACCCCGTGTTGCAAAGACAACCTGGAGGACGCTTGCCTTCAGGGATGAAAGGGTAGCTCAGGATGAAAACCCTGCTGAGATGGTATGCAAGATGATTTTGTGCCTTCAGAAAGTGGACTGTATCAGAGTGATGTCTTTTTCGATGCAGAATTGCCACAGGTTGATCGCCTCTAGGCAGAGTAACCTGGAATGCCCTCCCTCTTGTTGGTACACATAGTATATTGCGGTGGTATTGTCAGTGAGTATGTGAACCACTGAATGTCTGATACAGTCCTGGAAGGCATGACATGCATTGTGGATGCCTCAAAGTTCCAGCACACTGATATGGAGTGAGGCTTCCTGGTCCAACCACAGGCCCTGCAACCTCAACTAGTCCAATAGGACAGCCAATAGAGTGACCACGTGGAATCTTACGTACTTGATTAATTTGTTGAGGTTGAGAATGGAAACATTTGGCAACTGGTTCTCAAATTTAGACATGGCTGACCTATTGAGGAAATCGTACTTGGACAGCAAAGCTTGTTGACTCGCGATCCTCATCTGTAGGGACAATGAGGTATAGATCTTCCTGACCAGAGGAGAGTCTCTGTCCTCGGGGGTAGACTTGAACCTATTCTGCCATTATCCCTGGGAATTCAGGGCTGAATAGAAATAGAATCCTTCAAATCTCTGCTTTGGGAACAAAGAAGCACTTTTCCATGTGCTTAGCCACTGGTGGTACTGAGGCTGGTGTACTCAACAGGGCTCTCGCTGGCTTGAGGAGCACATCATTGACTGGGAGGGCCACTCTCTCAGGGATGGGGGGGCTGTAGAATATCCACCAGTTTGTGTGGCAGCCAGAGTTCTCCCTTTGGCTACATCTCCCCTACAGCGAGCTCCAGTTTTGGATCAGCTAAGACCCTTGTCCTCATCAACAGACGATGCCGTGCTGCCTGGTTCATCCTCTCCTTCTATTCTGGGGGACTTTAAGGTGTACCAAGACCTTTTACGCTACGTAGCCACATCCCCAGAAATCCAAGCAGAGTTTCTCCAGGAGGGGCTGCCAAAGGCGCAAGCCTTGCAAAGTCTTGGACCAGCAGCGAGGACGGGACACAAAGGCAGAGCAGGTCTGCTGCAGCCTGGTACATTGACACGGCAGATACAGTCAGTACTGGCATTGCCCTCATCAGTACCGGAATCAATGGATGCCTGGAAGCAGGAACTGGAGTCAATGGTATGGGGTTTCTGTCCTTCCCACTCGGTACTGGAGAAGGGTCAGATCCATGCCATCCTAAACACCAAAACCAGTCCTAAGCCAGTCCACGCTTTTCCTGGAGGAGGCAGAGGAGTCACCTTGCAACCTAGAGAGGTCCTGATTGGTTTTATGAGATCTCTTCCTCAGTGCCCACAATAAAGAATGGCTCCTTTGCCTTTTTGGACAAGTGCCTGCCCCAGAACAAGAGGCAGTAGTGCTCTCCAAGCCCGAGGATGATCTTCAGCCCAAGGAGGGCCTCAGTATCAGGTCAGACTGCATGGCCTGTTCAAGCAGCTGCTACTTGAGGCGAAGTTTCCATGCCACCTGAGTCTGCTTCTTGAACGATCTACAGGTCAAGCGCTTTTTAAGGTGGGCCTCACCAAGACAAAGCAAGCACCACATGTGGTGGTCGCTGTTGGGGATTCGCCCCTCCACTGGAAGTACAATGTTTAAACCCCAGTGAGGGTATCACTGGGGAACACTATCAACTTAACTATATACAATAAACTAGGCTAAATCTAAATGTAAGGTTGCAAAACTACAACCACATAGAGCTCCGACTCCAACCAGGGCAGTGAGCAGGAACTGGGGAGGGGTGGGGGAGAGAGATCAGGGTGGCACCACCTCATATGAATAGGGGAGAGGGCACAGCCAGAAGTGCCACCCCTCTACAGACAATGCCAGGCAAAAGGCTCTGGAGCTCCAGGGTATCGGGTGCGTACACTTCTAAGTGGAATACATGTCTGCATCTACTCAAAGAAGAACTTGTTTTATTTCCTAATGCTACTCAACACTGTCGTTAAGAGACCATCATACAAAGACTGTATTTTATCTATCTACATAAATGTAGAGATTCTTTTACAGGTAACACAAACACGACTCACTCAGACCAACATATATTTACCATATCATTAAAGCAGACAAATACAATGGAATGAGCAACCAAGACACTGCCAATTTATGAATGTACATGTCTGAAGAGATCAGGATACAGGAATCTGAGTTTACAGGTGGTCTAAGTTACTTAATGAGTAAAAACATAAACTAAATGTGACTAGGAAACAGATTATGAACCATCATACACTACAAGACATTGATCAGGTCTGGGAGACAGAACGAACACTAACATCTCTCCAATAGCAGTTAGTAAAGCAAACATACTGCTGAAACTTAAATGTACCAGAAAAAGTACAAATCAGGAGAGATAATAAAATTAAATCAGTAAGTGACTGGTAAAACCTTACCAGATGAGGAGTACTATACAAAAATTTGGACACTGTACTATAAGAAACTGAAGAATTTGAGAAGGTTTATAAGAGAGCGTATAAAGGATTCTGGAGTCACAGCTGCATGGAGAGGTAAAGAAAGTTTTTATTCATTACAAAAGTATTTAAAAATTATTACCAAGATACATAAAATACTGAGTGACACAGAAAGGGAACGCCAAAAGCTTGTTGACAGAGGGTTATTTGGGAGGGTGAAGGTACATAAGAAGTCCTTCCCTCTTCCCACACATTTTTTTTTTTTTTTTAAAAAGAACAAACATGAAGAAAAATTATGCTGTCTTTTTTGAGCAACACAAATTTGAAAAGTAATTGGGGGATATTACAAAGAAATTTTGAATGTTGAACACATTCCCTCTCCAGTAATCCCAGAATTTCTATTCTGCAAGATATTTTATGATGCACTGACATGACTGGAACAATTAATCTATGAAAGCAAGAAAAGTACTTCTGCAACAGTCAATATTTTATACTTGTGGGATACAAAGTAAGATTACAAAGAAAGACATATGCGTTTTCCTTAACTCCACAGGCAGATTCTGATCTTTTGTTATTATGCAGCAGGAGTAACTGTCACCCCAGAACATATTCAGATACCTGAGAGTAGAGAGCTGAAAGAAGCATGGCAGGCTATTTTAGTGGGCCTGAAGTGAAAATTTATGTATAAATGAAAGGAGAACATTCTTGATGTGCTCCACTACTTTACTGTAAGTTCTACTGCTCAAAAGATGACTGAAACATTCAAGTAAAGTTTGCTGTACTCTCACCAACCTCACTATCAATTCCATTTTTATTAAAATGAATTTAGGCAGTTTTGGTTCTCATCACTAAGTTTCCCTTTTTCTTTCCTTTTACAGCTCAAGTAACTTCATACGTTACATTCTGAGCACAGAGTAGAGCCAGAAGCATGTAGCACCTCTGGAAGCAGCACCTGAATATCAACAACCAAAGAGAGATATGGAGTGGAGGAAAAAAAGCAACCGTGTCCCCCCTCCTCACTAGTCAGCGGCTATCCTGAGCGAAGGGGGGGAAAGCATAGTTTCCCACTCCATCTACTCATAAGTGAAAGATGGACACTCATCAGAAGATAGCGAAGCGTCTCTGCTGCTATGTCGTCTTCATCTCACCTACAAAGACTGCAGAAGTTGTTGGGGCTGCATGTGCTCTCCTCCTGGTGGCACTTGGAGCTATCACTAGAAAAGAAATCAAGCCATTCCCTCAAGATCCTAACAGGAAGGCGAATTTGATCTCTCCTCCAGTGGGTGAAAAATTGGGCTGAGGAAGATAAAACTGAGGTTTTCATATAGCAGCAGATTGAACATTTGCTGAAAGACCAGAGGAAACCCCAACTGAGGTAACCCTGGCAGATGCTACAGGTTCTGCAGCGTAACAGAAGAGAGAGTCCAGCAGACAGACAGCTCCTTACCCCCTCTCAGCCTGGCTGCTTCTGCAATATGCAACACACACATATTTGACTTTATTTTTGCAGAGGGGAAGGGGTGAAGATTATTTAGAGAGAGACTGTTTTTTCCCCTGCCTCAGAGTACTACATTCCTGAGACGCACATAGATATTCTTTTTCCATCCACCACCCAAATCACCTTTGGGTTGCTGCTGGAGTTTGAAACACACCAGACTGTTGTTTAGGCAAGTTCTGGTGCTTCCAGTCCCACCTCTTGATGTCAAAAAATGAAAATCTCATTTTGGTTTTCCTGGCTAAATTACAACTAATTTTTTTTTAAATGACCAAGTTTAGTCATTAACTCACCATGACCCTGACTTTGAAATGCATTAAGGCATAATACAGATCACCTTTAAAATGGATCTTTTTTGCATACACTTGACAGACATTGCAAACCAACAAACAAATATAAAATGTTAAAGATCAAACTGCCTTACAGTTGTAGAACTGAGGGCTATTTTTGAAAGATATATTGAAGTACTGATAACAAATCAAATACTTCAATGAAAAGAAGAGCCCCAGATGACCTTTAACATATCACAACAGTAAATAAATTCTAAAAAATTAGACCTCTTAAAAATATTTGCATTTAAGTGAAAGTAGTGATTGTGAAAGGGTTCTCAGATCCGGGAGCGATGTATCCAGGATTTGCACAAATCTTTCAATTTCTTCCTATACAAAATATTTAAAATGCAACCCTTCCTCTCTGTCTAAGAGCTAAAACATTCATTCATGCATTGATCATCTCATATTACATCATGCACCCACTGTTCCACCAACTATGCCAGGCTCAATGCCCCATTTGTTGTCTTTTAATTAATCTGAAAGCATCTACATTCACATAATGGAGCATAAGGTGGATCCAGTAGTGGAGTTCAGAGCTTTCTGATTTAGTGATAAAGTATTGCCAAAAAAACAACTCTGTAAGTTATCTGAAATTGCATAAACGCAGTGTGAGTAATTACGTTTTCAATTAGTTAATTAATTACTTCTGCTCCTCCCTTGGCAGAGATTTTAGTTGGAAGATTCAAGTGTCATACCCCTAATAAACCAGAAAACTACAGAATGGGCAAAAGAGACTTTACCTTCACAAAAGGCTGAAATTGCAGCTAGCTGAATTTTCAATGAGGATGTCTGGAAGCCAGACTGATTAATGTAGAAGGTACTCAAGCATCTTGTTTGTGGGATTAGCAAAAGGATCCAATTGTTTAGCCTCACACCATCTTCCACTTGAAGTCATATGATCGTCCATTGAACTTCTCAGCTAGGAGAACTTGATACTTTCTCAGACACACCAGCTACTGGATCTCTACCCACTCAGAAGCCAAGCTGGAAGCGAGAGAAATGCTAGGTTGGGATGGAGAAGAATGCCCTGGTTCTGGGTGATCAGGTCTGACAAATTCCCAAATTAATGAGATAAGCAGTGACCATCTCCACTGGAAGAGGGAGCTAAACTTGTTCCTGCTAAAGGGGTGCTGAAACTCAAAAAACACTACATTCTTGAGTTTAATAGGACCTTGGAAATAAGATGTATTGAGAATAGATATATATCAGCAGCTTCCCACTGTGAAGGATGAATGCATCTAATTTTGTCATTTCCATTCTTTTAGTACAGATTACTATCACTTTCCTGCTCATGCCAGTGACAAAACAGATCCATCCTGAGTTTCTTCACTCCAGGGAGAGTGATTAGTACTTTCTGACCCAGACATCAATCATGTGTCCAATATAAGAAATCCAGTGATTTTTAAAAATTTTAATCATGAGGCTATATTCTCTCTCATGTAAATATCCCCCCCCCCGCACACTTTAACCATTCACACATTGCCTTTATATACCACTGTTAATTATTGCAGAAGTAATATGTTAGTTTCATTTTCCTTTGTTCCATCTTATATGTCAACACAGCATCCTCTTAACTTATAATAAGTCATAGAATCATAGAAATGTAGGGCTGAGAGGGACCTTGAGAGGTCATCTAGTCCAGCCCCCCTGCACTGAGGCAGGACCATACCTAAACCATCCCTGAAAGGCGTTTGTCCAGTCTGTTCCTAAAAACCTCCAATGACCAGGATTCCACAACTTCCCTTGGAAGCCTATTCCCATACTTAACTACCCTTATAGTTAAACTGTTTTTCCTAACATCTAACCTAAATCTCCTTTGATGCAGATAAAACCAACTTCTTCTTGCCCTATCTTCAGTGGAGATACACACCAACTGATCACCATCCTCGATACAACAGCCCTTAACATATCTGAAGACTTATCATGTCTCCCACGCAATTGTGTTTTCTAAAGACTAAACATGCCCAGTTTTGTTTTTTTCCTCATAGGTCAGGTTTTATAAAACCTTGTAGCTCCCCCCAGGCTCTCTCCAGTTTATCTACAGCTTTCTTAAAATGTGGCACCCAAAACTGGAACAATACGCAGCTGAGGCCTCCCCAGTGCCAAGTAAAGTGAAAAAATTACCACCTGTGTCTTACATACAACACTCCTGTTAATACATCCCAGAATATTAGCTTTTTTTTTTTGCAACTGCATCACATTGTTATCTCATATTCAATTTGTGATCCACTATAACCCCCAGATTATTTTCTGCAGAACTACTGCCTAGCCAGTTATTCCCCATTTTGTATTTGTGGATTTGACTTTCCCTTCCTAAGTGTAGTATTTAGCATTTGTCTTTATTAAATTCCATCTTGTTGATTTCAGATCAATTCTCCATTTTGTCATGATAATTTTGAAGTCATATATGATCCACAATTTCTAATCAAGAGAAACCAGTTTATGGAAGAAAATGTCAGATACTTTAAAAATAAACACCAACTAATTATGCTTTGTTTAGGATTAAGAAAATGTTTAAAACTTTTCAGTCTTTTTATGTAGCCACTAACCAGGTTAGATAAATTCTGAATATTAACGTAAGCATTTTTTTTTAAATCACATTTATCTATATACCAGTAAATGATAAATATTGACAATTTACACTTTGTTTTTCTATATATGTTTAAAAAAAAGTATAACTGTTTGTAGCTTACCTGTTATAGTATCTTCCTCCCATCATAAACTGATTGTTTGGAGTAGGGCATATTTTGAAACGTTGAATATTTTCACTGGTCCGAAAATAAAGTGAATAATCACCAGGCGTATTATCAGAGGGCCTCACAAGAAAACTGCACACCTGACCAACTGAAACAATATTAGGATTATTAATAAAGTGCCAATCACTATTAGTTTTCCTTCACAGTACAATCAAAGGACATTTTCCAAATTTTACTGGATACAAATATGAATTGGAATTTGGAATAAATATGTATATTTAGCTTGAAATCCAGACACTTGCTAATTTATTTTCCCCCCTTTAAGCCCTCAAAGTAGCCTGTACCCAACTTCACATATAGATTCACAGATTTCAAGGCCAGAAGGGACTGCTGTGATCATCACTAGTTTGCCCTCCTGTTTAACACAGGCCACAGAACTTCCCCAAAATAATTCCTAGACCATATCTTTTAGAAAAACAGCCAATCTTGTTTTAAAAATTGTCAGTGATGAAGACACTCCACTGAGAAGAGAAAACCATTCTGACAACATCGTGATATAGGTTCCAACAATTAAAAATAGTTTTGATCTAATAAAATATGCAGATGGTAAATACGACTTTGGAGTTTATTTCACCATTTTTAACTTTCTGCTTTACCTAGGTTAGAAAGCCTGATGTTTTAAGTCCTGAAGAAACATTTCCCTCCAACAGAAAAAACAAAATTTACACTATTTATGACACTAAATAGTACCTTCCATATACTCTTATTCAGATAACTAAATTACAGCTTTTATTGATAGCAAATATTTAAAGTATTTATTACTCAGTAAGTACAGTGATTAGCTATTAAAAATGAAAGTTATATGATCCGCTGCCTGACAGTCTTTAATACTAATTTTTTTTAATTATAATATTATTAATTATAATATTTAGCTCTTATAACGTATTATTTGCATTATGGTAATGAAAGTCAGGATCTGGAGCTCACTGTGCTAGGTCCTATTCAGACACAAAGACAGAACCCTGCTCCAAAGATTTTACAATCTCATTTATATATAGCATTATTCTGTGTGCTCGTTCCCTTATGCCTTAACCCTAGCAATGAAAGACAAATACCTGTCATCAGCAAATTGTAAGCCTCTTGTTTGGAGATCTTCCCATGGAACCATCTTAACAAAGACGAAGAGAACAAATAAAAAAACAAGATTATCAGCAGTCTCTTTTTGGTTCTGTTGGCCTTCAAGGCTCTGGCTTCTATGAATTAATCTTTAATTAAAGACCTAGTAGGTGGAGTAAATCAACTGAACATAACTCATAAAATCATGTTACACGAAGATCCAGTTCTCTGACAGAATATTTAAACATCTAAAATTAATTGTGAATAAAATTAAAATATTTGAAGTAGCGGTCAAAGTACAAACAAAAGTTTTAGATATATGAGCTGTCATGTACAAAGTGAATATACTAGATAATTTTTCTGGTAATTATTTGAAACTGATCTATGGCAATTTAAACGAATTATGAATGTAAATGCCCTGTCACTACTCTTCAATGAGGGGTAAAATACCCAGACAAAGTAGCTGGAGTTGTGCTGTGAATTTCCACAGGAGCTGGGGAAAGGAATTGTCAACCCAAGTTGCAGAAGGGAAGAAAGGCAGCAGAGCAGCGCCACAGTCACTACACCAATCTCGTAGCTAAAGTAGCCTGTTCAGCCCTGTGTGTGGTGGAGCCATGCCATGACAAATCCAGAGGCTTCAGTCCAGCCTCAGATAACTTATACATGTAGCTCTGCAGGGTACCCTTATGTAACAAATGTAAAGTCCATTTATTTGTGTCTGAATACTGGTGATGTCATAGAAGAATTTTTGGAAAAATTCTAACTTCTAACTCCATCTCTAACTTCACACACTCAGCAGCTGATCTCCCAATGATCTGCCACATACCATCTGCCCATCTTCTTGATGGTCACCCCTACTACAATGACCACTCTTCCATGATAACTTTCAGGCAATGTAGTATACTCCCACCTTTCCTATCCTTTCCATACACATGGCATTTCCAGTACCCATATAGGAGGGACACAGGATTTGTCTTCTTGCCTGGACAAAGACCTACATTTCTAATGTACAAATAAGCAAGTAATTTTCTTTTTTAAACACCTCAACAGACCTTTCCATCAAAGGACAATAAGCTCAATTTTTATTTTCCTTTCCAGGTCACCTTTAAAGGACAAAGAGTCGTATGGCACTTTATAGACTAACAGACGTACTGGAGCATAAGCTTTCGTGGGTGAATACCCACTTCGTCAAATGCATCTGACGAAGTGGGTATTCACCCACGAAAGCTTATGCTCCAATACGTCTGTTAGTCTATAAAGTGCCATAGGACTCTTTGCCGCTTTTATAGATCCAGACTAACACGGCTACCCCTCTGATATTTTAAAGGAGAGTCTCCTGATGCTTGAACACTTGAAGGACTGTCCAGAGGACCCTCTGAGCAGCAAGATCATTAGACATGTGGTCTGCAAGTGGTGAGGCTTGAAGCAACTTCCAGGAATGGTGCAGGGGATAATCTCAATAAATGAAGATGATGCAGTTAATGAGGCTGTGTTACACCAAACTGGGTGGAAGAACTGCCAGTAGAGTTCTGTGGGCTGCAATCCCACAGCAGCAATTCTCTCTCCCCACCCAACATACCTGGAAGTGCCTTTGATCATCAGCCTTTCAGAGATTGTGAATCTGGTGATACTGGAGGCAGGAGACAGCAACAATGGTGACAAAAGATCCTAAAGCCAATCAAGTGAATAAGTAGCAGAAAATTCAGCTGAAATACTTAGTTGCCACTCATCTTTTTTCATTGCAAGTGGTTCTACAAATGACAGATGCCACTTTCTGGTCACCAAATCCTGTATGTTATGATTCCTTGATTTTCATGCTTCTTAAAAAAAAATACATATTGATGACTTAACATTTTGGGATTTTCAGATATAATTGTTAATAGATGAAGCAATTTCAATGAGAAACTTGAGTGCTACAATGTTAAAATCTCATCATTACGGGAGGCTAATAAAGGAGGAGATCACCAATACCAATATATTGGTGATTAAAGAACCAGATCAGTGAATTCAGAACTTCAATTCTTCTAGTGATGGTAATATTCTCTCTCCAAAACTAAAAGATTTTGGAGTTAGATTGGTTTTACAAGAGGTCAGCTCTAGTACATCAATTTCTATATTCAAACAGTAACCCATGTTGCATATTCTGGGTGAAATTCACCGATATCCACAGGGCTCATACAAGACTTACCCATCACGAAAACCTATTTACACTATGCATAAGTAGCACAAAAGACCAATGTAGAAGCCCTCTAGACAGAGAAGAGTATCAACCTTAGCTATTAGTAGAGGGAAAACATGAGGCCAGAAAGAACAGTTAGATTCATCTTTTCAAAGGCAGATAACTTCATAGCTGAAATTTACAAATAGTTTAGTCCACAATATTTGTTTTTCTTTAAGAACAAACAAAAACCCTTACATTTTGCCTTCATGTGGGTCTTCTTCACGTCCCTAATGAGAAAATTAACACAGTAAGTGCATGATGCAACAGTTCACATAATCAGTGATATGCAGTCTATTTTCTAAGTTTTTAGCTTTTCTGTAGAAGTCAATAATGCTAAAAAATAATTCATTTATATTCAAGAAATGATATTTTTGAACTAAAGGGCTTATTACATAATTCTATGAAAGAGGCTTACTATTTGATGCATCCCTATCCTCTTTGGGTAGGGAAAGCATATGCCAAAAGCACACTTTTAAAAAAAAAATTGAGGGCTACGTTTCTTACAATTATCAAAAGATTTTTTTTCGTGCTTCTTTCCCAAATCCCTGTTCATATGAAGGAAATTCGCCCCATTGTAACTACACTCATCAAGTTACACTAGCACAAACCCCTTACCAAACCCCCGTAGATGAGCTATATTAGAATTAAGTGGTGTTTACACCAGTGCAGCTTACATGTAGATATGTATTAAGCTACACTGATATAAACCCCCTATGTCCCAGTGTGGTGAAACAATATTAATGGTTTCCAGAACTCAAAATTAGTGGTAGCTTTGGTACAAGCAAACATGACTTCATCACATTTATTCTGTGCAAACAATAAAGTATAAATCAGCAATATATACATATAGATACATACGTGTATCGCTTTAGAACAGGGGTGGGCAAACGTTTTGGCCTGAGGGCCACATCTGGAAATAGAAATTGTATGGTGGGCCATAAATGCTCAGAAAATTGGGGTTGGGGTGCAGGAGGGGGTGCGGGCTTTGGGGTGGGGCCAAAAATGAGGAGTTCACGGTGTAGGAGGGGACTCCAGGCTGGGGCAGGGGAAGGGGTGCAGGCTCCGCCTGGGGGTGTGGGCTCTGGGGATCGGGAGTTTGGGGTGCAGGATGGTGCTCCAGGCTGGGATCAAAGGGTTCAGAAGGCGGGAGGGAGATCAGGGCTGGGGCAGGGGCATGGGGAGAGGGGCAGGGGTGCAGGCTCCGGGTGGCACTTACCTCAAGTGGCTCCTGGAAACAGCGGCATGTCCCCTCTCCAGCTCCTACGTGGAGGCGTGGCCAGGCAGCTCTGCACGCTGTCCCGTCTGCAGGCACCGCCCCTGCAGCTCCCATTGAAGCACCGGAGGGGAGCCATGCCGTGGCTTCCAGGAGCCGCATGGAGCGGCCCTGGACCCTGTGCCCCAGCCGGAGAGCCTGAACAGGGCAAGCCTCAGACCCCGCTTCCCAGAGGGAACTCAAGGGTCATCTTAAAATGTCTGGCAGGCTCTAGTTTGCCCACCCCTGCTTTAGAAGGACCGGTTTCACAAAGCTGAAAAAAAATTATGAGCCAAATCAGCTAGGAGAGAGAATATTAACAGAAAATGTGAAGGATAATTAGGAGTCATTTAGAAACATTTTACTAGCTGCCCAAAAAGCCACAATTGAGACAGAAGGCATCAAATGGGTTAAAAAAACAACCTGGCTTAGAGGAGAAAGTGCAATGAAAAACAATATATAACAGATGGAAGCATGGAGAAGTTGACTATAATAAATAAAAAACCAGAAGCTAGCATTTGTAGAAAACTGATAAAGGAAGCAAAGGGACATAAGGAGAAATGTATGACCAGCAGAGTTAGGGACAATAATGAGGTTTTTTTAGTATATTGGGAACAAAAAGCATCCTAACAATGGTACTGGTCCAGCACTAGGTACAAACAGTAGAATGGTAAATAATAACGCAGAAAAGGTAGAAGTGTTCGATACATATTTTTGTCCCTTATTTGGGGGAAAAGGGATGATACAGTCATGAGAGGAGATGATGATGAAGAAACAATTCCAACAGTAACTCAGGAGGATGTTAAACAGCAGCTACTAAAGTTAAACATTTTATAATCGCAAGTCCAGATAACTTGCATCCAAGAGTTTCAGAAGAGCTGCCTAAGGAGCTCACTGGATTGCTAATGTTGATTTTCGATCAGCCTTAGAACACGAGGGAAGTTCTAGAAGACTGGAATAAAGCTGATGTTGTGCCAATATTTAAGAAAGACAAACTCAGGCAATTATAGGCCTATCAGCCTAACATTCATTATAGGACAGATTATGGAGCAGCTGATAATAAGTATCAAAGACGAGTAATATAGTAAATGCCAATCAACATGGGTTTATGGAAAATACATCCTGTCAAGTGAACTTGAGATCTTCTTTTGATGAGATTTCAAATTTGGTTGATAAAGTTAATACTATTGATGTAATATATTTAGACTTCTGTAAGACATCTGAGCTGGTACCACACAACATTTTGATTAAGAAACTAGAACACCTCAAAAAACAATTATGGCATACACTGAATGGATTAAAAACTGTCTGACTGGTTTCAAACTGTAATTTTAGATTGGAGACTCATCAAGCAGGTACATTTCTAGCTGGGTGCCATAGTGATTAGTTCTTGGTCCTATGCACTTTAACTTTTTTATATTAATCAATGACCTGAAAGAAAACAAAATCATTACTGATTAAGTCTGCAGATGACACAGACTGGGAGAGTGGTAAACAATGAAGAGTACAGTTCACTGATACAGAGTTATCTGGCTCACTTAGTAAGCCGGGTACAAGCAAACAATATTAATTTTAATATATCTAAATGTAAAATCTACATCTGCATAGAATGTAGACCACACATACAGCATGGGAGACTATCCTGGAAAGCAGTGTCTCTGAAAAAAACTTGGAGGTCATGCCGACGAATTCGTTGAACATGGGATCGCACCGGGAACTCATCCTGTGGTCAAAATGGCTAATGTGATCTTTGGATGGGGACTATCAAGTAAGAGTAGAGACATTCTGTTACCTCTAGTGTTTGCTCTGGTGAGACCTCTAGTGGAACACTGTGTCCAGTTCTAATGGCCACAATTCAAAAAAGATGTTGAAAAACTGGAGAGGGTTCAGTAAAGAGCCACAAGACTGATTCGAGGATTGGAAAACATGCCTTACAGTGAAAGACTCAAAGAACACAATCGATTCAGTTTATCAGCGATAAGGTTAAGGGGTAATTTGATCAGTCTAAGTATCTTCAGGGAGGACAGAAATTTGATAGTAGAGGGCTCTTCAATCTAGCAGATATTTGTTTAATAAGATATAATGGCTAGAAGTTGAAGCTAGCCAAATTCAGGCTGGAAATAAGATGCATATTTTTAATAGTGATGGTAACCCTAACCAGTGAAAGGGTTTACCAAGGACAATGGTGGATTCACCATCACCAACAATTTTTAATACAAGTCTGGATTTTTTTCTAAAAGATATGCTCTAGTTCAAACAGGAATTATTTCAGAGAGATTCTATGGCCTGTGTTATGCAGGAGGTCAGACTAGATGATCACAGTCATGCCTTCTGGTTTTAATCCATGCCTTTTAATGCAGACTGGGCATAGGATTTGAAACAGACAGCTAAAAACTACATATATTAATATAGTAGGTACAGTAGATAATAATACTGTGCATAGTGCATCCACCCTGGGAGAGTAAGAAACATTGCAGGATGGGCTAACATACTGCCAACTGTCAGAGTCCTCAAATTAGATGATGTGCTCCACCAGTTCTCTACATAGTATCATTAAGCTGCGACATATTGTCCAATCTTTTGCACTATGTTATAAATAGCTTCTCCTCAGACAATGTTGTACAAGGGAATTCAATTGTCCTTCTCAATTAGACTGGGTGTGTGTTGATTTAATGCTTGTGAATGGTGTGGATTGACAGTTCTGAGGACTGAATTAGTCTACTGTACTTATTCATGAAAAAGTATAGCAGCAAGAGCAGTACACAGTTCTTCACACCACACTGATACTATGCATCAAACATGACCTGTTTATGTTACTTCCAAAAGTGAGAGATTAGTTCAGTGCCCATGCTTATTTATTCTTTACACACTATAGTGGGCTAGCTGGCACCAATTCTTGGGTGATGGCAGTTTTGGTGAAGCAGAGACTTGTCCACTCAAAAATGAACTAGAGTAACAAAATCCCTTCATATGGGACCAAAAAGAAAACTGAAATGGTAATTTTCAATTATTACTGTCATGAGGTGGATTGATCTTGTACCCTACAAACAAAAGGCCAGAGCCCAGATTCTCCAATACTGTCCATTCACTTTGCGTTCTCAGATAGCAAGCAGCTACCTGCTAGTGTACAACTGGCAGAGGCAGTGATGTTTCCCCAAGTCCCAGCGAAGAGACATGCAGAGTAGTGGTGGCTTGAAGAACCAAGCCAAGGGTGGTCCACAGGAAAGCTCCATCAAACCAATTCTCCCCTGACATAAGGTGTCTCAGGGTCACTTGACTGCCCTAATTAATGCTGTGGCCAGCATGGCTGATGATGAATCAGGGAGCTTTAACAAACAACTTGATATGCCCTCTTGTCCCATCCCCTGTTCTGAATGGAACTCTCATGAGGAGGAGCCTTTGTACATATAAACTTAATCAATTTGGATACTTCACTACAAAAATGGAAGGTATTGTGGCGCTTCAGGAAGCCCCACAAAATAGTTACAATGAATGGCAGGGTCTCTTCTATTGTAGGAACAGCTGGGTTTAGAGTAGCGATTTTCAAACTGTGGGTGGAATGGAAGGCACTGGGTCGCAACGGCTCTGGTCAGCACCGCCAACTGGGCCATTAAAAGTCCCGTCGGCGGTGTGCCCAGGCTAGTCCCTATCTGTTCTGACACGGTGCTGTACCCCGGAAATGGCCAGCAGCAAGTCCGGCTCCTAGGCAGGGAGCCCACGGGGCTCCGCGCGCTGCCCATGCACCAAGCACCGGCTCTGCACTCCCATTGGCCAGGAACCAGCCAATGGGAGCTGGGGGGGGAGGTAGTGACGCCTGCAAGCGACAGCCACGCAGAGCCGCTTGTGCGCCTCCACCTAGGAAGCCTGTCTCTGCACCCTGGCTGCACCGCTGTCCAGGAGCCGCCAGAGGTAAGCCCATGCTCCAACCCTGCACCCCAATCCCTTACCTCAGCCTGAGCCCCACCCCCAAACTTGGAGCCCCTTCTTGCACCCCAAACACCTCATCCCCAGCACCACCCCAGAGCCTGCACCCCCAGATCAGAACCCTGACCCGCTCCTGCACCCCTACCCTCTGCCCCAACCCAGAGCCCCCTCCCACACCCTGAACCCTCATTCCTGGCCCCACCCCAGAGCACACCCCCCTGCACCCCAACTCTCTGCCCCAGCCCTGAGCCCCTCCCACACGCCAAACCCCTCATCCCCAGCTCCACTGAGTCACAGACATCAACAATTTTCTTCAATTGAGTCACCAGAAAAAAAGTTTGAAAACCACTGGTTTAGAGAACTGCCTATGAGCAAAGTCACAATGCCATTCATCTGTAAAAAAATTAGAATAAACTTATTTGCCAAGAACTGGTTTGGCCTTCGTTATTTTCAATTTCAGAAATTAGGCTTGAGGAGTTATTATATATGTTGATAAATGGGAGATCTGATTATTACATTTGAAAAGAAAACTGAAAATACACCACAGTATGAAGCTTGGCAGTTAGACTAGATATTGTGGCTCTTGTGTATTAATACTTAAAGAATCTTAAGGTTTAGAACTGATTTAAGTAGACAACACTTACCACTTCTTCTACCAGGTCTTCTACAATAAGGCCTTGTTCATCTGTCCGTAGATTTGTAACCCACATCCAACCGTCTTCCAATTCATTATGGACAATAAACATGTCTCCTTTAAGGAAACTGAAAAAAGCTACAGTAAGACTATTAATTTAGGACTGCAATCAAGGTGCAATATTTTTGGTGAGGATAATAAATTGAACATAACTCAACCAAAGTAAAATTTTCAAAACTTTAAAGATGGTGGAAGCATAAAAAACACTCTATTTGCTATCCCAAGAGTGTATCACAAGTCAATCTGTTTACACATCATGAAATAAGCACCTGTTAGATACTGACACATTAGATTTATTTGGGTTTCTAATACTCCTTAATTTCTAGAGACACCTTTAATGTTCTACTGAATTATGCAAACACTAGCACCATATTACAATCAATGTTAAAGAGAGAATATCCAGTCAAATCAAATCCCAAATAAAAATAAGAAAAATCAAGGACAAACAAGTATGTATATATATCAGTATCATATTTATAAAAGAAAATAATGATTTTACCTAATTTAACAACATTGTAACCCTATGTATGAAGGGAGAGGTTTCTGGGACCCTTACATGAAAGCAGGCCTTTTAGTCACTATAAATGCAGGTGTTAAAGCCCTACAAAATGGTGCAGAATACTGTAATTACCACTGGATCATGATGGTACATGGACCTTGTCAGGAATATAATATGGGTTAGAGTGTGCTTGAAAGCTTGTCTTTACTATAGTTAATTCAAGTTATAACTCAAGAACTGCCCTAACTCACCTTGTCTCTCCAATATCCTGGGAAAAAAATGGCTACAACACTGCGAACAACAATGGAAGATAACAAATTTTGACATCTGAAATTGAAACTCCACAACATGAAACAAAAGGAAGCAAAACTTAAACCAACATCTACTTCCTGAGAAAATGCCAAGAAACAAAACATTATCCCAAAAGTGCTCACCATCTATAACCCTCTGACCACTACATACAATTCCAAGTACGATGAAGAGCTCTGCAGGAGGACTTAAAAAACACTAAGGAACCATCTCCTGCACCTCACATACTCCAGAAGGGACCACCTCAAACATGAAATCATCACATATTCCCACGTATTGAAAAGAAAAAAAGCAGGAAACCTACCTGGAGATCATGCAAGAAACCACCAAAAAAAAAAAAAAAAAAATCTATCAAAGAAACCTAAAGACAGCCTCCAAAACAAAAAAAAAAGAAGTGGAACGAAGAACAATAACTCTACAATCCACTGAACACCACTTCTGGAAGAAGCCACAACACCAAGACCCACCATGTGAACTTCTACCCCACTACTCCGTGATACCATACTAACATGTACAGAACTTGAAGAATTCTTTTGCTAACTTTACTTCAAAAACTTCTTTCACAACACCACCCACAGCTACCTCATTCCCACCAACAGTCATAAGATAAAAGAATTATCTGACTGGACACCCCTCCACATACTTGATCATTGCATTTATTGCTTCAGGAGGAAAAAAATACTGTAAAATCCTTAAACATATCCACCACAATGTCCCCACTGACAAGAAGATAGCTATTACAATTCCTGAAATCCAACCACAAGAAGCTAGTGATCAAACCAGCAGACAAAGGGGGTCCCATCGTAGTTCTCAACTGTAATGACTACATTAACAAGGCCAACTGAAAACTCTCCAACACCGCCTACTATAAAGAACTCAAAAAAGACCTCACAGCACATTTCACCCAAGAATTAAAAGATGTCATCAAATCCTTCTCCAAACAACTACAAGGGAAACTGTACAACTTTATCTCAAACCCACCCCAGGGACCTTTTACATGCTTTCCGAGATACACAAACAAGGGAACCCAGGCAGACCCATCATATCTGGCCATGGCAATCTTACTGAAGGAATATCAGGAATCAGAAACCAGAATCAAATCACTAACCACAAAAAGGGCCAGCTTCCTCCAGGATAGAATGGACTTACTCCAGAAACTAACCAATATTAACAACCTCCCTCAGACTAGTATCCTTGCCACCTCCCTGTACACCAATAACCCTCACAATGACTGCATCACTGCCTGCCTCAAACATCTACAAGACAATGGACATCACACAGATACCCACCCCAAACATCACTAAGCTCATCCATTTCCTCCTCACCTGTAACGATGTTATATTAAAAAATAAACACTTTGTCCAAATTATGGGAACAGCCAGGGGTACTAGGATGGCTCCCCAACATGTCAACCTCTTCATGAGCCACCTCAAGGAAAAATTTTTCAACTAATGCACCATGAAACCAATGATATATCTGAGATATGTTGGTGATAATTTCATCCTCTGGACAAATGACCTACACACCCTCACAGTTCAACAACCACCATCCATCCACCAAACTCTCTCTAGAACACTCCCACACCAGCATCAACTTCCTGCCCACCACTGTCAGCTTCAACAATGGAACTATACAGACAACTATATACCAAAAGCCCATGGATCACCACACTACCTTCACAGATCCAGTAATCACCCAAACAAACCAAGAAATCAGTTATCTACAACCAGACACTCAGATACCACAGAATTGGCTCCAAGGAGAAAGTCCAGGATACACAATTTAACACACTTAAAAATTCCTTCACCGAAAAAGAACACTCCATCAGGGAAGTGAATCGCATCTCAAATACCTGCTTCAATATGGGGGGGAAAAACCTCAGATCACATAATCCTACTTGTCACCTACTACCCCACAGAGGGCATCACTAAACAGTTACAACCTGTACTCATTGGGGACTACATCCTGAAAGAAATGACCTGAACCCCCTCTTCTGGCCTTCGAACAATCCCCCACAACCTTGCCAAGCTCATCATCAGAGGTAAACTCCACACAGACCAGGACCCAAAGCAGCACCAGACCCTTCCAGAACAAAAGATGCAAAACCTGAAGGCATATCTTCATTGCTAGGATGATCAATACCCCTCACAACACACCTTTTAAGATCAAGGAGTCCTACAGATGCCTAGCACAACATGTGGTGCACCTCATCCAGTGCACCAAACGACCCAATAACAATTATCTGGCTGAAACAAGACAATCACTATTCTCTAATGAACTCACACAGAAAAATTATAGAAGACAAACACACCATATCACCCACGGACAAACCCTTTTCACAAAACAATCACTTGCTATCTGAACTTTCAGTCCCAATCCTCAAAGGAAACCTGCAAAACACCTTCAAAAAACAAGCTTGCGAGCTTAAATTTATAACTTCCCTAGGCTCTAAAAGTCTTAAAAGAAGACACTGGATTTATGGATTAGTACAACTATCTGTAACCCAGTAACACCCTCTCCCAACGCTCTAAAAAAACCACCTTGACAAGGGGCATGGCTCCCAGAGCTGGTGCACTGTCTACACTGGCACTTTACAGCGCTGAAACTTGCTGCACTCAGGGGGTTTTTTTTTCACACCCCTGAGTGAGAAAGTTGCAGTGCTGTAAAGTGCCAGTGTAGACAAGCCCTTGGTAAATGAGTCTCAACTCTGCAGTGAAGACATAGCCAAGGCAATGTCGCCTATGCTGAGCCCTGGAGTAGAAGCTCTTGCCTCTGAAGTTTCTCCTCAGCATGCCTTTCTAAAGGAAGAGTCTTAGCATTTCTATAGCTCTTATCACCCAAAAGTTTCCCATGTAAATTCGATCTGCATGGCAAGGTCACTAGTGGACTTCATGGAATTTTCTATTATTCCTCCTTACCTGGTAGAGGAAGTTCTACTTTCTAGACACAATTATAGGTTTCTTCCTCTGTCAAAATCTGGTTGTGATAAGAAAGCTCTCTCAAAAAGACAACTCTCATAAGGTGCTCTAAGGTGGCCAGACTGGATTAATATGACCTGCATTGGAAATTCACTCCACTGATGAACCCACTCAAATTTTAACTCCAGCTCTCATACACTTTATTCTGATATTCATGAAACCTTTCTCCAGATATCACAAACAGATAGCAACACCCAGAGTCTCAATGCAGTATGCATGGTAAGTCACAGTCCCAAACAACAACCCGAAAGTGTCTCTAACAGTGATTACCACCAAACATCAGGGTCCATTTAGTGGCTACTTCAGCCTTTCAATGTCCTGTTCAAAATTAGGCTATGTCTACACTAGAGACCTTACAGCAGCACAGCTGTAAGGTTTTCTGTGTAGCCGTTCTATGCTGACGGGAGAGAGCTCTCCAATCAGCATAATCAAACCATACCCAATGCACAGTGATAGCTATGTCAGCGGGAGAGCAACTCCCACAATCATAGCGCTGTCCACACTGGCGCTTCTGTCTACCTGTCAATGTAACATCTGTCCATCAGGGTTTTTTTTTTTTCACACCCCGACCCACAACAGTGCTACTGTAGACATAGCCTTATTCGTCACTGATTTCAACTACCACCACCACCCTCCTCCCCCCGAACAGCTTAATTGCTCTTGCTCAATTTTATATTTAAAAAAAAAAAAGTGTACACACACACACCTCTTTGGGTGAAGACCAAGCCTAGAGAAATTAAACTTGTAAATTGAAAGTTTCAGAGAGTTACAGTGAGACTGCCAACAGAAAACTAAAAAAAACCTAATTGCTCCCCTTATAATTAACATGTTTATTTGGTAAACATTAATACATATGAACTCAAAACAGAATGCTGCTGCTTCTACAACTGATAAATAAGCTCTTAAGAAATCTGATTTTAACATCTAGGAATGGGAAGACAGATGTAAATGAAAATGATTTGCATTCATTAGTACTGAAAAATGCTCTAGAATATCTTAACTGCTTCTGATCCTCTAATAAGACATACCTTATTTCATCTGTGTCTGGCACTTTAGTGTATGGCAGAATGGCTCGAACTCTCCTTCTGTCTTCCACTGGCTACAATTTAGGAGGGGAAAAATGTTTAATTCTTGCTCTCCCCTAAGTAGAATTTCCCCCCAACATTTTTGCTAGCTTGAGGTGCAGAACTCGCAATACTTAGTAAATACCCCTAACATTTAAGTTATAATAGCTCAAGACTGATCAGGGTTAGACATGGGTGATGTACACCATTAGCTCAGGAGATTTCCAATTTGATTCTAGCCCTGGAATGTCCCAAAATGCTGTATGTTAGAATTGGGACATTTTAATTAGTACAAATTGCCATTTATCCCAGAAAAGAGATAAGTTTGGATTACATCCTCTCCACATATCCTCTGCTTATAGCAGGGTGGGCTCTCCACCTAAGTTGTGCCTTTTAGAGCGGTTTTTTTCAGGCCAAGATTTTCAAAACAGACTAGTGATTTTGAGTGCCCTACTTCTGAGACACTGCAAAGGAACCCAATTTTCAGAGAGCTCAATTCTTTAGCTGTAGACTGGATACTCTGAAATGTTGCCATTCTATTTAATCCAATATTTCATATTAAGATAGTGTGACAGGGTCGGGCCAGATGACTACAGGAGAGTGATCCTACTGGGATCCAGGAATTGGGTGGGAAAAGCCCGCCCAGTGCTAAAGGATCCCCCCCAGCCTAAGAGGGGGAGCCACAGGACCTGGACACCAAATGATCACAGGGGACAACTAGTGAAATAACAGGGACAGGAGTGTGGTCAAAGGGTCAAACGAAGGGAACCGGACGGGGACACCGAGCAGAGAACTCCGGACAGCGCCCACTGCTCCTCAAAGGCGTCAAGGGAGTCAGTGGACACCACCCAGAGGAACTCTGCCCGGATACGTGAACGGACGGAGGACCGGAAATAGGCCTCACAGTCACAGAAGACTCCATCGGCCAACCTCCTCACTCTGGTTTTATAGATGGCCATTTTAGCTAGGGCCAGGAGGAGGCTGACCAGGAGATCCCGTGACTTTGTGGGGCCATGGACAGGGAGTGTATAAATAAGAAGGTGAGGGGAAAAATGCAACCAAAAACGTAATAAAATATTGTGAGGAGCCGGAATAGGGGCTGCAGCCTGGCGCACTCCAAATGTGTGTGTGCCAGGGTTTCCATCACACCGCAAAAGGGGCAGGTGTCTCGGATAGGGGTGAACCGCGCCAAGTACGTGCTCACGGCTCCATGAAGGAACCGCCAACTGATATCCCCGGTGGGCCTCGGGACCAAGGTGGAATATAGGCTGGCCCACCGGGGCTCCTCACTCTCCAGAGGTGGCAGGAGGTCCCACCATTTTGTATCGGGGAGGGACGTGAGGGTGAGGACATGAAGGGTGTGGAGCACGAGCGTGTATAGATGATTCCTTGGAGCAGTCTGGAAGCAGACTGGCTACAGCTCGTGCAGCTGGCACACGGTGAAGGGGCAGGGGGGGTCGGCTGGGTTCACGGGGCAGGGGCCTGATGAAAAGGTCCAGCGGGCCTGAGGTGGAGGGTGGGTGGGGCGTGCCCTCGTGCAGGACCCGGTCGAGGTAAACCCAAGCAGTGGGTGGCAAAGCGGCCTTCACCTCCTGAAATACGCGCCGGGGAGTACGAGTCTGGAGAGCCCCATGCGCTGAGTGAGCGTCAGGGGATCCAGCCAGTCTCCCCAGTCATAGTCCAGGAGATCTCCGACTCTTGTGACTTCTGCCAGGACCAACCTCTGGCGCACGGAGGGGGACTCCACCACCTGCATGCGGAGCTGGGGATTGTGTAGCAGGGGCTCCAAGAGGAGATATGCCCCTTTGGTGGCCGCCACGGACCTGGTCGTTGAAAGCAGTTTCCAGGTCTGGAGGAGGTCCTGGTAGAAGACCGGCAGCCCGGAGAGGTCTCGCGGAAGACCTCTCAGATGGAGATAAAGGAGCTGCTGGTCGTATCGAAGTTACAGGAAAGTGATAGAAGGCAGATATATTAGCCCCAGGTTAAGTACGTCCCTTTTCCCTGGGTAAGGTGACAGGGAAGGTTCCAGAACAATCAGGAACTTTCTGGAAACAATTAAGGCAAACAGGCTGATTAGAATTCCTGCAGCCAATCAAGAAGCTGCTAGAATCAATTAAGGCAGGCCAAACAGAGCACCTGGGTTTAAAAAGGAGCTCACTTCAGTTTATGGTGTGCGTGCGAGGAGCTGGGAGCAAGAGGTGCAAGAAGCTGAGAGTGAGAAGGCATACTACTGGAAGACTGAGAAGTACAAGCATCATCAGACATCAGGAGGAAGGTCCTGTGGTGAGAATAAAGAAGATGTTGGGAGGAGGCCGTGGGGAAGTAGCCCAGGGAGTTGTTGCTGTCACGCAGCTGTTACAGGAGCCACTGTAGACAGCTGCAATCCACAGGGCCCTGGGCTGGAACCCAGAGTAGAGGGTGGGCCCGGGTTCTTCCCATCCCTCCAACTCCCTACTTGATACCGGAAGAGTTGAACTGGACTGTGGGTTCCACTAGAGGGGAAGGTCTCTGGCCTGTTCCCCGATCACTGGGTAGATCAGCAGAGACTGCGGGGATTGTTCTTCTTCCTTTCCCCATGCTGGCCAGTGATGAGGTTATCTGAGTGAACGGCAGATTTGAGCCACAAAAGTGGCCAAACTGTGGGCTGCCGTGAACCTCTGAGGCAAGAAAATCCGCCAATAAGTGCGGGACCCACCAAGGCAGAGGAGAAACTCTGTCACAATAGTTACATTCTAATGGTGCTTCTTACCTCTTTCTATTTCTTTAATCGTCTTACCTCCATAAACTGTATGTTTTCTTATAATTTCTTCTGGGTCTATGTTGGGTTTCATACCATACTCATCACTATAGTGTTTGGATATCTACATAATACATGAATGCCTAAAGGTTTTTGTTGTATTTTAAATTACAATATAAGATATGTAATATTTGGTATTTGCACCAGCAAAAATGCATCTATATAATGTATAAATCCTTATATATTTTGCTGTGAAAGGGAAAAGTGATCATAAAACTAGAAGAAAGTTGCTACATTTTTCCTATCACACTATAAAATAATAACAGATCAAACAATGTTTTATTAAAAAGAAAATAATAAAGAAAAAACATGTTACTGTTAGGAAGTTATTACTTGCCTCAGGAGGTGCTACAGGGAAAAGCAATTTTTCCCCCTTAAGCAAACAAGACACGTGACTGTAATAACCTATTAGGTCTGAAAGTGAAGAAAATCGTCGTCCACCAATGTAATAATCTCCACACATGGCAATAATCCTGTTAGGAAAGAAACACTAACGGTAATACAAAAAAAAGATATTTCTCTCTATAAATGTGCATAGATAACTTATAGAAGCTACAGTACTGATTTTTCAGAGTATTTGCTTTCGAAAGCAAACTATTTTCAAAGCATATACCTAACAAAATGCATTCCTTCACACTAAATACATATATGCCTTGACAAAGTAACTTCTAAGCAGGAGCGACAGAGCAGGGTCATAATAGCTTACAAATACTTGAAATTTGGGGGGAAAAAAAGATGACTTGTTTAGGGTCAAAACAGGGAGGTAATAAGCTAGGAATAAAGGGATGAAACAGGAAATTTTAAGATGAACGTCAAGAAGAGTTTTCTGACTATGAAAAATATTAAGTTACTAAGCAAGGAGGAAAGCTCCTTTACTCTTAACATTTAAAACTAAAAGAGATAAAAATACTGTCCTGGAATGTGTGTTTTAAAGAGCAAGATTAAATCACAGAGCTGGATCAGATGATCTAATAGGTGCTCTTCCTATAAAATGAAAACTCAGGATTGCAACAAGGTTTCCAACAAAGTCTGATTTTGACAAACATGTCAAAATATTTTATTAACATGAAAGAGCTTTAACTGTTGATCATATACCTGCAGAGCACTGAATACCTAATTTTTAATGATTTAGGCCTGGTCTACACTTGAAAGTTTTTGCGCTGACGTCTACACTGACAAGCCACTTTCTGCGCCAAAACTCCTCAGTTGCAGCACTGTAATAGAACCACCCCAAGGAGAGTCATAAGGCTTTTTGCACTGAGGCTTTAAAGCTCTAGTGCCAGTGTAAATGCCTTGATTGCTTTTATCACTGCAATTGACCTCCGGAGGTGTCCCACAATGCCTTGAGTGCCTCTCTGCTCAGTGCTTTGAGCTCAGCAGCCCTGCAGGCATGCACCCTTCCCCTTTCAAAGCTCCATTCTGACAGCTGGGGTGTGCTATGCTGCTTGGCTCTGGGACGCAAAGCAAATCATTAATGTGGAATGCTCTGCCTCCCATAATATGAACAGAGGCAGGCAGGCAGGCAGGGGAGGATATGTGTGTGTGACACCGAGAGAGATTCTGTGCTGTGCAAAGCCAGGGAGGTTAGGGTCTCCCTGTCTCAGGACTGGTTGCTTCCTGCAGGTGTCTAAATTTATGAGATGACATGTGGACACACTTACTCTTCCCCAACACACACTGTCTGTCTCCTCCCCCTCTCCCTCCCACACACTCACTGTCACACACTCTCCCCACACACACTTTAGCTGAAAAGCAGCTGGCAATGGATTGAGAAACCTGCATCATGTGATGCTGTACCTGCCCTATGAAGCATTACAAACCCTTCCCGAAGCACCCTGCGGCCAGCTGCATAGTAGGATAGCCACCACTGTGCACTGCTCTCTTTGTCATTGCAAGAGCTGCTAGTGTGGATGTGTTCCAGCAACATAAGGCGCTAGAGTGGACATGCATCAGCGCTTTTAATTAAAACACTTTAATAAAAGTGGTATAACTTTTGCCACAAAAACTTGCAAGTGTAGACATACCCTTAGATTGTTAGATCTCCTATGAATGTCAAGTATGCTTTAAAACTGTCAAAATACTAACAATTTTTCCCTCTTGCTTGACTTTTGATTTATTTGGAAACATAACAGATGTGGTGACAAAAATAAATGTACAGAAATGAACAGAAATGTTTTAAATTGAGAAAAATGAACCAGTAAAAATATAGGAAACAGTAAAATTCTGATATGACTGTTTATCTTAATATTTAAAACAATAAGCACAATAAATAACTCATATTACCTAAATGTTAATGTAATTAAAAATGTGCTATGCCAAAGTTTTAACTTAATCCTCTAAATAACGTGACAGATTAAGAGTGAAGGCAAAAGCTTTCTTTTCCTGTGCTGTATTTATCTATTTAAATTCGTGTCCTATTTTTAAGTACCATGCACACTTAGATTGCTATGCTAGGGAAAGTTAAGAGTGACAACCTGAACTCTGAATTTCCTGTATCTGTGGGTTTAAATAAAACAATGATATTTTAAAACATTTCCCCTATACTTAATTTTAAATGGTCAAATGCACACAGAAAGATTTAATCAAAGCCAAGCAAGCACAATATCGATAAAATCAGACATCCCAAAAAATTGACTGATTGCATAATTGCTGGTATCAATGACAGCTGAAGTTTCCAGCTATACAAAAGTCGGATATTAGCACTGAAAAAACATATTGATTATTCTTAGTCAGTACTATTTGTATGATAATGTGGTTGTAAAATCAGACTGATCAAATCTTTTTTTTTTAAGTTATCAACATGATGACTGAACAACTCCTCTAGTTACAACGCCCTAACAAGAAAGGGTAAGTTATGGTAACATCCAGTGTGTAACTGGAAAGTAACAGGATCCAAAGTTTTTTTATAAAAAAGTAACTGACTTTTTGGGGCTACACCTGCTCCTATTTTAGAAGTTTAGTGTAACTAGAGGAAGATTCCAGTTGACACCAATTGGGGACACACAAATAAATGGGGAGAAAGTTTACTGCAGGAGAGTGAGTCTGTGTGTGTATGGGGGTGGGTTTTTGGAGGGGGGTGAGGGAGTGAGAGAACCTGGATTTGTGCAGGAAATGGCCTAACTTGATTATCATGCACATTGTGTAAAGAGTTGTCACTTTGGATGGGCTATCACCAGCAGGAGAGTGAATTTGTGTGGGGGGGTGGAGGGTGAGAAAACCTGGATTTGTGCTGGAAATGGCCTAACCTGATACTCGCTTTAGATAAGCTATTACCAGCAGGACAGTGGGGTGGGAGGAGGTATTGTTTCATATTCTCTGTGTATATATAAAGTCTGCTGCAGTTTCCACGGTATGCATCTGATGAAGTGAGCTGTAGCTCACGAAAGCTCATGCTCAAATAAATTGGTTAGTCTCTAAGGTGCCACAAGTCCTCCTTTTCTTTTTGCGAATACAGACTAACACGGCTGTTACTCTGAAACCTGTCACTGAAGAATGTCTGTGGCACACAGATAAAAGAAAGGTCTAGGATATTTCTTCTGCTCTTACTTTATAAAAACACTTATAATACAAGAATATTATTGCCCAATCAAATTGTGCAACCGGGCTGTTAAGTTAATGAAGAAAAAACATGAGTAATTAAATTTAACAAAAAAAGGGGGCTGCTGATATGAAGCAATATTGATTTAATATCTGAAAAGTTTATTTAAATTTTTCACTTTCTACTTTCAAGTTGAAACTGAAACTAAAAGAATGGAAATGCCTTAAAGATCTATTTACAAAATTAGTTATTGGAATCTGAGAAGATAATATTTCAACACTTGAAGACCAAGAACTACTTGCCATGCTCATTCTTTTTTTCAAAGCTAATGATCATTCCAGAAATCAAGTGAACAATTTGGCTTTGGAGAAATTTGTTTCTGTTTTTAGGTTAAACCTCCCCTCACAATCCCACACTGATTCTTGACGTTACTGCTTTTCTGTTCCTTAACTTCTACCATTTTCTTTGCCTGTGGTCTTGCACTTCAGATACAGGTTTATTGGGAAACTGTCCTGCTTAAAGATTTTTTTATATTCGTCTATATACCTATTAAACTGTTCCTTGAACAACGGATCAAAACAAGTCTTTTGACAACATCTATGTCTATCAGACTTTGGCTTTTGTGAGAGTTGACCTTTCAACAAACATAAAATGTTAAAATCCAAGTAAAGAAGGATTGCCCAGTCTCTGTAAGGCTACAACAGCCAAAGATTGAACTTTGTGATGATGGTGGGCCTCAATCCATCACTATGCTGGCCTGAAGGAATTACCAGAACAGACGACTGTAGAATTAAGATCCCAGTTTTACACACCAGGAAGAGAAAGTTCTCCAAATCCCCACAATACACTCTTGAGGCAGACAGATTTCTGGAGTTTAGCACTGCCAATGGTGAGTGTCTTGACTGACAGACCTTGCTTCAGTTCTCCTGGTCAACAACAGGACCAAAAGTTTGTTAAATTTAATTAGTTAAATGCCTCGAAGTCCTCTCCTGCAAAGAGCTTGATCACACTGGCAACAGACAAATTCATTAATTATGGGAACCACAGCTTCCTCACGTACTCAGAGGTTATAAGAATAAAGGGTCCTCAATACACAGAAATCTTCCGGAGAACTCTTCTCACCATGGCCGAGGGAGTGGATTAGGGGAGTGATGAATGGGAAAGATGTACTATAGAATAAAGATCCCATGGATTGCTTGTTCATCTGTTCTGCTTAACAGATTCCATGAACGTGAAGAACATCTGAAACCTGTCCTTCCTGAAGGCCATTAGATCCATCTGTGGTCTGCTTCAGGCGTGACAGACAGAACTGCTTTCCCATTAGCTGTTAGACTGAAGAGATTCAACTTCCAAGATATCAGCAGTTCTATTTTGTGGCGCTTGAACAACGTTATTGGCAACAACATTCAAGTTTACACACAGCAAGTCTCATTCATACAAACCAGAACAAATACGCTCCTTAAAACTGTAATCCTAGCCATAACTTGGGACAGTGGTCAAAGGACTACTAATATCAAATGCAATCCATTCCAACATGCATTGAATGCTATTTCCAGCAAACCCAGAAATCAAGAGACACAACAGATTTCTTACTTTTTTCCCCTCTCAATTTTTCTCTTAAAACAAAAGATAATATTAATTTGCATTGGTACACTAAGAATATTAAATAATATGGAATATTAACTGCAATGACTGTCAGAGAACACATTTAGAACAATTCATTTTAAGTTACTCTGATTAACAAAGAAGAGACCTGCTGTCATAAATATAAAGGGAAAGGTAACCACCGTTCTGTATACTGTGCCATAAAATCCCTCCTGGCCAGAGGCAAAGTCCTTTTACCTGTAAAGGGTTAAGAAGTTCAGGTAAACTAGTTGGCACCTGACCCAAAATGACCAATGAGGGGACAAGATACTTTCAAATCTGGAGGGGGGGGGGGAGGCTTTTGTCTGTCTGTGTGATACCTTAGCTGCGAACAGAACAAGGATGCAAGCCCTCCAACTCCTCTAAAGTTAATAAGTAATCTACCTAGAAAATGCGTTAGGTTTTCTTTGTTTTGGCTTGTGAAATTCGTTGTGCTGGAGAAAATGTGTATTCCTGTTTTTGTGTCTTTTTGTAACTTAAGGTTTTGCCTAGAGAGATTCTCTATGTTTTGAATCTGACTGCCTGTAAAATTATCTTCCATTCTGATCTTACAGAGTTGTTCTCTTATCTTTTTTTGTTCTTCTAATAAAGTTCTGTTTTTTAATAATCTGATTGGGTTTTTTGGGGTCTTAAAAATCCAAGGCTGGTCTGTGCTCATCTTGTTTATTCTCAAGCTTCCCCAGGAAAGGGGGTGTAAGAGCTTGGGGGGATATTTTGGGGAAATAGGAACTCCAAGTGGTCCTTTCCCTGATTGATTGTTAAATCACTTGGTGGTGGTGGCATTTACTTAATCCAAGGGCAAAGACTTTGTGCCTTGGGGAAGTTTTAACCTAAGCTGGTAGAAATAAGCTTAAGGGGTCTTTCATGCAGGTCCCCACATCTGTACCCTAGAGTTCAGAGTGTGGAAGGAACCCTGACACCTGCCTAATGCTGCCTATAAGCCTATTTGCTACAATTCAAGGCGTAAATTGTTTGATAGTAAGTTTTTCCATTTTGCAGCTCCATTTATTTCCTGATGCTTCTGTGTTCTGCTCTAGGTGCTGAAAAAGTTGATCCATGTAAAAAGTATTTTAAAGCAGGATACTTATTTTAAATCAATTAATGGAATGCAAGCACATGAACAGCAAAATATAGTCATGACAGGTACATATATTCAGAACCACCTGAACTGCTAGTTAAGATTGATTGTAATGCAAACATTTAAGTTTGTTTGTATGTGCTACAAGGACTTCTATACCTATATATACAATAGCTATCACATTTTTAGATATAACAAAAGTACTCACCTAAAATGATTGACAACATTTGTTTTGCTAAGAAATGAAAGCACAAATGACCCTGGCCTCCGATCACTCTCCCGAATAAGGTAACTACCAGGTTTTCCGGCTTGCCGAAGACGTTCTTCTGCAATTGTTCTGTCAAGTTTTCCATGATACCACCTGAAAAAGAGTGTGAAATAAACAGTTGACTATAAAACAAAACTATCAATTTCAAAGTGTCATCACAAGAAGAACATCGGGGGTATTGAAAGAGCTTTACTATAACACATTAAACATAAAAAGAAAAGGAGTACTTGTGGCACCTTACAAAAGCTTATGCTCAAATATATGTTAGTCTCTAAGGTGTCACAAGTACTCCTTTTCTTTTTACGGATACAGACTAACACGGCTGCTACTCTGAAACCTGACATTAAACATAAAACAACTGAACTCTGACATGTACAACTCTGATGGAAGTTTTCAGTTAAAATCATTGTTTATAAAGGCCTTTATTTCTGTTTATCACTACTGAAATTTAACATTGGTTACTAGCTTAGCTCTTTTTAAAATGGTGATTTAATGCATCAATCTGTGTTTAAGTGGATTGTTGTATTTCAGAACGGTCTTTTCAATGGTTTAATTAATTGATTTGCCCAAATCCATGCCATCTCAGACCTCATTGAAAGTTCCCTCTTAAAAACTCTCTAATTTAGTTCAAAATTAGAAAGAGACATAAGATTCAAAGCAAGAGGGAGAAAAGGGAAAAAGGGTATCCAGAATCTGACATTTTGATTCAGGTCCCTCTTTTTTGTAATGCTTGAAATCCAAGGAAGGATTCTATCCTCAGCCAGAGACTTTGTGTAACAGTGAGGACACCTCTCCCTTAGGGCCGTGATTTTGGTGTTTTGCCACTAAGAGGAGCAGTACAGAATGTAATCCTCAGTGTATCCTATTTCTGAAAATGTGAGTCAATGAACTTTTTCATTCCTTCCAGACAAAGGTTATCTACAAAGAAAATAAAGGGATTGTGCCCCTTTTGGGCTTTATGTTTAAAAAAAAATCATGCCTTTCTAAAAAAGCCATATTTTAACATTAATTAGAATTGTAGGTGTCCCAGAAGACTATGATGGCTGAAAAATTAGTGAACTAATCAGCACAAGGGTGAAAACTGAACAACTGAAATGGGAAGGGATTTTAGAGTGCTTAAGACTATTGTTGTTAATTCCTATTTAATATCAATGGCAATCATTTTGGAAAATGGAAGCTTTTGTTCCAAATATTCCTTCTCCTTCAATTAATATACATTCTATGACACACCCAGAAAGGTCTGCCAACAAAACCAGGGAAGACCAGAAGTGAAACTCCTGATACTCCTAAAGTGAGTGACAAGCAGGCAGAAAAACTTAAATTAAATCAATCACTTCAGGCCTTGTCACAAGGTAAGTTGGCGCTGTAAAATCACTGGGGCACAGATGTACTCATGGCAAACCTAGCCCACCTCCCCAGACAGAAAAAAATAAGTAGGGTCACATGACAAAGATCAGGTGACTAAGAGTCTGGCATGCCTGGAGGTAGAAAGGCATAGTATGGTTTACTAACAAGGGGGAACCAAGTGGAGAAGAATTCCAGATTGGAGTGGAGGGTGTAAAAGCAAAGAGGACTTCAGTGAAAGGGGCCCTGGGAGACAATACTCCATAAAAAAGTAGGAAGGCAACCAGGAAGGCTAGTAGTATAGGATGTAGCACTGAGGAGAAGCAGAGCAGGTTGTGGTTACAGGGAGCAGACAACCCAACTAGGGTTCCTAGGGACAGGAAAAGATAGGAAAGGTTTCCCTCCACAATGCCACCCTGTTCAGTATATAGCGGGAAGCCAGATCTGATTAGAGCTCAGGAGGACTGGTGGCTACCCCGAAAAGGAAGGGCTGGAAATGAGATGAAGAAAGAGGAAGAGAAGACAGCTCCCTTAAAGAAAGGGCTGTGCTTGGTGACACTGAGGCTATGTCTACACTACGTTGCTACACTATGTCGCTACAGCCATGCTGCTAAAAGGCATGCAGCGTAGACACCTACACCCACAACAAGCAGAAGAGCGCTCCTGCCGACAAAGCGCTGTTCACAGCAGTGCTTGTTGTCAGCAAAACTTTTGTCTTTCGGGGGGTGGTGGTGTTTTTTTTTAACACCTCTAAAAGAGAAAAGTTTTGTCATTCAGTTGCCAGTGGAGACAAAGCCTTAGACTCAAGACACTTATGTTTATGTTTGAACTTCATGCGCCAAAAGGAGTGGAATTTATAAGTTGACCAGAGGGGTAAGTCACCTCAGCAACTGAATTGTCCTGAAGGCCAAGAGAATTACTGGAAGACTATGGAAGGAAACTTAGGCACCAGGCAAAATGCCTTCTCAGTAATTTTTTTAATTGAAATTTAAGTTCAACAGAAGTTGAACCTCACCCAGGAAAACATCCTACTTTACCTGGTTGAGTCATTTATTTTAGCCCTGTACACAGAAGATATATTTTAATTAATATCTACCATACCCAACTCTCTCGCAACCTATCCATTATTCGTTGGCTTATGTCTTGTAGACACCATGAAGGCACATACTTAAAAGAGATGGTAGGTGGACAAGTATAGAAAGTGATGTTGTAAACCATAAAGATGACTATACAAAGCAGGGGTGGGCAAACTATGGCCCATGGGCTGTGTCCATCCTGTAAGACGTTTTAATCTGGCCCTCAAGTTCCCATCAGAGAGTGGACTCGGGGCTTACCCCACCCCACACAGCTCCCAGAAGCAGCAGCATGTCCCCCCTCCGGTTCCTACACATAAGGGCAAACCGAGGGAACCACGGCCAATGGGAGCTGCAGGGGCGATGCCTGCGGATGAGGCAGCGCGTAGAGCCTCCTAGACGCACTTCCAAGTAGGAGCTGGATGGGGGACATGCCACTGCTTCCAGGAGCTGCTTGAGGTAAGCGCCGCTCGGAGCCTGCACCCCTGGCCCCCTCCCATGCCCCAACCCCCTGCCCCAGCCCTGATCCCTCTCCTGTCCTCTGAACCCCTCGGTCCCAGTCTGGAGCACCCTCCTACAGCCTAAACCTCTCATCCTTGACCCCACTCCAGAGCCTGCACCCCCAGCCAGAGCGCTCACCCTGCCCCCGCACCACTACCTCCTGCCCCAGCCCTGATCCCCCTCCTGCACCTCAAACACCTCATCCGGAGCCGAACCCCAGAGCCCTTACCCCCAGCCACAGCCCTCACCCCCTCCCACACCTAACCCCAATTTTGTGAGCATTCATGGCCCACCATACAACTTCCATAACCAGATATGGCCCTCGGGCCAAAAAGTTTGCCCAGCCCTTATATAAAGTAACTGAAGTGAACAAATAGGTTGTCAGTGCTGTCACAGTGGAAAAGAAGGAAACACACTAAGTAAGAAGATTGGATGAGCAGTGAGGGGCAGAGCTGTACATTACAATGGAAGTTTTAAATGATAAAAGGAGATTTCCCCTAACAATCCTTTATAAAAGAGACTTGCTGACTTATGAAAAAATGAAATCCTTTAACAACAATGTTGTTTCTATATCATTTCTGTTTGGGACAATTTTCAGAAACTGCACTAAAGAACTCAGTTAGGAATCATGGGCTCTACTGACAATTGTGAATGAAAGACTTACCTAAGCTATTTCATTCCTGTATCTCGGTTTATTAGTCTGTAGAATGCACATGATTCCCATTTATTACACCTCAAAATAACTATTGAGATAGATATTTGTAAAACACTGATATCTTTAAATGAAATGTGCTGTACAAGTACAAAGTTTTATTTCTCTTTCCTCATTTATTAGTTAAATTTGGCAGAGAGCAGAATCATTAAGAGTTTATCTACTCCAGTTTATTCCCCGGACATAATTATAATACTCCGGACATAATTAACTTTTCTAATAAATGGCTCTACTAATAAAGAAGAAAATAAAATAACAGAAGCTTCTCCATAAGAGATCAGGTTTTTTAGAATTATAAATATGCATCATCAATCTTCTATTTTACAGTTCTATAAAACATACTCAAGAATCTCAAGTTTTGAACAAAATGGAAGGATTTTGTCCTCCGTAGTAGGCATACCACTACTTTTGGTATATTCTAGATTAATTCCTCTGACTATGACCAGGATATACTTGTTCTCTCCCACATAACTATATTTTATTACATTTATTACCAGGTGAGTGTAAGTGACTCAAATAAATACTTTATCACAATTTACCTCAGAACAAAAAATATGGTGCATTTAATTTCATTTCTTATGCCAGCAGTTAAATTCAATCAAAGCTACAGGAACATATCTTTTCTGTATTTCAGTTACTATCAGCTAACACATAAGCTTGTATTTTTCAGGTTAGTATGTATTCTTGCATTAAATTGTTGTTCCTGAATAGCTATGAAAATATGCTCTGACATCTGTTTTATTTAACTAAAAACTGATAGTATAACAACAGAGTCCATGGCAATAGTATATCAGTAGTGATGGCAGAAAACAGTTCAAGTGAATATCCTCAGGAAACCGCTGCAGATAGCACACATCTTTAGAAAACAGGATACACACTGAAGCAGACACACTGAAGATATCATTACAGTAAGCAAAATGCTTTTCAGGAAATAGCTGTATTCTTTTTCCAGAGAAAGTACAATTTTAACACTAGATAGCACTTCCATTCAGAAAGGAAGGACATGCAGAAGAATTATATTCAGTTTTTCATAAATCAGACTTAAATTTTAAATATCAACCTCCTCTTGTCTTTCAACATGCATCTTAGGTGAAGAAATACACTAGCACATGGTGCATTGTATTGTTTCTCCAAACCAGTCAGTATTGTAAAACAGTAAGAGGTAATTGAGTTACAGGTGTTACGTATCATGTTCAAAATCTTTTTTAAGCATATCAAATGAATAGTTAGGGGAATGCTTGATGTACCTTTAACAAAGACGATTGCAATTTTCATTATTATAGACTTTTTTTTTTCCATTGAAAAAGGTACTGGCAAGAATCAGCTCAGTCTTGCCTATTCAAAATGATGACCAATCCAAAACCATGTCACTTGTAAAAGTAAAGAGGAAAATTCACACCTCTGATAAGAACTATAAAATGGATACAGATTCTGTGGAGGGAGCATCAAAAGGCAAAAAATAAATTTATCTGGATTTTTACAAACTATTAAAGACCAACCATCTGATTCTCTAGGCACCCTTTACAAACTTTCAAAAATACACTAAAAAACCTGTCAGTTCTCCAAAATCAACTAAGCACAGTGTAATAAAAATATAATAGAAATTAATGAGCATTTCCATAAAATTCCCAGAATCCACACTGACACAATCCAACATCATTTACTCATAGGTAACATAGAAAAGGCTTACAACACACGCTGCAGATTAACATGCTCAGACTGTTCTGGAGCAAGCAAATTCCAATGGCCCAGGAGCATTAACCAAGAACATCCAGCGAGACATCCCAGAGAGACTTGAACACTGCTAACTTGAACTCTGCTAACCTCAACTATGGTAGTATGTCACAAAGAGAGGTCTCTTAGCTAGGTAGATCCCAGTCATTTAAAACCTTATAGACCAAAATCAACATCTTTAAAACCACTAGGCAGCCAAAGCAGATTATACAATATCGGTTTAATACACTCATAAAAAGAAACGGTTTAACAACTGGTCCCCCGACTCTGCACCACCTGCAGTTTTTGAATAAATTTAAGATGTAGCCCTACATAGAGTACACTGCAGAAATCTAATCTTACTGAGACAAACAGATGGATAACCATTGCAAGAGTCACTTCTAAAAGAAACAGGTCTGTAGGTGAAAAAAGGCTTATCTGATTGTAGTTATTACCTAATTTCTGTGCTTGTAAAAAACAAGGTCATTTCAATCCTACTCTGTTTTATATCAATTTCCACTGACTTTCATAGTGGGAGAGGAGATGCTGCTGCTCCTGTGATTAATTTATTTCATGTAGTACTATATGTACTAGTCTGTTTATGATACTACAGTTGGATGTGCAATTCTCCACTCCTTCCATGTCATGTTTTAATTCAAGAGAACATACTAACATAGGAATTGCCATACTGAATCACAACAATGGTCTGGCCAGTATCCGGTCTCTGACAGCGGCCATTATCAGATGCTTTGCAGACAGGTGCAAGAAACCCTGCAACTGAAAGTTATGGAATAACATGCCCACAGGGATAAAATTTCTTACTAATTCCTATTATTTAGACAGTTCCTTAAACCCTTTTATGCCTGAAGATTTATGCAACTTTTAAAAAAATACTTACTATTGTAACTTGCTAGCCACATTGTATTAATCCATTTTTTAAATTCTGACAATCTCTTAGTCTCACATGCATCAGAGTTCCCCAGGCTAATTATGTGTTGTGTGAGAAAATATTTCCATTTATCAGTTTTAAATTTTCTCCCTATTAATTTAACTTCATTTAATCTCCCTTACACTTAACACAGAAGCTGAATACAGCTTCAGCAAATATTCAGTCGATGTATGTGCAAGTTAAGCATATGCCATTTTATATATTTACAGAAGAAATATGAGGTTGTGGTTAAGGTTTTGTGTGTTGTACTATATGGGAGATAAATGCACTACACTCAACCAGAAGGAAGTTCTTTGTGACCATGTGGAGTTTGTCACTGTCTGTGGAAGCTTGATGTGTGGTTATTAGGGTACAGTTGAGCAGTGTCCCATATTTCATATTTCTTTGCTTTCTAGCATTTCCCTTGAGGGTGTAAAGCTTAACCAACCTTAATCCTTTATACACAACATTGCTGTTTATGGAATATCCATAACCAACAAAATAGGGGTTTTAATGCAGCAAGTACAGTGTATGAGGGCTTCAGGGGGCATAGAAAAGATTTTATCGGGATATGGTGGAAATGGAGATGTTTGAGGTGTATGGAAGTGGAGACAGTGGAGGGAAAGTAAAAAGGCCCAATGGATCCATCTCTACCTACCTACTCTAGCAAAACAGACCTGGTGCAGAGGAAGCTTGTTGTCAACTTGCTGTCTACTGGACCATCAGCAATCCTCAGAGCAAAGGAGACTCTGTTGAAGCTGCAAAGGATGGTGGAGAGATCACAGCACTAGTTCTTGTAACTTCTATACCAAGGAACCCTGGACATTGCTCCTTGTCAGAGGTTTACAACACAGTGTGTTTCCTCTCAGTTTCATACCTACAATTTCTCAGGGCATCCCATAACTTCAGTCCCATTAGAAGAAAAATAGAGCCAAGAGGGGAAGCCTCGCTTTCACATGACGAACAGGGGTCTCAAGAATACCAAGTTTCAGCTGAATTATGATCTCTGTTTCAGAAAGAGTGAGATTCCCCCCCCCCCGGCATTAAAATATTATTGAGGCTTACTTGTTCCCGTTAGTCTTGGTGTTCCACTGATTCTCTCAAACTTCCTGTTTCTGATAAATAATTTTTATGTCTTTGGCTATTTGCTTTTCAAATTTCATTTTAGTCCTTTTAATTTCTCTCTTACATATTGCCTGACATTTTATGCTTTTTTAAAATTGGATTTAAGGACCGGGATTTCCACTTTCTATAGGATATTTGTTTGGATAAAAGGCAAGTTTTCTGAGGTTATTTGATACATTCTGTTTACATCTTGCTTTTCAGCTTCCTTTGTTTAGAGACATGCATCCCATCTGAAAATTATTGTCTCCTTAGGTAGTCTCCATGCCAAATCTAAGGAATGTCATTTCTTTATTTCTGACTTAAAGAACTTTTTACTAGCTCTCTTTTCTAAATTTAGATTTAAAATATTTTAAATAACATTCTTTTCAGTCAACATCTTAAACTATTTTTCTATTTATGACCTATTATTAGTTTGGACAATTAAAATTGAGTTATTTTCATGCTCTAGAACAATACAGTAGTGTTTATATTTAAACTTCCCCCTAGGGTGTTTGTATCCCATAAAAAGCTGTCTCACTGAAAAAACATGAACTGTTCTGTGAATTTTAAAACGTTTATTTTTAATCAAAGCTGAATTTTGAACCTAAACTGTCCCTTTAAACATTTGTGCTCACCTGATGTTTCTAATATATATTACAAGCTATCACGTAGTATAACCAAATGATTTCCTAAAAGTTCTGCACTATACTTATATGCGAACATGGACTCTCAAAGTAAATTTCACTCCAGTCTAGCTTTGTTTGACGAATTCATTGACTTGCTCTAGCACGTCAGCTCACTTGAAATAGTCAGTCATGTGACTATTACTTCCTGGCCTACTCCTGGATATTTTCATTCTTGCAAAGCATACAGCACAGGTGTGGGCAAACTTTTTGGGCTGAGAGCCACATCTGGGTGGGGAAATTCTATGCAGGGCCGGGGCAGGGGGTTGGGATGCGGGAGGGTGTGCAGGGTGCAGGAACGGACTCAGGGCAAGGGACTGGGGAAGAGGAGGGATCCGGGGTGAATGAGGGGGCTCAGGGAAAGGGGTTGGGGTGCAGGAGGGATGTGGAGTGCAGGAGGGGGCTCAGGGCAGGAGTGAGGATTGCGGGAGGGAGCTCAGGGCAGGGGGTTGGGGTGAGGAGGGGTTCAGGGTATGACAGGGGCTCAGGGCACGGAGTTGAGGTGCATGGGGGTGCAGGGTGCAGCAGGGGGCTCAGAACAGGGAGTTGGGGTGCAGGAGGGGTGCAAGGTGCAGGCAGGGAGTTGAGGGGCAGGGTGCAGGAGGGGTTCGGGCTCTGGCCCGGCGCCACTTATCTAAAGCAGCTCCGGGGTTGCAGCAGCGCGCACCGGGGACAGAACAGGCGTGGCGCACAGATCTCCATGCACTGCCCTTGCAACACCTTCAGGTACCTCCTCCGAAGCTCCCATTCGTCCCGGTTCCCTGTTCCTGGCCAATGGGAGCTGCAGGGGGCGGTGCCTGGAGGCAAGGGCAACGCACAAAGGGACATGGTGCAGGCCGCTTCTGAGAGCGGCACGGGGCCTGCAGCACCATTGGGTGGGAATTCCACGGGCCGGATCCAAAGCCCTGAGGGGCCAGATCCAGCCCGTGGGCCATAGTTTGCCCACTCCTGATATAGCGTCTCCTTCCAGGAGAAATCATGAAAACTTATTCCAACTTATAGACACAAAACATAGAAGACAATGAAGCAACAGAGATTAAACTAACATGCAAACAAGAACAAAATCAATAGAACCTAACTTTTCTCTCTTATCCCAGGGTATATGGAATAAAAGATTATTAAAATTTGTGTAGGTAAAAAAATCACTTCTTCAGATGCATCTGAAGAAGTGGTTTTTTACCCACGAAAGCTTATACCTAAATAAATCTGTTAGTCTTTAAGGTGCCACCAGACTCCTTGTTGTTTTTGTGGATACAGACTAACACAGCTACCCCTCTGACACTTAAAATTCGTATTTCATTTCTTTAGGACAGCATGATCCAGTAGTTTAAACACGGAAGAACACTCTCCATTTACTGGCATTCCTCCAATATATTAGCTCTCCCAATCCACAACATATCAACTCAGAGAGCCATTGTACTACTTAAAGCATTTGAAGGGATGTGTATACAAACTATGGATCTGAACATTTCAAACCAGATTAATAAAAATCTTCACCCTTCTTACCATCCTCAATGAAAGACTCAAAAGGATGGGAAGGAGAAGTCAGTGCTCATTCAGAAGGCAACATATTTGAGGAACTTGTCACTGCGGGGGTAAAGAACCTACATTTCTCCCTCACTGCTTTATTTTTGCAGAAGACTAACAAGCAGTAATAATCCCCAGGGAGGCAGCTGTAGAGAGTTAAAGAAAGAGGAACACTAAAGAGGAATTTAAGGACTCTACAACTCTTGAAAGAGCCTGGGGTCAGCAGCCAAGAGTGTGTGGCAGCTTTAGAATATAGTTGGTGTTGTCTGCCTTTAATCTCAGACACCTACACAGGAGACCTGGAAACCCTATTCAGAGGTTTGAGCTCCTACATATAGTAACTATCAGTGAAAATGGTAGCTGCCTATTCTTAAGGATGCCCAACACTTTTCATTATAAGACTCTTTTTCAGTTACTTATAATTTTGCCAACGTTACCAATTTAGGCTGAAATTTTCCAGGCTGGTTGTCTGCCTCAGGTTGATTTTTATATATAAATTTATTTTATTGTATTTTAGAGTTTCAGCAAAAATAGTTTAGCCATTTTGAAGAGTGAGATTAGGAAAAATATTTTCTATTACTCCTGGGGGAATTCTACACCAAAAAAATTAAAAATTCTGCACACAGTATTTTAAAATTCTGCACATTTTATCAAAATAAC
The DNA here is from genome assembly GCF_965152235.1 of Eretmochelys imbricata. NCBI lineage: Eukaryota > Metazoa > Chordata > Testudines > Cheloniidae > Eretmochelys > Eretmochelys imbricata. Next base: position 55,866,281 of record NC_135576.1, on the reverse strand, counting down.
ACAATGTAATCAAACTTCCATTATTTTAGGAATTTAGTTCAAAATTCCTGTCAACAAGTATGTCTGTAACAATACAGACAACAAAAAAGATTCAGGAAATGTTTTTTGATAAATAGAGCCTTTACTAGGTATATTAATTCAGAACTTTGAGTAATAATTCATTTAAACTACAATACAGAAACATATTTCCTGCACCACTCAGAAGCAATGCAAAGGCTTGGAGAAGTCAGAGGTAACGGAGGAGCTGAGGGAGAGGGAAGTAATTGCTGGGAAGAAGCCTGGGAGTGAACCTGGAGGGTTGTTGGGTGTGGATGGGAGAAGTACAAAACAGGTTTTTTTTGTTTTTGTTTTTTTGGGGGGGAGGAGGGATTGTTATGGAGTTGGGGAGCCGCCCCCATGTGGACTCTGGCTAAACCCTAGCCTCTCCCATTAGTCAGGCACATCTGCCTCTGTTTCATCCCCATGTGTTCCTGCACTCCACTATCATTCAGCCCCAACCATTGTTGTCACTCCATTAGTTCCTGTGACCCAGTCTGTCCCGCTCCAAGAGTCCTTCTGAACCCCAGTCTGTGACTCCCCCAGCAACCCCATGTTCCCAGCTCTATCCGGCCCCACCCCCATATCCTATGCCTCCTCACCTGGCCCCATGGGCAGGGCACTGCGAGGAAGGCAGTCCCTGCTCCTTTTCTCTCCACATCTGGCTGCTCCAGCCTATGACCCAGCTGCTCTTCTGGTGCCACATCAGCCCCTGCTGGGCAAAAAGTGTAATTGCAGTGTGACCCCCTCTCACAGCTTCCCTTTGCTTGCCTGTCACAATCAATTACTCTGCGCAGGGGGAGGGGGAGAGAACCTGCAGGAGACATTAATTCTGCACTTATGCAGTGGCACGGAAATTCCTCCAGAAGTAGTGTCTGTTAAAATAAATTCCTACAACTATTTCATTGAGAAGCTCTAGCACTTCCTGTGACAGATATGGCAATTCCATGTAATATCCTTGGAAGACTTTATTGTAGGGGTGGCCAACCTGAGCCGGAGAAGGAGTCAGAGTTTACCAATGTACATTGCCAAAGAGCTACAGTAATAAGTCAGCAGCCCCCTATCAGCTCACCTCCCCACCCCACTCCCAGCACCTCCGACCCACTGGCAGCCCCACTGATCAGCGCCTCCCCCCTCCCTCCCCGATCAGCTGTTTTGTGGTGTGCAGGAGGCTGTGGGGGGAAGGGGAGGTGTGGGAGCACGGCAGGCTCGGGGAGGGGGCAGGAAGGGGTGGGGTGGGGGCAGGGCCTGTGGCAGAGCCAGGGGTTGAGCAGGGAGCACCCCCGGCCCATTGGAAAATTGGTGCCTGTAGCTCCAGCCCCGGAGTTGGTGCCTCTACAAGGAGCCGCATATTAACTTCTGAAGAGCCGCATGTGGCTCCAGAGCCTCAGGTTGGCCACCCCTGCTTTACTGTATTGATTTTCTATATTATTGTAGGCCAGGATTGTATGGATCTCCTCCAGTGGAAGATGTGACAGATGTGAGACCTGGAAATTCAAAAGACTATACTGAAAGTGTGTCATACAACTACGGACTTTTGGGACAATACAAGTATGTTTACACTGTAATATATGCCCAGAGTTTGCGAGACTCAAGCTCACAGACCTAGTGCTTGAATGGTCACACTGAATATTAACCCTAGATTTAGAATTTCTGGACCAGGATCTTACATCGGCACTCAGGCATCTACACAGCACTACAAAGACCCAAATCAAACCAGCCTCTCTCAAGCTTCTTTGCACCCTTCCCAGCTGTAACGTCTCTAGACATTTGTTTGTGGTGAACTGTAGGAAAACTTTTCCGTCCTGCAGCACTTTACAGGAACTTGTCATAGCCCGCTAATACTGAGCTGAGCTTCTGAGCTGTCTTTTGGGTCTGCATACTCCTGGCAACTGGAGCCAGCAACATAGAGGAGTCACCATTTGAAGAACTTGTCCTGTTTGGGTTTTTACTTCTGTTTCAAAAAAGAGACAGAGCATCCATGAGACACCGGAGGGATATTTGGCAACATTTTAAGATCTACTAAAGGCATCTGTTGGAGGATGATGACAACACGGATGTGCCAGACTTGAACTGGCTGATGCTGCTCCAAACTCTCAGTATAGCTGCTAATTCTCCCATGTAGACTAGCACTTCTGGAGCAGGGCCACAAGCACAAACTGGTGGGACCACATCGTCATGTAGCCCTGGGATGACCAGCAATGGGCTCCAGAACGTTCTCATGAAGAAAGCTACATTTCTGGAGCTCTGTGGGCAGCTTAATCTGACCCTCCAGCATCATAACACACACGAGGGCAGCTGTGTTGGTCCAGAAGCAGGTTGCTACGATCATCTGGAAGCTAGCAACTTCACACTGCTACAGGTCCATTGCTAACCTGTTTGGTGTTGGAAAGTCAACTGTGGGTAAAGTGGTGGTGGAGGCTTCTGGGGCAATCAGGTATGTGATTTACCTAAAGGTGGAGTGCATAAACAATATCCCCAAAGTAATTACTGGGTTTAAGAGAATGGGGTTTCCAAACTGTGGCAGGGCCATTGATGACACTCATCTGCCCAGAGTTTGCCCTCTTCATGGAGCATGAATACATAAACCACAAAGGGTACTACTCCATTGTTATGCAGGCCTTTGTGGACCACAAATGCAGATTTATGGACACCAACATGGACTGAACTGGAAAAGTTCACAACGCCAATGTTTTCCACCTATCAGGAGACTACTCTCACAGACAAGCTGGGACACTATTCCCACCAAATGACATTGTCCTCGAGTAACTGTCCCCACTATTATTCTAGGGGAGCACATATAACCCCTTTTGCCTTGTCTTATGAAACCATATCCTAATCTCAGAGGCCCTGGCAAAAGAAGATTTAATTACATTCGGGAGGTGGAAAATGGTAGTTAAAAGCGCATTTGGCAAACTGAAATCCTGTTAGCACTGTTTACTGAACGGTTTGGATTCCAGTGTCATCAATGCTGTCCACATTATTGTGGCTTGCTGTGCTCTTCACAATCTTTGTGAATCCAAAGCTGAGTCATTTGCCCCCGAATGCACCTATAACAGTAAGGGACCACTGAACTGGTACACTCAGCCAGAAAGTGCACCTCTCACAGCTAGAACAAGATGCACCCTGGCAACAGAAATCAGAGATGCTTTGTGCACCACACGATGGACTTGTATGAACCAATGGAAGAAGAATAGTATATTTACAGATGGATTTGTACAGCACTTTGTACAGTAAATTAAGTACTCACAGTACACTATGAATGGGGTAGGCTGGAGACTATCATTGTAATTGTGGATGAGATGACTGCTTAAACAATAGGGGAATGGGGGTTTGTGTGACATGAATTGTGGATTTTCATTATGGACTGATTTGAACACATGCACTGAGAAAATGTGTTTGGCTAGAACTTCCAAGTTGTGCTTTATCGTTTCTTTATCTTTACTCTTTGAAATACACATTATATGATGCAATGCAGTGATGGTAGTAAACTTTTTAAATAAAATAAAAGCCTTTATTTGTGAACATACCCTTATTATGAAAAACAATATTCAAGCATTGTTTGGCAAGCCAGCTGCCATTGTGATGCCAAAACTCCAGTAATAAACCAACACCAAAACCAGTAATAAAGTGCATAACAAACACTGAACAGTGCAAAACAGAGAAACCAATGCAAGCGAACAAATTCTCTACTTTTGCATGTCTGCTGGCCCCTATTCTCTTTCCCTTTCTAGCACATTTAGCACACACTTGGTGCCGCTGCAGGGGGGCACATTTGCCCTGTCCAGTTAGCATTCAGTCCCAGTTGCACAGGCCACCCAACTGTGCTATTGTCCAATGTATTCTTGGTCTGCAGGACATGGTACCATGGAGAGGACTCAGGACATGGTATCAGTGGAGCAGAAGCCTGAAATCCTGTGGCCATTAGCGTAAGCAGTCTCTCAAACAGGTCTTTCTGTTGTGCTCCATCTTTGTCCCTTAGGCAACATTCCTGCTCCAGAAACTGTGTTGGAAGTCTCTTCTTGTGCTCTGTTGCCTGTCTATGCTTTTCCACTTGCCATGAATCTTTTTCCCTTTGATACTGCACCTGTTTGTTGCCTCTGTCAAGGATGTCCACCATAAACTCACCACTGAGCACTTAGTCTGTGACAGTTCAAAATCCGATGCTCCTGGTGCAGTGTGGCTGAGCTGCTGAGGTGAAGAGGCCTGAAAGCAGATAAAAAGTATATATTGTCCCTTTCCTTCAAAAAAGGTTCAATGCATCCTCGGAGAAAAGTGCCTGTGCAATCTCAAGTTTACAGTTTTACTTTGAAGAATTCAGTCTCAATACAGTCTTAGAGGAACGCTTCACCTCATCCAAGAAGCTCCATAGACACAAATGAGGGCTTTTCTACACTTAAAACGCTGCAGCAGCACAACTGTAGCAGAGTCACTGTAGTGCTTCAGCACAGACACTACCTCCATTGGCAGGAGAGATCCTCCCATCAGCATAGGTAATCCACCTCCCCAAGACGCATTAGCTAGCAATTCTTCCATTGAAATAGTGCTGTCTACATTGGGACTTAGGTCGACTTAACAATACCGCTCAGGGATGTGGATTTTTCATATCTGACTCACGCAGTTCAACTGACCTAATTTTCTAGTGTACATCAGGCATAAGTTAAGTACAGTCAAAAGAGTGCACACACATTGGTAATTTGAAATTTACAAAAATGCTTTATGTTTAAAAATTGAAAACCATTGTAGCAGGTGAGAAAAGAGATGTGTGCATCTCAGCATTCCATATTCTGGAGAACATAATCCTGGGTGTTCCTGAATGATAAAAGGACATTCTATTCCAAGCTACTGGTGGCAAGCTAGCAGTCTTTGCCACACAGGTTTTCAAATGTATAGGGTCTGAGCAACAACCCTGCAGGTGTTGTGGGCTGGGGTCCTACAGAGGAGGGCCCAGAAAATATACCCTACTTCAAGATGTGATTATGTATCTGAAGTTCCTACTGTGGGAAAAGTTTGCATGCAGAAGTCAGTCAAAATTCATGACAGAATCAACAGGACAGTGTGTTAACATCCACATGGATTCTTCCTACAGCTGACTCTGACTATATCTACCTACTGACTATATGTAAACACATGATAATGCAGGCTCCCAAAGAACATAGCCAGTCCCTCCTCCCCAGACATATTTCTGGACTGCATACAACCACCTGCCTTATTTCTAACATTGATTTCCTCCTCCCCCACCACTCCAGTACAGTTTACTGTTTATAAGCAGCTAGTAACACTGAGCATGGCCTATTTCTCCGGTTCGGCATACTACAAGGGGAGGCAACATATAGTCCTTACTTTTAACACCCCAGCACACCTTTTTGCAAGTATCTACCAAAAATTAAACATTATATGCTTGTTTAGTTGTTATTTCCACTTCCCAGTCACTATATTGAATTCCACGGGGGGGGGGGGGGTCGACACCAAAGTACTAGCATGGATTCCACCATTAGCAGATACACACTGTTACAATAAAAATGGGATTTGGTCATAAACCAGAAATCTCTCCCTTTCATATATTAACAACATGGACCCAGAACACTTACCAGGCTCCAGGGCTATTTCGGTCTCTTGTTTCTTCTGCCAGTCCCACGGCAGGCTGCTCTTCCGGGGGTCAAACAGCTCCTCTAAGAATATGCTGCAGCTGCTTTGGCAGCAAAGCCTCCTCAGGATCGGTGTGAGCACCAGAGTCACTTTGCTAGTGTGATCTGGTGCCTGCTGACTCCCCTTCTATCCTATACTAGATTTGGGGATCAGAAGGTAGCCATCCTAGCTGACTAGGCTATTGTGAACCACTGTGGGCTCAGTGCTTGTCATAGTACCCAGCTCCAAGTCAAAGTCTTTGTAAAAGAGGAAGGATGACAGGGAGTTCCCAGAGGTGTGGATCACCTGGCTTTCCAGTAGTCGCTCTTCAGATGCTTATTATGTTCCCTGCACTGGTCACCGGTCCATTGAATCCCCAACTCTATGAACTTGTCTGCTATTTCTTGGTACACATGATTATTTCTGATACTCTTATTGAATTCGAACTTCTTGTCACACTAGAGACTTACCAGAATGGACTGTGGTCCCATGACTTGGTAGCAGCGATCTTGGTAAAGGACGTCTTGTTGGTGGCCATAGCTAATACAAGATAGTAAAATTTTACTCTAAGCTTGCAGCTCAAATAGAAGGGTTAAATGCCAAGCATCCGCACTTGAATCAGGAAGTTGCTTGTTGTTTCCTGGGAGTCAATTGACTAGTCTTGAAATGAAAGGATAGATACGCTGGCCCATGGGATTGTGGGACAGCACTGGCAGACTGTCAGAACACTAGTCTGGGGACCTGGGCCCCAGCTGTGTCCACACTGCAAAACAATGCACGGTGGACCTGAATGACTGGAGTCCCATAGGGACTTGGATCCACTCCCCTTGCAAGGTCCTATGACCCGAGTCCAGCGGGCTTACTGACTTGAGTCAGATAGATTTCTGCATAGATGGAAGCAGGGTTTGGGCTTGAGACTGAGTTTCAGCCCAAGCTCACATTGTAGTGTAGACACATCCTAAGTGTCACACACCAGGAAATCCACTTAGGGAGCTGTTAATGCAAATTCACCAACTCTTGTTATGCAAAAACCCAACCTTTTGAAGCTACGCCCTGAGGAGAGAGTTATTGTCCGTTGATTTCTTATTACGCCAATGCCAAGATCAAAGGCCTGAGCTGTACAGAGGAATTTCTCATCTGCCCAGGTTCTGTTCTGGTTCTAGATTTAAGATAGATGAACTCGTAACCTTGAAATCCCTGGTCAGGAGGGAGTGAGCCACTGTTAGGAAGCAGAAAGCTAAAGTGTGTGCCCTTGGTGGACCACCCCGGGGCAAATACATGACACCTCCATGCTTTGGAGCAAGGGCTTGAAATTTTTCAGGGAAGGTTGCTTTATGCCAGGGATGTCCTTTTCCTTTTCTGCGCAAAAAACACCCACATTTGGCTGTAAAAAACCACCTGCAGTTTGCATGTGATTAGTAGAGACTTATTAAAGTTCTGCAGGGAAGAGTCTGACTGCATTGGGAACGCTCCATCCCAGGGATGCAGGGGCTGAGTGGGACTTTCCCTGCAATTATTGCTATGGGCTTCTGTACCAGTAGAGCTGAGAGAAGGAAGAATGAAAGCACAGGACAGACAATTCTCCCCTAGCTAGTGCCCAAGCAGTGTGGAGGAAGGGGGCGGAGGGGAGGGGAACAGATTGGGGTGACTGAGCAGTGAAGAGAACGCTACTGGGATTTGAAGCTGGTCAGGGGATGGAGGGGACTTGGTGGAGTTGTGAAAATAATCCATTAATGTTTGCGCGGCACTCAGGTACAATTATGATGACCTCCATACAAAAGTTTATGAGGAAATTAATAATTCTATTTTCAGAGCAAGTTTCCAATGGTGTGCATAAAGCAAGCACGGGTCCATACAGTCAATGAGCACTATCCATCCCATGAATAAGGGAGGGGGTCTTGTGGAAAAAAAACAGCATGTGATCATGTAATTCAAGAATGTATCATAACTAAGGCTCCATTTTTGTCACAGATTCCATGGTTTTCCATGACCTCTGTGACTTCTGCAGTGGCTGGTGCACCTGGCCCAGGGGCCACCTGAGCAGCTCGGGCAGCCCCCGGGACAGGTGCACCGGTCGCTGCTGGAGCAGTCTCGGGTCTATTCCTGAGGGCATGATGTGCCAAAAAAAATAAAATTCTGTGCACAATATTTTAAAATTCTGCAAATTTTATTTGTGAAATAAATGTGGAGGCTCCAGCCTGGCATTGTGGAGCACAGGCCACTGGCTGCACAGAGATGGGAGATCACTCTGCAGCTTCCCCCGGGACACGGACTCAGTGGTGAGGCTGCACCCAGGCCTGCCTCAGAAATACCCCAGGGCCCTGCCCCTCCATGCCAGGTGCACCAGGTGTGAGCAGGCAGGCTCAGCAAGGCAGGATCTAAGTTTGGAAAGGCTGAGTGTGGGGGGATCCAGGGATGGGTTAAGAGAGTTCCATGTGGGGCAATCTGGGTGCGGGCGCCTCAGTGGGGGATCTGAATGCACAGGGACTTGTTGGGAGGTTTTGGGTGCAATAGCAATGGGACTCTGCAGGAGGGTCCACGTGAAGGTGGTTGGGGCTCAGCATGGGGGGGATAGAGCTCAGCAGCGGGGTCTGGGTGTGGGAGGCTCAGTGGGGGGTCAAGATGCTGGGGGCGTGGGACTCAGTGGAGTGGGGATCCAGGTGCAACTGGTTGGGGCTTGGTGGGGTGGGAATCCAGGTGAGCGTGGCTCGTCTGGGTGGTCCAGGTGCAGGGGGAGTGGGACGCATTGGGAGGTTCTGAGTGCAGGGGAGTAAGGCTCGCCAGGAGAGCCTGGGTATGGGGGGACTCCAGCCTCGGATGCAGGGCGATGCTTACTCTGGGAGAGGGCTCCAAGAAGGGCAACAGCAACTCCCCTCCCGCAGCTCCTACCTCCATGTGCTGCCTCTTCCTGCAGGCATCATCCCCACAGCTCCCATTGACTGCGGTTCTCAGCCAATCGGAGTGGCAGAACCGGGGCTTGGGGTGGAGCGGAGGCAGCACATGGAGCTAGGGTTGCTGCTTTCCAGGAGCTGAGATATTTCCCAGGGAATGCCTTACTGCTAAACGATGAACTAGCAATTGGCTGAGCCCTCAAGAGTTAACTCTCACACTCTACAAGGCAGCAGGAAAGGAGGGAGGGCAGGCAGAGGTATTTGTATTCCTGAGGTATTTGTAATTCTGAAACGTTCATAACTCTGAACAAAACATTCTGGGTGTTCTTTCAAAAGTTTACAACTGAATATTGATTTAATACAGTTTTGAAACTTTACTATGCGGAAGAAAAATTGTGCTTTTAACCACCTTACTTTAAATGGAACAAGCACAGAAAGTTTACTTACCTTGTCAAAAAAATTTTTTTTAAACTTTCCCTTTATTTGTTTAGTAGTTTACTTTTAACACAGTACTGAACTGCATTTGCGATTTTTTTTTTGGGGGGGGGGGGGGGGTCTCTGCTGCTACCTGATTGCATATTTCCAGTTCCAAATGAGGTGTGTGGTTGACCAGTTAGTTCATAACTCTGGTGTTTGTAACTCTGAGGTTCTACTGTAGATTACAAAAACAAAACAAAGCCAACCCAACCCACACATATCCCTAACCGTATGTAGACCAGGTCTCAAAAAAGCTGCTGAAACTACGAAGGAGCAAAAGGTAAGATAAGAGTAACAACTCTAAGCCCTTCCTTGGAATCTGATGAAAGAAATTTGATTTCTTAGCCACTGATGGACTTGTGGCTGGATTCATTTTCTACAGGAAGTGTACCCATACCCAAAGGGGGAAAGTACACTACAAGAGTTTAAGGGCTTGTCTACACCGGCAAGTTTTGTCGATGAAACTAATGTCAACAAAGAAAAATCGACAAAAGCAAATTCGCCAAAGCGTGTCTACATTTGCTCCCTCTGTCAACAGATCGTGTCCACATTCGGGGCACCTTTGTCGACAGCAAGAGCAATGTATCGTGGGTATATATCCCACAGTGCCTGGTGACACCATCCGTCGCTAGATGTTGTGGGAATGAGGAAATGGAGTGCAGCGGAAATGGGAATGCGGAAATGGAATGCTGGGATGTACAAAATGTACAGTCTTGCACCGCTTTGTGTCCCAGCCCTCCAAAGGTCTCTGGCTTTCTTTCGCGCTGTTTTTCCAACTGTCATTCTTTTGTAGTGCGCACCAGCATCTGCAGTGAGAGAGGATGGATCCCGCACGCTTTCTCCCATGCACTGTTAGCTGTCTTGAGGACATCGCGCATGGCAGCAAAATTACTCGCAAAGTTAGCAGAGGATGAATCACAGGCACCTGAGTGTGATATGGACGGCAGCAACTTATCAGTGCTTTGTGCATTCACAAAGCAACTGCATATGGTAGAGCATCACTTTCGGGCTAGGGAAAAAAAGCACTCATTGGTGGGATCACATTGTCATACAGGTGTGGGATGACGACCAGTGGGTACAGAACTTTAGGATGCGTAAAGCAACCTTCATGGAGCTATGTGCTGAGCTGGCCCCCAACCTGTGGCGCAAGTAAGGACACCAGATTGAGAGATACCCTTCCAGTAGAGAAGCGTGTCGCAATCGCTGTGTGGAAGCTGGCAAATCCAGACTGCTACCGGTCAGTCACAAATCAATTTGGAGTGGGAAGTCCACTGTTGAAGCTGTATTACTCCAAGTGTGCAGAGTAATAAATCGCATCCTTTGCTGCACAGGACTGTGACTCTGGGAAATGTGCATGACATAGTGGATGGCTTTGCAGAGATGGGTTTCTCTAACTGTGGCGGTGCCATTGATGGCACATGCATTCCAATTTTAGCACCAGACCACCTTGCCTCTGAATACATCAATGGGAAGTGATACTTCTCCATGGTGTTGTAGGCGCTTGTGGATCACCGGGGGCGTTTCACGGACATCATTGCAGCCTGGTCTGGAAAGGTGCATGACAGTGGCCTGTACAGAAAGCTGCAGGTGGGGACTTTCTTTCCAGACCACATTTGCACAGTAGGGGATGTGGAAATGCCCACAGTAATCCTGGGATACCCAGTTTACCCCTTACGGCCCTGGCTCATGAAACCTTACACAGGGCACCTGGACGTCAGCAAGGAGCGTTTTAACAACAGGCTGAACAGGTGCTGCATGGTAGTCAAATGTGCCTTTGGCCATCTGAAAACTCACTGGAGGTGTCTCAATGGCAGGCTAGACCTTATCGAGGATAATATTCCCAGGGTCATAGCCACGTGCTGCACTCTGCATAATCTGTGTGAATCTAAGACTGAAATGTTTGCTCAGGTGTAGAGTACTGAGGCAGAGCGCTTGGCTGCACAGTTTGAACCGCCAGATGCTAGGGCTGTCAGAGGAGCCCAGAGGGCTGATATTAACATCAGAGAGGTTTTGAGGAACCACTTTGACAATGAGTGATAGTAACACATGTCTGCTTGGGAGTTGCTTCCCTGTTACATCTATGTACAATTTTGGGGCCCAAGATCGGTGCAATACAATGCTTTCGAAGCCTGTACCCGAGAGTGAATTGATTGCTATACGCTTTTGTAGAACACAGAATAAAAACGCTGTAGCATTAAATAACTTAGCCTTTATTTATTGTTAAAAGGGGTAAAACCTCACAACTGTGCGTAGCTCCAGCTATCATTGTGAAAGCTGCGAGAGGGGGTGGAGTGATGGGGAAACTCAGGAGTGTTGTAGAGTGAAAAGGAATGTGTGGGCATAGAGGGGGGTGGGGCTGGGAAAGAACTGTGCATCTCCTGCAGAAGCACTCGAACTCATATCTGCTTAGTCTGCAGCTGTATCAGTCTGCAGAGTTGAGCATCTCTGTCCGATCCTCCATAACTTTTATAATCCGCTCTGTTGCTTGCCTAGCAAAAGCAGCACTCTCTTTTCTCTCCTGCCTTTCGGCTTTCCAGCACTCTTTCCGTGTCCTGGTCTGTCTCTCATCGCGCTGCAGCACTTCGCGGAACATCTCCTCTTTGCCGCGCCTAGGATTTTTTCTTATCTGTCAGAGCCAGTCCGCACAGGTGCGTGATGTGTTCTTCAAGGTCTGTGCTGAAAAGAAGAGGGATTGTTACATTCCAACAAATAAACATTTTAGTAAAAAGGGTATTTTGCTAGTAGAAATCACTTTCTGAGACTCTAGGCAGGCACACAGCTCCGCGAGCACCCCAATAATGGTGAGTTTTGGGAGTGGGGGGAAGGTGGTTGTGCGTATGGACAAAAAGGTCTCAGATTGCAGGGGAACTCTGCAGGGAATTAATTATAAAATTATCCCACAATTTTTCACAGGCAGCCAACCTGCTAACTGACATCTCACTGATGAGGCTGACTAGGGAAACCAGGGTTCAGCTTCTGAATGCTTGCGGCTTTCACCCCAGTCTATATGCAGCTCAGCTATGTGCCGCTTTGATCCCAGCTCCAGTGATTGCTAAATGGCATGGTACAGTTTCCTACAATGGGGGACCTAACAAGTCTACAGTCCCTTGGAATCTGCGGCTGAGGATTAACAAGTACCTCTTGGAAACTTTCCAGAGCCTCTCTCTGGAGGATTCCCTGCAGGTCTCGATGTCCATCGACATCCTGCTTGGCCATGCAGATTAGCTACACACTACCTGCCTTCCACTTTCTGCTTCCCTACAGAAGCCACAGCAACTTACCTGGAGTCTTATCTGCTTCCTGCTGAGCACTTCTGGAGTTGAGAAAAGTTCCTGGCTGCATACCCCACCAGGCGACCGTGCTGGGAGCACCACAGCCTCTTCTAGCTTCACTTCTTCATCCACAAGTTCAGCCTCAGGGTTACCCCCACTTTCATCAGCCTGCAAAGTATCCACGGGGCAATCTGCGATGGAGGTGGGGTCACCACCGAGGACAGCATTCAGCTCCTTATAGAAACAGCAGGTCTTAGGTGCACCACTAAAGTGAAGATTCACCTTGCACCTTATGGTACGCCTACCTCAGCTCCTTTATCTTCACTCTGCGCTGCTGCGTGTCCCGATTGTAGCCCTTTTCACACAAGCCTCGAGAAATTTGCCCATTTGTGTCCCGATTCCTACGGGTCACTCTCGCACCTGTGACTGAACAGACTCCTTTCCCCATATACTGATCAGATCCAACAACTCAGAGGTGGTCCAAGCGAGAGCATGTTTGGGGAATAGCCAGCCATGCTCAGGTGGGAAGCTCCTCTGGGAAGCCAGTAAACAGGAAATGAGATTTAGAAGTCCCAGGGCTTGCAACAGGGAGGGTCGGGTGGGCTGCAGGGCAGCAGAGTTCTAACTACTGACCAGAGTGGCAGCAGGGGAATTGTGGGATACTTTCTGGAGGCCAATAAAATTTTTTTAAAAAGCTGTGATGTCTACACTGGCTGTTTGTCAACAATAAAGGGAGGGGAAAAGACAAGTCTCTTGCAGGGGTGTATGTTTTTTGTTGCCAAAACTAGGGGTTTTTTTTCCAAAAAAGTGACCTTGTAGCGTGTACACTATCGCTGTTTTGTCGCCAAAAGCCAGTTTCTGGTGATAAAACTTGCAAGTGTAGACAAGCCCTAAGAAACTTCCCAAATTTGAAGCAGCAATTGAAGTTATCCTTTAGGAAATGTACCTTTCTGTAGAGTTGTTTTTCTAAATATCCTACAATGGAAGGGATTAAAAATGTATATAGAACACATGAGATTGTATAAAAATTGAGACAAATGCTCATGCTTTGGAGCATAAAGCCAATTACTAACTAATCGGTCCAAGAAAGAGTACCTGGTGGAAAAATGCGTCCTTTTTTCACTGGGAGGAAGCGAGGTAAAGAGAAAAGGCATGATACATTGGACTTCTCACCTATAACCAACAGATTCCATTCTCTGGCAAATTTATTCAGCTGTGACTTATGCGTTATATATGAATGATCTTCACAAATATGTATTTAAAAAGAACTACAGAGCACATAATTAAATTATCTATTTACTGTTTAGATCAAGTGACACTCTTCTGGTGTTAAATAAATGTTTGTTCCTTAACCAAAAACCTGCACATTGTTCTTTGAACTTTTCCCATCCTCAAATGCTGCTCTATTTTTGTTTTTAGATTTGAAGCTTCCATTTTTACATTTTGTACCTCATCCTTTAAAAAAAATTGTAGTTTTACATATTATTTAACTTCCTATCTTTCTTTCACTTTTTTTTTTTAAAACAGCTGGACAAGATAGTCTTGAACATGAAGAATATATTAAGACCACATTTCTGTTGTAGTAAAGAAAATGAGGACTAAATGGCTCTGTGGAAAGCAGTGGACGTGATATATCTTGACTTTAGCAAAGCTTTTGATGCGGTGTCCCACAGTATTCTTGCCAGCAAGTTAAAGTTTGGATTGGATGAATGGTCTATAAGGTGGATAGAAAACTGGCTAGATTGTCAGCGTCAAGGGGTGGGTAGTGATCAACAGCCTGATATCTAGTTGGCAGCTGATATCAAGCACAGTACCCCAGGGGTCGGTCTTGGGGCCGATTATGTTGAACATCTTTATTAATGATCTGGATGATGGGATGGATTGCACCCTCAGCAAGTTCGCAGATGACACTAAGCTGGAGGGAGAGGTAGATATGCTGGAGGATAGGGATAGGGTCCAGAGTGACCTAGACAAATTAGAAGATTGGGCCAAAAGAAATCTGATGAGGTTCAACAAGGACAAGTGCAGAGCCCTGCACTTAGGACGGAAGAATCCCAGGCACCGCTATAGGCTGGGGACCAACTGGCTAAGCAGCAGCTTTGCAGAAAAGGACCTGGGGATTACAGTGGATGAGAAGCTGGATATGAGTCAACAGTGTGCCCTTGTTGCCAAGAAGGCTAATGGCATATTGGGCTGCATTAGTAGGAGCACTGCCAGCAGATCAAGGGAAGTGATTATTCCCCTCTATTCAGCACTGGTGATGCCACATCTGGAGTATTGTGTCCAGTTTTGGGCCCCTCACTACGGAAAGGATGTGAACAAATTGGAGAGAGACCAGTGGAGGGCAATGAAAACGATCAGGGAGCTGGGCATATGACTTACAAGGAGAGGTTGAAGGAACTGGGCTTGTTTAGTCTGCAGAAGAGTTTGGGGGGGAGGGGGGGATTTGATAGCAGCCTTCAACTACCTGAAGGGGGGTTCCAAAGAGGATGGAGTTCGGCTGTTCTCAGTAGTGGCAGATGACAGAACAAGGCGCAATGGTCCCAAGTTGCAGTGGGGGAGGTCTAGGTTGGATATTAGGAAATGCTATTTCACTAGGAGCGTGGTGAAGCACTGGAATGAGTTACCTAGGGAGGTGGTGGAATCTCCATCCTTAGAGGTTTTTAAGGCCCGACTTGACAAAGCCCTGGCTGGGATGAATTAGTTGGTGTTGGTCCTACTTTGAGCAGGGGTTTGGATTCTAAGACCTCCTGCGGTCTCTCTCTTCCAACCCTAATCTTCTATGATTTTAAAGAATATCTTCACAAACATTCTACTTTGTAATTATTTATAAATCATTAAACCTGGCCATATTCATGCTGCCCCAGTTAATCTGGCCAAAAAACTACCCAGATTGACAATTTTAGAAAATTATGAATAACTAAATTACTATACAAAAGCATGTTCTTTACTCACATGTAATCTTAAAAATCTTGAGCACATAGATGTACAATTTTACAAATAAGTTTTCTTCTCTTTCCATTATACTGCAGGATCAGGTTTTGATAAGACAAAATACACTACCTAAGAAGAACTTTATTTGTAGGTATTATCTGTCTATCACATTAATTTCCTAAAGAGAGGAAAAAGAAACTTCACACACTAAAAAGAGACAAATTATATCATTTATTGTTTCTTTTTATTTCTATTGCTATACAGAAAAAATAATGTATGACATTAAGACTATTTCCTGGGACTTGCATTGAATTCTCCAGCATACATAAATTTAACTACCAAGGTGGTGATTTTATGTCCTAGAATTTTTAAACGTATGGATGCTAGCAATTCTTCTACTGTAGAACTGCACACACATTCTCTCTCCGGTGCAGTATTTTTTTCTCACCCTTGCTGCTGAAACAGACGGAGGTTCTATAGAATTTTGTAGATGTTACTTATTACACTCATTTGATAAAACCTACACTTCACACTAACATCAGATATAATAATGTTTCACTTCCACTTACACTTTTTTTTGTTTAATATTCTCCCACACACTACAGTCTCATGTTTTAGCTGTTTTCTTCACCATCTTTTATTATTTAATATTTCGTCTCAACAGGTAACAAAAAATATCAGTAAAGATATATCAGCTTGGGATATGTTTTGAACACGATTTTATGACAAGCAACTTTACTCTATGAAGCTGCTGGCTCTCTCTTCAAATTCAACACAAGCATCTTCTGATAATCGCTATTCAAAAAATGTACCATATAAAAGTGAAAATTTCTTTGGGAAATACTGCAACTTCTGCTACTGCCACCAAATCAACACTGTAAAACTTAGAAGAATGACTGCTATACCAGTGTAAAACTGACCAAATTCTTGTAAATTAAATAGAACTGCTACAGAAAGCAACAGACTAGACAGCATTCCTTCAAAACTTTTAGAAATGCTTCTTTTCAAGGGAGATGGGGGACGGGAGGAGGTGGAGGCAGCAACTCTAGAAGCAGCTTCAACAGGGCCAGGGAAGTGAGGAAAGCACTCCTTTTTTCACACATCTCATCCCCATTACCCAGCAGTAAAAAACAGAGTATGTATTTGCTATTGCCAGTTCTGCAGCAGAACAGCGAAAGATACAACACTCAGGTCAGTTTCATGCTTGCTGTTCAAATAGTTTATGAAGACAAGAAATTGACCCAATTTCTTAGGAATTTCACTCAGGCTACATCTACGCTACATCTACACTACAGCACTTACAGCAGCACCAATTTCGCTGAGCCACTTTAGCACTTGTGGTGGAGATGCATGAGAGGCAGTAGCTTGTTGGCGGGAGAAGCTTCCCTGACACAGTACTGTTTACACTGGCGCTTAGGATGGAATAATTTATGTCGCTCAGGGCTGTGGATTACTCACACCCCGAGCAATGTAAGTTATATCAAAGTAACCTGTAGCAGAGACAAGGTCTCAGCTTTTTGGAGGAAGAGAATTTGGGGGTAAAAATAAAATAGAAAATCCTTCTCTTCCCCTCCCTCTTTTCCCAATGTCCAGAAAAGTAGAGGTAAGAAAGAGAAACATTCCCCCTTTTTCCCCAACAGCTGGTACTGGGTAGAGGAAGCTCCAACTTTATTAGGTGCTAGCTAACCAAGAGCAACACACCTTCTCTCAGAAGAGTACATTTAAGGCATCCTAGTAAGAAGTGCAGAGCTTTTCCATGCTTCACTGCCTTACCCCTATCTTCCTTTGCATTAGTTTCCACGTGACTAGTACACTTATAAAGACCTGTATGTCTACACTGCTGCTGGAAGCGAGCTTCTGAGCGCAGATGGACAGACTTGTGCTAACTGGGCTCAAGCTAGCACACTACAAATAGCAATGTGGATGTTGCAGCTGGGATGGCAGCTCAGGATTTCAAGCCCACCTGACGCCCTTGGACTGAGCTTGGGTGGAGAGCCTGAGTCTCCACCAGAGCTGCAATGTCCACAATGCAATTTTTAGTGCAGCAGCTTTATTACTGGTGACAATATACAAACGAGGAAGAATAGAATTGACTTTTAGATTCCAGCTTTAGTTTTCCCGACTAGGAGTTGGAAGATGTATCTTTATACTGGTAACATGAGAAAAAGTTATATGGAAATTATAAATATATGAAGCCAAACAATGGTTGCATAGAAAGATATTATTCAAAGTAGAATCGCTGTAAGGTTCAATAACCTTCAAGGCTAGCAAAGAAGGTTGTATATCAGCAGTTCCCCAAACAAGGTCTGTCGCATCTTTTCCAGTAATGCTTGGATACCAGGTTGCTAACTCCACCCATTTAATTCAGCCCTCAACCAGGATGCTTGTAGAAGTGCAGAAGCCACTACTAGTGGCTATTGTTACATAAAATATACTGCCTCCTACTCCAGACCCAAGAGTAACCATCACCAAGACCATCACTAGTAGTAACAAGAAACACCCCCGACCTTTGATACATATGTAAAATATTTTATTATTAAAAGAATGAAAAGGTTACATTTACTGAACATGAACAAACCACAACATGCTCCCCCTATAAAATGGATGAATTAACTAGTGGAAAGTGGGAAAGGGTGGAGTTTGCAGTGTCTTTAAACTAGTGGAATATTAGAATAACTTTGTTTTTAAAATTGTAATCATGTTTTAAGCGGTTAACGTTTAACTTAGGTCTAAAGGAACAGTAATTAAACCTGTAATTTAGACCTCTTATTAGACCTGCTTTATTGTTTCAAACTGATATAGAATATTAATCCTTATTTTGTTTCTTATAAGTTACACTTTGAGAGATCAATTAATATTGAAGACATTATTTACTCAGAGTCTTACAATATACTGCTAAAGAAGAAACAGCCCTTAGGAGCACATATTAAATCCTAGCCTCATAAGTGGTCAAGTCATATAATTTATTGATTGTTATCAGCAATACAAAGGCACTTTTGTTTGCACTCTATAAAAATGGGTGGTGATGGTGCTGGGAAGGGGATAAAACTAAAAGGATACAAAGTACTGTCAACTTCCACACCTAAAATTACTATAACAAAGATTGGAAATGGGTAAGTTTTCCTCAGTCTGTTTACTTTGTGTAAATTCTGTGTCACTGTTTTTTCCTGTACAATCACATAATTTCCCATTTGTTTGGGTCTTTCACATCAAGAGGAGAAAAAAAAATTAAAATACAGAAAAGGAATTCTAAAGTAAAAATAAAACCAAACAAGTAGACAGAGGCAGGTGTAGTTAGTTCCCTGAAACAACTTCTGAAATTAACTAAATTTCCAATTGGTGGTCTAATTTCATGCTTATAAGGAATATAAAAATGAGATTTTACAATATTTGAAGAGTACATTAAAGAATTTCTAGACATTAAAAGGAAAACACCCACCTATACAATTGAGCCATGATCCAGCACAGTCTTATGCATATGCTTAACTTTAATCATGTGAGTAGTCCCACTTACTAATGCAAGTAAAGTTCAGTACATACATAAGTGTTTGCAAGATTGGAGCCTTCTTAGTCTTTGAAAAGGATACATCTATAAAGTTACTGCTTTGCTGTAGACTAGAGAGCATGTTAGAATTAGTAATTGCTGTCATGCCGGCAAATTTATCATGTGCTGCGACAGAATTGTAGAAATTGGTTACATTTAATAAAGTGTTGGCAGTCACAATGAAATTTATTTTAGATTAGTGATTATTCATAGCTCTAAATAGCCACCCAATCCCCTAACACAATCATTCCAAAAACAATAGGCACTTTCAAGATATCTGCCTATACTGCCATTTGAGAAATATGTTTACAGCCGAAGAGAGGCAGTATTGTCTAGCAGACAGGGCAATGAACTGGGAGTCAGAAGTCTGGGTTCTCCATCTACCAGTAACTTACTGTGTGACCCTGATTGGACAAGTCATTTCACCTCTCTGTGCCTTCATTTCCCTTCTCACCCTTTGTGTGTTCAATTTAGATTTTTTTAAAAATCTCTTTGTGGCCAGGACTGTCTCTTACTATGTGTTTTTACAATTCTTAGAATAATGAGGCCCTGATCTTCAGGAACTGTTACAATCAATCAATAAATAAATCATTGGAAAGACTGATAAGGTTAAAAAACATGTTTTATATTAAACTCTATACCCTCATTCTTGTACAATGGCTACGCCTTATGCCATTATTGTCCTGAACCCTGGAAAAAGAAACTAGAATTCATGGGGGATCTTTAACGGTCTCTGATATCTGAGACATTACAGAATGCAAAAGATTTTTTTCTCCTGTACTGATACTAAACAAGAACCTTCACAGAAGTATATGAGAGTCTATTTTATTTACTTTATTTAAAAACTCATTTAGTGTCAGCCAGAAGTACAGAAAGCTAGGATAAGGTATATTTTATAGCTATGCAAATTTCATTTTATCTTTATACACACAAAACAAGAGGCAGCTTTTGCATCTTTTCAGCAGTGAAATGGGTAAATGACTGTGGGGAAGTAGGAAATAGAGGAAGCTTCTGAAAGCCCTAAATTCACATGCACAGAAGAAGGCAAGAAGAATTTTAAGTTAAACTCAAGAATGATAAATGTTGTAGAAAGTGCAAATGAACACAACACTTTCATCTGACAAACTGTCAAGACTACATTAGCACACTCTTGGATAAACATTATCAGCAATAATCTGAATATTTTTCATTGTAAATTGAAATACTACTTTTACACCTTTAGCTCTAATTTATCCAAAATATAAAAATTCACCTTAACTTAGTTAATGCTTGATTCCTAAATACCAACCTAAAACATGTCAAACAATTTTGTTTCTGGGACAATAGACACACTTCAGTGTAATTGTCTGTCCTAATATAAACCTTGAAATTGCTTTATGTAAACATTTAGACACCTTATAAGTGGGCTATTAGTACCTCCCGATTTCTTGCATTTAGAGTCATCACTAATTGTACACACAAATGCTGCTCACTAATGATATGCATTCAAGAATCAGATAACATAATACATATAAAACACAACAATTTTCCTGGATAACAGGTGTAAGATTTCCCTTAATACTATCAACACTACAGGAATCCTTTCTGAGCTAATGGAAAGACAAGCACAGTGAAATCTTACTGTAAACACCGACTATTGCTGTTACTCAATTCCCATTACTTTTCAAAAAATCCAATTAAACACAAAAGCCTTTAAAGTCAGCTGAAAGTCATGCTATTAAATTTATTGTTTATGAAAAATAAATACCAATACTTTAAAATGCTAAGACATTTAATTATATCAACTTTAAAAAGGTACAATCTATAAATTTTTGTGTGTAGTTCCACGCAGCATGCATATGAAAGGTTTTCTTATATTTCAGAAAGACTAAGGATTGCTTAATTTTCCTACCAAAAAATCGTAAAATGGTTACACTGTATATATCTATATTCTCACAATGACTACTTACTACTACATTTTGAAAGAGTCTGAAAATGGATAACGTGCTCCCCAAAATTGACAAAGCTTCTTAAGGGCTAGCTTAATAATGATCTGAGCTTTCCATTCCTTTTGTGGCACTATTTACCATTTGTGAAGATTCACAGTACTGCAATTAGTACTGAAAACCCAGAAGACTAAATCAAATATCTAGTTGAGTGTTTGCCATACTGTTTTTTCTAGCCTTCTGGAGGATTTCTTTGATCATTTTAAACATGAGACTCTAAAACCCACAGATTTCATACCCTTATAGTTCTAGGCTACTTGAACAAAATGGAAACAGCAAGGCACACAACTTACCCTCAAAACGTATACATAAACACAGTATGAGCAGTAATATGTAACTTAGCAGGGGGGGTGACAGACAAGACACAGGCTGGCATCCAACTCTACTTGGGGAGCACAGGAGCGTTTCAGACTTTCCAATGCTCTGGGTGTCTCTAAACCTTAGACTGTCAGATGCTAGGACTGGACGACAGGGGATGGATCACCACAAGTGACCTGTTCCGTTCACTCCCTCTGAACCACCTGGCATTGGCTGTTGTCAGAAGACAGGACACTGGGCTAGATAGACCATTAGTCTGACCCAGTATGGCCGTTCTTATGTGCGTCCATACAAGTGAGCCGCTGTCCAGGCTGAGGATCCACTCCATCTGGAAACACCGATTCCAGCAGCCCTCAGTGCCAATACTTCAGCCCTTTCCATGCAAGCAACTGACTGAGCCTATTTAAACAGGATCCCGGGGGCGGGTGCAAAACTTTCAGGGCCTGGCCGGAGTTTGACACACACTTTCCACTGGGAAGGGGGGTGGGGGGGTTGAGTCGCCGCAGAGCCGGCTCCTGTCCCCCTCGGAGGGGCAGCAAGCGGGGCGGCCAGGAGCGGAGGGGGCAGTTACTCACTGGTTAGTCGGGGGCGCGGTGAGCGGGATGGCCACCTCCTCCTCTTCGTACTCCGGCCCGTCCAGCGAGTCTCCTTCATCCACGGTGCCCAGCCCCCCTACCAGCGGCAGGGGCGGGGGCGGCAGCGGCGGGAAGCCCTCAGCGGCCGGCCCTCCTGCGGGGCCGGGTTCCTGCGGGGCAAGCGCCCCCCTGGGCACCTCCTGCTCCAGCCCGGCGGCCACCGCGCCGCCTCCCGCCGCCGGAGGAGCAGGCCCCGAGCCCAGCGCCAGGAGTCCCAGCGCCGGGCACAAAGGTGGACCGGCGCCCAGGCTACCCGCGCCGGAGCCCTGCGGCCCCTTGGCCCGGCACAGGGTAGGGCAGTGCCCCGGCTCCCCAGCGGCGCTCGCCGAGCCGCCCTCCTCGCCTCCAGCCTCGGCCGCCATCATGGTGAGCCTCGCCCCCTCCGCACGCCGGGCAGGAGGCGAGCGAGGGGCAGAGACCCCCCGCCCCCCCCGGAACGGGGAGCGGAGCCGGGACTGGGACGAGCGAACTTCCCCGGCGGCGGCTGCTGCGAACAATACCCGGCTGGGCGGGGGCTGGATTCAGGGCAGCGCGGCAGGGCCACGGCGCGGCTACCTCATCCCCTTGCGCCCGGCAGGGGAGCGGCTCCCGCGGAGACTCACCCCGCCCGCCCGAGCGCAGCTTCGGAACGGGCACGGGCCAGCCTGGGCGGGGAAGGCAGGGAGACAGGCGAGCGGCTCCCTTCGCAGTGCGCATGCGCGCCAGGACCGTCCGCGGGGGTGGGGGGCAGGCTGAGCGCGCGCACGGGGGCGCGCCCCTGTGGCTCCTGCCGGCTCTGAGACAGGGAGCAAGGTAAAAGCTGGATTCACCTGGAGCCTTGCAGGGACCGCGCGTGGGGGAAAACCAAGAGCTGGAGCTACCTGAAGCATAATGATTTTTGGCCCTTGGGCTGCAACGTCAAAGTAGAGGACACACCTAGCCCTTAAGGGAGACGGACAGCTCAGTGGTTTGAGTATTGGCCTGCTAAACCCAGGGTTGCAAGTTCAATCCTTGAGGGGGTCATTTAGGGCTCTGGGGCAAACATTGGGGATTGGTCCTGCTTGGAGCAGGTCCTCCTGAGGTCCCTTCCAACCCTAATATTCTATGAGTCTACTGCACCCCAAATTCTGCCTCTGGCATATCCTGACCATTTTGCTTCCAACTCCCCAAGTTTTACTGCCTAAATAAAGAACATAGGGAGCCAGACCTTTTGAATCTCACCAGTGCAGCTCTGATTCACACCGGTGCAACAACAGCACCTCTAAAAAACCGTTCTAGGGCTTGGGTCCTCTTGGATTAACTTGCCAGATGTGTGCTTTTGCACCACTGTTGCACCAGCATACACTGGGATCTGGATTAGTCTAGTGAACTAAGAAAAGCTGCAAATGCACCCTGGGCAGCCAAACCTTAACCAGATATAACAGGATCCTGGAATCCAGACAGAGTTTTATCCTGCAGCTTTCTTGTATTAGGATGTGTTCGAGTACAGATTGTGTTTGGTTTTGGTTTGTTTTTTGTGGAATAATAAAAACAGCCCACTTGTTTTCTATTTTGATGGTACCATTTCTGAGTTTGTGGCCTAAATTGGGCTGGATTGACAGGAATCAGATCCAGGTTCTTGCAGTGGTGTTACTTTAGGATCCAGCTTTTTTTGTGCACTAGAACCTGCTGGGCACGACTCCTTCTTCCACTTTTTTCTAATACCTCTTAAGAGAGGGAGGAACACTGCACTTTCCCTTTCTATGTTGTCATGTCCATTCCTGTGCCTCTGAACCATGTTCAGCAAAGCAGGGCTTGGAGTACTGAGCAGAAGTACTTAAAGACTAAAGAACCAGCCTGGTGGAATAGAACCTACTATATAAAACTGTTGCTTATGTAGGATGGCAATTCAGAATCATTTACCCACACTGAAGAAATGTGCTGTTGGAATTGCAGGCCTACATAACAATAACAGTCTGCATGTTCCATTGAGAAATCTACACTGGTTAATTCACCTATTTTTTTCTTCAAGATGTCAAAAGTATGCAGATGATATTGCCACAGTAACAATAAAACATACTGTATATTTGTTTGGCTATTATGACATAAATAGTGCATGTTTTAAGAGTTGCATGAACAATTCATTTTATTATTAACAATGTATTCCTGTATACCTTGTGACAGGATAGCCAATGTTAGTATGGTGGGTCCTGCACTTTTCTTGCCAGGGTACTAAGATACTACCCCTTGCCTATGTTCTTGGGGCACCAAAGGCCCCACTAGTGGCCCAGGAAGGTGGTAGAGAAGGGAAGCAGGCTAGGTTTGCTCCTCACTCTGAGCCCCAGCCCCAGCCCCTCTTCCCCCTTGGGTGGGTACCTTCAGTCCTTAGATGGTGGGGAAGGGTCTCCCTGGTTTTTCAAAACACACCTCTACACTCTAGTCCCCCTCTCCTTCCTCCTCCTCTCTGACTGTGTAAAGTGGGTGGGTGGGGGGTGTTAAATTAGGTTCCTGATGGGGCCTAAATCGACTACAGGCGCTCCAATTAACCTGTCACCACCCTCCCTAGTCTACAGGGAACTACGCCTTAATTAGCCTAGGGCTTATATATTTCCCCTCTCCTACTGCTCCCTGGCCCTCCTGTATCACAGCCTTTATGAAAATGTATCCTTTTCTATTATTATGGACCTGACCTTCAAGCATTTATGCCTATTCTTAACATCATGCCTATTAGTTGTTCCATTGACTTCAATGGAACTAGTCATATGCATTAAGTTAAACATATATGTAAGTATTTGCATGAACAGGACCTGTGTGGCTAATATTGCCAGACAAAATTACCTTTTGACTTGCAAAATTAAAATAGCTGACAAATAATAACACTTTTGTCTCTTTGTCTCTACTTTTTCTCTAGGCTGTTATGACTTTGTACATTCTCTTATTTGTTTATACTTGTATGTCTCAAATGTTCTCATAAGGTATTTAAATGTTCAAGTTTTCAGAGCTTTGCCCTCTCCAGAAATACTAAGTGAATTTTTCCTGAGGCCAGCAAAACAAATATCTGTTCATACTCCTATTTCCACAGTTTTCCAGCCCACATCTTTTTAGCTGCTGAACTTAAGTTTCATACCTTGCCTTCTATATGCAAAATTCCGCTCATAGTTATACTACTAAAATCAATGGAGTTACTCTGGATTTGTGCCAGCATCAGTGAAAACAGAATTTGTCCTGAGTTTAACACATGTATACACTGCTGCTGTTCTGTTTCAAAAATTGAAGCCTCGGTGGCAATATTTTACACATCTGATTTCCACAGACACATGTTTCATTAATAAACATGTATTTCAAATACTCTTGAATATTTCAAATACTCAAATACTGTCTCTGTGAGCTTCTGTTTACTATTGTTTATTTTTCCTCACAGATTTTCAAATAAAGTGATTTTAACACACTGTTGTTGCCTTTGTAGAAGTGATAAACACATTCATGCAACGTAAATATTTACAGGATTCCTTTCTTTGAGACAATGGTTTCTAATACTATGTAAGGCCACAGTTGCACCTACTGGTGTACAGGGTCTGCAATGGCAGCTGATCTGAGGATTCACCCCAGTGGAGAACAGAGGGCAGCCCTCCTTCATGGGTTTTGTGAGGGGAAGGCACTTATGTATTCTGGTCACGGCTCCACAAGAGATGAGACGCTGTCTATGAGATTTGTTAAATAAGCTTGTCTCAAAACTGGCAATTCTGCCCTCTCCAGGCCAGACCTATATGTCTGATAGGTTGTGTTAACTATCCCAGCTCCTTTGGCAAAGCAAGGATTGAAGTTGGCTTGCATCACTGTGCTGCTGTTCCAGGTGGACTTTCCACCGATTGTATCTTTGGTTCCATTACACAGACTTTCACAGGAACAGACAGAGGTACTATTTATATTAATGTATTTGGACCAAAAAAGAGGTAGAACCATATATGCTTGATGCCTGCCTGATGTTTACAAAAAATGCTTTTTTACTCAATACCCTGGACAAAATTATGTTAGGACCATTCAGCACCACTCCTAGTGGTGTCATGGATGGTGAAAATTAGCTTAGTTGATGAGTAAGTTAGACCTGCCCTGCGGTTAGTTTCCTGTAACTTGTGCGTACTATTTTTAAGGGAGGGGAACCTGTGAAATGATACATATAGGAGTTTTTCCAGTAATGGCTAGTGGGTCCAATGTACTCTAAACTTGGTCACACTGAAATTTCACATCACGAATAAAGTGGAAATTTTCTATTATTCCAGTTTCAATATATTTTAACTATATCTAGTCATTTCTGACATGTTTTAGTTGTATTTGGTCAATCTGTGGGGAGGAGCAAGACATTTTTTATATTGAACATGAATGTGTATCCCATATAAAATATATTTGGCACATTTATTAATGCTCCCATTACTGGCCTCCGTTATGAATCTTTTTTAATCGTGTAAACATGATTAAAAAGTAAACATTCCCATTTGGTAACTGGCAGTTCTACTCCCTTTAACAGACTCAGAACTCCTGTCCTGTAGAAGAGCCTAGAATACCCCTACATTCCCAATGGTATTGTTTACTCTCAGGCTTCTCTCAGACCCTGGAGTTTCAACACCCAGAAAGAGCAGCAACAAGAGAGTTTTCAGTGAGTATGCCTTTGGTATTCAGACTTAGCCAAGTGAGGAAAGAGAAAACCACTTTCCTAATGCATGGACTTCACAATTTTGCTAGTCTAAACAAGGAATGTGGGACTCTAAACCTCTTTTTTATGGACCTGCATTGTACATAGCAAATCCTTCTACCCCAAGGATATATTGAAATCACATTTTGACACACCATTTTGGCTTGACAATTCTCTGAGTCTGAAATCTCTAGGCTAGTTATTCAAGATGGAGGGCTCAAAACTCTCCCCTTCTTACAAACCTTCCTTATTTGACTTCACAGGAGTTAGGATTTAACCCAATGTATCTATTTTTTCCACTTACATGGAACTATCATGTGTGACTTTTCTGAAACATCCCATTCTTGACTTTGGTTGACATTCCTCCTTCTATACCCACTATTTGGTCATCTTCACAGATTTTTGTTCAAAGCTTACTTGGCTAAAGCTTCCTTGAGAACTGTCTTTGCTAGGTGTAGAATTCCTGTGACTTATCAGTTAAACCATATTCATATCTTAACAATGTAATCAAACCTGACTTAGAAAGAGGAATTATTTGCCTCTAAGCTTATTTGTATCTTCTTCATTTTAATGTAAAATATTTATAGTAATGTACATGTCATTACATTTAATCACTCCCCACATTACCATTAAACTTTTAAAACACTGAATATTTGTAGGATGTTTTTTGTTCTTTTACAGTTCTACTTTTAATCCATTTACTGTCCTCCAGAGACTCAAAATGATTGTTGGCACATGACTGTCAATGCATAATGTAGGATGTCTGAATAGTCAACTCAGGTAGTGTAAAAATACAAAAAAAACCCAGGATTACTTGTGGCACCTTAGAGACTAACAAATTTATTAGAGCATAAGCTTTCATGGGCTACAGCTCACTTCTATATCAGAAAATGAATTCTTCATGGGAAGCTATTTTAAGCTACAATATTTTGTTCTTTAAGGATTTTAAATCTGTAATGTAAATACAACAAAGCAGACAGTAATTCTTACTACACCCAGGCTAAGTGCAATTTATCTGTAAAGGATTACACAGTTGAAAATAGAACAGGAGTACTTGTGGCACCTTAGAGACTAACAAATTTATTAGAGCATAAGCTTTCGTGGGCTACAGCCCACTTCTGTACGCAGCATAACAGAGTGCAAAAAGATATAGCCATACTGTGATAAAACGCCATAATGTCTGAATAAAGTAAGTGCAATAAGTGACTTTCTGTGTATTCTAGTTACTGTAGCCACATCAATAAGCTAAACAGCTTTGAATACCACCAGTAGAAAAGTACTCCATATCTTCTGTATGTTACTCAAAAACACACAAACAATTAATGACCACAATACAGCTTTTTCCACTTCAGATGATTGCAGTTTGCAAAAGCTTCTAGGGTAGGTTTAGGCACCTACCTTTTGTAAATTTTAAGTGTGATGTAGATGAAAGGAGCTAAACGACAGAGGAGAGATAAGTTTCATTATCAGTCATGAAGGTGATATTCTATTATTTCAGTGCACAGGAGGTGACAGGAGAATGCTTCTTTTCAAATAATACTGCATGGCAGCTGTGACTGTCCCTAATGAAAAGGAGTACTTGTGGCACCTTAGAGACTAACAAATTTATTTGAGCGTAAGCTTTCATGAGCTACAGCTCATTTCATCGGATGCATTCAGTGGAAAATACAGTGGGGAGATTTATGTGCATAGAGAACATGAAACAATGGGTGTTACCATACACACTGTAAGGAGAGTGATCACTTAAGGTGAGCTATTACCAGCAGGACAGCGGGAGGGGCTGTGGGGGGACCTTTTGTAGTGATAATCAAGGTGGGCCATTTCCAGCAGTTGACAAGAAGGTCTGAGGAATGGTGGGGGGAGGGGAGATGGGAATAAACAAGGGGTAATAGTTTTACTTTGTGTAATGACCCATCCACTCCCAGTCTCTATTCAAACCTAAGTTAATTGTATCCAGTTTGCAAATTAATTCCAATTCAGCAGTCTCTCGTTGGAGTCTAAAGAAAAGGAGTCCTTGTGGCACCTTAGAGACTAACCAATTTATTTGAGCATGAGCTTTCGTGAGCTACAGCTCACTTCATCAGATGCATACCGTGGAAACTGCAGCAGACTTTATATATACACAGAGAATATGAAACAATACCTCCTCCCACCCCACTGTCCTGCTGGTAATAGCTTATCTAAAGTGAGCATCAGGTTAGGCCATTTCCAGCACAAATCCAGGTTTTCTCACCCTCCACCCCCCCACACAAATTCACTCTCCTGCTGGTGATAGCCCATCCAAAGTGACAACTCTTTACACAATGTGCATGATAATGAAGTTAGGCCATTTCCTGCACAAATCCAGGTTCTCTCACTCCCTCACCCCCCTCCAAAAACCCACCCCCATACACACACACAGACTCACTCTCTAGAAAACCTGGATTTGTGCTGGAAATGGCCTAACCTGATGCTCACTTTAGATAAGCTATTACCAGCAGGACAGTGGGGTGGGAGGAGGTATTGTTTCATATTCTCTGTGTATATATAAAGTCTGCTGCAGTTTCCACGGTATGCATCTGATGAAGTGAGCTGTAGCTCACGAAAGCTCATGCTCAAATAAATTGGTTAGTCTCTAAGGTGCCACAAGGACTCCTTTTCTTTTTGCGAATACAGACTAACACGGCTGTTACTCTGAAACCTGTCGTTGGAGTCTGTTTTTGAAGTTTTTTTGTTGAAGAATTACAACTTTTCGGTCTGTAATCGAGTGATCAAAGAGATTGAAGTGTTCTCCAACTGGTTTTTGAATGTTATAATTCTTGACGTCTGATTTGTGTCCATTTATTCTTTTATGTAGAGACTGTCCAGTTTGACCAATGTACATGGCAGAGGAGCATCGCTGGCACATGATGGCATATATCACATTGGTAGATGTGCAGGTGAACAGTTGCAATTCTTCAACAAAAAAACTTCAAAAACAGACTCCAGCGAGAGACTGCTGAATTGGAATTAATTTGAAAACTGGATACAATTAAATTAGGCTTGAATAGAGACTGGGAGTGGATGGGTCATTATACAAAGTAAAACTATTTCCCCTTGTTTATTTCCCCACCCCCCACCATTCCTCAGACCTTCTAGTCAACTGCTGGAAATGGCCCACCTTGATTATCACTACAAAAGGTCCCCGTTCCCCCCCCCCCCCCCCCCGGGCTGTCCCGCTGGTAATAGCTCACCTTAAGTGATCACTCTCCTTACAGTGTGTATGGTAACACCCATTGTTTCATGTTCTCTATGCACATAAATCTCCCCACTGTATTTTCTACTGAATGCATCCGATGAAGTGAGCTGTAGCTCATGAAAGCTTATGCTCAAATAAATTTGTTAGTCTCTAAGGTGCCACAAGTACTCCTTTTCTTTTGCGAATAGAGACTAACACGGCTGCTACTCTGAAACCTGTCCCTAATGAGTGTTTTACTTGAAACAGAGCAGAAACTGGAAAGGCTTAAATGGGCAAGATACCAAGAAAACAGACTAACCAGGCAGATGGTGTATTTTTCCCAGAGAAAAATCTTTTATGAAAGAGTCATAGCAGCAAACTGAAAACAAAGCCACATTTACGAACATTTATTTATTTACTTTTAAAAAGAAAATTTGCTCTTTCATTTCATCCTCACACAATTGTTCAAATACCCATATTTTTACTCATGATCCTATCTGACGGGTTGATTATGGATCTTTGGTACATAAGAGGTCTGTTTTTCGTTGTGCACCACAAGTGTTTTTCTCTCATTACAAACCTGCTCATGCTTCCATTAAAGTCAACGTCAAAACTCCCATTGACTTCAGTGGTGGATGATGAAACCTTAGAGGAATACCCAGTGAGACTTATTCCAAAGTCCTTTAATTTGCCTTCTTTTTCATCCTATTCTAGGGAGTTTTAGGATATGTATGGCTGGCAGACTTCATCCTAGAATCATTACATCTGTTTAGAGATAAGAAAGACCTCTCTGTTCATAAAGCTCATCCCTTGCAAGAGTGGAATAGATGCACCAGATATGGAGACCACAATAGGATCACTTGCACTGAAATATTCCATTTATGGACATTTTGCACATTTTTGTTATTTGTTTTGAGCCATACTGTCCAAGCTTTAAGAAACTGTTTTTGCATTCATGAATTATGTTCCATCAGATGAAAAAAATGATGATGAATGGGCCACTGTCATCCACTTCTCTTTGAAAACATTAATTGTAAGAGATTACAGCTAAACATTTTTTTTAACTTTCTGCATTTGACAGCACTTTATCTATAATCACTTTCCCTGTACAGTCAATTGTGGGCTGCTCCTATAAAGATTTGCACTCGTGAATGACATTAGACTAGTGGTTCTCAACTTGCAGCTTGTGGGCCACTTGCAGCCCAAACAGCACACTGCTGCTGCCCATGTGACATCCTCAGGGCCATACAGGTAGTATCGGATGCAGTCTGCAGTGGTAAATAGATTGAGAACCACTACATTAGACCTATGCATAGTCCCATTGATTTGAGTGGTACTACGCATGGGCATAAATCCGTGCAGTATGAGGCCCTTAGCTGGTCAGTTTGGCTGAGGTTTTTAAAGGTAATTAAGTGTTGCAATGTTGAGTGCAGCAACACCTAAAAACCTTTAAAAATCTGGGCCTTTTCATTTAGGTTTGCATGGTGCTTCTATAGCAGGAAGGAGAGAAACAAATAAACCCCAAACCCAAGAAAATATTATTGTACTTAACACCACATCTCTTGGGGTAAATAGAGACTTGTAGTTAGAATCACAAAGGATCATTTTATTCTTAGTTTGAAAGACTGGCTTTCAATTATTTCAATGTGTAGCAATTTTTTATAATATTTAATCTGAAGCTGTTAACCAAATAGTTTTAGTTAAGCTATTAAAATGAAAGAAAATGATATATCAATTTTAAGATCCTATCTTCGTGGAAAAATAGAATAGTAGTTGTTAACTGTAATGACTCTTGAATATCGTGGTTCTTCTAAAGCTGTGGTGGGTAATCCATTGGCAGGCCATGGGACAGTTTGTATACATTGACCGTCCACAGGCACGGCTGCCCGCAGCTCCCAGTGGCTGGGAACAGCGAACCGCAGCCACTGGGAGCTGCGGGCAGCCATGCCTGCAGATAGTCTCGCGGCTCGTCAGCGGATTACCCTGACAGGCTGCGTGCAGCCCGCGAGCCTCCGGTTGCCCACCACTATTCTAAAGGGATCAAGTAAATCTTTTGATTAAATTTCTGGCACACACAACTGTCAAGTGTGCATACAGGTAAAACTATACATAGATTCTCTAAAAAATCAATGTCATAATAACTCATATTCATGTGGAGTTATATTCAAAATTGATCATGGCAACTGGTTTTCATGGCCAATGGAACAGCACAAGAGTTTATAACAAAGAATAATATCTATATGTTGGTTTTCCTGAGGAATATTTGTTTAGTAGAAATAGTTTAAAAAAGAAAAACAAGTACATTTTGTTGTGGGAATTATTTGAAAATTTGTATTGGTTTTAACATTTTGAAATCGCAATTCAATTTTTCAGTGACTGAAAATTTTTGCTCTATGGACTGCTTGAAAAGTTTTTTATGAAAATCTTCATTAAAAGTTTTTGGGTTTTTCCCACAGAAAATTAATTTTTTGATGAAAATTTTCATTGAAAATGCAAAATTAAGAAAATTTCATCTAGTTCTGTTGTTCAGATATTGGAAGTTAAGTATAGTTTCATGCAACAGGCCTCATGAACCAAATTTATCTCTTGTGTAAATGGGCCTAACTTTGTTGATGTCAGGGCTGAATTTAGCCCTTTAAGAAATTTTTAAACATGACCAGCCAAGTTGTGACAGCAAAATTTTCATGGGCACCCACTGAATGCACAAAAACTGTATGTGCATGTTGTTAGAATTCAGGGCTGCAGCAGAACCAGTCAGGGGTGCTGGAACAATTTTTATAGTGGGGGTGCTGCTGATGGAAACCATGGAAACTATGTATGTGGCATTTGTTATTAGTACTTCAAGCCAGGGGGTATGGCAGCACCCCCAGCAGCCCTAGTTCCAGCACCATTGGAGCCAATCTCCAGGCAATCTAATGAGCACAGCCAGCTTGTAGTAGGCTGCCTGATTGGCTTTGCTGCCTGTTTGGTTGGAAGAGTTAGCAGACCAGCTCTTAAGCCTAGCAGCTGCAGCAGCAGTGACTGCTTCGTGCCTGCTCAAAGCATGTACCGCATGACTGTGATAATGCCTTTTCCAAGTTGTGCTCCTGTCTTTGACCCAGCTTTGCCTTGCCTCACTTCAGGTAACATGGTTCTTACCCTTGTCTCTTAGTCCTGACCTCTGACTTTGACTCTGACCCTCATCTCTAGTATGTGGCCTCCAACTCCTGATGCCAACTCTGACCCTTGGCTCTTGATTCCTGCACTGACCATTAGGCATAACTTCCCACATCCTGGTAATGTGACATTAGCAACTGGGCATTTGGGTTTGGAAAATGGGTACCTGTGTCTAAATTCATGTTTTCATATCCAGTTAACCATTTAGCAGGATTAACTGTTTCCATATAGGTATATATATTTTTTGTACATGCAACTGGTTTCTTTGACTATTACAGGGATTCTCAAACTGGGGGTTGGGGCCCCTCAGGGGGTCATGAGGTTATTACATGGGGGGGGGTCGCAAGCTGTCAGCCTCCACCCCAAACCCTGCTTTGCCTCCAGCATTTGTAATGGTGTTCAATATATAAAAAAGTGTTTTTAATTTATAAGGGGAGGGTCACACTCAGAGCCTTGCTATGTGAAAGGGGTCACCAGTACAAAGGTTTGAGAACCCTTGGACTATTATATTGGCATAGGTTAGGTAGCAAGTTTTGTCAGTTTGGTGCCTCAGGACCAGTTTCATGTATCTGCCTCAACCTGAGATCAATTTGTCAGCCACAAAAGTGAATCTGAATGAAAAAGGGTAGAAAAGTATTATTCAGATGGCACAATGAGATTAATTTAAAACAATGTTGGTGTGGAGAAGGCAGGGAGCTAGATGTGCATTAATTAAACCACAACACATTGGGCTTCATGCAGGAATTACTGAATGAAATTTAATGGCTGGGCTTATGCAGGAGGTCAGACTAGATCAGGGGTTCTCAAACTGGAGGTCGGGACTCCTCAGTGGGTCGTGAGGGTATTACATGGGTGATCATGAGCTGTCAGCTTCCACCCCAAACCCTGCTTTGCCTCCAGCATTTATAATGGTGTTCAATACATAAAAGTGTTTTTAATTTATAAGGGGGGTCGCACCCAGAGGCTTGCTATGTGAAAGGGGTCACCAGTACAAAAGTCTTAGAACCACTGGACTAGATGATCACAATGGTCCCTTATGGCCTTAAAATCTATGGATATAAATTTCCTTATTTCTGTTATTTTCTATTTATAACTATTTCTGGTTTCAACTACTGTTTGCTTTTGGGATGAACAAGTCTTTGCCTTTGCTGAAGGATTTCCCTATATGCGAATTGTGTTGCTATTACTAGGTATGAAATCACTTCCATTGTTGTATTTGATGACAATAAGCTCAGGAACATGGACTCCAGTGATCCAGATGTTGGCTTACATAAGGACAATTCTGAAGTTTAGCAAATTGTGGAGCAGATTCTAACAAGAAGTACTATAATGAAACCAACCCTCATCCCACCCATCCACCCACTCATTTCTCTCTTAGAAACAGATTGTTGAAGAAAAATGGCAATAGTGAAATTGGTGCTGAAGATATTTAGTTTAAAAGGTGCAGAAGTCTGCTATATATGCTTCAACACAACATTCTCACTGATTAGGGAGATGAGATACTCAAATAGCATCTGATGTATGGCATCTGGTAGACGTAGAAAATTCTTTTAACAGCAGTTTGCTGTATCACATTTAAAAACAAAGTTAATTATATTTGACATTTAAATTATAACTTCCAAGCACAGTTTATATTTAAGACTTTTGACATATTGCCAAGATGTGCCTGTTGTACAGTTATTTTGCTGCATTCCGCTTGCATAAATGCCACTGCAACATAGTGACTTTAATGTCATTTGCAACTTATTAATTCCCACTAAATGAACAGTTTTGCAGTATGACTATATATCCCTATGAAAAGTGGAATTAGGGGACATACATCACTCATAGCATGACAGTTTTAATACAAATGTTGAAAACTAAGGCTTTAATCCTCAAAATTGTTCCGTGTGGGGAGACAGTTCCATCTGCCTGGAACTCTGGGGGGATGAAGGGGCTCAAATGATTTGGGTAGGAGATGGCTCATAACTAGCAAAATAAAGGGAAAGTTTAAGTCACGTATGTATTAAAGATAGGTTTCAGAGTAACAGCCGTGTTAGTCTGTATTCGCAGAAAGAAAAGGAGTACTTGTGGCACCTTAGAGACTAACGAATTTATTTGAGCATGAGCTTTCGTGAGCTACAGCTCACTTCATCAGATGCATACCGTGGAAACTGCAGCAGACTCTATATATACACAGAGAATATGAAACAATACCTCCTCCCACCCCACTGTAAAACACTTTAAATCTAAGAAGCTGAAGGTCTGTTCAAGGCAAAAGATTTGGGGGTCAAATGGGTGGCCTTCAGTAGGCTCACAAGGTGGAGGAGGGGCTCCAGGGCTCTCTTTCGTCTTCTATCTTGCATAGAAATTAGGCACAATCACAGGCTACATTTAGGGAGCACATGGGCTATGTGATAGTATATATATCTATCTTATGCACCATTAAGGCAGAGAAGGAGTTAACAGTGACACAAGGAGAGGAAGAAGCAGGAGGGCTAGGTTCAGTTCAGCTGCTACCATAAATAGCTTGCTTCTCCTTAGAACTAAGCTCCTAGCCTCAGAAAGCAAAGCCATCTCTGAAAGCAGGGCTCTGTGAACTTAAGGTGCCAAAGGTTGGGTTAGTGGAGTTGATACTCTCATGGGGTAGGAGGTGCTTGTCTGGTCAGAAACCCAGACTTTCCTCTGGGACTGGCTAGAGCAAGCTATAACCTCATTTTTGTCTTGAACAGACCTTCAGTAAGCCACAAGGCACTTTCCCTTAGGAGAATAAAGAGAACTGGACTGCCACTTTGGTTGAAGTTTAGGCATGGTGAATAGTCAGCATCACCGTAAGGACATAAACTCAGGCTGGTTAACCTCTCCTAAAGCTAAGTACAGCTTCTTATAGTGATGGGACTGGCAATGCAGATGTACACAGGCTTTGTGAGCCTGTGCCAGGAATCAGGGCCTGCATCAGAGCTAATCTCTATACAGCAGTGGTTCCCAAACAAGGGGGCTGCTTGTTCAGGGAAAGCCCCTGGTGGGCTGGGCTGGTTTGTTTACCTGCCGCGTCTGCAGGTTCAGCCAATCGCAGCTCCCACCGGCTGCGGTCCCCCACTCCAGGCCAATGGGGTCTGCGGGAAGAGCGGCCAGCACGTCCCTTGGCCTGTGCCGCTTCCCGCAGCCCCCATTGGCTGAGAACAGTGAGCTGCGGCCACTCGGAGCTGCAATTGGCCGAACCTGCAGACGTGGCTGATAAACAAACTGGCCTGGCCTGCCAGCAGATTTCCCTGAACAAGCGGTGACCCTAGTTTGGGAATCACTCTATACAGCTTCATTAGTGTAGCTGGCCTACAGCAGGCTGCCTGACTGGACACCCCACCTGACTGGCTACATGGGCTGTGTCAAGGTTCCTTCCCCACTCTGAACTCTAGGGTACAGATGTGGGGACCTGCATGAAAACCCCCCTAAGCTTATTTTTACCAGCTTAGGTTAAAACTTCCCCAAGGTACAAACTATTTTACCTTTTGTCCCTGGACCTTATTGCTGCCACCACCAAGCGTCTAACAAAAATAACAGGGAAAGAGCCCACTTGGAAACGTCTTTCCCACGAGCCCTACATTCCCTGTCCTGGGGAAGGCTTGCTAAAAATCCTCACCAGTTTGCATAGGTGAACACAGACCCAAACCCTTGGATCTTAAGAACAATAAAAAAGCAATCAGGTTCTTAAAAGAAGAATTTTAAATAAAGAAAAAGTAAAAGAATCAACTCTGTAAAATCAGGATGGTAAATACCTTGCAGGGTAATCAGACTCAAAACATAGAGAATCCCTCTAGGCAAAACCTTAAGTTACAAAAAGACACAAAAACACGAATATACATTCCATTCAGCACAACTTATTTTACCAGCCATTTAAACAAAACAGAATCTAACGCATATCTAACTAGATTGCTTATTAACTCTTTACAGGAGTTCTGACCTGCATTCCTGCTCTGGTCCCGGCAAAAGCAACACACAGACAGAGGGAACCCTTTGTTTCTCCCCCCTCCAGCTTTGAAAGTATCATTTTGGTCAGGTGCCAGTGAGGTTGTCTTAGCTTCTTAACCCTTTACAGGTGAAAGGGTTTTTCCTCGGGCCAGGAGGGATTTAAAGGTGTTTACCCTTCCCTTTATATTTATGACAGGCTGGCAGGCCAACTCTTAAACCAGCAGAAGCTTACTGTCTGCTAGATGCTCATGCCCACCACTATGTCTGCTCCTGCATTACCTTGTTCCTATTGTTCCTGTCTTGTACCTAACCTTGCCTCTGTCTTCCCCTGCATCAAACCCTTCGTTGCCTGCTACCTGGCAAGCTCCAGTTTCTGACCTCCAGCATGATCCTTGGCTCTACCTTCTGACTCCCAACTCCAGCTCTGATTCTAGTCCTTGGTTCCTGATGCCTGCTCTGACCACTAGGATAGATTTACCCAGGTCATGATCAGCTGATAGCTAGAAACAGCAGTACCAACCTTCCTGTAAGGGATGGAGTGGGTCTGAGGTCATGTCACCATCCACCTCTGCAGATACCAACAGTGCTGTCCCCTCACCCTGTCAAAGGGCTGTGACATACCTGCTGTTCCTCGAAGTTCCTTGAGGAACAGGCTATGTGCTGCCACACCACCCATATCAACAGATTTACCTTACAGGAACAATTTAGTGCTTGAAGTTAAAGTAGAAGCAAGCTGTGGTGTTTTAAAAGGTAAAGTTGGAGAAACATGTTTGTACATCACATGCAATAAAGGGCACTAGCCTTTCCTAAAGAACATTTTCACCAGGTGGAAATAACTTGGTTCAATTATAATATAAATGCTGATATAACTATAGTCGCACTTTCTAATTTCCCAGATTTAAAAGCCACCCTAGACAAGCAGAACACTCCCTATAATTCTATTGAACAGAGTCTAAGGTATCAGTTCCAAGAGCCCATTCCCTACAATATTCCAAGGCAAAGGAACAGGGAGCCCACTATTTCTAGTTCAAACATAATCCAGTCATCAGAGCTCTTCCCATTGTATATAGAAACTTCCTGCACAATAACTCATAATGCAGCACTCTCATCTGTTTCATAGGACTACAGATAAAGAAGAGGACGATATTCAATTCTTTTCCACAGGCCTCTATTTCCACAGGCCTCCTATTGGAGACAGGAAAAACATTTACACTGAACATTAAAACACAGTACAGTACATGTTTATAATTATGTCTATTATAGAAGGATTATGAGATTCCCCATAACTTTGAATTCTGCCGCTCAGATTATTAAATGAGCATGAATGAAAGCAGTCTTTATGTCAGCATACAGTGTGTCTCAGTTCTAGGGTCTGAAGTAATCAAAAGCTAATATAAGACGAGCATGCTTAACATCAACTTTTGGAAAGCTGCTGGAAGTTATTTACTAAGAGACAAAAATAACTGTATACAAGTACACATTTTCTCCATCGCTGCCTAAACCAGTTCAGTCAAATATGCTGCACACTTTTACATATACATTTGTGATGTTCCTCTCTGGTGGTATTTGGACTGGTGATCTACTAGGTCACTCCAATGCTCGACTCTGGGAGCCAGCCTCACTCTGCTCTGCTGTAAGAACCCCCACTCCCGAGATGTTCATGCACAGCCTCTGGCCTGTAAGCTGCTCCCAGCTACCGCTGCTTGGATTGTGCAACCAAATGACACTAGCCAATATCTCTGGTCCCAGACACAACCTTAGGAACCTCCGTCTTGCAGTGTCCAGTTATGCCCGCTGGACACTGCAAGCTTATGAGTTTGTCAATTTACCAAAGAAATGATATGCACCAGGCTTGTTATCCCAAGGGGAGTCCTGACACGCTTCCAACCAAACACACTGCTTCAGGTAGAACAAACAAACAAATTTATTAATTATAAAGATATATTTTAAGTGATTAAACGTCAAAGCATAACAAGTCAGGTTTGGTCAACTGAAATAAAAGCAAAACACATTCTAAGCTGATCTTAACACTTTCAATGCCCTTACAGACTTCTCACCACAGGCTGGCTGGTTGCTTTTCAGCCAGGCTCTCCCCTTTGATCAGTGCTTCAGTCATTTGGTGTGGTGTCTGTAGATGTGGGTGGAAGAGAGAGCGAGAGCATGGTAAATGTCTCTCCCTTTTGTCATGTTCTTTCTTCTCTCTTGGCTTTGCCCCCCACCCCCTTTCAGGGTCAGGTGAGCCATCGTAGTCTGAAACTGACAAAAGGAATGGGGGTGCCTCACTCGAGAGTCCAACAGATCCTTTGTTGCGGCCTAGGCCAGTGTCCTTTGTTCCTATGAGGCTGGGCTGGGTTTGTCCCAAACATGCCCTGATAAGGTGTGAACTGCCCCTCTGCTCTTGGAGAGTTTTACCTGGGCCTGCTTTAAGCCATGAGGACACATTTTCAGCCTCATAACTATACACATGAAATTACAACCTATAACATTACTGTAACAACAATTACTAGAACATAACATTACTATAACAACAATACTCAGTGCATCATGAGCCTTCTAAAGACACCCGACATGACAAACTTTGCATTGGATACCACGCAGTCATATTATGCGGATGAACATGGGGGTGTAGGTACAGAGTGTCACAACATCAGTGTCAATGACCTAGGACAAAATTTAGCACAGTATAAATGGGAGCAGAATGATACACATGCTGTATCAGTCAAAGCTGATCTGAAAAAGATATTTTCTCATATCAGATCAGATAAGGGACACATTTTGTTCTCAACTGTGTTTGTATAATTCCATCTATTTTTAAAGGATGTGAGAGCAGAATTAAGCAAATTTGTGAATGCTGAATAACTTAACTTTCAAGTGACTTTATCACATTTATACTCTTCTCCCTTAGGTGGATTCTGGTCATTACAAGAGCTGGCTGGAGAAATATCAACAGAACCGTATTCTGTCCTTTGTCATCATTTTCAGAACAAAATGCTTTGACTTTTTGTTTTGAAATGACTTCATTTTGAACGTTTTTATTTTCAACTATATTAAAATCGAAATGAAATATTTCACTCAAATTGAAACAAATGTTTTTTTTTTAATTTTCTTTTGCAGAGAATTTCAAAATTTGGGGTTTCATTCCTATTTGGAATGAAGTAAGATTTTGTAATCTCAGAATCCTTCATGAAATAGAATTTCTGTCCTCTGCTGAGCTCTAGTCAATTTAAACAAATGTGGAATAATGTGCCTGGCTCTAATAAGCTAGTCATACAATTATGCATGCAAATGAGTTCTAACGTCTGTGCATAAATTGCGTAAATTTGTGCATAAATGACCAGATTTCTGCACACATGTCCAATTGCCTTACATTTCCATAGAAACAAAAAGAACAGAAGATTGAGGAAGAGGATTGGAACAGCCCAGACTGTTGTGTATGCTAAAATACAAGCAAATGCTCCAATCTGTGTCTCAAAGGTTCAAGTTAATATGAGCATCTCCTACCATAATCTTCACTTCATACACTGTAAAATTAGATTTTTTGCTTCTTGTAAAAGGCTAGCACCTGTGTGGATTTAAGAAATAGTCACCAAAATTGCATATACTAACATATGCATGCAAATATTGTCTTTCATACACTTCTGAATGAGTGACTGTAGCAGCAGTGAAGGAGTAGGGATCTCCTTTTCTTTATTTATAGGCTTTTCTATAGCTCGTCGCACCATAAAATCTGATCCCCCCCCACATGAATTAATGCATACCCCTTTAAGGTAGGAAAGTATTGTTAGCATCATGTTACAGATGGAGTCTTGTCTGAGGAACAAAGGGCTTTTGAAGTAAATGGGAGTCTTTCAAATCCCATTGAAGTAAATGGGAGTCTTTCCATTAACTTCAATGGAGTTTGGATCAGGCCTTAAGTGACATGCCAAAGGTCATACAGTAAATCTGTGCTGGAGTTAGGAACATAATCCAGATCTCTAAAGTCTGTCTCTTATCTACAGGACTGTCTCATGTCTGAGAACTTCTGAGCCTTTTTCTGCTTTTCTTTTGGTTATTGTTAAGACAAACTGCAAGAGGAATTAAAAACCATATCCATCAGGGGGTAATCTAAGGTAATATATAAACCATTTACATAGAACTAGATAGAGCAGATGCAACAAGCTCACTTATGTAGCTTATGTATAGAGATGACGCTTGCTTATGTTTATATAGAAATGTATTGAAAAGTAAGAAGGATCAAAAATCTATTTTCAAAAAATGGCTTGACACTAGTCACGTGAGGCAAGGTAAAATATGAATAAAGTGAAGTGAGAAAATTCAGATACTTGTTGGAGATAAGTTAGGACATAACCTCAGGTCATGTTGTAAATATGTTTTGGTCCTAACTGGTTTTTATCTAGTGCTCTAGATAAAATGTTATTGTTTTGGAAAACACCATCTATATTAATAGTTATTGGTATGATAGTTACACGGGTGCTAATTATGATGTTTAATGATAATTTAGTAATTTTATTTAATTATGATAAAATCCATTATGATGGATTTAATGCTAATTAATTAAGGGAGGGCTATTATAATTGATTATAAAAAGGTTTTAGATAGGTGTGCCCATCCACCATCAACATACTGTTAGAGAAAGGATTATACCCATTCTCCTCATTTAGGGACTGATCATGCCTGAATGCATCAATTCATCTTGGATTAGGAGTATCAATGCAGTGTGTGATTATATATTGCAAAGCCTCTTTACTTAACTAACTATTTTGCATTAAATAACTTTTTTAATTTTATCACTCATTGTGTCATTCACAGTCTTCTCCTAAATTAAATTCTGTAACACCTCTGGAGGCTCAAATGTTATGGAATTCAGTTTGGTTTTATCCCTTATTTTTAAATTGCTAACTGAGAACACATAAATCAAAAGTTACACTCAGAAAGTGAATCTTATATACTTTTGTTCCTCTTTTCAGTTGTTATGGTTTGTTGGGTTGTCTGGAGATCTTGTCAACATATAGAAACTCTACTAAAGGTATACATTGAGATGATCATTGAAAAATGTAGTTAAATACAAGATACTTTTGAGGAAAGAGTTTTTAACTTCTTGCTGTGAGGAAAGAGAATGGACAATATGGAGGGCCACATAAAAACAGAAATAAATGTTACATAAGATAATGAGTGATATAGCTGCAATCTCCAGTTGTCAAATTAAAAGTAAGTCAGTCAGTGATATACAAATGAAGAGCATGACAACTTGTATGGAAAACCTCATATCGTCAAGATTGAAACAGGACACAAAGTCCTATGCAGTATACATTTAAAGGGGATATTAGATTATTCCAAAATAGTAAGAGTGAGAGGAATTAAACTTCCCTAATAGCACTCTCAGATATATGAGACGGGGAGCGGAACTCAAGGGACACAGAGTTTGAAAGGGATTGCTTTTAAGGCAGATCAAATCCTTTTTCTTCCTAGACCTGAACTGCACTATGTAGTTGAGGAGGAAGGAATTAATGACAGTTCCTCAGGTGTTTCATGCAACGGAAATCAATGGCACAATACTGATCTCAGGAATGTTTAAAGTAATCTTTATAAATAAAATATTCAGCATTTTGGGATTCCCAATTAGCTGAGAAACAACTGGATAAGATAAGCATTAATAACACAACAGGTAGTGAGAGCAATGGGGAGGAGGAAGTAGAGGCAGGCATGAAATCTTAAAAAAAATTATTTCAGTAGTTTTTAACCTTTTTTCATTTGCAGACTCCTAAAAAATTTCAAATGGAGGTGAGGGCCTCTTTGGAAATCTTAGACATAGTCTGCGGACCCCCAGGGATCCGTAGACCACAGGTTGAAAATTGCTTTATTAAAAATAAAATTATCTTAATTGAACAAAATACTGTAAAATCAGTTCATCTTTTGAGGATGAAAAATCAACCCTATGTCTTCAAAACAAAATATTTCAAGTTTAACCATTGTGAATGGATGTTGAAATTACCCGTATTTTGTAATTGCTGTAAACATACATTGCAGGGGAACATCATGATGTATGTTCAGTGATGCTGCTTCAGTTTGGAATCTGAACACCACAGAGAAAGGAGAAGGAACATTCTACAGCTGTTTTTCTTTAGTCCCTGTCTATATTACAAATCTAATAAGGTATAATCTGGTTGCCCCATAACTAAGCGAATGGGACTACTCATGTGCTTAAAGCTAAGCATTTACCTCAGTGCTTTTCTTAGGTGAAGAACAGAGCGCTCAAGACTGCAGGATAAAAAAATGAAGACAGTCTATCTCAGACACTGATGCTTTATATACTCCCAAACGGGACTCTTTGTGCCATTACTGTGAATTTCCCAGTCATGCACATCCAGCAAAATTCCACCAATACACCCTATATTCCTGTATATCCCTAACATGCAAGCAAAATATAGCAGGGATGACATACCTGTTAGGATAAAACACAGGTTAGATATATACATTATATTAAAAAAATGTTAAATGAGTGTCCTTTGGGAAG
Organism: Eretmochelys imbricata; assembly: GCF_965152235.1. Classification (NCBI taxonomy): domain Eukaryota; kingdom Metazoa; phylum Chordata; order Testudines; family Cheloniidae; genus Eretmochelys; species Eretmochelys imbricata. Next base: position 55,823,099 of record NC_135576.1, on the reverse strand, counting down.
GACTTAATTGTCAGAAATGTATAAAAATCTTTCTGGTGGCCTGATCTAGCAGAGCTGATTTGTTAACTCATTTGGCAGAATCCTCTTCTGGGATGTCCACATATGTTCTTAAAACAACCTGTCATTTGGATTATTGCCCAAACTGATTTCTTTCTCTATGAATGCTCTTCAGTCAATAATGCAGTAGCTGATAAAGATTCAGGGCCAAAATAACATTACACATAGTCTTCATTCACCAGTTACCCATACCATTGACCAAACACATATTTTCACTAACAATTTCACTAATTTTGTGTTCTATTACATGCTTGTCCTTCAGCAGAATCCTTTTGTGGCTAAATAGCTTATAGGAATGACCATCCATTCTATGTATTTCTGGCATTTGGCCTTGCACTTAACACCCTGTTTTGAGCTTTGCAGTTTTGACTGTGTCCCTTTAACTGATTCCTTTGCTTATACTGTGTGTGCTTTTGATACCACAAGATCAGATTGCTATCATTACTAACTGGAAACTGTGAACTGTACAAACAGGTTGAATTGGTTGAGAATGCATCCATTTTGAAATGTCTCTTCTGGTAGTTGACCAAACAAAGCAGTGATTTTTTTTAAAAATGGCTTTCTTGACTCTCTTGGTATTCCCCAGACTTGGTTTGGTCTGCTTTTTGGATCTGTAAAGATGACCTGTAAAGAAAAAAAGTTTGTCTCTCTTCTTGCTTCTCTATAAGTCATTATGATAAATGAAGGGGGGTGGGGTGGGGTGTAGTTCCCTTTTATGGACAGCCAGCCAGTTAGCTACAAAATCCCTATTAGTAGCTGTTCTCTACTTGCTTTACCTGTGAAGGGTTAAAAAAGCCCATCGGTAAAATGAAGGGAGTGGACACCTGACCAAAAGAGCCAATGGGAGGGTTAGAACTTTTTAAAATTGGGAAAAAACTTTCCCTTTGTCTGTTGTTGTTCTCCAGAGAAAGGGGACAGAGCAGAGACAGGGCTGTAGCTAAGCTGTAAAAGCTGTGGGCCAGATATGAAAATTACCAGATCATAACTAGAAACTACTTATTTGAAAGATATGTAAGTAGATCAGGAAATGTCTAGGAAGACACGATTAGGTTGATTTATTTTATTTCTTTATGGCTTGTGGACTCCTCTGTGCTAACCCCCAAATGCTTTTGTTTTGCTTGTAACCATTAAACTGGACCTCAAGAAAGCCATTCTTGTTGCTTAATTATTATATTTGCTCTTTTTAAATCTAGCAATAGTCTAAGTTCCAGATGTATTTTCTTTCTTTTTGTTTTTAATATAATTTACCTTTTTTTTTCTTTCTAGGAACAGGATTGGGTTTTTGTGTGGTAAGAGGTTTGTGCGTATGTTGTTTAATTACCTGGTGGCAACAGCTGATTTCTTTTGTTTTCTTTCTCAGCTCTTCCCGGGGGCGGGGGGTGAAAGGGCTTCTGAGTAACCCCACAAGAAGGAATTCCCAAGTGTGCCTTCCTGGGTTCAAAGGGGTATTTTGCATTTGGGTGGTGGCAGCATCTTCCCATCCAAGGTCCGAGAGAAGCTGTAACCGTGGGAGTTTAATACAAGCCTGGAGTGGCCAGTATTAATTTTTAGAATCCTTGCGGGCCCCCACCTTCTGCACTCGAAGTGCCACAGTGGGAAATCAGCCTTGACAGTGATAAAAGAAGCCAGAAATATTTATTTTCCCAGGCAGGTGCCTTATGCTTGATTTTCACTTTAGCAATATCAGGTCTTGACTTCACAGTCTTTGCAAATGATTCCTCTGAGAGCAAGAGAACAGGAGTTGGAGCTTTCTCCTTCCTCACTCAAAGGAGAAATGTGTTGAACCTTTAACAAAGAGGTTTTTTTCCAAGTGCTTGTAAGGAGTTTCAGTAAAATAGATGTTCTGGTAAACAAACAAAAGCACAGAATTTTAAACTATGTAAAAACTCTTTCGCCTCTCAGTTGCTCAGGTATGAGTCTCTTGTGGCATCAGAATTTCATGCTAAATCTCCAGTTCTCCAGCAAAAGACATGCAAGACCTGATATATGTAATGTAAAACAAGAAGAACTCTCTTCTTTCCCCTGCCTCTTTTTGCAGAATGGGGGTGGGTAGGAAGAAGTGAAAGGACTAAAGAAACAAACCAACTGTTCAGGATATCAAAAAGACACAAATACATTCCCCCCACCAGTTCCCTTTAACTCCATGGCTATGTATTGAGAACTGTTAATTCAAAATGTTTGTTTCAAATCTTACTGGCAAACACTACAGAGTGAAACAGAACATTTCATTGTGGTTTTCATTGGTTTGCTTTCTTTGTGAATTTGTTATCTCTGCTGCTACATATAAACAAAGTGGTACTGTATGATTTGGTATGAGAAGCGTGTCTGCTGCTTTGTTTCATGATGTCCTCTAACTGTTGATGCTCATATTAAGTGCAAGGAAATCCTCTCATTATTGGACCCACCTCCCATCCCCACTCCCTGAACACTTTATACCTCAATATATAATCTTGTTAGGTGAGCCTGTTTTTTTTCAAGTAATAACTTCCTTTTATCTGTGTTCAAAGTTGCGCTTGGGAGTACCTGTGAGCTCATTATTCAAGCAATAGCTCTTATGCATGCAAACATTAGAGTGCCATAATGGTTTGCACTTCTATATCACATTTCATCTGGGTTCCTCCAGGTGCTTTACCAGTATTCTTGACTTAGATACCAAGATATAGCAGTATTTAGATACCACACAAAACCTCCTAAGTTGTAAGAGTATGATAAATATTTTTGTGTCTATAACGTCTGTCAATTGTGTGGGCTGGTGCCAGTGCTTGAAAAGTATGTTCAGGGGTTAGCCTGCACACAGAAAGTGAGACAGGGTTAATGTCACAACATCTGTAAATCAAATAGAAGAGTCTCTGCTATTTCCCTTTATCTCAGTTAATCAGAGTTCTGATCTAAGTATTAGTCCCATCTTCAGCTTCCTCTTACAAATTTCATAAGTTCATTACTTATGAACTGTAAACATAGTTTTCTTATTAGCTTTTAGATTTCTTTTTCTAACTCTTACGTATCATGGACAAATGCTTTCCAGTCTTCCAGAATAATTTGCAAAATTCTTATTTTGTAATTTCTATTGTCGTATTTAAGAAAATGTGCTTAATGATTTAAACCCATAAACATAAATTCAAAGAACCTGAATGAAACAAAATGAAAACCAATGTTACAAAAGTCATAGTTTTCATAGTATAATCCAATTCATTTAGCCAGTTTCTACAGGATGAAAACACTTTCTTTTTCTCTTCTGTTTTTTATAGAAGAGGGGGTTCAGCGACCATCACTGACTGAATCTCCATGACCTTCATAAGATCCAGATACTAAGTCATGCAAGATATTCTGTCTTAAGGCTGCTGTGCTGGCATGTAGCTCTGACAAAATGTCTCTTTCTGGAATAGAGGCATACCATAAATCAAGAAATAAGAACATGTCAGAACAATTATTACAGAAATATTAATATTGATGTTACTAAAATGACTTTCTAACCAATAAAGTCACAATTCAAAAAGAAAATAATGCAATCTGAGATAAAACCTGTGGGGCTATTATAAATTATGCAGTGTTCCTTAATGCTAATACTAATTTATCTGTGTCACCTTGTGAATCAATACAAATCAGTCTAATTTTACAATATGTCATACAGCCTAAATCACGATTATATAATTCCTCTTTTCCCTGGCTCACAGAGAGCTGGTAGATGGTGAGGTTATGGCATGGGATTCTGATGGTGAGTGCATTAGTAGGGTTTGTACAACTGGTGTTTAACTGTCAGTCAGTACACAGATGGACGGTACTCTGGGGATGAATCAGGGTTGTGTAATGAAGGAAGCTGTTGTCTGTAGGATGCCTGTTTCATTTGTTGTAGATGATGGAAGGTGTGTAGTGAATGTGGTAGGGGACTGAAGGAAAAGAAAGGACAGTTTCATAGTTAGAGAAGCTGATTGCTGCCTTGGGGAACTGGATTCTACCCTGCCTCTGACACAGAGTTCCTATGTGACACTGGGCAAGTCACTTCAACAACACTTTTCACAGATGGCCACTAATTGTGGGTGCCTTGTTTTCTCTGGGCCTGACTTCAGACCCTGAGGTCTGATTTGCAGAAGTGCTGAAGCACTCACATCTGTAAGTGAAGTCAATGGGAGCTGTGCTTTGAACATATGGAGTACTATCTAATGCTAAGTACTATGTAAAAGCAGATGCTAGGCATCTTGGATTGGGCACTCAAAAATCTCACCATGCCTCAGTTCCCCATTTGTAAAATGGGTATAATACCACCCCCTGACCTCAGAGGGCTGTTTGAAAATAAATCAATTAATGTTCATGAGACACTCAAACACTGCAGTGATTAGAAAAGCCCAGAGGAAATTAATAATTCTGTCTTCAGAGTAGAGTTTGAATAGTGTGCAGTAAATACAGCATGAAGCCACACATTTAACAATGAGAATAAAACAAAATATAAAATACTGCTCATTCAGTGAACATTGTCCATTCTGTGCACTGAATGAGATAGGGGTCTTGTGGAAAAAATAGTTTGTGATCATATAATTAAAAACTACATTATAACACATACACACAAGGTAGTTGAATTCAGGTTGCCCAGGTAATATTAAGTCTGGCATTACCTGGTTTTTGAGTGCTTGACTTTGCAACTTTAACAATGTTCTTTTAATGTGGGTTTTGGTGTGTAATATACAGTAAAGAATGGCAGCCTTGGGTCCGCTTTTGGAATCTTCCTCTGCCTACAGTAGCAAACCATGTTCTACAACTCTGGTGGATAAACCTTTAATTAACAGATCCAGAGCATTGGGTTTCTTTATCACATACATTCATGTGACTTGGAAGGGTATGTATGCATTGAACTGAACTCTGATTTCTTTTTGCAAAGAGTCAGTGTATAAAAATACAATAATTTAGGACCTGATTCTGCAAAACTCATCCGATGAAGTGTGCTGTAGCCCATGAAAGCTTATGCTCTAATAAATTTGTTAGTCTCTAAGGTGCCACAGCTACTCCTGTTCTTTTTGCGGATACAGACTAACACGGCTGCTACTTTGAAACATGCAATAATGCAGTCATTGACTTTAGTGAGAACAAAATCAGGTGATCTCATAGCATAGGGGTGGCCAACCAGAGCGGGAGAAGGAGCCAGAATTTACCAATGTACATTGCCAAACAGCCACAATAGTATGTCAGCAGCCCCCCATCAGCTCCCGCCCCGCCCCGCTCCCAGTGCCTCCCGCCTACTGGCAGCTCTGCCAATCAGTGCCTCCCCCGCACTCCCTGCACCTCCCGATCAGCTGTTTCCTGGCATGCAGGAGGCTCTGGAGGGAAGGGGGAGTAGCGAGGGCACGGCAGGCTCGGGGGAGGGAGCAGGAAGGGGTGGGGTGGGGGCAGGGCCTGTGGCAGAGCCAGGGGTTGAGCAGTGAGCACCCCACCCGGAACATTGGAAAATTGGCACCTGTAGCTCCAGCCCTGGAGTCAGTGCCTCTACAAGGAGCTGCATATTAACTTCTGAAGAGCCGCATGTGGCTCTGAAGCCACAGGATGGCCACCCCTATCATAGCACAAAGTCATATAACATGGTTAACTTTCCATGCTCTCTGGAGCCCTGTACATGTCTGAATAATTCAGACTGAACATATGGCTTTCATTCTTCAAATCTGTGTACAAGGTAGGGTAAAGCGAGCTCTCAGCCTTTGAGAAAATTCTGCAGTGTAACCCCTAGGACTCCTGTAAATATGTACACCACAGAACTCTGGAGACTTAACTAAAAATGGTGGACTCTGTCCCCCTACCATTTCCACTGTTCATGTTTCTATTTAGATAAGCCAGTATTTGCTTGGAACCTGGCATCATCTGTTACAGTGTAAAGGGCCAACTCTCCTTGGCTAAAGTGACAGTTTTCTCATCCTTAACACAAGCTGCTGAACTTCAATCACTTTATGGAGGGAAGGAGTACTTGTGGCACCTTAGAGACTAACCAATTTATTTGAGCATGAGCTTTCGTGAGCTACAGCTCACTTCATCAGATGCATACCGTGGAAACTGCAGCAGTATGGAGGGAGTACATATTTGAGTTTGTTGCAGAAGGGTGGGTAGGAGTGGGAAGAGGAATATGTGGTAATAAGGGATGGGGAAAATGGAAATTATAGACTCAGGGAGCAATCCTCAGCTGCAATCAACTCATGCTTGATGCAGCTGCAGGGGGTTAGGAGACACAGGTGGCTCTGAGCCACCTTTATGCCTCTCCTTCCCCTTCATGCTGAGTGACCACAGAAGCCACAAGGCTGCTCTAACTTAGATCGGGTAGGTTGGCTAGAACAATCAGCACTGTGCATTTAAGTTTTGCCTGGCCCCCAGACAAACTCAACAAGACGTATGCTGGGAAGACTTACATAAAACCAATTCTGTCAGCTTTACACTAGCCCAGGATTTTTTCCCAATGGCAGCTTTGGGGAAGTTCTAAAGGGACTCTGTGCCCCTCTGGCAGTGCAAAGTGGCTTCAGCACTGATGATTTGGCTGTCTCTGTGTAAATACATTCAGGAAATTACATATGACACTTGATATCCCTCCCCCCTCACAGAAATAACCACTTCCTTTGCAAAAGTAATTCAGAATATCTGAGTCATTAAGGGTCTCATGATACTGCTCTTGCGGTGTGCTTACCATATGAATTATCTATATTAACCTCTTATCTATATTAATGCTGCTGTCACACACATATACTCTTAGCCACTCTAGAAAAAGGAAATAATGACTAGAAACTTGAAAAGGTATTTAGATTTTTGTCATTTGGACATCTTTTCCCCTGACTTCAATGGAGTTACACCAGTGAGGAATTTGGCCCCTTCTGCCCAAAGGATGACATCCAAACTCTTGCTGAGTCCTGTCACTTATTCCTCTGTAAACCCTTTTATAAGCTATCCTTTCTTGTTAACCCCTACTGCTAAAACCCTGATCCATGCTTTCTTCGTATTGACTAACTATCCACATCTCCTTTTCTCCAGCAAACAGATGTTAAAATCACCTTCCTTTCTTGTTATAACCACATCACTCTAATTCTTTCTGAATCCTGAGCTCCATGGAAAGCCATTGGATCTGTAAATCCCACAAGTCTTTGCTCTTGTGAGGCTTTGGGGCCTAGGCAGGGTCTGATTTCCATTTCTGAACTCCAGAACCGGAAATTGGTCTTTTCTAGTTAGTGGAATTAGTTAGAGTCAAGATCCAAAAGCTGGAACCAGTGTTCCAGATCTGAAAACCCTCCAAATGTCAGGGTTGTTCAGCTCCAGAGGTCCGTTTGAGAGCATACCCAATTACTCTGTAATTTAGTGACTTTTTAAACATGTAATAAAACTCAGACAGGTATTATTTCAGTTTAAAATATCCCTGCTGTTTCACAGCTGAATTCAGGAAAATAATCAATGCAAATAAACATGACATTCATTTTCCAAAACAGTTGTCTTTTAAAATGCATCTGAAGGCAACAGACGTTGCAGTGTATTGCATTAGTTGTTGAAATTATATAATTTCATTAAGAAATAAATCACCAGTGAGGTATTAGATCCTGAATTAATCTCCATTAATAGGCAGGCATCAGTAATAAATGAAATGGAATTCACTGATTCAAGTCTCATTCTTCTTTCCTTCAGAGGTGATCCTGCATTAGCCTAAAAAAAGGAATCAGGATTAGAAATTCCTGTTCTATATCCATTCGCTCTAAATCAACAGAATTATCAAGGGAATGCATCAAACAATTCCTAGTAGCTTCTTTTATTGTGTGCAATTTATACCATTGTTAATCTAAATGCTATTATTTGTCTCCAATTGAGAACTGCTTGGATCAACGATGAGTAACAATCCAGCAATCAAGATGGCACTTGTATAGAATGTGGAAGCAATTTTTATAGAGATAAATATGTCCATCAGAACAAGCTAGCTGAAGGGTGATCAGAAGAGTTAAACAGAGCAGTTCCTTTGTCCATGAGCAGTATTCATTTTTAAATACTGAATTCAACTATATTTTTCTTCATTTGCACTTTACTTGTGAGTCTGAAACAGAGTAGCAATAAATCCAGAAGAAGCTGTGAACAAGTGAAACTGATAACAATTGCTGTACAGTGAAAACATGTTTGAATTTCTAAATCTAGCAGTAAGAGGGAAGATAAACATTAGAGTTGCTGTAACCTCGAGAAACCCTGCTCGTCGGTAGGCGTGATTGAACCTGGGACTGTTGGAACCACATGGCTCTTAGCTAATGCTGTAGCAGACTCATTAATCGCTAAGTGGTTTAAGAGCCAGAAGAGTACTCAGAAGTCACCTACTACAGGACAGGCCCAACAAAGAAAGTAACAGAATGCCACTAGCCGTCACCTTCAGCCCCCAACTAAAACCTCTCCAGTACATCTACAACCTGTCCTGAAGGACGACCCATCACTCTCACAGATCCTGGGAGACAGGCCAGTCCTTGCTTACAGACAGCCCCCCAACCTGAAGCAAATACTCACCAGCAACCACACACCACACAACAGAACCACTAACCCAGGAACCTATCTTTGCAACAAAGCCTGTTGCCAACTGTGTCCACATATCTATTCAGGGGACACCATCATAGGGCCTAATCACATCAGCCACAGTATCAGAGGCTTGTTCACCTGCACATCTACCAGTGTGATATGTGCCAGCAATGCCCCTCTGCCATGTACGTTGGAGAAACCGGACAGTCTCTACGTAAAAGACTAAATGGACACAAATCAGATGTCAAGAATTAGAACATTCAAAAACCAGTCAGAGAACACTTCAATCTCTCTGGTCACTCGATTACAGACCTAAAAGTCGCAATATTACAACAGAAAAACTTCAAAAATAGAATCCAAGGAGAGACTGCTGAATTGGAATTAATTTGCAAACTGGACACCATTAAATTAGGCTTGAATAAAGACTGGGAGTGGATGTGTCATTACACAAAGTAAAACTATTTACCCATGTTTATTTCTCCCCCTCCTGTTCCTCACACGTTCTTGTCAACTGCTGGAAATGGCCTATCTTGATTATCACTTCAAAAGGGGTTGTTGTTTTTTTCTCTCTCCTGCTGGTAATAGTTCACCTTAACTGATTACTTTCGTTATAGTATGGATGGTAACATCCATTGTTTCATGTTCTCTGTGTATATAAAATAGTCCTACTGTATTTTCCACTGCATGCATCCGATGAAATGGGCTGTTGCCCATGAAAGCTTATGCTCAAATAAATTTGTTAGTCTCTAAGGTGCCACAAGTACTCCTGTTCTTTTTAAGTGGTCTCAGTGCCACTAGATGGATACAGAGCACCACACCCAGGAGGTGTGTGGGTTACATTAGCACAGAATTTAGTTATGCTGGGTCAAATTAATCTCTGGGATAGCTCAGAGAAGTCAGTAGAGTGCGTCTTCAATGTGGCCCGTAACAAGTAAAAGGTTAAAATATATTAAATGCAAAAAAATTGATTAATGCAATGTCAAGTCTGAGATTTTAAACCACTACAAACTAGGACATTCAAAGTTAACTTTGCCAGTAATAAAGACAGGATTCACCTCTTCAGCTCTTTCCTGACTCTATGCTGGGGGCTGATATACCAATCGCATTCCAGGGTGCAACCCGGACTAGTGAGGAGTTGTGTCACCGCTTGCCCTGAAATCTTGGGTGCCTCACAATGCTTTGCTGTTGTAGCTCCAAACATGGGGCCCCTCAGAAACAGCCAAACAGCATGCAGGTCACACCCTGAGTATCTGTGGATTAGCTGCAGTCCTGGACCAGCAACTCTGACCTCAGCAGCCTTTCGGCAACACACCAGCCACATTCTGGCTTCCAGCAGCCTTGGTTACCTCCTCCCAGGTGACCCCAAAACACTCCCAGTCCTGAATTTCCCCCCAAATGTATGTTCTGTTCTGTATTGTCCAGCCCTCTCCTAAACAGTTCAGATACTATAAGTCTGTTGCCTCTGTAAGGGGTCAATATACAACAATTTCCTTTGTAAATGGCATTACCCAAACTGTTCAGTTTAAACATGACACTGGATTAGTTTTGATTAAAAAATAAATCAAGTTTATTTAACTACAAAGAGAGAGATTTTAAGTGAGTACAGTTATCAGGCATTAAAATCAAAAGTGGTTACAAGGGAAATAAAGATAAAATGCTTTCTAGTAGCTAAAACTTAACAAACTAGACTTGCTTCAAGATAAAATCCTTATCACATGTTCCCAGTGACAGGGCTGACCAAAATCTCAGGTCAGAACCCCTCTCAAAATCCAATGTCTGGTTCCTTTGTCTTATTGGGGGGCGGGTGGGGGGGGGAGGAGTGTGCTTTTGCCCCTCATTTTTATAGTCCAGTCACCCTTTGAAATGCATTTTCCTAAGAGTTACCCCTAGATAAAGTTCCTTTCCAGTGTGAGGATAGAAACATGGAGTCTCATGGTGAAAGAGGTCCCATGTTGTTGTTTGTTAAAATGCAGATTGATCTGTTCCTGCCCCACTCTATTGCCAAAGAATGGCGAATTGAATAGGGATTGCCAATCAACTTTGACATCTGACTAGAGGCATCAGCTTGTCATTTTTCTTTGAGAGCATGGTTACCATCTCCCAAGACTTGTCAGACTCGGTAAACACATTTCAGGCATAATTTCAGCTTATGTTCATAACCGTACATATAATGTTGCTACACACATTTCACCATATTATTGACCAGTGAGTTATTAGTTTTCCTCACAAGGCATATTTTGCATAAAGATTATTACAATAGTATGTAAGGTGTGAAGACAGGTGCATTCACTCACGATACCTGCTCCACAGAAATAAAGTAATCCATATTAAGCCTTGGACAGACCTATTTCTTGCAGCCTGTTTAATGTACTTCTGTACTCTCTGGCAGGCAAGGTTTATAACATGGTTAACATGAAGCTGGTTTTATTTTCTTTTTATTGTTATGAATGTTAAAACTAGCATTTAAATATGGATATTTTTGCAGCTTCTAAGAAGAGTTAGAAGTTAGTTAGTACTTGTAGATCTATATTTCACTTTAAATATTGTCCTTGCTGCAGAAGAGTACCTGGAGCACACAAAATATGTAACATAAAACAAGGAGATAGGAGGGAGGTAGTCATAGAATCATAGAATATCAGGGTTGGAAGGGACCTCAGGAGGTCATCTAGTCCAACCCCCTGCTCAAAGCAGGACCAGTCCCCAATTAAATCATCCCAGCCAGGGCTTTGTCAAGCCTGACCTTAAAAACTTCTAAGGAAGGAGATTCTACCACCTCCCTAGGTAATGCATTCCAGTGTTTCACCACCCTCCTAGTGAAGAAGTTTTTCCTAATATCCAACCTAAACCTCCCCCACTGCAACTTGAGACCATTACTCCTTGTCCTGTCCTCTTCTACCACTGAGAATAGTCTAGAACCATCCTCTCTGGAACCACCTCTCAGGTAGTTGAAAGCAGCTATCAAATCCCCTCTCATTCTTCTCTTCTGCAGACTAAACAATCCCAGTTCCCTCAGCCTCTCCTCATAACTCATGTGTTCCAGACCCCTAATCATTTTTGTTGCCCTTCGCTGGACTCTCTCCAATTTATCCACATCCTTCTTGTAGTGTGGGGCCCAAAACTGGACACAGTACTCCAGATGAGGCCTCACCACTGTCGAATAGAGGGAAACGATCACGTCCCTTGATCTGCTCGCTATGCCCCTACTTATGCATCCCAAAATGCCATTGGCCTTCTTGGCAACAAGGGCACACTGTTGACTCATATCCAGCTTCTCGTCCACTGTCACCCCTAGGTCCTTTTCCGCAGAACTGCTGCCTAGCCATTCGGTCCCTAGTCTGTAGCTGTGCATTGGGTTCTTCCGTCCTAAGTGCAGGACCCTGCATTTATCCTTATTGAACCTCATCAGATTTCTTTTGGCCCAATCCTCCAATTTGTCTAGGTCCCTCTGTATCCTATCCCTGCCCTCCAGCGTAACAACCACTCCTCCCAGTTTAGTATCATCCGCAAATTTGCTGAGCGTGAAATCCACACCATCCTCCAGATCATTTATGAAGATATTGAACAAAACCGGCCCCAGGACCGACCCCTGGGGCACTCCACTTGACACCGGCTGCCAACTAGACATGGAGCCATTGATCACTACCCGTTGAGCCCGACAATCTACCCAACTTTCTACCCACTTTATAGTGCATTCATCCAGCCCGTAGTTCTTTAACTTGCTGACAAGAATACTGTGGGAGACCGTGTCAAAAGCTTTGCTAAAGTCAAGAAACAATACATCCACTGCTTTCCCTTCAGCCACAGAACCAGTAATCTCATCATGTTTTTCTTCTACTTGTGGGGGTAATATACATGCTTTTTAGAGTTATATTTTCATCTTCTATTAAACAATCCACATATTTGCTTATCTTGGTATCTAAGTACTTCTATTCAAGTGCTTAGTATCCTGCTTGTTCTTGCGTAGTTTTGTGTCATCCGTCAACAGAATCATTTGGTTTTCAGTTCTTCCACATGACTAGAAGCAGGTCTTGTTCCCTGTTCATAACAGTGACAGATACCTGTATTATATCCCACAAACTTTCCAGCAGCTCTTAATTCTTCATCGTGATATATGCCATCATGTGCCAGCAATGCCCCTCTGCCATTTACATTGGTCAAACTGGACAGTCTCTACGTAAAAGAATAAATGGACACAAATCAGATGTCAAGAATTATAACATTCATAAACCAGTCGGAGAACTTCAATCTCTCTGGTCACGCAATCACCGACATGAAGGTCACTATCTTACAACAAAAAAACTTCAAATCCAGACTCCAGCGAGAAACTGCTGAATTGGAATTCATTTGCAAATTGGATACTATTAATTTAGGCTTAAATAGAGACTGGGAGTGGCTAAGTCATTATGCAAGGTAGCCTATTTCCCCTTGCTTTTTCCTACCCCTCCCCCAGACGTTCTGGTTAAACTTGGATTTAAACTTGGAGACTGGTCAGTTTGGATGAGCTATTGCCAGCAGGAGAGTGAGTTTATGCGTGTGTGTGTGTGTGTGTTCCCCTGGGGGCGGGGTGCGGGGTGAGAAAGCCTGGATCTGTGCTGGAAATGACCCACCTTGATTACCATGCACATTGTAGGGAGAGTGGTCACTTTGGATGAGCTATTACCAGCAGGAGAGTGAGTTTGTGTGTGTATGGGGGTGGGGGGGGGTGAGAAAGCCTGGATTTATGCTGGAAATGGCCCACCTTGATTATCATGCACATTGTAGGGAGAGTGGTCACTTGGGATAAGCTATTACCAGCAGGAGATTGAGTTTGTGTGTGTGGTTTTTGGAGGGGGGTGAGGGGGTGAGAGAACCTGGATTTGTGCAGGAAATGGCCCACCTTGATTATCATACACATTGTGAAGAGAGTGGTCACTTTGGATGGGCTATTACCAGCAGGAGAGTGAGTTTGTGTGGGGGGGGGCGGAGGGTGAGAAAACCTGGATTTGTGCTGGAAATGGCCCAACTTGATGATCACTTTAGATAAGCTATTACCAGCAGGACAGTGGGGTCGGAGGGGGTATTGTTTCATGGTCTCTGTGTGTATATAATGTCTACTGCAGTTTCCACGGTATGCATCCGATGAAGCAAGCTGTAGCTCACGAAAGCTCATGCTCAAATAAATTGGTTAGTCTCTAAGGTGCCACAAGTACTCCTTTTCTTTTTGCAAAGACAGACTAACACGGCTGTTACTCTGAAATCGTCTAGGAGAGTTTTGGATGCATTAGGAACATTTGTCTAGGTGTTGAAGATCCCACCCGAGAGATCAATACATTGAATGTGACCTAATGGGGAAAGCTATGCCTCAGGCAGGGACAGAAAAGAATCTGCTACTTGTGTTCCAACCTCACAAAAGGTCTAAAATATCAAAGAATGACCTGGACCTCAGTGCACGTAGGAGTGATAATTTATAACCCATAGGACAGATTTGAAAATCCGGCATGCAGAATACATGTGCACTGAGGTTCTGAAATTCATTGGTCACACACCAGATACTTGCCAACTAACATACTGTAATTAGAACTTCAGCTTTTACTTCAAATATGATTCCAGAGTATTTTATCCACTCAGATCCCCAAACTAATTGTGTATCATGATATGAATATGCACAGGAGTGTTCACAATGGGGAGGGGCAAGCAGGGGCATGGACCTCACCAATATTAATCTACAAATATATGTATTTCTGCTCCAGCCTCAGACCCAGCCACAGCTGCTGCTCCAGCCCCCGGCTGTTGACTCAGCCCCCAGCTGTGTCTAGAACATGCCCCTTCCAAAGGCTGCCAAATTTAAATTCCTGCACATACTCCTGATAAGCATGAGTATTTCATGAGCAATAATGCATGTGGTTTAAGTCTACAATGTACTATTTGCAGAGTAAATAAGAATATGCTCTTCCAGCCAACAAGTGGGCAACAATAGTAAAACAAATGGATGTATCCTCAGGTTACAAGAGAGAAGATTGGTAACAGTCTCTTTTATCATTCTGCTTCTGCAGCTTAATATTTTATGGCTGCAGTAAGATTCAGATATACTAATGTTCTTAAAATCTTCTAAAGAAATGTAAGATAGGAAGGCTAGGATAGTAGATGATTATCTAAAAATACATCAAGGCCCTAGATCACACTTTCCATTAATTTAACACATTTTCCCCTTTCAGCCTTCCAAACAGCCCTTCTAAGCGGGAGGTATGATGGAGGAAAACATGAGATGGAGCAGTATGGAAGCATTGTGTAACTTGTTATCCACTCTTGAATGTCAGAGGTAATAACTTAACCCTGCCACAGACCCTTAGAGCTTGTGGCTGACGAGTCCCCAGTACTTTCATGCTACATTATGAATTCAGGTGAATCCAAGAGCAACCGATGTTTGGAATTGTGAAAAGTTGTGTGAGGTCCTACAGCTGAGGACACTGTCCTGGGTGAACATGTGAAAGGAGATTGTCTTAATAAACAAATCAGGAATCAATTTACACAAATGGTTAAAGCTGAGTAATGCAACAATCTTAGGTTTTTGAGGCAAGAACTGTATCATCATATATGTTTGGAAAGTGCCAAACTACAGATAATAGCAACTTGATGAGAACAAAGAGGAAAATATTGCTAATACAGTAAAAAAATTGCACAAGGAGAGTTTGATATGTGTTGTGGTGTCCACAGCCATGCCAGAACTTTGTAGGATTCATCTATAGCAATTAATTCCCCAGAAAAGGGAGTTGTCTGCAGATGGTGGAGAAAGTATTACTGTTTTTATTTGTGTTATGGCAGCACTTAAGGTATGTCTACATAGCCCATGGCAGGGACTCGGTCAAGAGACTCAGGCTAGCACAGTTCATATTAGTGCTCTAAAAATAGCTGTGTAGACAGCGCTTTGAAGTTGCAGATCAGGCTGGAACTCAGGCTCGGGAGCACCTTCCCTTCTAGTAGAGCCTGAGCTTCAACTTCAAAGTGCTGCCTACAAAGCTATTTTTAGAGCTCTAGTCTAAGTCCTGCTAGTCCAAGCGTGTTGACCTGGGCTGGGAGGCTCACTGCCCCTGCCCTAGTGGAGATCAGTTCCCATTCTTTGAGGCACTGTATAAACACAAACTGAGACAGTACCTTACCAGAATGTCTTATGGGCTAAATAGACAAGACAGACAAAGAGTGGGAGGGAATATAGAGGCTCAGAATTGAAGGGACTTGCTCAAAGTCACACAGCAGGTCAACAGAACAGCCAGGAACAGAAGCCAAGTCTTACTAGAGGTCTAGCAAGCTATCCATTGGACCACATTGCTTCTATTTCACCAAATCAGAATGGTAGTACTTTGCATTGGCGTAAATAACTACATAAGGTGTAAGGGAATGAAGAATCAGGCCCTGTACATGTAGTGAACTGAGTACTGAAGTTTAGAATGCATGGCCAGAATGCATTCCTCTCCACTCTCATCAAGTTACTATTATCATTATCTGTAGTCTGGCACTTTCCAAACATAGATGATACAGTTCTTGCCTGAAAAAGCGTAATGCCAAAGAAGACAAGTAAGAAATGTATGACAGGTGGGTTTTTGGGTGGCAGAAAATGGAGTGAACCATCCTGGATAGTGACCAGAACTGGTTTATAAGGTGCCTCCTCCAGGCAGTATGAAGCTGATACTCTTGAATGTCATCTTGGAAGGTCAGGTTCTAGGTTGATGATATCCCTTTAAATGTTCCAGCACATATTGTTTGTTAAGCTTCAGTAACTTAAAATATGCAGATAGAAACTGTTGGGTAAAGGACATCAGAACATGTCAACCACAAGACTTTTACTGCATAAAAATGAAGTATATTAAGGGCAGAGATTTTTCTATTAATGAAATGGATTACTATGAGGAAATGCAAGTAGACAAGAATAATAGCAAAGTCATGAATTAAATAGTGGCTTAAAAGCAGGAGTCACACAGTACGGCTGCATATAACTTTCTACTAAAGTTCATTCCCTTGGGAATTATAAAGTGATGCCCACTCATTTAAAGGGATGAAATCATGAATGGGCCAGAAAAATTACCTCACCCTCATAAATATTATGGGAAATGACATCATACACATATTGCTGCCATTTTAAGAGATTTTGTTACAAGAAGAATTAATTTTTTTCTTGGCTGGGTCTAAGACAAATAGGTTTGCTGAAAACATTTTTCTGGATTTAATTTATAAATGAAAGGCAGGTAGATCATGATGAGCTCATTTCAGCAAGATGGAAGATGACTTCAGTTTTCATAAGCAGTTATTTTTATTCACAGAAAAACTACATCATTGCTGATGTCATAGGCCCAGATCCTCAAAGGTATTTAGGTGTCTAACTCCCAATGAAATCAGTGGAAATTAGGTGCCTAAATGCCTCTGAGAATCTGAGGAAATGAATGTGGCATTTTAAGTATATACAGTAGCTGATCTAAATAGTCTATCACTGTGATATTTTCTATCTTCAGAGCAGAGGCAGTGGGAACACTGGGCTGGAGAAGAGAAAAACAATTCTCCTACTGGAACCTCTAAACTAGCTATTGTACAATCATTTGGGGAGTTGGAAGTTACTCCATCCTCGAGCAAGATACTAGGTTGATGAGGCCATGTGGGTACCTAGGTAGATAAAAGTGGTATCAGGAACAATAGCACCAGAATAGTATTACAGGGCACTGTGCTGTGGATGAATCACTTGGTCAGAGACCAATTTAGATTAATAGATTTTAAGGCCCCAAGGGACCATTGTGATCAACTAGTCTAGCAGTTCTCAAACTTTCATATTGGTGACCCCTTTCACACAGCAAGCCTCTGAGTGCGACCCCCCTCCCTTATAAATATAAAAAAGTGTTTTTAATTTAACATTATAATAAATGCTGGACGCGAAGCAGGGTTTGGGTGGAGGCTGACAGCTCATGACCCCCCATGTAATAATGTCATGACCCCATCAGGGGTCCAGACCCCCAGTTTGAGAACCCCGAACTGTCTCATCTCCTGCATAACACAGGCCTTACGACTTCTCTGAATTTATTCCCAATGCAAGTCCAATAGCTGTGGTTGAACTAGAACATGTAATTTAAAACAACCTCCAATCTTGATTTTAAAAATTCCAGTGATGGAATATCCACTACAACCGTTGGCAAACTACTCAATAGTTAAAACTATTAAAAAATTTCATCTTATTTCTAGTTTGAACTTGTTTACCTTCAACTTTCAGCTATTGGATTTTGTTATACTTTTGTCTACTAGCAAAAAGAGCCCTCTATTATCAAATATCTGTTCCTTTTGTAGGCTCTTAGAGACTGTGATCAAGTCACCCCTTAACCTTCTCTTTGATAAGCCAAAAACATTGAGCTCCTTAAGTATCACTCTAAGGCATGTTCTCATGGTTTCTCTCTGAACCCTCTTAAATTTTTCAACATCTTTCTTGAATTGTGGACTTTGATAAGCACTCCTGTTGACCTAAACAGGAGCTCGAAGTAACAATGGCCAGGAATCTTGGTCTCAGGTTCGCCTCCCTTCCCGTATCTGTCACTGGGGGGTTTGTGTTCCCAGATATGATTTAGACAGGATAAAGCACACTAATCTGAGCACCGCCTTTATATAGACATAGGGTTGCTAGACAGATTAGCCAATGACCGTAACCATCTTTTCCCGCCTAAACGTAAAAAGGTGCCAAATTCAGAGTGAGGAGGGGACAAGAAGGGCTTACAAAATGGATGCCTAGTTGTCCTTTAGAGGATCCAAGATGGCCTTAGGATTTTTATTTCTACACTCCGAATAATGAAGAATAAAGTCAGTTCAAGTGAGGTAATCTATTTTACAGAATACTACTAAAAAAAGTGAATCAGTTAAGCCAATATAAAAATGATACAAACCATTAAAACAACTGTTAATTTAATGATGTTTTCAGAGCATCTACAGATTGATAATCACCTGTTGATTTATAAGATCATTGTATGGAATCATCACCCTGTACATTCTTGAATATGCAATGCTGATGTCTATAGGACAGATTCCTGATTAAAGGAAGAAAAACAGGTAAAAGTTAATATGA
This sequence comes from Eretmochelys imbricata, assembly GCF_965152235.1. Taxonomy (NCBI): domain Eukaryota; kingdom Metazoa; phylum Chordata; order Testudines; family Cheloniidae; genus Eretmochelys; species Eretmochelys imbricata. Next base: position 55,804,471 of record NC_135576.1, on the reverse strand, counting down.
AAGAAATGAGTTAAAAACCTTAGAGTGGGGTTTCCCTTATGCTAAATTATATGGATTTTTTGAAGAGAATGAAGACATAGTCCATATAAGCTTTGTTTTTGTATCAGATTGTAATACATTGTATGATGTTGTTTTGGACTCTCACCTAATGATGGAACATTAGAATTTACATGTCATTTATAGCAGATTTATAGAGCCTCATGCTGGAGTTCAAAGTTATTTGTCACATGTTCAAATTTTACACCATACAAATGACTTCTGGTAGCAATTAGATTTCAAATTGATAGTGCTACATGTTAGAATGGCTTTCACTGATGCAGTGACTTTTTTTCTCATTTTTCAAGGGTCATGTAAAAGTGGTACAGTACTTAAAATCTAAGCTGTCATTCACTCTAATCTGAGTCTTATCCCTTCTCCTTCACGGCTAGTGGCAGTTTGTAGGCAGTGTCCTGTCTAGTGTGATGTTTTGATGATAGCTTTTCAAAATATGTGCATTAGGATTTTTTAACTGCAATATAAAATACACAGCAATACTAAGCAACAATACAATTATAAATGAAACTGAACCAACAAAATGACACACAAATTAGCATCACTATTTAACACATCTTCTCCTTAATGATCTGTGTTTCAGATTCCTCTTCTGGCTATGCTTATATTTTCCATTATATAAAATTATGAGGAGAAGCTGATTTTTAATTTTTTACATTAATTTGGTAAATAAAATGTTTCTACAGGCAATAATGTTCATCTCTGCATACCAACTTTAGTTATTAAGAACCTGATCCAAAGCCCATTGACATCAATGAGAGTCCATTCATTGGCCTCAATGGGTTTTGGATCAGGCCCTCAGATATTAGTGAAGGAGAACATAATACTTAAGTAGATTATTGATGCCATGTACTAACAGTGCAAAACAACAGACACCCATTTTTGAATGGTATAGTTGTTTCACATGTAAATGAAAAAACAACAAATATAATTGGAATACATATTACAATGCATAGTTCCAAATTTCCTTTACTTCCACTGGGATTTGGAAATAACTCATGACTGGTGGGAGCTTCATTTCATAAAAAATACTTGTCTCTGAGGCATTGTGTTAGGGGGAGGTAAGTTTGGTTGAACATTAAAATGTCACATTCCAGCAAGTGACAAAATGTCTTTTGAGTAGGGGTGAATCAACTCATATATCTGTGTTAATCACTGAGGAGTTGTCCTGGTGCAGTACAATCAACTCTACATTTGGGGCGGGGGGGGGAGTTAGCATGAAATGTTAAGCAGGCCATCTCTCCTGACTATTTTGATAAAGAAAAATAGTAGAAATATTTCTATTAAAAAATTAGAAAACTCAAGGAGCAGTAAACATCACCCCACCCCGCCCAGGAATGCAGGATATTTTTAGCTTATTCTCTATCTTCTTCTAAAACTAAAATGAAAAGGATTCTTTCTATTTGTTACATGGATGACATACAGTCTTATCTTTTTGGATTGTTCTTCTAGTCTTTGTTCCCATATACAATGTCATCTATGATGCAGGCTTGTCATCTGCTTTCTTTACTCCTTTTTATATTGTATTTATTGGGATTCTGACTTTGGCTCTTCATAAGTTACGACACACATACATGCTTGCCTTTAACTCATTTCCTCTTTTTTGCTCCCTCAGACTGGATGAAACACCGTGTAGCCTTTTGAATGTGTTTTATACCACTCTTCTGTTCCATAATAGCCCACCAATCCCTCCAATCTTATAATTATTTCTACTTCAGATATTTTGTAAAATACCTTCTTCCTGAAGGTGTGGCTTGTAAAAAATCATTTTTCTCCAGGATGTTGTTTTCTGTTTAAAATTAGTATCTTAATTTTAAAGCCATTTTCCTATTGTTGTCAACCAGTAACTTTGGGTGCTTTGACTTCAGTAGGATTTTTGCCTGAGTAAGGGCTGGGGGATAGAGAATGCTAAGGCATTCCATGCAAAAGAAGCCAACGAAAAGAATCCTTCCATCAAACAGTACGTAAAGAGGGAAAGCTTATGGGACTGAAAAACATAGAGGACATGCAGAGTGCAATCCAGGATAGACAAGGATGGTGGAGCCTTGTTCATGACCTAAGCGATATCTAACAGTGTGGGAAAGATTCCGATGTCGTTCCAGCAGCTACTTATTAGCGATCCAGGAAGCAGCCACTATTAAGTTAACAGTAGAATGGGAAAGTGAACAAATGAATAGAATCATGGAAGATTAGGGTTGGAAGAGACCTCAGGAGGTCATCTGTTCCAACCCCCTGCTCAAAGCAGGGCCAACCTCAACTAAATCATCCCAGCCAGAGCTTTGTTAAGCCGGGCCTTAAAAATAGTCCATGTTCTCCTTTTTAATTATATTAATTCTCCTTGGGAACAGGCTCTGAGCTTGATCCAGAGCCACAATTCCCATTTGTCCCTATAACAGGGCAGGACTCACCACCACGGCACCTCCTGCTAGCCATCTTGGGAATTAGCTCTCATTTCACCTCATCTAGTGGTGTCTCACCCATCATCACTCTTGCCTCCACCTCTAGGACCCATGTTTCTCCCTGAACCATGGCATCCTCTTCTGGACACAGCCCTCCAGCTGTGCCACACATGGTTCTCACCCCCCTTCCACGGGAACTTACAGTCCTCAGGCCAGTCACTCGCCTCAGTGGCAAACTGCAGTCCATACACTGGCCACTCCCCACAGTGGCAAGTGTGTGTGGGGGAACAGGAAGGGAGACCTGGGCCCACCCGCTACTCCAGGTCCTGGCCCAGGGATTGTATAGGTAGCAGCCACATACTGTCCCTTCTCCTATTCTACCATGTGTTTCTCTGGGCCACTTCCCTGCAGCCCTAGCACCTTCTTGGCCTTTTGTATCAGGGGCTTCATTCTGGTAATCCTCAGGCTGGAACTCCCTATTGCTCCCCTTACCCCACCCAGCACTACTCTATCTAAGGTACTCCTCTAAGGCAGCCAGTCCTTCTCCCTTACACTCCAGGGAGAGACTGCCCTGCTCTGTTGAGCAGCTCTTCTTATACGGCCCTCCCTGGCCCTGATTGGCTGCTCCAACAAACCTTTCCCTGATTGGCTCTCTACAAGCCCTCCTCCCATCAGTTGGGTTTTGAACAGAATTCCTGAGGGCTGCTTTAACCCTCCATCTACCTGTGTGGGGTAGCTACCCCACGACAGTCCCCATATTTAAGTAATTATGATTCTATGTCCAAATCTGAGATATAGGTTTGAACTAGAATAAAAGGGACACTGCCTCTGCTGCTTATTCTTTAATTCTTGTCAGCTCTATAGCAGCCCTTGATTTTATCATTTTGTTCAGTGAAATAGTAAAAGTAAGAGACAGTGAGTAGATGTGGTAAATTGACATAGATTTACAACATTACTGGTTTTCAAGGACTGGCAACTCAGAGCATTTTGGCATTAGCTTATTGATGGTGCTTGAGTGCAGCGAAACCAAAAAAAGTTGCAGATTTATCGCAGCTTATTATTGTATTTCAAAGACAAATAGTTTTGCAATGTCCTGCTGTGAGCAACCAGAAAGAATTCCAGAGGTGATACAAATTAATCAGATGGTGCATGACTTTTGACATTCTTCTCACCCTTGAGATCAAGTGTTCTTTCCTGAGGAGCTCTTTGTTTTCATTCTTATTTCAGTTATCATCTTCTCCCAGCTGTCGGAGTCTTTAACTATATATTTATTTACCTCAGATAATAGCTAATCAGTGTCTAGTGGTGGCTGCTGTAATGTGGTATCTGTCCAGTAGGAAAAATATTGAAACCACAAATTAAATTTAGGCAGCTGAACAGCCATCAGATAGTAATGACATTTGGCTATAATTAGTTTTTAAATTGAGATCAGCAATTAATATGGTGTTATTCTCATCAAAGTGGAAAGCACAAGGTATGCCTCACCTCATTCTGCACCAGCAGAGTACAGAATGAGGGGGGAGGGAGAGTGAGAACCGGAGACAGCACCTGCTGCAGCTTTTTAAAAGGTTGTCCAGCTTCCATTCTGGCTGGTGCTTTCTGGGAAGCACTTTGGCTGAGTCAAGCAGAATATTTCAGTGTCTGCTGCTGTTGTATAGCCCCAAAACATACATGCTAGTTTCTCAATGTGGGTTGTGACTCAAATGCCACAATGTAGCCCTAACCTTGTTTTCTAGTTATTACTAACCATTCTTTCTTTTATGGTTGGGCACACTGGCTCAGCTAAGTTAAGGACCAGTCCAAGCCTTCACCTACAGCATAAAACAACCCACCTCTCTCCTGCAAATCTGTTTTGAAGCTTTAAAAAAATTTATTTAACTTCTCCCCTTTGTAATTCACTTTTGAATTCACCTGAAGTATTTGGTTTTATACAAGGGTTATATTCACAACTCATTCTCTTGGCTTTCTCTGCCTATGGCTTTTCTAGCCCCTGCATTTCCAACCAGGGAAACTGGAGTCCACATTGTTTAGCTCTGATCTGCCATGTGACCTCATGCCTTGTCATGCACCCCAAAACCCCCCGTTGTTTTATTACTACACATTGGGGCTTGCTTGCTCCTGTTGACTGAATGAGAGCGCTTGTAATGACTGTAATGAGGTCTGTGATTGGCTTTGTTTCACATAACGCAAGAACCTGGGGTCACCCAATGAAATTAATAGGCAGCTGGTTTAAAACAAACAAGAGGAAGTACTGCTTCACACAATGCACAGTCAACCTGTGGAACTCATTGCCAGGGGATGTTGTGAAGGCCAAAACTATAACTGGGTTCAAAACAGAATTAGATAAGTTCACAGGGGATAGGTCCATCAATGGCTGTCAGCCAAGATGGTCAGGTATGCAAGCCCATACTCTGGGTGTCACTGGCCTTTGACTGCCAGAAGCTGGGAGTGGACAACAGGGGGTGGATCACTTGATGATTGCCTGTTCTGTTCATTCCCTGAGGTACCTGGCACTGGTGACTGTCAGAAGACAGGATGCTGGACTAGATGGACAATTGTTCCGACCCAGTATGGCCATTCTTATGCAACTCATCTGATGGCAGCTATCAACATCTTTCAGAATAACAGTATTATCCTTGTTGTTTTATTTTGTATTTCTTTGTTTTGATGACATCACAAGAAAATTAAGGAACACAAAATAATAAAATAATAACCATACACCCACATTTTCATGTAAATGGGAGCAACAGGTGCTCAGCACCTCTGAAAACTAAGAACCTTATTTAGTTGCCTAAATCTGTATTTAGGTGCTTAACTTTAGCCTCCCAATTTTCAAAACTTTGGCCATAATGTACTGTTCATCTCTGGCACTTAGTTCTACTTTCACTTTCAGAACTCTCCTTTTCCCTGTTATGCCAACAGCCTAGGAGCTGATTGTGGGAGAATGTTCCATCCGGAGAAACTTCCCGTCAATAATCATGTAGCCCTTACAACTGCTATGTACCAATTATACAGTAAGCAGATAGAAGCTGCTACTATAATTCTTTTAGAGTCAGTATGTGATCTGGAGAAATTCCTTCTGCATTAAAAAAGTGTAATTTCAAAATTACATGTAGCTTTTCAATTCTTCTGTTTTACAGAGTATTTGTTTCATGGTAGTCAGTAAGTGGGGTAAGTTGAAAATTGTGATCTGCAACTGGTCAGCTTAAAAATACCGTCAATTTCTGGGGTAACAGTAAGAGCTCTTTCCCAAGTGAAAGATGCTGACTCATGCAACCTTCATAATAATCATGTTATGACAACTTTTGTATGATAGAACTAGATAGAATTTTGATCTGAAGGAAAAAAGTTCTGAAAATGAACAGTCCTTTTTCTATGCTGGATGTCAATATAATTTATTGCACTGTAGCTGTGATATTATTATAGCCCAGTGGTGACCAACCTGAGCCTGAGAAGGAGCCAGAATTTACCAATGTACATTACCAAAGAGCCACAATAATATGTAAGCAGCTCCCATGAGTTCTCACCACAACAGGCAGCCCTGCCAATCAGCGCCTCCCCCTCCCTCCCCACCCCAATCAGCTGTTTCGCAGCATGCAGGAGGCTCTGGGGAAAGGGGAGGAGCAAGGGCACTGCTGGCTCAGGGGAGGAGGCAGGAAGGGGTGGGGCGGGGGCAGGGCCTGTGGCAGAGCCAGGGGTTGAGCAGGGAGCACCCCCCGGCCCATTGGAAAGTTGGCGCCTGTAGCTCCAGCCCCGGAGTCGGTGCCTCTACAAGGAGCCGCATGTTAACTTCTGAAGAGCCGCATGTGGCTCCAGAGCCACAGGTTGGCCACCCCGTTGTAGCCTGTAAGAATATAACTAAATGCACCATCAGAAGATTCTATTGTGAAATATAATAGACTTTCCATTGGCTGTGTTCCTCCCTCTTAATAATAACTCCTGCTTAGAAGTGAATATCTATATAGCTGTTTGCTCTTTCGAAGAGCCTTCTATACACTATTTCAGGATCATAGGTGAAATCAGTCACTTCTTTCAGTGAAACCACTGAAAGACTAACACCGCTTGTGTGCTAAAATGGTAAAAATTTAAAAATAATTAATTCTGCTTGGAAGTGAGCAAAGCACATTTTACTGGAGATTTAGTAAGATTTAGTGGAGCTGTATGATGTTATTTTTGGTGGCTGTACCTGTGTCCTGCTATAGCAGTTTAAAAAATTCATTATCTTTGGTAATATCCAAAATGACCCAGTTAAGTGATCTCCAGTTTGTGTTGGGGGCTTGCCAGCCTAATTGATGTTGTTCTCAGAAGATCTATATTTTATTAATATTATTTGAGTGGATAGATACCCAAAGGCACTGAAAAATTAATGAACCTTTGTTACAAGAAGAAATGGGCCCTAGATGTGTTGGTGGTGAACTGGAAACTATCTGTTTTTATAAGGAAGTTTTAAATAAAAATCCAACCACAGCTTTTTGAGAGTGAAGTGCAGGGAGGGATGGGGTATAACTTCAGCTCTAATTAACTCCAAAGTTGATTCATGTAGATTCACATCACTGTATAACTCGACAGTCAAATTCATATCCTGTGTGAGGTCAGCAAGTGGCAGAAAACAGAGGTGGAGGAGGTTAAAAGAACAGCATCCTGCTTGCTGATCTAAGGACATTTTTAGTCAAAAAACCTTAGTCACTGACTGCTCTGAGTAAAGCCTCTGGTTAGTAGTGCTTAGTGTATACATATTTTAAGCTTATTTCAGCAACTGATAGTAAAAGAATGGTGATGTCAAACTGAAAGATCAGCAAGAAGATCAAGTACAGAAATTTAAGATTATCAGAATAACTGAAATTCTGAGGATAAGAGAAATTGTAGGAGGAAAGATAACACAATATCATCAGAATGTACAATAGAGATAGGTCCAACTAAAACACCAGATCCAAACTCTGAAAAAGTTCAGTTCCAGATCCTAACTTTTCAGCTCTGATCTAGCTTTAATTTATAGTTCAGACCTTTTCAAACTCTTTCCATACAGGATAAATCTTGGAGTCTTACTCAGATTTTGCTCTTTCCACACACAAACAAAATTACTGTTGACTTGAAAGCTTTTCTTAAGAAAGGACTATGTAACATGTGAGATGCAGACCACCCTCTCCCAAGGAAAAACAATGGGAGACGACTAATATAAGAGAAAAACCTGGAGAATCTCCTTTTGAGATTTTCTGAAATCATTCCATGGAGAATGGGGACCAGGGTTTACCTCCTTGTGGTTCCATCCCCACAAATCTCAAGGGTTGTGAAATCCTTGAGATTTATTTGGATACCAAAGATTTATTTGGATACCTTGAGTTAAAGACCATCTTAATGGAAGATCTATGCCTCTGCATTGGCTCTAGCATCCCCCTTCACTCTTGGCAGTACAGCTTGTTTGGGATGGGGGGAGGGAGGTGACTCATCTCCTTCTTATTGATGTGTGTGGGGGGGAGGATGAGTTCCATGGACAGATTGTGTGTGAATGTGGAGTGCACTGAGGACATGATATGAGTGAGTAGGGATTTCAGAATTTGACCCATATTGAATAAACATGCAATGACTAAAATGAAGCATAATATTTGTTATGTTTCGGATTCATCTTCATGCTCATCTCTACTCGAAAAATGGACTTATTGATCTAGTAATTTTTTTACATCTCTGAGGGCTATGATCCTATGAAAATGCACCTAGACTTTCATACAAATGGAAGTATCATCTTAGGCATAGCTAAAGTGAACGTCAATATTATTAGTTCAGAAATTATTTCCAAATAGGACTACAGATGGAGTGCAAGAAAGAACACTTCCGTTGTGTTCAGTAGAGTAGCTGCTCTCAGCCAGATGCAGATCTGGTATAAGCAGGTAAGTACAAGGGCAATCTGGAAGGAAGGCATTTGTCTGTGTGCAGTGCAGAGAACAGCTGCTAACTGCTGTGATAAATGGATGCATTGTAAAAAACTGATGTAAATGGTTGTTCACTGGGAATAATAATAGCATGGGTAATCAACAGAAGGTAAGCACACGCAAGTGCTGAGCCTGGGAGGTGCGGAGAATGAAGAGGAAAGAGAAGGGGCATGTAGTGCAGAGAAAGAGAGCCTGTCGTGGGGAAGGTACACAGGGTGTTGGATTGTGGGGGGTCATCAAAATGGCTATTTGGTGGCCCAAGTGGCCTGGATTTAGGTGCCGGCTCTGCAGTTCAGGGTAGTATGGCCCAATGGCCAGAATCAATGGGGCTGTCCTTCGGTTCAGGACAGCCTGGCCTAGCAGTCCAAGTCCACATAATGGCTAAGTTCGCCCCTCCAGGTATTGGCTGTCCCAGTGGTGGGGCAGCTGGTGTAAGGGGACCTGGGCCCAGCCTTCTCCATTGGGTTCCAGCTAAGGAACTGGTGTTTGCATAATTAGCCTCAGTCACTCAATACTACCGTCACATTTCCTGTGCTGCTTCCTACTCTTCCTTCCACCACTGGTAGTCTCGTGGCCTCTGCTGTCTTTCCTCCATCTGTGGTCCACTGGAGTCTCAACCCAGTTGGCTTCTGTGTCCTGGAGCTCTGGCAGTCTCCCAGTGGTAGCCTGCAACACGTCTGCTCTCGTCACTGGCCAACCCAGACTGAGATGATCTACTTCTTTTTACATTCTGGTCCCAGTTGCAGCATGCCCAGTAGGGGTGAGGAGACATGGCTTCCTCGGCCCATAGAGTCTGGTCAGCCCTGCTGAACTGGGGTGGGGTAGGTACACCCCATCACAAAACCTTTTTAGATCAAGGAGAACTCAGAAAAGGGGTGGGGAAAGGAAGGGGAAGGGGAAAGAAAGGGGAAAAGAGGAAACCCTGAAAGCAGATTGGTGGTGGGAAAGCCTGGAGTAAAGAAAAGCAGGGCTAAATAATGTTGTTAAAAATTCTTCTATGCTAAGAACTAGAATCCTGAATTTGAATATGAAGTCATTTCTATGTAGGATACTAATTTTCCTATGGGGACCATGCCTGGCCATGCTCGTTAGCTCACTGCTGTGCATTCCCTTCACTCACATCCATTGGAAAAGCTGCCACTATTGTCACCGCCATGTCTGGGGCCAAATCTGGTAGTCTTACTCAGGTGAGTAGTCCCATTCACTTCAGTAGCTCTAGTGGTCTCCTAGTACCTCACTGGCCTGACACAATCAGTAACTGTGAATTTTGAATAAAGCTTTTGGATAGTTTGCCTTCTGGAATATTTTTTAAAATATAGCAAATGGTTCTGTAAACTAAAATGAAATGGGAAAGGTAACAATGTCATGAATTAGAGACTGGCTAAGGGACAAAATATAAAGTGTAGGAATAACTGGTCAATTTTGAAAGGGAACACCAAGACATTATAGTAGGACTGAATTTTTTTAATAATCTGAAAAAGAGGCAAAGATGAGAGACAATGTGAGGAACTCCAGTGAGACAGAACAAACCAAGTGAATGGGCAGCATGCTGCTTGGTGGGGGATTCAGAAGCTTAACTTTAGGGACGAAGATTTGAAAATTTTGGCCTCAGTCTATTATATTTATGAGTGTAAACATCCAGGTCTTTCTTGTCATAAAACAGGGCACATGACCATAGTGCAGGCAGTAAAAGCTTGTTCATATTTCATTGTTTCAGTGGAGTTTTCCCACCATTTCTCAATCTTCACAAATTCCCCCTTGGTCTAATTTATCACAATTATCTTTCTCTGAGTACTCAAACACAGTTCAGTAATCATCCTCACATACTTATCTATAAGAGTAAATTCTGAGATTTATCTTCCAATACACAGCTTCAAAAGACTGAATTATTGTAGAATTTTCATTGCTGTCTTGTGAATTATGTATACATCACATTGAGTCTTCTGTTTTCTAGACTTTTGTATGTTTAACTTCCTCAATCTCCCCTAATAACGGTCTTGGGAACATCGTAGCATTTAGTGAAATGTTGGTCACCCCACCTCTTTTCAGATAAGGTTAAAATGATAGTCATTTCTCATGTTTTATTTCTCTTGGCAAGCAAGCAAAAAGACAATAAGTTCCCAGTCCACAATATTTGTCTCAAACAAACCTCTCCCCCCTCAGAAGAGGGTTTCTACAACAACTTATCTCTTGAGGGTAGTTTAGGCAGTTTTAGGAAGTACAGAAAAGGGCACCAAACCACAAAAATGGCAGAGGAAACAAACTCCCTGTTGCTATTTATAATGGATCACTTTAATTGTCAGTTGTTTCTATACTGATCCCAGGGAGTAATCCATTGCTGGGCTACTTCTTTCTGAGCTTCTAGCTCCACATTTTAAGGCCTCCCTCCCTGGCAGTTCAGAATAATTTGGTGGTGAACCTTTTCCTTCCATATGAAAAGGAGAAGGCATTTTAATTTCCTCCCCATCAAATACAGTGAGGGGTTTCACACCCAGTCACACATTATTGAAGAGAGATGTGAATCCTCTAGGAAAATCTCCCAAATAGGTGCTTTTACCCACACATTCAATCAAGATTTTGACTGGCACAAATGTTTGAGGAAAATAAATTTCAAAGTCAAATATATATTATTCATGGAAAATATACATACTTTTGTGTTCATTAAGTCAGAGGGAAGAGAGTACCATGTGACTTGCCAGACCAATTACAACAAAGAGATAGCTCAAATTTCAAAATACAATCAATCCACCAAAAATCTACACAGTTTTCAATTAATAAAATGAATAGCGTTTTTAGGTAATCATGATCCTCAAGCTGATAGTTCATGAAAAAAGAAGCTAAATTTGTTGAATAGTTCGCTGCAACTCAGTTCTTTTCCTTTTTTTTATTGATGTGCAAAGTCTATGTGAGTTGAATGTTTGGCTCAGTTTGGAAAAGTATGGACAAACTTGGATAATGAAGCTCTTTTCAGCCTTCAGCATTGGCCTGAATAATCTCTTGAGAAAAGCTTTTCTTTTACTTTATGCTTCCATTTAGGCCAGCACATGATGAACAGTCATTTTCTCCGAGACCTTGGCATTTTTGCTTCCTCTTCATGTTCCAGCCAGAACCCACAAATGCCAACGTATGAAAACATGAAAAACAATGACAACAGAAGTTAACCATCTTTTTCAAACCTCAAATGGGTAAAGGCTCACACCAGATTTTAATTTGATCGGAATCAGTTCACCAACACCTCATTTTGTTTTCCTTTTGTATATAACTGGTACTGTTTTTGTCTCTTCCCTATATTGTTGGGACCAGGTCTTCATGTTGCACATTTTTCCCCCCGCACAAAACACTACATTAGTTGATGTGAGTTGTAAATAAACGAAAGATTTTTAGCCTGAGATAAAATAATAATGAAACTTCATAAATGTCAAAAGGAAGTAGTGGCTAAATATAATCCAGTTGAGAACACCTGGGTAATGAATGTTACCTGTTTGTGTCATGTGGTTAGTGTGTGTAATGAATGCTAGGCCCAGGATGCTATGCAGTTCAACCTACTCTTGCTCAGACATGAAGCTAAGGATTCCTCTGTTCTAATTGCTAAATGGCCTAGACATCACTTAGTTTCATGTCTTGTCTTTTCTCCTCTGGGGATCCTGAGCTGGAACCCTCGCACAGTTCTCAGAGAAGAGAATTAGAGAAGAGAATTAGTGATTACATCTCTTCTTTTGTCTTTGTGCAGCATTGCAATTGCTGAAAGGAAGTCATTTTGGGAAAACCTGTGGCCTTTTTATAGGAAAGAGGTGAGGTATTAGACTGCTGCCTGTGCAATCAGAGGACTGTTAAAGTTATTATCTGAAAATGTTATTGCAAAAAAAGTCAGCATTGTAAAAATCTACACTTTATAATCCCAATATGAGCAAAGGTGTGTGCTGTGCTAGTAAATTACTAGTCAAAGAGAATTTTCAAGCTATATAATTTTCCCAGCATACATGTAAATATTTGCAGCCTCACTTCTTGCTGCTACAACAAATTGCAGTCATTGAAAAGGAAACGTCATATGTTTCTTAAAGGATCTGTGGACAGAAAAAGCTTATTCTATCACAATTTACAAAGCTGTCTTTAGGAGGGATGAACTGTTCAAATCTAAATACCGTAAAAATAAGTCTGAGTCTGTCTGGAAACATTTGAATTCAGCCTCCACAGCAAGAGAAAAAAATTGCTTATTCTGTTCATGTCTGTGTTCAAGAGGCGGAAATAATGTGGTTTCTGCTGCTAGATCAAGTGCTGAAATTCAGCTCTGAGTTGGGAGATATCTTCAGAGTTCTGTAAATACAGCAAGCTCTAAACTATGAATCCAAACATCTGACGACAAAAGAACTGTTGACTGGATTTCAAAGCAGTATGCAAGAGGTGTGCACATATCTTTTTATATGTTTATGGAATGCGAGCACTTTATCTCGTATGCCCTACTTTGGAAGTGTAACTCTTTAATCTCCCTTGTGTTATATTTGAAATCTGTATCAGTTTGTAGTATGTGCTGGGATTGTTACAAATTGCCATCCAACAAATTTGTGCTGAAAATCCCTAGTCGTGAACATATATAAATAGAACAGAATCCTAAGAGCTGCATGGTGGGAATTCTGGAGAATCGGTGCTTATATTTGAGGGACATAGCTAAGACCATGTGAGCATGCTTTGTGTCAATGACTTTTACAAGTGAAGAGAGAAGGTTGTTCACTTACACTATCAGTGGCTTTTCAAAGTCTTTCATCGCAGAGCAATAAAATCAGAAGTAAACAAAGCAATGCTTCCCTATTGACAATATAAACCTATATTTGCTACCTCCATAAATGTAATAAAAATGAAGTAATTAACCTTTTTCAATTATTTTTATCTAAAAACTCAAACTTTTTCTAATTATAAATTACCGAACACAGAAGAAATGCAGGGACGGGGTGTCAGACCTGAGTTTGCTGGGCTGAGTTATATTTTAGTTCAGTTGAAGCAGCTAGATTTGTTCTCCAACCAGGCAGCAGCATTTGAGAAGCTAGGGCCAAAAATGTATAAAATCTGGAAGGATCTAGCTTTTAACCAGATCTTTATACCTTGACTCAGTTTCAGGGAAATAAAGCTTCCGCATTTAAAAAAAAAAAAAAAAAAAGATCAGAAAATCTTTTCACACTATGTAAAGAGAAATGCTGATTTATAGCTTCACAGAACAAGCCATTTTTTATAATTGTTAGGGTGGCTGGGTATGTGCACATTGCCCCCTGAGCTGGAGCTTTTTAAGGCTGACTAAAGAAAGGTAAATTACATTCAGTAATAAACAAATGCTGAAGGCCTGACTGTTGCTTAGGTATGTTGAGGTTCTGAGTCACCCCTTCGTCCACATAAGCCATCAATTGTGTGTGTGTGCAGCCAGACTATGTCTTAACTCACCCTGGATTCTTCTCCTAGCTACCTAAGCATAGTATAGACAAGACCCACAATTGTGATGTCCCCCTGCAGGACAGACAGATGGCTTTGCAATGGAGCAGTTCCTACATTGATCAAACTCTTCCCTTCCCATGCCTTGACTTCCAGAGCAAGTGATGCCTAATGGGTGAGGCTGGCAGTCAGCTTTCCTTCTGGATAATGGAATCTTGAGAGTTCCGCCACTCCTTTGTCCAGACCTGTATAGATTGGGTCTCCTCTCTACCTGCAAGTGGTTCTAGCTTGTGGCTGGTGAAGTCAGTAGAACTATTCACATGCTAAATGTTAGGCATATGCTTAGCCTTGCTGAATCAGGGCCTATGGTCAGATTTTGCTAAGAAATCCACCCGTTTGGACTCACACATGACTTTCTGGTCTGCCTCACTTCACTCATTTTGTCTCAAAGTTACCTCCATTCCACTCATATCTAGGCTTTGGCAGGCTGAGAGGCTCTCTTGTGGAGGAGTCACACTGGAGACAATTGGACTTTCTGCATTATGTCTACACAGCTGACTCAGGCTTACAGGGTTCAGGCTTAGGGGCTGTTTAATTGTGATGTAGATATTCAGGCTCGGGCTGCAGACCAGGCGCTAGAATCCTGCGAGGTGAAGGATCCCAAAGTGCGGGCTGCACTGAGACCAAACGTTTACAACATAATTAAACAGCCCCTTAGCCTGGGCCCAAGTCAGTTAGCATGGGCCAGCAGTGGGTGTCTAATTGCAGTGTAGACACCCTGTGTGGTGATATTGGGGCTCATTTTGGTTGAGTAATTGGGCTGGAAACTCCACAAGAGCAGGCTGACGTGCAAGATATCCAGCACTTCCTGGTTCCAATCCTGTCAGAAACACTGTGTGAACAGCTTTATTATATTTTCCTCATTTTTGGTCCTGGTAAAAATGAGGAAGTGCAGAGACATGAGTAAATTGAAAAGAAATAGAGAGATTAAATGTATTAATCAAATCTCTTAGAAATGGGATGATTCAGGTTCTGGCTTGGTTTGAGACTGGGGCAAATAATAGGGTAGTTTTTTTGTTTTGTCAGATCTGAACTGGTTTACTCATCCCTATTCTATCTACTGTAGGCATTTACAGAGTTTTATGGGAATGCTTTTTTCTCTCAAGTCCTGCTTCAGTAATTTTTATTAAAATACTTTTCTGCTGAAACAAACAAAAATCCACCCCAATCACATTTTTTATATAAACAGCAAAAGAAAAGTAAGTTAACACCACACTATTAATCATCATATATATCATTGGGGACCTCAAACATAAGCATCACAGACAATTTGGGTGCTTGTCTCTAATAAACAATGTCAATGGCATGCTGACCCGGAGCCATCTCTAGTGTCAAGTTATTCTATACACAGTTCTTGTTTTTACCTTTTGAATTAAATGAGTTCTTGCACAGTAGTGAAGGGAAGTGGTGAACCACCCCCAGGAAGACTTTATGTTTGGTTTTCAGAGTGCTGTTTTACAAACCTGCTGTGGTTGCTTTAGCGGCAATTTATAATATTTTTGACCTCTCTGTTTTCAAGAGGAAATGTATTGGAAAAAAAAAAAGCCTTTTCAAAATGGCAAAAGATTAAAACAACTGCTAATGGCTAAAATATGCATTTAATTTAGGTTTGATAGAATTCCCATTATCAGCAAATGGAAGTTGTTCAGGCAGTTCTTCAATACACTAAGTTATTGATGTGATGATTTCTATACAAAATGAATTGAAAAATTCTTTATATTTCCTGCTGAAGTGTGTTTCTAGGTGAAAGGTTCTGAGTTACTGTATTGTGGAAGTGTGCATTGTATTATGCCACGACCCTTCCTGAAGTACAATCTCCAAGGACTTGTGTTACTGAATATATAAATTTACTTGAGGAAGCAACATTCTGTAAGACCTCATTTGGCATAAATATATTTGAAAACCTATTTTTATATTTAAGAACATAGGGGCACATGGCTTCTTAATTTGGAAGGGCTGTTAACTGGTTGACAGGAGGAACTGTGTGGTTAGTTTTGGTTTCGCAGTATTACTTTTGCTGTACTCTTTGCCCCCAAATAATTCGGTTGAAAAAAGCACAATTAGGTGCACTAGGGAGATGGAGAGGAATTTAGGTTGTCTTTTAATGTATCCAGCCATACCCACTTGGAAATCAGTTATGCTGTAGATGGACAAGTGGTTTGTTGCAGTATAATAATAGCTCATTTGATCTTGTGCAAAGCTTTCTGAAATATGTTTTGCATAGCATTGACTACACCAGGAGCAAAATAATAATGAAGTAATGAAACACTTTGTAATACAAAACTGGCCATTTATAGATGTCTGATTTTATACTCTAGTCAATGATTTAGCCAAATGAACTTGACTGCTGTGAGGACAAATGCATTGCTTGGTGTAAGAAAAATGAAACATTTAGATAGGAGAAAAAACACTATACCTTTTGGATAAGTACTAAAACAAAGGTCCTGATCACTTGTAGTCATTACAGAGCTTATAATGTTTTTCACAAGGGTTATGGTGGTAACCTGAGTATCTTGGCTAAATTCCAGATTGCGGTAATTACAGTCTGCTACCTAATTTCCTCCAGAAGTTTCAGCTGGGAACAGTTTTCCCTCCCCTGTTTTTTAAAAAAGCAAAAAGACAAAAACATAGAATGATTTGCTGTGTGAGTTGTGAGTGGAATGAGTCACTCTGATACCTGTAAGGGGGGTACTTATATAAATCAACAAGTAACACTGTTCTAAAATTAGAGCCATTTATGATGTGTAGGAGGTGGTAATTCTGTATTGGTATCCTAACTGCAACCTCACCCCTGCCTGAGACCCCATCCCTTACCCTGAAATCATACCAGAAACAGAAAAATACCTTTGCAATAACAGTAAAACAATTAATGAAAAAAAACCCCATTTAAAAATATGTGAAAACACCAGCGGTGCTCCATGTGTGCCCCCAGGCTGCCAACAACTCAGCACTCACAGAGTCTGGGTGGGACAGACAGTTGGGCTGCCCCCACAAAAACAGTCTCTAGAACCGATGAAAACACACAGTGAGAAATGAAGAATGAATATTTGAAATATTTTCCTCATCTTCATTGACTTTTGACATTTCAACAAAACTTTTCACTGAAATTTAAACATTTGAAATACTTCAACCAGCTCTACAGGTCTGGCAGTCTGGTGCAGCTGAGTAGTGACTGCATGTGGTGCCAGACCTGTAAAGTTGGTCAAACTTGGGCCTGCTGGTATAACTGGCACAGCCACTGTAGCTAGTTTGTAGAGATAGGCTTAGAGCCTTAGTAGGCCACAGCAATATCACAACTGTCTTCCTTTGAGCTGTGGATGGACTCTTCCAGCTAATCTCATTAGATAGTAAGAAAACCGAGCTATAAGAATAGTTAAGCTCTGGAATAGGCTTCCAAGGAAGGTTATGTTATCCTCCTCATCACTGAAGGATTTTAAGAACAAGCTGGCCAAACACCTGTCAGGGATGGCTTAGGTTTATTTTGTCCTGCCTCAGCATAGGGGGCTGGACTCGATGACCTCTCAAAGTGCCTTCCAGTTCTACATTTCTATGATTCTATGCTATGGGCATTCCCTACTCCCTAGCAACAGCACGGTGGCTTTCCTTATCAGCTGCTGCAGCAATGGGTACTGCCTCCAACTGCAGCTCCCGGCTCTGTTGGGGGAATCCCTGGCCCCAACACTCTGCCTTCACTCTCCACTGTGCAGTCAATGGGACAACCCTGATTTACACCATCTGAGTACTGGGTTCTCCATTGAAAAGTTGCTAAATTGTGTGTGTGTATATTCCCCAGTTGCTGGTCTATTTTAGGGACACACATTTATATAGAGAGACTTTACTAAAACAGAACAGTCAACTATTCTCTTAACATCTCTTCTTTTATTACAGGAAAATTATTAGAAGACTGTGATAAGACTCTCCTGTTGCAAAAATTAGATATTTTCTCTAATTTAAGCACAAAACAAAACTATGAATCAAGATTTCTCCAGCTCCATTCAGTCCTCAATAGAAGCAAAGAATCACAGTTTCGTAAACTCAGGAATTAGTTTCCCTCTAATCCCTGCCTATAAATATCCAACTCTTAAATTAACGTTTAAATTGGGTTTTCTTCAGCTTCTGCACATTCTGTAATTTCAGCTGTCCTCTCCACCCATCCAACAGTCATATCTCTCTGCAAAATCAGCCATTTTGAAGAAGCAAACTTTATTACAACTATAATCCATTCATTTGAAATGCACTAAATTTAACAAATGCACAGTAACCTCAGAAAAATCATCATCTTTGCTGTTTCTATTTGCCAATCTTCTCTGCTGCTTATTTTTTTATCTCTGTTATATAATGTTTCTTTCATTATATAAAATGCTACCCCTGTAAACAGGTATAGTAACCATGAACTGCAAGGTTATATTTGTGTATCAAGTTGTTCATACTGGTATCACTAGAACGCCAAAGTAAAACTCAAGAAATATGTCTATACTAATTTATATATTTAAAAGAAATTATAAGGTTTTAACTGAAACTCATGTTTTTCTTAAAATCACTCAGAATATTCTTTAGTCTCTCATGACAAAAAAAAGTAATGAATTCTAATTTGTTTTGGTGGATACTGGTGTATGAACAATTATTTTGATACACACTGTGCCAATTCGATAATGCTTCCTGAGCTCAAAACTGTTGATATTCATGATTTTTAATAAAGTTTCTGCAAAATGCCAACTGACCAGGTGAGGTAGTGTAGCGTATTACTATTCTTCTATGTAACGGCTACATTTTATATATAGGCTTCCAGACCAAAATGTACTGTACACCAAAATGCTTTATAATGTTGGATGGACAGTAACAGCAGAATTAGAGGCAAGGGAGAACAGTTACATTCTTGGGATAGATTTGAGAAGAGATGAAGGGACTGATCCTCATCGGGTATGAATTGTCCATTAACTTCAGATCACCAGTTGTGCCTCAGAGAGTCAGAGTCACAAATATATAGGAAGGCTGTTTCAAAAGACAGAAGCTGGGAGGGGGGAGAGAAGAAAAAGGATCTCACTCCAATAGCAGCCAGATTGTATGAAGGTACAAAGAGGCCAGAATTAGATGAATGGAAAAAATAGGCCAGAGCCTCCCCTGGTGTAAATTGATGTACACCAGCAGAGAACCTGAGCTTGGGGGGCCAGAGAGACAAGGGCTGTGAGATATTCTGAGGCTAATCCAGATAGCATTTTTTAAAAGGGCCTAATCCTGCAGTATTTAGTACACTTGGGCAAAGCTCCCATTGATATCAATGCAAGTTTTGACTGAGTATGGAATGGACCCATACAGCAATTTTGAACTGAAAGCTGAAATAATATGACACTTCTAATTTTAGTGTGAGGCTTGTTCATTATGACAAGGACCCAGAGCCTACTATGTGACCATTATCTGGACAGCACAAGTCAAGGTAAAGAGTGAGATTATACAATACATATTTCAGGAATCTTTTGTGAACTGACATTCACAGTCCCACTCAGACTGTCCACCTGCTTGCACTCCATGACAGATTGATACAAAGGGATTGCAAGAATGACTGAAAGTGCATGTCACTTCTAATAACTCCACAGCATTAAAACTCAGAAGCAGTCACTTGAAGAAGCACAGCAGAGAAGGACACAGGGATTTTAATTTAATTTTTTAAATTGTGAATGTGTTAATACAGTCTTAATTTTTCATTTAATGCCAAAGAAATACATGTAATTGCATACAATGTACAGACTGGATACCAAAATCTGACATAACAGGGGTATGTAACCCTTACCTATATCATATGACTGAGATTTATTTCCTGGTCCAGTCTCTTACCTTCTCTCCTTAGTGCAGTGCCCTGCATTATCAAAGACACCCTACATTTGTGCAGTACTGCATTTTAAAAACACATAACCTCCAATCTCATTGTCACCCCCTACTACAATTTAACTAAAAAGTCTGGGCACACCTTGGAAAGA
Organism: Eretmochelys imbricata; assembly: GCF_965152235.1. Lineage (NCBI taxonomy): Eukaryota > Metazoa > Chordata > Testudines > Cheloniidae > Eretmochelys > Eretmochelys imbricata. The sequence goes on along the minus strand of NC_135576.1, from coordinate 55,784,641 downwards.
TTTCTTTAAATGAAAATGATCAATTTCTTGAGTATTTGTATCAGTGTACATTTTTAAAGCCAAATTCCATCCAGTTATCTACCTCCAGCAGCTGTCACATACAACATGCTAATGAGTCTTAGCTCGGATATAATGAGGCATGCATAGAGAAGAGATTATTGTTAATGAAACTGTCCAATTTGAAATCCTCCATTTTAAATAGATGGGGATGAATGAGCTAGGAACCAAAATGTAGCTGTCACTTCAGATTTATTTTACTTTCTTATAGCTTCATGAACATTTCTTAGCTACCCATATCCACAGATGTCTTTGCACAGAAGTGGCCATGATCCAGAACAACGGACCTGTTTTCTTTGCTTTGAATCAAGTGGATGTTTGTTCTTACCAGCAGAAATGGTATATTTGTGCAGGTGGATGTTCATGGAAGTGGTGGAAGTTTATTGATTGTGTTTTAAGGGAACTTTTAAAAATAGTCTTTAAATGCCCTCTCCCCACATTTGTTCACTTAAACACTGTGTGTATCCATTTTATTCATATTTCAGATTCATGGGAAGGAATTCTCCTCTCTGCTACACCCCTGAGCAGTGCTGTGTCATTGTGTAGGTATCGAAATAAGCCCTGTACATGTCTGGAGGAGAATTCTCCTGATTCAGGCACTGCATAGGGTTGCTAGCCTGTGTTACGTAGGAAGAAAGCCAGAGCAGGAATGGGGGCAGGAGGGACTGGGCAGGAAAGTGAGACCATAGCACATGCTGCTATGGCCATTCCAGGCAGCTCCAGGTTGCAGAGCTGCCCAAAGGCATCTCAGGCAAGTGTGCTGTAACTTAGAATCATAGAATCATAGAATAACAGAGTTGGAAGGGACCTCTGGAGGCCATCTAGTCAAACCCCCTGCCCAGAGCAGGACCAATCCCAACTAAATCATCCCAGCCAGGGCTTTGTCAAGCCTGACCTTAAAAACTTCTAAGGAAGGGGATTCCACCACCTCCCTAGGTAACGCATTCCAGTATTTCACCACCCTCCTAGTGAAAAAGTTTTTCCTAATATCCAACCTAAATCTCCCCCACTGCAGCTTGAGACCATTACTCCTTGTCCTGTCATCTGCTATCACTGAGAATAGTCTAGATCCATCCTCTTTGGATCCACCTTTCAGGTAGTTAAAAGCAGTTATCAAATCCCCCCTCATTCTTCTCTTCCGTTCCCTCAAACAATCCCAGTTCCCTCAGCCTCTCCTCATAAGTCATGTGTTCCAGACCCCTAATAATTTTTGTTGCCCTTCGCTGGACTCTCTCCAATTTCTCCACATCCTTCTTGTAGTGTGGGGCCCAAAACTGGACACAGTACTCCAGATGAGGCCTCACCAGTGTCGAATAGACGGGAATGAGCACGTCCCTCGATCTGCTGGCAATGCCCCTACTTATACACCCCAAAATGCCATTGGCGCTCTTGGCAACAAGGGCACACTGTTGACTCATATCCAGCTTTTCGTCCACTGTCACCCCTAGGTCCTTTTCTGCAGAACTGCTGCCTAGCCATTTGGTTCCTAGTCTGTAGCGGTGCACTGGATTCTTCCGTCCTAAGTGCAGGACTCTGCACTTGTCCTTGTTGAACCTCATCAGATTTCTTTTGGCCCAATCCTCCAATTTGTCTAGGTCCCTCTGTATCCTATCCCTACCCTCCAGCGTATCTACCACTCCTCCCAGTTTAGTGTCATCCACAAACTTGCTGAGGGTGCAATCCACACCATCCTCCAGATCATTAATGAAGATATTGAACAAAACCGGCCCCAGGACCGACCCTTGGGGCACTCTGCTAGATACCGGCTGCCAACTAGACATGGAGCCATTGATCACTACCCGTTGAGCCCGACAATCTAGCCAACTTTCTACCCACCTTGTAGTGCATCCATGCAGCCCATACTTCTTTAACTTGCTGACAAGAATACTGTGGGAGACTGTGTCAAAAGCTTTGCTAAAGTTGAGGAATAACATGTCCACTGCTTTCCCTTCATCCACGGAACCAGTTATCTCATCATAGAAGGCAATTAGATTAGTCAGGCATTACTTTCCCTTGGTGAATCCATGCTGACTGTTCCTGATCACTTTCCTTTTGTCTAAGTGCTTCAGAATTGATTCCTTGAGGACCTGCTCCATGATTTTTCCAGGGACTGAGGTGAGGCTGACCGGCCTGTAGTTCCCAGGATCCTCCTTCTTCCCTTTTTTAAAGATTGGCACTACATTAGCCTTTTTCCAGTCGTCCGGGACTTCCCTCTTTTGCCATGAGTTTTCAAAGATAATGGCCAGTGGCTCTGCAATCACATCCACCAATTCCTTTAGCACTCTCGGATGCAATGCATCTGGCCCCATGGACTTGTGCATGTCCAGTTTTTCTAAATAGGCCCGAACCACTTCTTCCTTCACAGAGGGCTGGCCACCGCCTCCCCATGCTGTGCTGCCCAATGCAGTAGTCTAGGAGCTGACCTTGTTCGTGAAGACAGAGGCAAAAAAAGCATTGAGTACATTAGCTTTTTCCACATCCTCTGTCACTAGGTTGCCTCCCTCATTCAGTAAGGGGCCCACACTTTCCTTGGCTTTCTTCTTATTGCCAACATACCTGAAGAAACTCTTCTTGTTACTCTTAACATCCCTCACTAGCTGCAACTCCATGTGTGATTTAGCCTTCCTGATTTCATTCCTATATGCCCGAGCAATATTTATATACTCATCCCTGGTCATTTGTCCAATCTTCCACTTCTTGTAAGCCTCTTTTTTGTGTTTAAGATCAGCAAGGATTTCATTGTTAAGCCAAGCTGGTCGCCTGCCATATTTACTATTCTTTCTACACATCAGGATAGTTTGTCCCTGTAACCTCAATAAGGATTCTTTAAAATACAGCCAGCTCTCCTGGACTCCTTTCCCCCTCATGTTATTCTCCCAGGGGATCTTGCCCATCAGCTCCCTGAGGGAGTCAAAGTCTGCTTTTCTGAAGTCCAAGGTCTGTATTCTGCTGCTCTCCTTTCTTCCTTGTGTCAGGATCCGGAACTCGACCATCTCATGGTCACTGCCTCCCAGGTTCCCATCCACTTTTGCTTCCCCTACTAATTCTTCCTGGTTTGAAGAAGAGCTTAAGAGCATGTCCCTTGGCAGGCTAAATTAGACTGGGGGCTGTTTCATCCCCTAATCATCCCCAAATTCCTTAGATGCTTTAAAAATCAACGTTGAGTCCTGCCGCCTCCGAGCTGTGCCTATGTATGCTTTGCTTCCAGGAGGTACAACACATGTAGGTGACAATGAGGGACATGGCTATCCTATGGCCAATTGATACTTCTCCAAGGTATTACATGGTGGGCAAACCTGTCCTGGGAAAAACAAGATATCCTGAACGTCTTCATCCTGCATCCTCTCAAGCCGATTGCACTTACTTCTGGGAACTCACTTCTGAGGTTGTGTGGACCGGGGATGGCCAACCTGAGGCTCCGGAGCCACATGCGGCTCTTCAGAGGTTAACATGCGGCTCCTTGTAGAGGCACCAACTCTGGGGCTGGAGCTACAGGCACCAGCTTTCCAATGTGCCAGGGAGGTGTTCACTGCTCAACCCTGGCTCTGCCACAGGCTCTGCCCCTGCTCCACGCCTTCCCATACCCTCCCCTGAGACTTCCATGCCCTCACTCCTCCCTCCCAGAGCCTCCTGCACACCACAAAACAGCTGATCGGGAGGTGTGGGGCGGGAGGGAGGGGGAGATGCTGATTGGCGGGGCTGCTGGTGGGTGGGAAACACTGGGAGCAGGTGGAGGAAGCTGCTGTGGGGCTGCTGACGTATTACGGTGGCTCTTTGGCAATGTAAATTGGTAAATTCTGGCTCTTCTCAGGCTCAGGTTGGTCACCCTGTTATAGACAGATTCAGGTACTGGCCTAATTGGAAAATAATTTCCTCAACTTTACTTGTTATTTTTTGTTTAAAGGGGTACATTTACCATTCTAATCTCTGCATCAGTTACAGGCAGAAGATCTCAAGACGACATAGACTATCCTCATTTGCTTCCTGACTGTTCTTTGGAATACGTTTTGTTTCTTCCCACTGATAAATTCTTACTATTCCTGTTTAACTTTTCATTGTATTATGCTGAATGGACTTTATGCATTAGTTCATCAGTCTTCTAGCCACCAGACATGAGATTGTCTTGGAAGGAGGCATAAGAATATTTTTTCAGACGTTTTATAAGTCATCCTAGGGAAAATTGGATTAAATTATGATTTTCATCTCCTAAAAAATAAAACATTTTTTACTGTTTTCCATTATATCACTACTGGAATTCAACTGCTGTGAAACTTCATACAAACCTTTATTTTTTAATAAAAATCGTTTGTCTTCTTCAATGATAAGTTTGAGTACAAGTATTTATCACCAAGATAAAAAACTTCCTGAGGACAATAATCTCCATTGGTCTCCAATAGCCACTTTAGAATCTAAGATGTAATTAAGAGTTCTAATACCACAAGATTAAGTCAGGATGAGATGAATCATCACATTAAAAAAAAAAAAAGTCTGCTATTAGGGCCCCAGACCAGGAAAGCACTTAAACATGTGCTTAACTCTAAGTACCTGATATTTTTCTGAAAGATAAACTCTAGGAATTATTTTAGGGCAGTTCTGTGGCCTGTGTTATACAAGAGGTCAGACTAGATGATCACAATGGTCCCTTCTGGCCTTGGACTCTATGAGTCTCAATGATCTAAATGGGACTATGCATGTGGTTAAAGTTAAGCTCATCCTTAACTGTTTTGCTGGATTGCGGCCTTAAAAGCTAAGGACTGGTAAATTCCAAATAAAAAACAGGTATTAAGGCATATTACTAAAAAGAGACTATTAAACAGGTATTATTGTTATTCATGAAGTGTCATCGGTGTGATACTAACAAATAAACCAAATTCTAACCTAAATTCTTTTACTTCTTTACAACATTGCTTGGCATATCTGTGAGGAAACATTTCCTAGTTTGAAATTTTTTTCAGTAGAAATGCTTATTATCTTTAAAAGTGCCAACACAAATTAAAAATAGTAAATTACCTACCTGATGTACCGATCATGAGTATCACAGTATAGCAGGCTCTTCTAGATACTGCAGCCAGAAGTATCTTAAACTTGGAAGCAAACACTGTAGAAAGAAAAGGAGTACTTGTGGCACCTTAGAGACTAACCAATTTATTTGAGCATAAGCTTTCGTGAGCTACAGCTCACTTCATCGGATGCATACTGTAGAAACTGCAGAAGACATTATATACACAGAGACCATGAAACAATATCCCACTCTCCTGCTGGTAATAGCTCATCTAAAGTGATCACTCTCCTTACAATGTGTATGATAATCAAGGTGGGCCATTTCCAGCGTAAATCCAAGTTTAACCAGAACGTCTGGGGGGGGCGGGTAGGAAAAAACAAGGGGAAATAGGCTACCTGGCATAATGACTTAGCCACTCCCAGTCTCTATTTAAGCCTATTGAGTGAGGTGGGAGGAGGTATTGTTTCATGGTCTCTGTGTATATAATGTCTTCTGCAGTTTCCACAGTATGCATCCGATGAAGTGAGCTGTAGCTCACGAAAGCTTATGCTCAAATAAATTGGTTAGTCTCTAAGGTGCCACAAGTACTCCTTTTCTTTTTGCAAATACAGACTAACACGGCTGTTACTCTGAAACACTGTAGAGAATCTTAGTTTCTTTCACCTGCTGGTGAGTTCCCAGTAAGTATTCACACATACATTTATGATAGCAGGAAAAGAGTGTTTTACTAGATCTTGCAGACAGGAAATAATGCAAATATCTTATGTCCACAATCTTAGTTAAAAGCACTCTGGGTTAATTCCTAACAAAGCTCATAGGGGCAGCATAATATTTCTTCTGGGGTTCTATAAGCCTCAGATCTAGAGTTCTCTATCAGGTCTATCCTTCAATTGGTAGCATAGCTGCTAACAGTTTTTAAAATGTTCCTGGAACAATTCTGCCAAGAAAACTCGGGACTGCCAGAGAACAGGGAGGGCAAGAACTGGGAAGGGGACAGTGTGATGGGGGTATACTCTCTACACTAGCCCTGCAAGAGCTGAATAAGACCAAGTGGGCCTACTCAACCAATTAAGTTGGAGGGGGTGGGGAAAGGGGGAGATTTAGGCTGTATGGAGGAAGCTAATTAAAAGGAAGCTCACCTGAAAGGGAACAGGCAGGGCTTCTATAAAGCCAGGAGGTTGCAAATAGCCTAGGAAAGCTGCAGAGAAGAAGTCTATAGTTCTTCTCCCTGTGTTACCCAGGGTTCTTTCAACCCAAAGCTCTTAGTAACTTTTACTCTGTGAGAGGTGGTGTCAGGAAATAAATCAGGGGAGACACAGCCGTTCGACCGATAAATGGCTGGCACAAACAGGACAACATAAGAGTGCTTTCACTTAAAGCTAAACATTACTTAGTCTCAAGCACTTATACACACGGTCTGCAGGAGGTTAGTAAAACACCCCCAACCCTTTATAATTACCAAAGCTGAGTGTGGCTCTTGAGTGGCACAGCGGCAGCCCATCTGCCGCTGGGAAACACAAGATGCATCCAGAGAGAGAGAGTCCAGTCCTGAAGAGTCCCCCTACCTCAAACTTTTCCCCTTATTTATACATGAGTAATAGAATGACATGTCCCTTAAAGAAAACTTGTTAAGCAAGCAGTTCCAATGGCCAAGGAAGAGGCTCCTTCTGATTATCGATTAACCAGGTGTGGGTTTTTCCAGAGTTTGCAGTCTTGAGGCCCCAAAAGACATTCCTGGGGCACATCCTGCTCTTCTAAGATGCATGTATCAGTAACTTCAAAACAATTCTTATCAGGAAGGACGCGGGGTCAAGCTGCCCTTTCTGTGGCACCCAAAACTCCCCCCTCCCCTCCTGCCTTGGTCAAACTGAGAGTGCTGAATGGCCAATTTACAGCCTGCTGTCTTGGCTGTTTTTAGCAATAAGCCATAGTGGTTTCAGGCAATTTATTGATTTGCCAAAGTCTCCCCGTACACCTGAAATAAGCAAGGAGGAAGGAGAGAAGAAATGTGATAGACACACATCCAGGACTAAGTGTAGTAAGATTGGTGTAGATGCAAATCTTAACTGTTCACTATAGCGTCTTTGACTGGAACCCAGAGTAGAGGGTGAGTCTGGCTCCCCCTATCAACCACCGTAGAGTGGTTTTGCTAAGGGCAGTGGATACGAAGACTGCCAGAGTCATTGCTGGAGTGATATAGTTGGGGCAGTGGTGTGAGGACTGCCTGATGCTGTTTGTGGAGAGAGGCTGTGAAAGACCACCCCAGAAGGGGAAACTGCTGAGTCATGCAGAGGAAGCTGCAGCTCCTGGAGTGAGTGAGGGTCCACAGAGCGAAGAAGAGACTGAATGATGGAGTACATCTGCAGGAAGGGGCATCTGACTGGCAGAGCTAATCCTCAGGATGTCCAGAAGGAGATACCACCCAGCAGTGAGTAGAGAGGCCCATCACAGACTAACTGACAATATTTTACAGGGTGATCTCAGCAATACAGGAAAGAGATGGCTAAGTAGGGAAAGAAGGTAGAGGCTCTTAGAATTGGCGCTTTTGAGATCAGGAAGAAGGTGCTGGGTTGGAGGAAGGAAAGGCTCATCACTAGCTTTGGGTGAATGGGAGGCAGGGTTACTGCCTCTGAAATGCAAAAAAAGGCACCTGTTCTCCCCTTCCCCTCCTCCCCCCACCACAAGTCAACTCTGCAACCCCCTCCTTGGCAGCCACTCCTAGTACCTAAGAAAATGTCTCTCTCTCTAATCTTATCTATCTGTTATCACTAAACTGTGGAAATTGGAATGCTGCAGCATCTTTAGCTAGACACAAACTTTTAACATTAGATATCCCAGTGTATTGTGATGATTTTGTGGCTCTTTACACCCATGTAAAAAAAACCCAGCCAATTAAATATTTTTTCTGGCAACTGGTAAATCCATAAAAAAACCCAGCCAGGATGGCCAAATATCGTCCAGTGGTAACCCTAATGGGAGCCATGAAGGCTCTTCTATTTAAGACTATTTGGCAAAATAATTAAGATGTTTCATAATCTGAACAGCAATTCCTAAAATGATTCTCTTAAAATCATCAAGTCAACCAACTTACCTCTCAGTGTGCACCTGATGGACACTTGGTTTGGGTTTAGTTTCTTGAAACTATATCAGTTTGTCATATAATTGTATCCTCCCCCCACACCATAGGTAATTAGTCAGGTAATTAATTCAATTCATTTTTTTCAGTCCACTGAATCGAGCAAGTTTGTGGATATAAAATATTTTAATGTCAAGATACAAATGTGATTAACCAATCTGCAACCCCTGAATGTGTTTTTTCCCCCCAAGATTTCCTGTTCTGCTGTATGGTCACCCATCGAAGTATTTGCATCATTTTTTTCATAACAAATTAACCCACAGCCATATTAAAACTTTCAGCTGACTCTAACATCTGATGCTACTTCAACATCTAAGTCACAAAAGATAGTTTGGAAATATGTTACAGAATCCTATTAACCATTTTTTTGCCGTATTATACAGGGTAGACTAAGAGAATGAGTAGCAAATGGACTCAGCTACTCTGTGAAATCTAATGATTTGGTGAGTACAGCAGAATAAAGTCCCAGTAAAAACTTTTAAAGCTTCTAAAGGTAACAGTACAGGTACCATTTTTGTGCCTGAAACCTTGTTTTGGAGGATTGTTTTATTTATTGGGTGTAAATTACAGAAGCATCACACAGATGCTATTCTACTACATGTCAAAATACTCTAGTACATCTTAAATGCAGAGTAACATCAATATTCTTGACTGATCTTTGTTTTGCTGATAATTATGGAACCCAATTTGTATATAGATTATTTTGAATCAGGTGCCACTATACATGTGAGCAATTAAAAACCCTTTATTCAAACAAACATCTAAAAATCAAACTTACTGTAACAAATATATGCAAAAGTTTGGATGCAGTTTGGTAGCACAAATGTCTTTGTAGTTACAGTGACATAAAATAATAAATGCAGTGACATAAAAATCTGTGGGACTACATTCTTCAGATGTGACTCTCTGGGGGTGCTCCACTCACTGCTATGATGGTGCCTCCTCCTGGTCACTCCACAAGCTGCTGCCTCTTCATGACTCAGCCCTCCAGCCAGGTCACTGCATTTTCCTTTTTTGAGGTACTAAAGTCTTCCTTCAGCAATCCTGGATGTCTTCCCATTCACTGCCCCATACTGTTGCTCCCTCAGTGGCTGAAACAGGAACCTCGGTCTGCTCTGGGTTCTGGTCCAGGGACTCTATCTAGCAGCCAAGGACTGTTTCCTCCTGGACCTTACTGCCTTTCACTGAGTCCTTTTCCTTACCATCTGGCACTCCCCACTCTCTCAGACAGACTCCCAGTTCCTTCCCTCCAGGTAGTGACTGCAGACTTTCCCAACAGCCCCCTTTCTGCTGCCCGTTCCTGTCTTTATAAGTCCAGCCCAGCTTGTCTCCAGTTGGGCTCCCTCACTCAGTCTGGGGATTACTTAGCCACCTGATTCTTCTCAGTTGTGGCCTGTTGGTTTAATTAGCCCCCTTCTTTAACCTTTTCAGGGCAAGCATGAGGTGATGGGGTATTCACAGGGACAAATAAAACACATATTCTGACACCCTACATTTTCATACCTGATCAGGATCAAATGCCAGTTCTGGGACAGAAGGGATGCTAAGATCTCCTTTGAGGCTTTGTGTGGATCCCACTTAGTGTACATGAGGCTCATTGTCAAGGTTCCTCCCCCACTCTGAACTCTAGGGTACAGATGTGGGGACCTGCATGAAAAACCTCCTAAGCTTATCTTTACCAGCTTAGGTCAAAAACTTCCCCAAGGTACAAAATATTCCCCCCCGTCGTCCTTGGACTGGCCGCTACCACCACCAAACTAATACTGGTTACTGGGGAAGAGCTGTTTGGACGCGTCTTTCCCCCCAAAATACTTCCCAAAACCCTGCACCCCACTTCCTGGACAAGGTTTGGTAAAAAGCCTCACCAATTTGCCTAGGTGACTACAGACCCAGACCCTTGGATCTTAAGACAATGAACAATCCTCCCAACACTTGCACCCCCCCTTTCCTGGGAAATGTTGGATAAAAAGCCTCACCAATTTGCATAGGTGACCACAGACCCAAACCCTTGGATCTGAGAACAATGAAAAAGCATTCAGTTTTTTACAAGAAGACTTTTAATAGAAAATAGAAGTAAATAGAAATAAAGAAATCCCCCCTGTAAAATCAGGATGGTAGATATCTTACAGGGTAAATAGATTCAAAAACATAGAGAACCCCTCTAGGCAAAACCTTAAGTTACAAAAAAGATACACAGACAGAAATAGTTATTTTATTCAGCACAATTCTTTTCTCAGCCATTTAAAGAAATCATAATCTAACACATACCTAGCTAGATTACTTACTAAAAGTTCTAAGACTCCATTCCTGGTCTATCCCTGGCCAAGACCCAGCATACAGACAGACACAGACCCTTTGTTTCTCTCCCTCCTCCCAGCTTTTGAAAGTATCTTGTCTCCTCATTGGTCATTTTGGTCAGGTGCCAGCGAGGTTACCTTTAGCTTCTTAACCCTTTACAGGTGAGAGGAGCTTTCCCCTGGCCAGGAGGGATTTCAAAGGGGTTTACCCTTCCCTTTATATTTATGACACTCATACATATGAGATTGGAATCTTTTGACTAGCAGTGTCTGTTGGGAAGCTGAACCTGGACCCTTCATGTCCTTGTGCCTTCCAACCCAAGGGCATATGGGGCAGAGCATTTTCAACTGTCTCTGTTCCTGCTTACACCATTGTCAGAGAGATTGAACTCAGTGGTGTCTGCCTGCTTCCACTGAATTAGTTTAGTCACCAGTTTCTGACCTGTTGGCAGCCCGTTGTTTTTCTTTCTTTAAAACCTTTTGACTACTTTTGACTTCTACTTCTCACCTAATGGCCATGCCTAAATCTGTCAGCTTCAAGCCAGTCCTGTTGTGTGATGGATGTAGTCCTTTGACAGATGGACAGTTGTTCTATCTGAGAGAAGTGTCAGATTCAGAAAGATGTTCCCCCCCTCCAGAAAGGGACTCTCCTCCCAGAGCTCTCACGCCTTCAAAACCCCCATAAGTAGGGACTGTGCCCTGAATGATCCTATTACCAAAACCAAGAAGGGGCCTACAACCCTTTAAGTCTGCCATCCTGATCTTGTGGTTGGGAACTCTGCTCCAAAGCCAGGCACACTGAGGCAGGGCAAATCGGATCTCCACTCTAAGGAGACCTACAGCACTGATCCTCCTTCCCAGAATAGGAGACATCAAAGAAATTTAAATTCAGGACCTCCTGACTCTTCTAAACCATGAACCTAGAGGTCAAATCACCCCATAGACAGTTACCAGCAGGGCCCATTCTTTGCCTCATCCACATCTGAGTGGAATTAAGGTCATTCTAGCACCAAAGCCTGGTATTGGCAGACTTCTCACTGGCACCTATGACCTGGGTACTGGATTTAATGATAATGGCAAGCCTGTTAGTGGTTCCAGTCTAGAGCTGGCTGAAAATTTTTCAGTGGAAGATTTTTCTTCTGATGGAAAATAGTGATTCATCAAAATCAAAACATTCCATGGAAACAAGTCTATCTTGATGACATTCCAGTAGAATCCAGGGAATTCTTATCTGGGCCTGAAGAGACTAAATAAAGTCACATCCTGACAGACTCAGAATGGTGACACTAGCCTCCACTATTACCTCTCTAGAAGCTCAGGACTATGCTCAAAAACCTCTTGAAGCACAGTTTCTTTTCACTTTTTTTAGCCAGCAAGTTGGAAATAGAATACATCTACTCACTAGCCAGCATCAGCTTGTCACTTTTGTTCTGCTTGAAGCATTTTTAAATCAAAAAATTACCTGCAGTAAAATTGGGCTAGATTTTTGTCTAAAATAACACTGAGCACCATTTTGATTCATTATGTGTGTCATATCACACCTGATTTGCTGCAATTTGCCTTTGCATGATCATGGGGCAGGAGGGAGGGGAAATCCACACAACTCCCTGTGATACAATGCAATGGGAATGTGAAGAGGAAAAACTGCACAATTGCAAGTTTACAATGCAGGTGACACACAAAAAACTAGGTCAGTTATTTAACAATCTGGTCCAGTTTCTTTTGAAAAGAAGAATATATTTCTCACAAGTAGTCAATGGTATACCATTTTTTAGCAACTGTCAGATCTATTTGGTTCAGCAGTTGTCTTTCCCTGTCTAGTTCTCTTGACTTCATCACATCAAGAAACACAGAAGTCACTCAGTGAAACTTGCTTATTCAATTTCTTAACAAATTGGCTTTGCACTACACATTTCCAGTCCATCTCTCATTCATTGCCTCAAGACTAATCATGTTACCCTTTATAGCCCCACCTCTGTTACCTTTAGTTATCTTGTGCAATTCTCCATTGGTAGTTAGACTGTTTTTGTGCGGGTGGAACTTTGTGCATGAAGTCACTTGCATGTACAACTTTTGCACACTTGTGCACACAAATGATAGAATTTACATGGGCAACTCCCATTTGAGCATACAAATTGAGCATAAGTTTTCTGTGTGTGTTTGAATTTTGAGAATCTCTATATTCACATGATACTGCAGTGAACTACACATGCAAGTGATTTGTATAGACAGAGATGGAGGGTTGGTTGAGTCCTTTGAACATTTGGCTGTAATTATGATCAATTCTTAAGCCTGTTGTTCCCAACTTTTGTGGGAATATCACTCCTTTGGATGGACCGGTGGAAATCTAATCCCATGTCCCCTTCCATCATACTCTGCCACCCACCACCTGTCTTTTTTTCCCATCCATTTTCTTTCATTTTCTTCTGTCTTCCCCCCACCCCGCCCCATGGTTTTTTCCTTTCATCCACACTTCTTCCCATTTACTTGTTTTTGCAGATGATCAAGTGCATATCCTCACACCTCTGTTGATTTCAATGACTATTTACATCAGCTGAGGATCTGCCCTCAATAGCTGTTAAGTAGTGAAGAGCAAATCTGAAGACGTTTTAGTTCAGATAAGTGCCCATTGGCGGGGGTTATACCGGAGGTATAGGTACTAAGTATGATCTGATTTAACATCTTCACTTATGTTCTGTAAGAGGGACTAAACAGCACATGGATGAAGCCAGTGGATTATACTAAACCAAGAGAAGCTGTGAACAGTTAAAGAGCAATATGACTAAGACCTAGAAAGATCAGGAGCACAGCAGAAAATGAAAATTATTTCAACTAGCAAAAATGAAAATTATTCCATTTCCAGAGTATCAATTTGAATAGTCTAGTCTAGCTCTGCTACATCTTAATTATACATAAAGATGTAAGTTCTGTTCATCTCAAATCCTATAACTGGGTTTAGAACCCAAGAATTCAGGGCTAAAACTACTGTACATGAAAAGATCAAGGTAAATTGCAGTGGTACCTAAAAGATAAAATATTTGCCTCCTTTCACTGTCAGCTCATGAGAAATCCTACTGAAAACAAAGGATTCATTGCCAAGAAGAAAACAGACTGTGTGCATCAGACACACAAGTGTCTAACATGAATATTAAAACCCAAGAGCGACCTGGACATTCCTGGTGTAACTCCATAAGCACTGGCCCTTGATATTTAGAGATATTTTAGCTAATGCCTAGGTAGTTCTGAAATGTTGGTGTTCAGGGTCTTTTCCTGTTCAGACTTACAGAAATAGTTAAATTAGTTTGTGTGCGCATGTGCAGTACAGGACTTCACAAACCAAAGAAGAAAATGCCTCCAGACATGGGCTGAAATAGGTGTTCTTTGGGGGAAAGAAATGTCTGATATAAACTGCTTTGAAGGAAGAAAATAGCGATAAACAACTGATGGTTTCAGTAGCATTTTACTTAAATAATTTTAAACATCCCTGTACCCTACCATCTGACAAATTGTCAACTCTGAATGAATGTGGCAGATGCTGCCTTTATAGTTACTGTGAAATTACACAGTAGGAGGCTTGGATTCCATGACATTTATTTCTATTTGTAGTTCTCCATTATTTTTGGTGACTAAACAGTAGGCATGAGCTGAGGTTTATTGAATCTCATCTATCTAGTTGTCAGTTTGTGTTCTGTTTGAGGCTGACCTGGCAGCTACTTTTCCTTTTTAACTGTTTCTAAAGAAGAAATGCTTAAACGTATGCAGCCAATCCTGTAATAGTTAATTAGTGCTGCAAATAATCCCAGTCCCCTCTTTCCCTATTCAGAAATTTAAATCTAGATTTTTAGATTTAAATAATATTAAGGCTTTTACAATCTGGCAGAAATAAAATGTAAAGTAAAAGCTGACCTATCCTTAACTCATATGATTGAGGGATGGGAGTCTATTTGGTTTAAGGGTGGAAGAAGAAACCTACCAGCTTGTATGACTAAAAGATAAACATAAACTTTCCCATGTTTATGGTAGCAATGGTATTTCCATTCCAAGACTCTCTATTTGTAATTTAGACATTTCTTTGAAAATGTTTCTTTGTGCTGAAATGAATCATCCATCCCAACTCCCCAAATTATTTTTTGCTAGTTAACTTGCTGGTTACCTCAAAAACAGCAGTACTGTGAGAACAAAATCCTGTGCCAACACCAGCAGTTCTAGCAGTGGAAAGAACAGACCCCGAAGTTTTCTTCTGACCCTCCTTAATCCCAGTCATTCTCCTGTGAGGCACAAAGCCTCCTAATTAAATGATTTTGCTCTGTTAACTCTACATACATCCCTGATTTAGCAGCTTGAAGCGAGGTCCTAGGAATTGCCCATTCTTGACTTCTCTCAGTGTAATGTGTTTAAAATTCCTTGTAATCCGTTACATGATGGGTTTGGCTGAAACTTTATAGATGCTCAGTTGATATTTATTATAATAATGGCTTTTGGTGTTTAAAAATATACTTTCATGCATACCCATTACAGACTGAGTTATGAGAATTTCCCTAGGATCTTTTTTTTAAACTTCCAAAAGGAGAGCTCTAGAAAATCAGAACTGAAGACATGAATGATAGAAAAGTAGGGTCAAATTTGGAAGAGAAATAAAAAGTGAAGCTGCAGAGCAAAAAAACCCAATTACATAGCCACTAGAATTAGATATCATCTTACCCTAAATTTCACAACAGGTACGGAACTGAACTTTCCATAATGTAAACTCCATTGTTTTGATTGAGAATTTTGAAGCACCAAATTATAATGCTGTTTTCTTTTTTCTGTTTGAAATCTCCTCTAGTGACCAAAATTTTAATCAGCTATTCTAATCTGTTTTTTTTTTTTTTGCTGCTGCTGTTAATTATACCACTTTACATGGCAAATATTTAAAACTACCAACCCACTTAATTTTCCTGTCCTCTGAAGGGACCAAATATCGGTTTAAGGACACCATACTGTATAATAAAAGTAAAAAACCAAAGCAGGCATTTCATCAGACATTTGTTCATTTGAGTGATTTACATTTTTATTTAAATGAAAAATATCAGTAAAGAGAAGGCATTTGTCATTTTTCCCCCATACTCATTGCCACAGAACCCTAAATGACTGTTTTACATCTCTGAAAGTCTTACAGATGAGATGACAGGAAGACTTAAACAAAGCATACCCAAAAAGCTGCTTCAGCAGCTCAAAAAGAAGTCTCTGCTGACGTACAGATTACTTATTTTATTTATAGATAAAATAGCCAAATTGAGTCTCTCGTACAAGTTGTGTCTGACTCACATGCTGATTAACATTGAATTGAGAAAGCAGGACTGACCCAGAAATGACAAGAAAAAGGCAATTGGGCAAACGTGTATGTCCACACTGCAATGTAAGCCCAGGTTACCGGGACTCAAGTCAGCTGACCATGGGTTAGAGAAACAAAGTCTGAGCATTGGTTGTAAACCCTAGGTTAACATTTTTCTGACCCAGGCTTGAACTTTGAATCTCTGGCATCCATGCTGCAGTGCAGGACCTGAGTAAAACCAGCCATATCCCAGACTCCTTAGCATCCTTCTGAAATGTGACTGCTTTAGACCTTTGACTGTGGTGCATGGCAGGAAAGCTTGATTGTCCACCCTGTATGTTACAGGAAGTTTAAACAGCCCACAAACAGTCTGCTGAGCAGTCATTTTGGTCCCAGCTACTGGAGCCAGCAACATGGAGGAGGCACCATTTGAAGAACTTCTCTTGCTTGCGCTTTCACTCCTGTGTCAGAAAATGGGCAGAGATTTCATGAGACCATTTTGGCTGCATTGTCTGACCCACCACAGACACAGCTTATGATGGAGCAAGAGGAGGTGGTGGCAGAGGAGAAGGGGTACCCGAGCATGGCAAACTCAAACTGGTTGCTGCTGCTCATTACACTAGTGCAACTGCTGATGCTCCCTACATGGACTGGCACTTCTGGTGCAGGGCCACAACCTCAGACTGCTGAGATCACATCATGCAGACCTGGCATGACCGACAGTGAGTCCAGAACTTTGGCATGAAGAAAGCTACATTTCTGGAGCTTTGTGAGCAGCTTGTCCGAACCCTCCAGTGTAAAGATATATGCATGAGGCCAACCTGCCAGTCCAGAAATGGGTTGCTATAACCATCTGGAAGCTGGCTACCCTAGACAGCTACAGGTCCACTGCAAACCAGTTTGGTGTCAAAGTTGACTCTGGGTACAGGCAATGAATCATAGACTTAAGGTAAGAAGGGACGATTATGGTCGTCTAGTCTGACCTCCTGCACAACGCAGGCCACAAAATCTCACCCACCCACTCCTGTAACAAACCCCTAACCTATGTCTGAGCTATTGAAGTCCTCAAATCGTGGTTTAAAGACTTCAAGGTGCAGAGAATCCTCCAGCAAGTGACCCATGCCCTATGCTGCAGAGGAAGGCAAAAACCCGCAGGGTCTCTGCCTATCTGCCCTGGAGGAAAATTCCTTCCGATGCCAAATATGGCAATCAGCTAAACCCTGAGCATGTGGGCAAGACTCACCAGCCAGACACCCAGGAAATCTACCAAAATGCGGTGTGTGGTTTACCTCAAGGTGGTGGGCATAAAAGATTCCTGAAGTAATTGCTGGCTTTGAGAGACTGGAATTTCCAAACTACTCTGAGGCCACTGATGGGACTCATCTAGAACTGTTAGCTCTCTTTAAGGAGTACATAAACAACAAAGAGTGCTAATCCATTGTTATGCAGGCCCTCATGGACCACAGAGGGTAACTTATGAATATCAATGTGGGTTTCATTGGGAAAGTTCGTGCCAGGTGGCTTTTTTCTTTGGGGGGGAGGGGGACCAATAGGGATTCTACCCTCACTGATGTGATGGGATACTATTCCCACCAAATGAAATGACCATAAAGAGAGTTACTACCCCCACTGTTATGCAGGGACCCCCAGAATACCCATTTTTGCCTTGGCTTCCAAAACCACAGCCTGATTTCAGAGCCCCTGGCAAAAGATGATTTAATTTAATCAGCAGGTGTAGAATGGTGGTTGAACGTATTTTTGGTAGATTGACTGGGTTCTGGACAACAGGATTTCAAACTCCTCATAAAAGTTTCTGGTCACTGGTTTTCCAGTACCCATCCTGAGCTGCTTAATCAGCCCCCTGCACTGGTCTGGTAAATTTGAAAAGATGCCAGCTTCTTTGCTATTTGTTGGTATGTGTGATCATTCCTGGTACTATTACTGGAGTCCATGGTTTTGCTAGCCAAAGACAAGATTACCAAAATTTGGCTGTGATCCCATAAACACGAAGCCGTGTGTTTTGAAAAGGCTTGTTCTGTTCAGTCTCCTTTGCCAACACAGAAGGCTCTCTGAGGGTGTGTTTGCAGCTCAGAGGTCAAAGACAACAGAAGGGTTAATGCTGACTCACGGAGCTGCTGCTGCTGAATGCCAAGAGGGGTTGCTTCCATTTTCACTGCAGTCAACTGGAGATTCTTGGAATAGAGTGGACAAAGGAAGTTGGCCCATGTGATTGTGGGATGCTTTGAGGACTCCCAGAACCCAAGTCAAAGGGGCTATATGACAAAGCAATAGGGTTTGAACCCTGATTAACAGTTTGATGTGGATTTGGATGCTGCAGCCCCACAGCATTCTGGGACCTGTCCAAGCCCTGGGTTACTGCAATTTGTGGGTAGATGGAACGGGGGTTAGGCTTGAGCCAGAATCTGAGCCCAAGCTTACACGGCAGTGTAGACCTACCCCAATGCTCACATGAGGTTTAGTTCAGATGCTTATAGGAAAATTATCCAAATTACTTCAGCTGGGGGGGTTTCATAACAAAATACAAAAGGCTAGTTTTTAATATCAGTATTACAGCACTATACAGTGAGGTATGGGAGGAAAGAATAGGTAAAAAGACTGTTAATTACTGATTGTCCGTCTCTAATATGAGACACAGCCTGGGTAAAATCTAGATATCCTCATATAGTTCTTCTTGTTTCTGAGTGGTGTCATTTATTTTTATTATGCTTTGCAGCACTGGCTTCTTTGTTGGTAATTATTAGGGGCTAAGTGGTATGAAAGTGGTGTTCTAGCACTGTCCATAGCACAGAATGACACTCTAAAGTAATGCACTGCTCTAGTTCTGCATGGAAAAGGGAGTCAAGTTCATAGTCTGTCCTGATACTCAAAGCTTGTCAAAAATTGGTCCTAGCCTTCCATCACCTCTTCCTCCAACTGTTGACCACTAGGGGGAAGCACAATGCAGGTGACAGAAATTTCACAGGAAAGGCAACAAGACTATGGAACCTACTATGGGTCTGTTAACACTGTAGTTGGGAGGTGTGATTGCAGAACATGTATGCATACCTGACTTAACTTTGATCTGGCTATCTTGTAAAATGGGCAGTGATGCGCTGGCAGCATGGACTGTTCTACGGGCTAATTGTCTGAGCACAAGCCTGCATGGGACAATGGGTATATACTCAGGTGGCCAGCCCATGCCCTCAACAGCTCTGTCATGGCTTCACTACTATTTTTAGCAAGCTAGCTAGATCAAAGCTAGCTAGGGCGTGCCTACACATGCTGCGATCCCACCTCCTGACTGCAGTGTAGATGGAACTAAAATAGAAGTAAGAATAACCACTAATCTCACTGCATTCAGAACTACCTGCTACAATCATCTCTCCAACCTAGCCTTCCCATAATAAATACCTTTCAAAACTCTTATTTCTAGTCAAGCTCCTTCTACCTATTGGGAAGAGAGAGAGAGAAAGAGATTATTGCTGTCATTTAAACAGGAGCTGCTCAGATACTATAATTGTTCAATCTGTAAATCAAGACAAATAGATATAAGCAAATAATCTTTCAATTAAAAGCAGAAGACACAAAGTGCCAAATAAGATTTTTTTTATTCAAGAAGAAAAGTAAAATGTGTTCTGAGCCTAACATTTGATATTTTGAACATATTGCCCTTTAAAATGTTTTGCTCACCTCAGAGATGACCAAACATTTGCCATTTGTAATTCTTTTACACACAATCTTTATTTTGTACACCATAATTTTGTTTCTCTTAGCAATTCTGATCGCTCATGGTCCTAAACACTACTCTTGGCAAAAATACTTTTCACACTAGTCAAAATGACAAATGTTCAGGATTTAAAAAAATGTAAATGGAAACATCAAAAATAATGAAAACTTACTCCATCCTCAATCCATCAATTTCCTTTATTAAAAATATGATTGGCATTAGAATAAATAAAAGTATTTCTCTTAGTCCCATCAGCTTCTCACTGGGCACAAATAAAAGCAAATTAAGACTCCCTTTGTGGAAGGATACTGTTAAACTATTTCATATCACCTATAACTGTGTGTCCTTTTACAGTTGACCAAATTGTACAAAATAAATAATTTCTTCTAAAAGGAATCAGTGAGTATTGGTACCGCTTGACTGATCAACAAATGGTGGAAAGTTCAGATCATGTGGGGTAAAGGTTGGATGTACACTAGACTGTATAGATCCTCTTGTATGTTCTGGTTCTACATGAATATGTACCTCCCAGAAGACTCCTCACAAGTGCCTTCTCCCATAACCACCTAAGGCTCTCCTTGATTTTGATGTTTTCAGGGGGAGAGGCAAGGAAGGTGGCCTGTCTTCATACCAGTTTGAAGTCAGGTGGCTCACTCTCCATTGTCTCTTTTGTCTGCATAGGTGACTTGAGTTTGTAGACCTCCCTTATGCCCCAGGTTCTTTGGGCCCAACCCTGTATGACCTATATTCTACATTTTCTACAGGGCAAGATGTGCCATGCCTACACAAAGGGGGGCAAGAATAGGAAAACTATCCAGTTCCTGTTGCAACCACCTCACTAGAGAAGGTAAAAGCAGATCTCAACTACAAATATTATTTCCAATTAAGAAAATGTGAAGTTTTTGGATTAAGGCAATTAATTTCTTTAGGAAAGGTAACAGGAATGAAATTCTGGCCCCACTGAAGTCCGTTGCAAGACCCTCTTGACTACAGTGGCACCAGGATTTCATCCTTGAAAATCTGAAAGCATAGCCTGCAAACAGAACAGGTAGAGTATAAGAAAGGAGGGTCCAGTACAGGAGTATAATCTCGAAATTCAACAGGATAAAACAAATTTTCTTGCTCAGCTTCGTGCATAGAGTCAGAGAATAATGGTGGAACGGAATGTATAACTGAAAGAAATCAAGGTCTACTGGTGAAATAGAAAAGTGGGTATTTGAAATTTACTTCAATTACATTTTCTGGAAACAGAAGGAAGGAAGAAGATAGCAAGCTGGAAACTTGAAAGCATATAGAAGAGCATGACTATAATTTTAGCAGCCCTCCCTTGCTACTGTAGTTAAGGTTGCATTGACTCATCTGTTCAAAGGTTGATATTTCAAGTCTTCTAAAATTGATATGTACACTCAGATTTCTTTAAAATTTGGTGTGCCTCAGGAAGGTGCAAGTTAGGATTAATGACCCAAATTTGGAGTCATTTGAGCCAGAACTTCCAGAGATTTATGCCCTTAAAAAATAGCCACTTTAAAAAACCCAAATATTTCTAGGTGGGTTTTCTTTTTTGCCAAGAGATAGCAATCAAACTATTGAAGAGATGCAGGTGAGAATGATCTCAATCTGGTTCCCCCCACCCCCACCCCCAAGGTAGTACATGGTACCCACTAAATCTTTGAGGACCAAAATTGAGAACAATATTTAATAAAAATGTACATTTTTATTAACTGTACATGTGCCAATACAGAAACAGCGAGAGGATTTCTATTGCTGCCATTTTATATGTTTTAAAGATGAAGTCTAGTAAATACTCTAAAATCTGAATGGTTAGTTGGATTGGCTTGAAATTTGGTGTGCTGGGTAGCATTAGTGATCCAAATTTGGAATCATTTGACTGAGTTAAAGCGCACCCCACCCTGCAAACTGGTTTCCTTCCATTTCCTTGTACTGTTAAACTGAGGGGTACTAATCAATGGATAAATCACACATGATGCTGTTTGACTATAATTTACCCTGAAACAACTTTGAACTCAGTGTTCAATTAACATACTTAAGGATAAGTTAACCACAAACCCCAACCTAAGACAAAAGGAGTTTTGGACTAAGTGGCTACAAGTTGAGTCATGGGTGGCAGTTTTATTTTGGGAGGAATGTATTCAAAGTATTTGGTAGGAAAAAATTAGACATGTGAATGTTCCCTGATGGGGGAGGGATAATAGGGATGGAGGAGTGTGGGGATAGGAGAAAGATGGGTTTGGGGCTGCAGCAAGGAGAGTGGGGTTATGAGGGGAATAAATTGGGATGGATGGTGGGAGAGGCAAAAGAGGTTCGGGCCATCTGAGGCCTGGCACCCCAAGTTCTGCAAGTGTATTCCAACCACCCTGGAGACCCAGCTGTGCCAGTTCACCTGAATCAACCTGCCCATGCCCTACAACTCTGCCAGTACATCCTAACCGTGACCCCTGACCACCTGGACCATCAGCTCTGCCAGTGAACCCCCAACCCCTGCACCCCAACCCTGCATTTCTGCCAGTGCACCCCAACCACACTGCAGCCCTTGTTCTGCCAGTGCAGCCCAACTAACCTGCACCCCAAGCCCCCGGCACCCCACAGCTCTGCAAGTGCATCCCTGCCCTCCTGCACTCAACTGTTTTACACCCAGTTCTGCCAGTGTACCCCAACTCCCTTGTACTCAAGAGTCTTGGGGAGGAATCAGACATGTGGCTGCTTCCTGGGAGGGAAGGAAAAATTAGGGTGCAGAAAAGTGGGGGAACAGGGAGAGAAGGATTTGGGGCTGCAATGAAGGGATGAGCTTTATGGGGTTGTGGATAAATGGGGTTGGGCGCTCAGGTGAGAGCCGTGAGGGTTAGGGGGAGTAGAGATGGGACAGTGGGAAGGGAGTTGTGGGGCTGAGTGTTAGGGGGACTTGGGAAGAATAGAGGCAGAGGCACCTGTCAGCCCTACATTCTGCCCTGCTATGAGTTTATGCCCAGATGTAGGGGTCTCTTTCCCCCTAAGGGGATCTAAGCCCCCTCTCTGCCCCCTCATATGATCTGGGATACAGGCAGCCTTGTTGCCTCTGGAATGTCTGAGCCCATCTTCCTGCCTCCATGTGTGAGCCAAGATCTAGGGGGAGCCAGGCCCACATATAGGGGTTGGACCCCTACTTCCTCCTTCTCCCCTCATATCAGCTGGGTTCGTAGTGGGGTGGGTTTGATCTTTTGGGAAGGTCTGAGGCCTTCTCCATGCCCCCCATGAGAGCCAGGATCTGGGGAAGTCCTGTCCCTTTCAGTGGGTGGCCAAGAATGGACATATTTCATACATATCACAGGCTCTAAAGTACTCTGGAGGGGGATGAGAACACCCAGTGAGATGACTCTTGGATTGATTGCTATAAATTGCTTCTGTAATGAAGGATTTTTATTTTATGGGGAGGTTTACTGTGAACAGAGCAGAATAGTCAGCAGCTGGATTAATACAATTTTTTGTTATATTAGATGGGAGGGAGCTGGAGACAGGACTTTGTGTGAGTGTGTTGCAAGAGGTGAGATGGAATAGGGAGAGGAAGAGGAGTTGTGGTTGCAGAGGGGTTGGGCAATGAGGCCATTTTAAGAAAATTTTTATTTTTCTAGACCTCAGGGGTGGGGAGAGGTAGAAGCTACTTCCTGAACTCAGGGCAGATTAACATGGTGCAATGGAGGTTGGGAACTCACAGCAAATAGGTACTTGGCCACTCAGGGAAAAGAAATATGTTCATTAGCAAGGTTGCCAATGTTTTGATTCTGGGTGATTCCTGGATCATGAGGTTGCAGAAATTTGTGGGAGAGCAAGGGGATTGCTGACTATAGGCTAATTTGGCTTGATATGCAAATTGAGGGACACTACGTACAACTGCCTAAATCACTACTAATGCCTATCAACAGCATGTCTTTTTCCTGTTCAAAAACCAAGGAAATTCAATGGCAAAAAACTACAGAATTAAGGTTGCTAGGTCATCCCCCTGAGTCACGCTCCTTAAAACCAGGAAATGCAGAGTTAATTCAGCCCTCATTCAGCCATGCCCCAATGTACCCCATTAAATGCATATATCTTTTAATCTGCCAGCCCCACAGTTAATCTCCTTTTACAGCATTTTTATTCTTCATTTGGAAGTCTGAGCTTTGCTCAACTCAATGTTTTGCAAGGGGATGATGTACCACCAAGCAACCATAATGCTGCCTTAACAGAATTTCTTGCCATTGAATTTTATTTATATCAAATAGCTAGGTTTATATATCTAAACCTAACTGTGGTGCTTAAGTATAGTCCAAGTTAATTAAATTAAAGTTACACAAGTTCAGCATGTCAAGTGAATGTTCTGGAATTTAAAAATTATGTTACTTTTTCTAACCTATGTTTTCTTGATTTTTGCTTTAACTTTATGAAACTTTTAAATCTTGCTTTTAAATAAAGATTTGGAGCATAAAAGGAGATCTTCTTGTTAATGTATTTTGAAGAGCTAGTAAAAATCATTGGGTTGAACTAGATAAATATTTCTAGGCATTAGTGCATTCCAGAGTTCACACCTATTTTGATCCCATTGAAGCTTTCATCATATAAACATGAAAGTTAAAAGTGAACCCTATTCCCTAGCTGATATAGGAAGCTCCTCATAAGAACTGTTAAGAGTAGTAAGCCACATGATGGCACTGTTCAACAAGGAATCCGAAAGAGGTGGTTTTAGAGTGGTAAGTGACTTGTGCACTCTTCACAGTCTGCTTAGTGCAGGTCTAGTGCATTGTAAGGAAGTTGATGTTGGAATCCTATAGGTACAAATGACAATTCCCTCTTGTGTGATTTATCTGAGCTACTTTAATTGCTTAACACGTCAGTGGTGAGTGAGTAGATTCCCTTTTCTGTGACCATAGAGAACTAAAGTTTCTAAATGCTACCTTACAAGAAGGTTTTTTCTCTGGAGTGGGGGCATTGTGGAGGGGACATTCATTGTGGGGGAGGTGGGGAATTGGAAGCCTTAGCCCTGGTCTACACTGAAATTTGATCAACCTAGCTATGTCACCCCTGAGCGCCCTAGTAAGGTCAAGCTAACTCCCAGTGTAGTTGTGGATAGGTCAATGGAAGAATCCTTCTGGAAACCTACCTACCATCTTTTGGAGGGGTGGATTAACTACAGCAACTACAACTACTTAACTACAGTAAAGGAAGCCTTTACATAAAGGCTTTACTGCAGCATAGTTGCAGTGCAATGGCTGTGCAGCTGGCGCATCTGTAGTGTAGCCAAGATCTCAGAGTTTAAAATAACTTTGCAGTCTTGAGCTAATAAACCCACAAACTGTCTACGTGATTGGCACTGAGGAGCGACCACAGGACTTGGCAGTGGAAGATTCGTTTGTGAAGCTGGCTCGCTTGGCACCAGCATGTGTTACTGCTAATGCAAGTGTCAAAGAACCAAGGTAAGGGCAGAATAGCTCTAGAATAACAAGATCCTAAAAAGAGTGCACAGAACTATTTTTGTAACGAGATGGGGGAAGCTTGGTTCAGTAGGGGGCAGCTCTGTGCTAAGCTTCCTATCTCCCAGGAAGAAACCTGGTGGAAGGCACAGCTTGCACCCTTGCCTAAAAGAAGGTATAAGTGCCCTGAGGTGAAAGGTGCTGTACCATATTTCTTCTGCTGTTGAACCAGCAGACTTTGGGCTAGACTAAGGACCACCCAAAGCCCCTGTGAAGGAAGAGATGCTAGTGGCCTTGCTGAGCTTGACTGTATTTTTTGTTGTTTGTCTTCCAGATTCTCAGTTGGTTGTTTACCTGGGACCATGGAAGGGGTAAATATCTGGACGGACTCAGCTGGTGGGCTAAGACTGTTGCCTTCAGGGGGCTACTGAGTACCCCCAGATGAGTGACCACAGCCAGATGGAGTATACACCCCCATGAATACCCCATGTGTCAAGGGCCTAACCTGCAGCAAAGTCAGTCTCCTGGCAGCCTAATGGGTGCAGCTGGCTCTGATAGAAGCTGACTTACTGCTCTACCTGAGTGGATGCAGAGGTCAGCCAGCTGATTTTCAGCTCAGTGGCTGCTCAATGCATTCTTAGCCTGCAGCTGTGCTTGGTTCTCACCCTGCCTTGCCCATGTCTCAGCTTGTACCTGCTCCTGCTAGCCCCCAGCTTCTTCCTGACTCCCAGCTCAGACACTTGACTCTGCCTTCTTGCTGCAACTCTGGTTAATCCTTTTGCTTAGGCTTTGGTTTATGACACCAGGCTACAACCCTTGATTTACTCCTGGCCTGCTTTGTTGGGATTTGGCTCTAACTGGTAGATTGGACTCTTGCTCCAAACATTAAGCCAGGCTGCCCAGGACTTGGTTGTCAATGCCATGAAAAAGAAGGTGAGAAGTTCTTTCCTCTCTCTGAGAAGGCCTGGCAAAGGCTAGAGTGGAGAAGAGGCAGGTTGGGGTGAGTTGGGAAAAGGGCCTGGAGAAAGGCTCTGCAATAAGTGGTAGCTACATGAAATAGCAGGTAGCTTTTTAGGAAGATAGTAGGCCTGCAGAGGGCAGAAAAGTACCATGAAACTCTTAGAAGGTGGTAGAGACCTGCATGGGACTATTTTTAATCCCACTTCCATCCTGCCCTGCAGTTCCCAATTCCCACTTGCTCCTGCTATTATGCCAGCAGGTCCTGTGGGACTCATGGGATCCTGGTCCTGCCCTGCAATACCCACTCTCTCCTGCTATTATGGCAGTGGAACCTGTGAAATCCCAGTCTTGCTGTGGGGCTTTAAAGGATAGCCCTCATGAGGGCAGAGATACAAGTCCTAACCAGTAGTGAGCCCTGGAGGGGACCAGGCAGACCCATGCAGAGCCGTTCCAGGAATGCTGAAAGACTGTTTTGGGCAAACTAAGGACTGTGCCCATAAAAGATGGCTACAGGCCTGGGGCAGGGGAAAGGGAGTGGTGTGTGTGTGTGTGTGGACTCCGCAATGAAGGGGATGGACACAGGGGAGCTGATTTGGACACAGCTATCTGCTGTGGTGACTTTTTGTTCTGGGAACAAATGGAAATGAGGCCATGCTCTGAGTACAGAGTGCCCAAGCAATTAAAGGGGCAGGGCATTACAATGAATAACTAAAAACTAGCAACAGAGTTGCTGCAAATGCTGGGATGTGTGTGTTAGGGGATT
The DNA here is from genome assembly GCF_965152235.1 of Eretmochelys imbricata. Classification (NCBI taxonomy): domain Eukaryota; kingdom Metazoa; phylum Chordata; order Testudines; family Cheloniidae; genus Eretmochelys; species Eretmochelys imbricata. Next base: position 55,757,944 of record NC_135576.1, on the reverse strand, counting down.
ACTAGGGAACAAACAGATAAATATGGAGTGGAGTGGGGTGGGGTGGGGTGGGGGCATGAGTGCATGCTTTGGCAAGGAAAGGGCATACCTGGGTGTCCCCTTAGCCACAGGGATGGCAAGTCCCTGTTGGCATAGGAGCTTGCCCTGGTGTCTGTTTTCCCTCTACCAGGCAAAGTCTCAACCAACCAGCTATGGGCCCCCTTTAAAGTGCTTAGGAAGCAGAGTGGTGATGGAACTAGGGCTGAGAATCTGGCACTTATATTGTGGTATCAGGCCTGACCTAGCAGGAAATATCCATATACTTCCAAGCCACTGCAGCTATGGAAGGTTATATTCCTCCTTCTCTTCTGATCACTGGATTAATGAGAGAGGTGTCAGAGGATTTAGTAGCTTTTCTAAGTTCCTCTTTAGCTCACAAGTTGACAGCTTTGCTTTGAAGTTTGACTTCTGCAGTATTGGTCAGGCTTGGATGGATGTAGAAGCTAGGGAGTGTAATTATTTTATTTACATAAAACACAGTTTGCCTTAGTCCATCCCCAAACAGTAAGGGGAATAACACATTTTTATTGTAAATCTTGTTTACTGGAGGTCTGAGTGAAGTCTCTTTCACTTCCAGAACAAGGACACTTATTAAACAAGTCAGTGTGTCCCCAGTGCTGGCTCCCCCAACTCACATTGAGTATTACCTTACTCTGCAAGTGGTTCTATGGGTTTCAAAGAACTATGCAGTGCAAGGGAAGGGAGACAATACTGGGCCCTGTGTGAATTGTGATTCAGTTCCTGGGAGGTGGTAGAAGGTCAGGATAATTTATCTGTTACACTTGTTATACTTGCTTCTTATTTAGTATGTGCTGGAGCAGGCATAATTCTATGTAAGCACGCAGCCACCTCCTGTAATGTCCCACCAGGTGGGTCTTCTCTAATCAACCCACCTTTACTTTCTCCATCATTCTTCCCTTCTATACACATCAGATGGTTTCTGTCTATTTAGCCGGCTGACCTTCTTGGGCACAGCACAGGAAGCTTAAGGCCTGTCAAGTTTCTCTTCCGTGGAAGGTGGAATATTTTGGAAATACTCCACTTGCTGTATTCTTACAAGTAGTAATAGTACTGCAGAAGCATCTAGCAGCCCAAATCCTAGATCTAGGTGCTGTATAAACATGTGAGGGAGCTGAAAAATTGAAGGACCCTCCCCTCCATTATCCTGACAACCCTTTCTAGGCCATATATTACTACAGAAGGGTCCCTTAGTCAGAACTTTAGAAGGAGAATTCGATATTTAGGGTTCTTCCTATGAATTAAAATGGCTCATTTAATTTGCTTCAGTGACTCTTCATCAGTCTCTCATGCTTAAGAAATGGGTCAATAACTGAACTTTTAGCTTCCCTACAAAGGCTGATTTAACACTCCCACCTCCTCTAGTTATAGTTAAGTATGTAAAATTGTGAGAGCAGAATTCTATTAAATAACCTTTCAGCCTAGAAAAAATATTTGAACGGGCTTTGACATTTTAAAAAGGAAATTAATTTCTATGGACTTCACAGTTAAAACATTGACTAAGCTGGCTGTGTTTAATGATCAAATAAGAAAAAAACCTGCAAGAAACTAATATATATGGCAACTATGGGACATGGCTCTCCTAGCACAGGGGACCAGAGTATGAAGCTATGCCTTTCCTTACTGTGACGGAACTGATTTTTCTGAGGAGCTGTGCTGCCATTGATCTGAAGCTCTCACTGACTTCAGTTAAAGTTATGAAAGCTTGTAACTTGAGAAACTTAAATTTTGGCCCTAAGCGTCCCAGTTTGGACAACCAAGTCACTGACCACCCTTAAAAGTTTCAGCCGTATGGCTCAATTTCCCTAGTACATGGAATAACAACATGCTTCTCTTAGTCTGTTAGACTGGAGGCAGATTTGGCATGGTTTAAGGTAGCCCTGGGAGATGAGCTAATTTATACTTTGGCCACAACAGCCCCTATGGACAGTGTGACAACTGGGGCATAAGAACAAGTTCTCTCCAAATACGCCTTCTGTTCCAGGGACTCCTGTAGGACTAAGTATAAGGTGGGGCATAGCTAGTTTTGCTCCTGTTAGGGAATACTTCCAGTGGAGAGGACCTCCTTATGGCTCATTTGCACCTCTTTATCCCATCTCCATATGTGAAAGCTGTCCACCATGCACACAGGGCTCCCCTTATAGAGTGCTGAGCTCTGTTTGCCAAATGGGAATCACTAATTCAACCTCATTTAAACTCTGAAGTGAATTTCATATTGAGTAAAAAGAAAAGGAGGACTTATGGCACCTTAGTCTGACAAATTTATTTGAGCATAAGCTTTTGTGAGCTACAGCTCACTTCATCAGCTGCATTCAGTGGAAAATACAATGGGGAGATTTATATACACAGAGAACATGAAACAATGGGTGTTACCATACACACTGTAACGAGAGTGATCAGGTAAGGTAAGCTATTACCAGCAGGAGAGCGGGGGGGTGATGTGGGGGGGGGCAACCTTTTGTAGTGATAATCAAGGTGTGCCATTTCCAGCACTTTACAAGAACAGTAGGAGGGGAAATAAACAAGGGGAAATAGTTTTACTTTGTGTAATGACACATCCACTCCCAGTCTCTATTCAAGCCTAAGTTAATTGTATCCAGTTTGCAAATTAATTCCAATTCAGCAGTCTCTCATTGGAGTCTGTTTCTGATGTTTTTTTGTTGAAGAATTGCCACTTTTAGGTCTGTAATCGAGTGACCAAAGAGATTGAAGTGTTTTACAACTGGTTTTTGAATGTTCTAATTCTTGACGTCTGATTAGTGTCCATTTATTCTTTTACGTAGAGACTGTCCAGTTTGACCAATGTACATGACAGAGGGGCATTGCTGGCACATGATGGCATATATCACATTGGTAGATGTGCAGGTGAATGAGCCTCTGATAGTGTGGCTGATGTGATTAGGCCCTATGATGGTGTCCCCTGAATAGATATGTGGACACAGTTGGCAACAGGCTTTGTTGCAAAGATAGGTTCCTGGGTTAGTGGTTCTGTTGTGTGGTGTGTGGTTGCTGGTGAGTATCTGCTTCAGGTTGGGCGGCTGTCTGTAAGCAAGGACTGGCCTGTCTCCCAACATCTGTGAGTGATGGATCATCCTTCAGGATAGGTTGTAGATCCTTGATGATGCGCTGGAGAGGTTTTAGTTGGGGGCTAAAGGTGATGGCTAGTGGCGTTCTGTTATTTTCTTTATTGGGCCTGTCCTGTAGTAGGCAACTTCTGGGTACTCTTCGGGCTCTGTCAATCTGTTTCTTCACTTCAGCAGGTGGGTATTGTAATTGTAAGAATGCTTGATGGAGATCTTGTAGGTGTTTGCCTCTGTCTGAGGAGTTGGCGCAAATGTGGTTGTATCATAGAGCTTGGCTATAGACAATGGATCGTGTGGTATGGTCTGGATGAAAGCTGGAGGCATGTAGGTAGGAATAGCGGTCAGTAGGTTTCCAGTATAGGGTGGTGTTTATGTGACCATTGTTTATTAGCACCGTAGTGTCCAGGAAGTGGATCTCTTGTGTGGACTGGTCCAGGCTGAGGTTGATGGTGGGATGGAAATTGCTGAAATCATGGTGGAATTCCTCAAGGGCTTCTTTTCCGTGGGTCCAGATGATGAAGATGTCATCATCAATGTAGTGCAAGTAGAATAGGGGCATTAGGGGACGAGAGCTGAGGAAGCGTTGTTCTAAGTCAGCCATAAAAATGTTGGCATACTGTGGGGCCAAGCGGGTACCCATGGCAGTGTCGCTGATTTGAAGGTATACTTTGTCCCCAAATGTGAAGTAGTTATGGGTGAGGACAAAGTCACAAAGTTCAGCCACCCGGTTTGCCGTGACATTATTGGGGATACTGTTCCTGACAGCTTGTAGTCCATTTTTGTGTGGAATGTTGGTGTAGAGGGCGTCTACATCCATAGTGGCTAGGATGGTGTTTTCAGGAAGATCACCGATGGATTGTAGTTTCCTCAGGAAGTCAGTGGTGTCTCGAAGATAGCTGGGAGTGCTGGTAGCGTAGGACCTGAGGAGGGAGTCTACATAGCCAGACAATCCTGCTGTAAGGGTGCCAATGCCTGAGATGATGGGGTGTCTAGGATTTCTAGGTTTATGGATCTTGGGTAGCAGATAGAATACCCCTGGTCGGGATTCCAGGGGTGCGTCTGTGGATTTGTTCTTGTGCTTTTTCAGGGAGTTTCTTGAGCAAATGCTGTAGTTTCTTTTGCAAAAAGAAAAGGAGTACTTGTGGCACCTTAGAGTACTCCTTTTCTTTTTGTGAATACAGATTAACACGGCTGTTACTCTGAAACCTGTAGTTTCTTTTGGTAACCCTCCATGGGATCAGAGGGTAATGGCTTGTAGAAAGTGGTGTTGGAGTGCTGCCTAGCAACCTCTCGTTCATATTCCGACCTATTCATGATGACGACCACAGCACCTCCTTTGTCAGCCTTTTTGATTATGATGTCAGAGTTGTTTCTGAGGCTGTGGATGGCATTGTGTTCTGCACGGCTGAGGTTATGGGGCAAGTGATGCTGCTTTTCCACAATTTCAGCCTGTGCAGAAGCACTCTATGTAGAAGTCCAGTCTATTGTTTCGACCTTCAGGAGGAGTGCACCCAGAATCCTTCTTTTTGTAGTCTTGGTAGGAAAGTCTCTGTGGGTTAGTATGTTGTTTAGAGGTGTGTTGGAAATATTCCTTGAGTCGGAGATGTCAAAAATAGGATTCTAGGTCACCACAGAACTGTATCATGTTCATGGGGGTGGAGGGGCAGAAGGAGAGGCCCCGAGATAGGACAGATTCTTCTGCTGGGCTAAGAGTATAGTTTAATAGATTAACAATATTTCTGGGTGGGTTAAGGGAACCACTGTTGTCGCCCCTTGTAGCATGTAGTAGTTTAGATAGTTTACTGTCCTTTTTCTTTTGTAGAGAAGCAAAGTGTGTGTTGTAAATGGCTTGTCTAGTTTTAGTAAAGTCCAGCACAAGGAAGTTTGTGTGGAAGGTTGATTTTTTATGAGAGTATCCAGTTTTGAGAGCTCATTCTTAATCTTTCCCTGTTTGCTGTAGAGGATGTTGATCAGGTGGTTCCGCAGTTTCTTTGCGAGTGTGTGGCACAAGCTGTCAGCATAGTCTGTGTGATATGTAGATTGTAATGGATTTTTTACCTTCGTGCCTTTTGGTATGATGTCCATCTGTTTGCATTTGGAAAGGAAGATGTCTGTCTGTAACTGTACTAGTTTTTCATATGGAGCGTGTCTTACGGTGCAGTGAGGTCTTACGCTTCAGTTTAGCTGCCTTTCGCTCGGTCTGCCCCTGAAATTAGAGACTATGTTCACAAAAGTAAAGGGACTTGACTAACAATCATGGTCAATTTTTGCTGGACTTACAATATCTCTGATTCATGAGTTCAATCTCTGGTTCTGAGGTAAAATTCTTTCCTCTATGCTGCTCCTTTGGGAACCTCAAGGTACTGACTTTTACACAAAACAGACAGTAAAGGCACATCTAGCCCTAACCTGAACAATGAGTGCATAGATTTAATCTCCTAAAATGTGCTTAAACTGCAGTAAAAAATGGGGTTGCATCTAAGCCATACTATTAGGTTTTCAGAGATACAATAGTTTAAAATTAGGCCTCCTTAAGGCAATATTGAAAGCAACTCAGATGATGGGAATAATTGGGATTAAATTGGTATGTGTTTGGACCCAAAGACTGTTGGAGTGTTAAAATAAGAATTAATCTTTTAGAGCCAAAAGGATTTCTGTACTCCAATGGCAAATCTTCTACAATACTTAAATAGCCTAATTAAGAGAAACAAATGTCCCAAAACCTCAATCACTTATGAAAAGATGAGCTATCTTAATTTTTTAATTTCAATAGCAAGAAGCATGTCAATTCCCATAGTGTAATTAGCCTGAGTTGATAAATTACATATTAAAAATAAAGATTATGTACAATCAGAATGAGTTCCTCTCTGCACTTTTCCATTTCATTAGATAATGAAGCACCCCCAACCTAATTATGAATGTTAATAGGTTACAATTGTGAAAGGAAGAATAAAAGATAAAATTAATTAGTCATGTTAATAAATCTTTATTTCATTTATAGTCTTTAGTCTTCTGAGAAAAGAGAGACCCTTATACTACCAGGAATAAACCATTCATTAAGGCTTTCACCTCTTTTCTTTAGAGACCAAATTCTTGGCAACTTTCTCCTATTCCCTGTTGCTTATTCTTCTGCAAGTGCTACCCCAATTACCTTGCCAGTGCACTGGGATGTTAATTGTATACCATTGCAAATGCATGGAGCATATTTAGCAAAGGAGTGAAACTGGGTATAAAGAGGTTTGGCTCTGAAAATGTTAAAGTGTAATTAATTGGTTAGTTTGGATAGCGCTTAGTCACTCAAATTAAGGTTATTTATGAATACATAGAGTACTTATATACATATGTAACCCTCTACTTCACAGTAATAAAGAAAACAGCTGCATCTATCATATTGTTGAGAGGATAGCCCTCAGCTAGGCCCTGGATCCTGTTTACTGCTCCTGCTGAATGAAGACTTGCTGGGCAAAGTCCAAATGTCAAAATCATGAGTCAGGCACAGCCAAAAATTCTTATTTTTTCCAAAATCTCAATGTTTGGGTTCTTTTTATTTGCCTCCTGTATTTTAAGCCTTTTGGGGTTTTAAGCCTTTCCTCCGTGACCATGGGATCTAGAAACAATTTTTTTAAAAAAAATTGAAATAAAAGCTGAGATTCTCAAGTATTCACAAACTCCAGCATCTGGGGCTTTATATGTAGGAAATATGTTGGATGCCATCCAGCTTCCATTTTATTGTCATTTGCTAATCACTTGGCCAGATTTTCAAATTTCTAGACCACATGGTCATGGAGGGGGAAAAAAATAAAAGTGTTACCCAAGTGCATTGAAAAGATTTAAAATACAGAAGGCAAATAGACACCTAATGGGATTTACAAAAGCACCTGAGCAGATTTAGGTGCCTCACTCCCATTGATTTCAGGGAGAATTAGATGCTTAACCTGCTTAGGCATTTTAAAAAATCCCATTAGGTGCCTATATGCATCTTTAGGCATACAACTTTAAAAACCTTTAAAAATCTGACACTTGTTGACTAATTTTGACCTTTTAATTTTTTTTTAAGTTTTAGGAAACAAGACAAATGTTCACAAGCTGAGATATGGTTGCTTCCATCCCATTAAAAGGTAAACAATTTCATTATGAGGAAAAAAAATGTGAAAAGATTTTAGCAGTTTAATGATGGACGTGTGAGAAAGTATTTAGACATGAAGTTCCTCTAACGAAGATATCTTAAAAAATGTATATTACGGAGATTTCTTTGGCAAGGTGTCGAACAGCTGGTTAGTTAGGATGGAACTTGACTGTGGGTCTGGACTGTGCGTGCAAGTTGGAGTTCCAGATACTAATGAGTGGATACATATGATCCTGTTGCATTTAAACCATTAAGCCACTCTTTCCTACAGCACAATTCCTCTTTAGGAAAGTAGAAAGCTTTTTTGAGGTTATCAGGACTCAAAAGAAGCAGAAATCTGAGGCTCAAGAGATCTTTACAGGCAGGTATGCAGTTGCATTACAAGTAAGATCTCTTCACTGGATCTGTAATGGTCAGTGAAGTCAAGTGGGAGTTTTTCCACTGACTTTGGTAAGTAGTGTACTAAGCCTCTAACAATTTTAGAAAAATGTCATGTTAGATAATCAAAAGGGGCAAGGATTTGAAATGTTTAAATTTTATCCTTATTTGAAGGACTAATGCAATAAACTTGCTTTTCTGAATCAATAAATACAAACTTATTTTGAAGAGCAGATAATAGAAATGACTTGCTCACTTAAGTCATACAATAATGCATGGGAATGCACCTAAAAATTTCTTTCCACGCACTCTGTGCCCCCTTCAATAAAACCCCAACAGAAGGTAAGGTCCAAGATAGGTTATACAGGGGCTCTGTAGAGTTTGTTCCTAAAATGTCCATTTCTACCAAATGCAATGCTCTGCCAGTATTACTTCACTGCCTGCAATTTGTCAATGAGAATTTTTTTATTTTCAAGGAAAAAGGCTTTTACTGAACTCTGGGACACCTTGACGCTTTGCTTTAGAGTGCTCCTTCAGCCCCTGTAATTGAAATGAATTTTAAAGATAATGCTTAAATGAAAGATTCAGACTTCTATGGTACATTGAATTTCAAAGGTTTACAAGGGAGAGGATGGCAATTTTATAAATCTAAAACTGCTGCATGCGGTTGGACTCAACATATTTACTGTAAATTGCTGAGCTAAGGGAACAAGTGCTGTTTCTACTACAGCAAGTTCAGCAGTCAGATAATAACTTCTTGTACAGACAAATTGCATTTTGACATACCAGAGGTTAAAGTCATGATTTGCCTCTCATGAGTATAGAAAAATGTAGCCAAATTATTTGCCCCAAGTTAGATGCTTGTCTTTTTGTGATGAGACCAAAAACAATTATGGATTATTAAACACATACCAGCCTTTGTCTTCAGTGAGGCTATGAATCCCGAATACGGTCAGATACACTGGTTTCTGATTTGAAACCTAAATTATGGAAAATGCTTTAAGAAAACAAAATACCCAGACTGCAGGATCAGGTCCTACATTCCTTGTGCATCCCAAATTCCCAGTGAAATGAATGGAGGTTTCAGGTGTGGAAAGGAATGTAGGATGGGGCTTCTGACTGTATATAGTTATAAAGTTACAAACTCTTTACAAAGAGTGAGTGAATACTGCAAAAAATATTCTCAATGATATTAATTCAAGTTTCTGAAAAAGTTGGAAGGATGGTCCAGTGGCTAGAGGGCTAGTCTGTGACTTGGGAGACCAAGATTCAGTTCCTGCTGCAGCTTCCAGTGTGACACTTAAGCCCTGTAATATAGACATTATATTATGTTAGTATGGACCTCTAGTGTAGATGTAGCAACTGCTGACAGAAGGAGGAGATCTATAGGTACAGGAACAGCACCTCCATGCACAATATTAGTTAGGCCAGCAGATGTCCTCTTCAGCATAGCTACATCTTTGCTGGGGTTTTTGTCAACATAGCTATATTGCTACTGTGCTGACAGTCATAGCTATGCTGGTATAGGTTTAAAGTGTAGACTAGGCTTTAGTCTCTCTGTTCCTAAACTGTAAAATGGGGATGATAGTAATGCCTTTCTTCGGGGATGTTGTAAGGCTACATAGACATTAAAGATTGTGAGGGACTCAGATACTATTCTAATGGGGGCTGTATAAGGTAGAATTCCCATTGCAATCCCTAGCTTTGATTTCTGCAAGTATTCAGTTTACTAAAAGGAATGCACACAAACTCTGAATTTGAATCAAATATTTCAAAATATTAATGGAAAGAAAACTTCATGTTCATGCTCATGAGTATTTGCAAAAGAAACTTCATCCTAAGATCGACACTTATCCAATTAGGATAGAGAAACACATCAGATGACCTGCCATGTGAGAAGTTGTGGAGGTACTAAAGAGCATTTTCCTAAGACCACATTTGCAATTAAACAATGCACGGTATTGGTTCATCTGCACTTGCTGCTGCTGCCACCGATTGTCTGCAGTGAGTAATTTTTTGTAGTGTAGACAAAACGCTTTTAGAAAGAAACTAAGTGATAGTCAGTGCTGTAACACTCTCCTCTTCCACACTTATTTCTGTCAGTGATATGATTTGTTAAGCTTTTTAGGATTACTCTTCAGCATGAACTCATTTAGGTTCAAAATTCAGCCATCAGGGAAAGGAGCAATAACTCCAAAGCTAAAGGTCCTTAGAACTGACTGTTCACCAGAGTTTACCAGTAGCACTTCTAGTGAACAGTTCCCTCCAGTTTTGCTTTGGACCAAACCTGTCAAAAGAAGATCCAGCAGCAACTTGCTATATTGATATCAAAATTAAACTGTCACTAGAGGTGCTGAATTTTCTAAACAACGCAGCTCAGACCTACAGAAGCAATATTCTCATGCACATACATATCACTTACTGAAATGTCCTATTTATATATTGTCATTCTGTGTTAGAATGATTGTTCTTTATTGATCAGTTTACATTGAATTGAGACGCTTGAGGATTAACTTGTATGATTTCTCAAAGAGAGAGCTATGAATGTTCTTAGTGCTTAGTTCTTTCATTCTACTGGTGACAACAAAACACATGATTTAATTTTTACAAACTTTATTGGTAGACTGGGTTTTTGTGGTGTTAAAAATAAATAAATGAAAGGAGTTTCTGACTGTTTGGAGCACCTAGTCCTGGAACCCACAAGAGTAGGATCAATTCTTGATTTAGTCCAAAGTGGAGCACAGGATCTGGTCTACAGCTAAACCGCTCGGTAACAGTGACCATAATATAATATTTAACATCCTTGGGGGAGGGGGGAATACCAAAGAAACCCACCACAGTAGCATTTAACTTCAAAAAAGAGAACTACACAAAAATGCTAGTTACATGGATATTAAAAGGAACACTCATAAGGGCAAAACTTTTTAAAAACACCATAATAGAGGCTCAAACTATAAATATATATAATATATAGGCATGCACCCCAAACAAAAATAAACCATAAGAGGATCCAGCCCTGCCCCCAAACAACAGAGTAAAAAAAGGCAGAGACAGACATCCTTTAAAAATTAGAAGTCAAATCCTACTGAGGAAAATAGAAAGGATCAAAAACTCTGGCAAGTCACTTGTAAAAGTATAACAAGGCAGACTAAAAAAGAGTTTGAAGAGCAACTAGAAAAAGACACACAAACTAACAGCAATTTTTTTAAAGTACATCAGACCCAACCAGTCATTAGGGCCACTGGACTGTCAAGGTGCTAAAGGAGAACTCAAGGAAGACAAGGTCACTGCAGAGAAGATAAATGAATTCTTTTCGTCAACATCCCAGATTAATAGATTCATAGATACCAAGTTCAGAAGGGACCGTTATGATCGTCTAGTCCGACCTCCTGCACAATGCAGGCCATGGTATCTCTCCCACCCACTCCTGCGATAAACCTCTCACCTATATCTGAGCTACTGAAGTCCTCAAATCATGGTTTAAAGACTTCAGTGTGCAGAGAATCCTCCAGCAATTGACCAGTGCCCCATGCTACAGCGAAAGGCGAAAAAACCCCAGGGCCTCTTCCAATCTGCCCTGGAGGAAAATTCCTTCCCGACCACAAATATGGTGATCAGCTGAACCCTGAGCATATGGACAGGATTCACCAGCCAGATACCCAGGAAAGAATTCTCTGTAGTAATTCAGATCCCACCCCATCTAACATCCCATCACAGGCCTTTGGCCTATTTACCATGAATATTCAAAGAGCAATTAATTGCCAAAATCATGTTATCCCATCATACCATCTCCTCCATAAACTTACCGAGTTTAATCTTGAAGCCAGATAGGTCTTTTGTCCCCACTGCTTCCCTTGGAAGACTATTCCAGAACTTCACTCCTCTGATGGTTAGAAACCTTCGTCTAATTTCAGATGGAGATGTTGCTAGAGGAGGTTTTAGAAGAAATTGATTAAATTAAATAGTAATAATGTTAGCAACAAGAAAAAGGTTCGGGAAAGTGTGGGACCCTTAATGAATGGGGGAGGTAATCCAGTGACAGATGTTGTGGAAAAAGCTGAAGTACCTAATGCTTTTTTGCTTTGATCTTCACAGACAAGGTCAGCTCCCAGACTGCTGCACTGGGCAACACAGCATGGGGTGGAGGTGAGCAGTGGTGAAAGAACAGGTTTCACCCCAGTGGTGAAAGAACAGGTTAAGGACTATTTAGAAAAGCTGTACATGCACAAGTCCATGGGTCCAGATCTAATGCCTCCGAGGGTGCTGAGGGAATTGGCTGATGTGATTGCAGAGCTATTGGCCATTATCTTTGAAAACTTGTGGCCATCGGGGGAGGTCCCAGCCGACTGGAAAAAGGCAAATATATAGTGCCCTCTATTCGGCACTGATGAGGCCACATCTGGAGTATTGTGTCCAGTTTTGGTCCCCCCACTACAGAAGGGATGTGGACAAATTGGAGAGAATCCAGCGGAGGGCAACAAAAATGATCAGGGAGCTGGGGCACGTGACTTATGAGGAGAGGCTGAGAGAACTGGGCTTGTTTAGTCTGCAGATGAAAAGAGCAAGGGGGGGTTTGATAGAAGCCTTCAAGTACCTGATGCGGGGGGCGTTCCAAAGAGGCTGGAGCTCGGCTGTTCTCAGTGGTGGCAGATGACAGAACAAGGAGCAATGGTCTCAAGTTGCAGTGGGGGAGGTCTAGGTTGGATATTTCACTATTTCACTAGGAGGGTGGTGGAATCTCCATCCTTAGAGGTTTTTAAGGCCCAGCTTGACGAAGCCCTGGCTGGGATGATTTAGTTGGTGTTGGTCCTGCTTTGAGCAGTGGTGTCATAAATATAAAGGGAAGGGTAACCACTTTTCTATATACAGAACTATAAAAGCCCTATCACCTGTAAAGGGTTAAGAAGCCAGGATAACCTCGCTGGCACCTGACCAAAATGACCAATGAGGAGACAAGATACTTTCAAAGCTGGAGGAGGGGGAAACAAAGGGTCCTGTCTGCGTGTGTGTGTGTGTGTGTGATGCTTTTGCCGGGACCAGAGCAGGAATGCAGGTCAGAACTCCTGTAAAGAGTTAGTCAGCAATCTAGTTAAGATATATGTTAGATTCTGTTTTGTTTAAATGGCTGATAAAATAAGTTGTGCTGAATGGGATGTATATTCCTGTTTTTGTGTCTTTCTGTAACTTAAGGTTTTGCCTAGAGGGATTCTCTGTTTTGAATCTGACTACTCTGTAAGGTATTTCCCTTCCTGATTTTACAGAGGTTTTTCTTTTACTTTTTCTTTAATTAAAATTCTCTTTTAAGACCCTGATTGCTTTTTCATTGTTCTTAAGATCCAAGTGTTTGGGTCTGTGTTCACCTATGCAAATTGGTGAGGATTTTTATCAAGCCTTCCCCAGGAAAGGGGGTGTAGGGCTTGGGGGGATATTTTGGGGGGAAGGCATCTCCAAGTGGGCTCTTTCCCTGTTCTTTGTTTAACAAGCTTGGTAGTGGCAGCATAAGGTCCAAGGACAAAAGGTAAAAGTTTGTACCATGGGGAAGTTTTAACCTAAGCTGGTAAGAATAAGCTTAGGGGGTCTTTCGTGCAGGTCTCCACGTCTGTACCCTAGAGTTCAGTGGGGAAGGAACCTTGACAAGGGGGTTGGACTAGATGTCCTCCTGAGGTCTCTTCCAACTCTAATCTTCTATGATTCTAAGACACCAGACCAAGATGGCATTCATTCAAAAGTTCTGAAGGAACTCAAATATGAGATTGCAGAACTACTAACTGCAGTATATATCCTATCACTTAAGTCATCCTCTGTATCAGATGACTGGCAGTTAGCTAATGGGATGCCTTTAAAAAAAACAAGAGGGGGGGGCTCCAGAGGCAATTCCAGGCCAGCAAGCCTAAATTCACTACCAGGCTGACTGGCTGAAACTATAGTAAAGAACAGAATTATCAGACACACAGATGAACACGATATGTTGGAAGAATCAACACAGCTTTTGTAAAGGGAGATCATGCCTCACCACTTTATTAGAATTCTAATTCCAGTTTTGCCAATGACTGACTGTACAACTGTCAGCAAGTCACTGCTGGAATAGATTGGTATAGCTTCACTGAAACCACTTAGGTGTCGCAAGATTATCATCCAACTTTAGTGGACATGTTTAAAAAATTGGCCACATCTCAGAAGTTGCTCAAGATCCAGCTGTTCGGATGATGATGTTGGCTGTTTCCTATTCTTATCTGACCTTGTCAGAATATTTTTCAGAGTCTGAAAAAAATCAGGTTGAATTGTATGATATTAAATACCCTAGCCACAGTGTATAATTCTGACTGTGATGAAGATGCTTCCTGTTGTATTTAGTGAGGCCCTGATCCAGCAAGAACATGCTTAACTTTAAGTATGCAAATAGTCCTCCTGCTATCCTGCATATAGGAAGTGCTTTGCTAGGTTGGGTAAGTTGGCAAATGCTTTTCAAAGATGAAATGTCCAAAAGAGGTAGCAAACATGCCTCATAAAAAAACAATTGTTTCATGTTCCACATACACATCATTCCTTGAATCTTAAACAATCTGCCAGTTTCTGTGACAATTTTGTAACCACACAAGAAGACACTACTTCAGTTCATATAGTTTAAACAAACAATTTAGGTTTTTTAACTCTATTCTGTGCTTTCTTTCAATACCCATTTTACATAACCTGTTTAAAACAACTCTCCTTATTTCCTGAAACTGGAAAATTAAAGGTTTCAAGAGAGAGTTCAGCACTTCCCAGTTCATCTTACTTTTCTAATTAACAAATTGCTTTTTGCCTAGGGAGCAAGTGCCTCTTCAGTAAATGCTGGTACATGATTTTTATGCCATGTGGCATAAAGCAGTGGTTCTCAACCAGGGGTCTGGGACCCCGTAGGGGGCCATGAGCATGTTTCAGGGGGTCCTCCAAGCAAAGCCAGTTAGACTCACTTGGGCCCAGGGCAGAAACCCAAAGCCCACCTGCAGGGGGCTGAAGCTTGGGCCCTGAGCCCTGCCACCAGGGGCTGAAGCCAAAGCCTGAGCAGTGTAGCTTCGGTGGAGTCCCTGTGGCATGGGGCCCCAGGCAAATGCCCTGCACGCTACTTCCTAATGCCATCCCTGGCTTTTATACACAGAAAACCAATGGCACAGGTGGGCTGTGGAGTTTTTATATATGTTGGGGAGCCTTAGAAAGAAAAAGGTTGAGAACCTCTGGCATAAAGTATCTAACACCTCAGCAGATTGAGACTGAGGGTTCTCTGATCTCTCTCCATCTTGGTCTAAAGAGCCTGGAGGAATTTTTTTCTCTTTATAGGTGCTCTGTATTTCATGTACATTTTGTAATGTGCTATTTCATAAGGAGCATTTGTGGGTCACATATGGGGCTGTTGAAGCTTACTTGGCTAGACAGACCCAACAAGGAAAAAGACATCTCTGACACATTCAGAGTCCAGTGCTTCTGTCTGAGAGATGACTGCGCCAAGTTTAAGAGCAGAGACAGGTAGAATTCTTTCAAACTAGATCATCTAAATCTTCCTCCATTGGCCTTTAATGTTAAAGGACTTTTCTTCCTGTGGCAGTTCCCAGAATCCTGCTATTGCTGTGTGACCATGAGCTGTAACAAGGGAGTTTGCACTTCCAGGGGTTATTTTGTTAACTGTTGGCTTCAGGTTCAAAACAGGGACTTGCCCAATACAGAATATTGAATTCTTCACTTGTTACAGTTTCTGCTTAAATCCAGGAGATTATAGACAAAATTCAGCCTTAGTGTAAGTGCAACTCCCTCTAAAGTCAATGGGAGTTGTCAGGATTCCCTCCCCACTCTGAATTTTAGGATACAGGATGTGGGGACCCACATGAAAGACCCCCTAAGCTTATTTCTACCAGCTTAGGGTAAAACTTCCCCGAGGCACAAACTCTTTGCCCTTGGAGGGTAAGCTGCCACCACCAAGTGATTTAACAAAGAATCAGAGAAAGGACCACTTGGAGTTCCTATTCCCACAAAATATCCCATCAAGCCTTACACCCCCTTTCCTGGGAAGGCTTGAGAATAATATCCTAACCAATTGGTTACAAAGTGATCACAGACCCAAACCCCTGGGTCTTAGGATCATAGAAAATCAGTCAGGCTCTTAAAAGAAACAGAACTTTATTAGAAAGAAAAAAGGTAAAAGAAGCACCTCTGTGAAATTAGAATGGAAGATAATCTTACAGGCAGTCAGATTCAAAACAAAGAGAATCCCTCTAGACAAAATCTTAAGTAACAAAAAGAAACAGAAACAGGAATACACATTCCCTCCAGCACAGCGAATTTCACAAGCCAAAAAACAAAAGAAAATCGAAAGCATTTTCTAGCTAGATTACTTACTAACTCTATAGGAGTTGGATTGCTTGCTTTCTTGATCTGTCCCTAGACAGAGGTATCACACAGACAGACAAAGCCTCCTCCCCCCACCCAGATTTAAAAGTACCTTGTCCTCTTATTGGTCATTTTGGTCAGGTGCCAGCCAGGTTACTTGAGTTTCTTAACCCTTTACAGGTAAGAGGATTGTATAGTACTGTGTCAGGGCTTCTTAACCCCTTCCCTTTATATTTATGACAGGAGTTGTGCCCACTTTTACACTAGGGCTGAAAGTGGCCTAATATGAATTCTACCTATTCACTGTAAATTGTAATAACTAGTGTTCTGTATGTATGGAACATGTAGAGCCTGGTGCTAATCTTAGTTACAAAGTCAAATTATAGACCAGATTCTGGTCTCTTTTGATCTAGTTGTCCTGAAAAAAACTGCAGCCCATTTGTTAGTTAATAACATATAGAAAAGATGATGTTTTGCAAGCACAATGATTCTAAATATACAAGTACAAACCTCCCCTGAACTATGTATGTAAACTTTGGAGGAAAGAAGGAAATGGAGCACTGAAACAGAAAAGGGGGAATAATGCCAAACATTTCACGCATATTTGTGATGGTGTGAGAGATAGAAGTCAGCCAAAAATGGTATTCAGAAGAAAAGTCTTCTTATTTATGAGCTAACTTTATTTGTGGGAGTCTTCATCTTGATGTGGTAAAATGATATAACACCAAATGTTGATTGAGACTTGGCCCTGGTCTACACTATGAGGTTAGGTCGAATTTAGCTGTGTTAGGTCGATTTTTATAAGCTGTCATAAATATAAAGGGAAGGGTAAACCCCTTTGAAATCCCTCCTGGCCAGGGGAAAGCTCCTCTCACCTGTAAAGGGTTAAGAAGCTAAAGGTAACCTCGCTGGCACCTGACCAAAATGACCAATGAGGAGACCAGATACTTTCAAAAGCTGGGAGGAGGGAGAGAAACAAAGGGTCTGTGTCTGTATGCTGGTCTTTGCCAGGGATAGACCAGGAATGGAGTCTTAGAACTTTTAGTAAGTAATCTAGCTAGGTATGTGTTAGATTATGATTTCTTTAAATGGCTGAGAAAAGAATTGTGCTGAATAGAATAACTATTTCTGTCTGTGTATCTTTTTTGTAACTTAAGGTTTTGCCTAGAGGGGTTCTCTATGTTTTTGAATCTAATTACCCTGTAAGATATCTACCATCCTGATTTTGCAGGGGGGATTTCTTTATTTCTATTTACTTCTATTTTTATTAAAAGTCTTCTTGTAAAAAACTGAATGCTTTTTCATTGTTCTCAGATCCAAGGGTTTGGGTCTGTGGTCACCTATGCAAATTGGTGAGGCTTTTTATCCAACATTTCCCAGGAAAGGGGGGGTGCAAGTGTTGGGAGGATTGTTCATTGTTCTTAAGATCCAAGGGTCTGGGTCTGTAGTCACCTAGGCAAATTGGTGAGGCTTTTTACCAAAGGAAGTGGGGTGCAAGGTTTTGGGAAGTATTTTGGGGGGAAGGACGCGTCCAAACAGCTCTTCCCCAGTAACCAGTATTAGTTTGGTGGTGGTAGCGGCCAGTCCAAGGACAACGGGGGGGAATATTTTGTACCTTGGGGAAGTTTTTGACCTAAGCTGGTAAAGATAAGCTTAGGAGGTTTTTCATGCAGGTCCCCACATCTGTACCCTAGAGTTCAGAGTGGGGGAGGAACCTTGACATAAGCAATGCGTCTACATAACCAACCCTGTTCCGTCGACCTAAAGGGCTCTTAAAATTGACTTCTGTAATCCTCCCTGGCGAGGGGAGTAGCACTAAAATTGACCTTGCTGGGTTGAATTTGGGGTAGTGCAGACGCAATTCAATGGTATTGGCCTCCGGGAGCTATCCCAGAGTGCTCCAATGTGACTGCTCTGGACAGCACTTTCAACTCCGATGCACTAGCCAGGTACACAGGAAAAGCCCCGGAAAATTTTGAATTTAATTTCCTGTTTGGTTAGCGTAGTGAGCTCAGCAGCACAGGTGACTATGCAGTCCCCCCAGAGTCACAAACGAGCTCCAGCATGGACTGAATGGGAGACACTGGATCTGATTGCTGTATGGGGAGAAGAATCTGTGCAGGCCGAACTCTGATCGAAAAGAAGAAATGCTAATATATATGCCAAAATCACACAGGGCATAGTGGACAGAGGCTACAACAGGGACACACAGCAGTGCTGCGTGAAAGTTAAGGGGCTCTGGCAAGCCTACCAAAAGACAAAGGCGGCAAAAGGTTGCTCTGGGTCAGAGCCCCATACATGCTGCTTCTATGATCAGTTGCATGGCACTCTAGAGGGGGACCCTACCACTACCCTACCACTGTCCATGGACACCTGCAAGGGGGGACTCTCAGGCAACAGGGAGGAGGATTTTGGGGAGGAGGAGAATGTGTAGCAGGCAAGCGGTGAATCAATTCTCCTCAGCAGCCAGGACCTTTTCATCACCCTGGAGCCAATACCCTCCCAAGGCAGGATCCCAGACCCTGAAGCTGGAGAAGGCACCTCTGGTGAGTGCACATTTGTAACTACAGTACAGGGTTTAAAAGCAATAGTGTTTAATGTTTGATTTGCCCTGAAGAACTGGGATGCATTCGCGGCTACTGGAAAAGTCTGTTAACGTGTCTGGGGATGGAGCAGGAATCCTCCAGGGACATTTCCATGAAGCTCTCCTGGAGGTACTCTGAAAGTCTTTGCAGAAGGTTTCTGGGGAGGGCTGCCTTATTTTGTCCTCCACGGTAGGACACTTTACCATGCCAAGCCAGTAGCAAGTAGACTGGAATCATTGCAGCACAAAGCATGGCAGCGAATGATCCTGGGTTTTGGTCACATTCAAGCAACATTCAGTCTATATCTTTCTGTGTTAGCCTCAGGAGAGTGATATCATTCATGGTCACCTGGTTGAAATATGGGAATTTTTGTAAGGGAACAGTAAAAGGACGCTGTTCATGCTGGGCTGTTTGCGCTTGGCTAAAAGGGACCATCCCTGAGAATAGCCCCCCGGTGGGAGGAGGGGTGAAGGGATCATCCCAGAGAAAAGCCACACAGTGGCGTGGGGGGAGGTGTGTGCTGCACATCCACCCAAAAACCACAGCCCCTCCTTATAAATGGCAGACCCAACTGGCATTGCTTGCTATGGGAAAGGAGGGTGCTGCAGTTTGAAACCATTCCCACGTGTTATGAAGGTGGAAGAAGCCAACCCTGCATATCCTTTGGCTTACCATGGCTGCCTGGAAAAGGAATTCTGTTGCCCAGCCGTGTGTGATGTGTCACCATACCGGCAGGCTCTCAACATAAAAGGCAAAATGCGACCTTGTACCTAAAGCACACGTACTGTCTGCTGTGAATTGCTTGATTCACTGTGAAAGAAACTCCCTTTTGTTCTCAGAAATGTATCATCTTAAATTTTACTCTCCCTTTTTATCCCCCCTGCAAGTGCAAATGTTTCTATGCTCCCCCTATCATCTCCATCCATGAGATTATCGCAGATTAGAAGGCAAAAAAAACGCACTCACGATGACCTGTTTTCCGAGCTCATGCAGTCCTCCCGCAGTGATAGGGCACAGCCGAATCCATGGAGGCATTAAGTGAGCATGATGAGAAGAGGCAGGAGGCGATGCTGAGGCTAATGGGGGAGTAAACAGACATGCTCACGTGTCTGGTGGAGCTGCAGGAAAGGCAACGAGAGCACAGACCACCAGTGCATCCACCGTATAACCACCTGCCCTCCTCCCCAAGTTCCATATCCTCCTCACCCAGATGCCTAAGAATGCAGTGGGGGGGAGGCTCCAGCCACCCAGCCGCTACACTCCAGAGGATGGCCCAAGCAACAGAAGGCTGTCATTCAAGCAAACGGTTTTGATTTGTAGTGTGGCTTCAGTAAGCAATGTGGCCTTGTCCTTTCCTTCTCCCCCGACCCCACCCGGGCTACCTTGTCAGTTATCTCACTTTTTTTTAATTAATAAAGAAAGAATGCATGGTTTCAAAACAATCGTGACTTTATTTCCTTTGCCAGCTGTGATCGAAGGGGAGAGGGTGGTTGGCTTACAGGGAATTAAGATCAGCAAAGGGGGCGGGTTTGCATCAAGGAAAAAAACCCACAAGTGTCACACTGTAGCCTGGCCAGTTATGAAACTGGTTTTCAAAGCCTCTCTGATGCGCAACATGCCTAGCTGTGCTCTTCTAATCACCCTGGTGTCTGGCTGCTCAAAATCAGCCGCCAGACAATTTGCCTCAACCTCCCAGCCTGCCATAAACATCTCCCCCTTACTCTCACAGATATTATGGAGCACACAGCAAGGAGCAATAACAAATGGGAATGTTGGTTGCGCTGAGGTCTAACCTAGTCAGCAAACAGTGCCAGCGAGCTTTTAAACATCCAAAGGCACATTCTACCACCATTCTGCACTTGCTCAGCCTATAGTTGAACTGCTCCTTACTACTGTCCAGGCTGCCTGTGTACGGCTTCATGAGCCATGGGAGCAAGGGGTAGGCTGGGTCCCCAAGGATAACTATAGGCATTTCAGCATCCCCAATGGTAATTTTCTGGTCTGGGAAGTAAGTCCCTTCTTGCAGCTGCTCAAACAGCCTGGAGTTCCCGAAGATGCGAGCGTCAGGCACCTTTCCCGGCCATCCCACGTTGATGTCGATGAAATGTCCCTTGTGATCCACCAGTGCTTGCAGCACCATTGGGAAGTGCCCCATGCGGTTTACGTACTGGTTGGCAAGGTGATCCAGTGCCAAGATAGGGATATGCGTTCTGTCTATCACCCCACCACAGCTAGGGAACCCCATTGCAGCAAAACCATCCACTGTGACCTGCATATTTCCCAGAGTCACTACCCTTGATAGCAGAACGTCAGTGATTGCATTGGCTACTTGGATCACAGAAGTCCCCACAGTAGATTTGCCCACTCCAAATTGATTCCTGACTGACTGGTAGCAGTCAGGAGTTACAAGAGACCACAGGGCTATCACCACTCACTTCTCAACTGTCAGGGCAGCTCTCATCATGGTATTCCTACGCTTCAGGGTGGGGGAAAGCAACTCACAACGTTCCAGGAAAGTGGCCTTAGGCATGCAAAAGTTTTGCAGCCACTGGGAATCATCCCATACCCGCAACATTATGTGGTACCACCAATCTGTGTTTGTTTGCCGGGCCCAGAATCAGTGTTCCACTGCATCAACCTGCCCCACTGCCGCCATGATGTCCCAATTGCCACATCCTGTGCTTTCAGGAATGTCTGTGTCCATGGCCTCCTCACAATTGTCTTCGTGCTGGCGTCTCCTAGGCAGGTTCTGCACATACCGCAGGATAATGCGCAAGGTGTTTACAATGCTCACAACAGCAGCGGTGGGCTGAGCGGGCTCCATGCTTGCTGTGCTATGGCATCTGCATGCGTAACCCAGGAAAAAAGGTGAAAAACGATTGTCTGCTGTTGCTTTCACGGAGGGACGGAGGGGAGACTGACAACATGTACCCAAAACCACCCACGACAATGTTTTTGCCCCATCAGGCATTGGGAGCTTAACCCAGAATTCCAATGGGCAGTGGAGACTGCGGGTACTGTGGGATAGCTACCCATAATGCACCGCTCCGTGAGTCAATGCTAGCCATGGTATTGAGGACGCACTCCACCGACTTAATGTGCTTAGTGGGGACACACACAATCGACTGTATAAAATCATGTTCTAAAGATCAACTTCTATAAAATCAACCTAATTTTGTAGCGTAGACATACCCTTGAACTACCAAAGCTTGTGGGCTGTAGCTGTAAGAGGGCAGCCCACCAAGAAGCATCTCCTATAGCATTGGTCTAAGAAGGCTTATTTTGTATCTACATTGTTCTATGATTTTCTAATTTTTGGTAAAAACAACAAGATAGAATTTATAATGACCTGAACTGGGACTCAGACCTCTGCTGAGGGCCCTTTTGGGTATGTGGGGAGCTAAATGATAAGGCAGAGTTATAGCTGCCTATAAGGCTCTCTGATTGTCCTTATTGAAAGTGTCTCACTTCACCCTTTTCATGCCAGTGCTGTTTTAGTTCCTAGAAGTCTGTAAAAGAACCATCATACCCAACCCTCAATAACACTTTTACCAGTTTATTTAGGGCCAAATTTCATCTCTGGTGTAACTCAACTGACTTAGAGAAGAAGTCAGTGATGTTCCCCTTGCATCATATTGGCAGTATATTTTGTTGCAGAATGAGACTTGTATAAGCAAGTTCAAAGCTAATACTCCTCTTCCTGACATGACTCTTGTTTTTTACTTTCCCTTTAAACTCTGCATGCTCCCATCTGCTCCATCTGCTCTTTGATTGTAATGATTTATATTTTTGTCTCCCTTTCAAATATGCTAAATAGAAATACATTAAAGAAAAATGCTGACTTTTCTGGTAGATTTTAAAGCAGCCAGTTATTCCCACTTGTTTTATTCTATCGTCTCTCATATACTTCATTACAAATGTGGCAGGGTGAGTCTTAAGGCTGGTAATTCTGAAGTTTAATTCTGTTACAGTTACAGAAATAACTCTCCCTTTGTGCACCAGGTGTACTGAGAAATACAAGTCTTCACCCAGCAAACGAGTTTTTCTATGAAGTTGGACCAATTATATATGTAAGGCCAAATCCTGGAAAAAGCTAGTGTCTAAGACGTATGCTGGACTTCTTCAGGGGAGATGGAAGGCTCTATGCAAGGCCAAGTAATGACAGCTATATCAGCTTCTGGGAACTAATGGATGAGAACAGAGCACACTGGCCTTTAGCCTACCATATTGTGTTTTTTCCAGTGAGTGTCAGATCTGGTTCAAGAGTCTGGTCTCATATTCAAATTAAAGCCCTCAGTAAGCTGGGGCACAACTGCCTAAAGGACAGTCTCTCACTCTGCACTACTCCAAAAAACCCCATTATCAGTAGGTATGTTGCAGCTGACTTTGCAGAGGGAGAGGCTCACCAGAGCTGAAGAAAAGGCATTCTCAGTGGTGCGTATCTTATTGTTCAACTCTTTAGTGCAGGAAGTCAGATTGAGCTCATGTCTCCAGGAAGTCTTATCACCCCATAGATATCTCACACAAAAGGAAACTGCCCAGGGATTACAAGCAGAGAATAATGTTCTACCAGGGTTGAGGTTTTGTATTTGATGTTTAGTTAGATAACATGGTAATTAGGGATAGCGTCATAGTATCTGTAGCAGCAGATACTGCTGATGGCTGATGGATCCTTCTGGTTACTAATCAATCAGCCCCATTCTCAGTCTTCTCCTGGACTGTCCTAACAGCTTGCATCCTGGGTTGCTAGAAGTCTTTAGGAGCACAGCTGCAGAACTGTATGGTGAGCAAGGAGTGTAGATCTCCTGTGTTGGTTTATAAATTTGTATCCCTTCTCCTTCCCACCAATTCCACAGGCTCAGAAGCCACTTTGGCCTCTGCGGAGGAAGGGATGGGATTTGGCTCATAATCAACCATAGATCACAGTATAGAGAGTGAAAGTTTAAAGAACTTAACATATTCTATTAAATTAAAATACCCTTAATAGTTAGGAAAAATAAGAGTATTTTTGCTATTTATAAGTTTTAATTATTAGTGAGTGGAACTGCTTCTTTTTAGTAAGGTCAGCCACTTTAATTAGTCCTGTTCCTATATAAGGAAAAAAAGTCCTCAAACTGCTATTACATCCATCTTTCTATGATGTGTCCTTTGTCTTGTAGAGTGAAAACAAATTGCCATGAGAATAAGCTTTAAATAAAGCTATCACTCACTTAAATTTTGTTTAGGATCAGATTAAATAAAAAATCAGCCATTAACAATTTTCTGGCCATAAAATGGCAGTGGTGGCTTTTCTCTTTAAATAAGTCAATTTTTGTTTTCAAAATAAGATCCCTGGGATGGATACATTCATGCATTTAAAAAAATTATCAGTCTTGTCAAGTTGTTGTTTCATTAATTTAATTAAAATTATATTGATGGAAGGGAAATTAGAGGTCTACCCAATATAAGAAATAGATTAAATTAACATATATACTTATCTACTGATATATTGAAATAGATATTAAGATATATTAAACACATAAAATTTAACAGAACTTCATGTTTGCAACATGATTTTTTTGTGCAAAGTATCTATTTATGCCAGTTTTCTACATGAATATGAACTTCTCTGGACAGCCAGATGCAACAGTATGGGCCCAGTCCTGCTCCCATTGGAGTCAATAAGACAAATTATTTTATCATCTTGCAAAACTTGTCAGAATATTTGTTTTTTTTCAAAGAGTATCCTTTTCTGTTGTTTCAGACCCATATAGTCATGTGATAAAGCAAGCAAGCCACAAAGTATCTTCTACCAAACACCACAGCAATTCACAAGCTAACCAAGACCTATGCTCTGATTTCATTTTTAAAAAATCATTCACATCCTTTGTCTCTTCTTACTTTTGTGCAAGCAAGTTTCACCGTCACTCCCTAAACTTAACATTAATAAGTAGGAAGAGCAACTCCAGGTAAAGCATCCTGCAACTTAATGATGTTGGGTTTGAAATAGGATGATTGCAACTCTCTAGTTTCAGAATGGATAGATCTTTCAATACAGTTTCATCTTCTACTGAGGTTTGTGCCAATGACCAATTAAATCAATGGCTATGTCTCTCATTAGCTTTAATGGTGCAGGATCAAACTCTGATAACTCGGTGCCATATGGTCCCCTCCTACAGTAAAACCCACAGAAAGGGGCTAAAGAGGAGGAAAAGTCAGAAAGGATCTGCCAAAAAAGTTCTTAACTTGTAGCTCCGAGCCACAGGTTGCTAGGGTCCCTGGAGCTGAAAACCCCCAAAGGTGGTAGGGGCCCCCAGAGCTCTGCTCTGGGGCCTCCGCAGCAACCCAGCCACCATGGGTGGTGTGGAGAACCTGCAGCTCCCCATTTTGTCATGGATATTTTTAGTAAAAGTCAGGACAGGTCACAGGCAATAAAGAAAAATTCACGGAAACTGGTAACCTGTCCTGACTTTTACTTAAAATATCCATGACAAAATCTTAGCCTTAATTATGACTGGAGGTAAAAATGACAAACCACTAAAATAAGAAATTAAATGACACCTTAAATAAACTTATGTCATCACCTTAGTGTTATTAGTCTCCAAAACAAAAATGACCCATTGTGTCTGCATAATGCACTTTAGCTGATGATGCATTAGGATTCAATCCTGCACCACTGAAGTCAATAGGAATTATGCCCTTAGTGAACAGTATAAGAATACATGCACTATGGGACAGATCATCAGCTGGTGACATCAGCATACCTCTATTGAATGGCATGTAATTTACACCAGCTCTGGATCTGGCTCTATACACCATAGCTAAGCACAATGGGTAGAGTAAAGGAAATTGGTTGCTTTTAACAAATTCCTGTAGCTGTCCTGGCTTAGTGCTTTTAATTCAGATGTACACTAGAATCCTTTGCCTCACCTTTAAGCACTTCAGAGAGGACACCATGGTGCCAAAAATCCTGGATTGCATCTGAGATACAAACATACCAGCTGTCATGTGAATGTGCGTGGCCAGATTTCCACTCCCAAGGTACGTCTACAATACAACCTGATAGTGGCAAAGCTGAAGCTATGCCAGTGGAAATGGTTGGCTACTTACTAAAGTGATGAAAGGGGTTTTTCCATTGCTGTAGTAAATCCACCCCCTTGAGAGGTAATAGCTAGAATTCTTCCAATGACCTAGTTGTGTCTACAGTGTGGGATAGGTCGAATTAACTAAGTCACACTGTGCATGAAATTTTTCATAGCCCTGAGCGTCAGCCTATGTTTAAGCTGTAGACCAGGCCACAGTAACAATCTCCTAACCAGCATGCCCTAGGCAGTCACCTGAGTTGCTTGCTTATCACCCTGCCATGACTTATAACTTCACCAACACCTAAATTAAATATTGGTTTTATTTCAGGGATAACATTTTTATTAATTCAAAATGTTATTGATTGGTAATTGATAATTTTTTTCTAAATCAAACTGCCTGTTTGCCTCTTTCTATTTTATACTCCATCTGCTGCATCCAGTTGTTAATATCTATATTACATTCTACAGACTTTATTACAGCATTCTGCCTTATATGTTTAAATGGTTCCTGATTCCTCTACAACATCACATGAATTATTGTGGTTGGTAGACTCTGTTGCTGTTCTAACTTCACATGTTCCATTCAGTAATGCTCAGGATCTTCAAAAAAAATCTTCAATTATGTAAAATTTCAATCAAAACACAGTGCTGTGAGCTGACTGACTTAGAAAAACTTAAAGCATTATACTTAGCATCTGTCATTGGAAAATGGGGGTAAAAATTTGTTGAAAGCCAATTCCAGGGTAGGGATAGTGAACGGATACAATTCAACCTTTACTCCCTCCTTTACTGTACAAACTTCAAAATAAGAAAACACCTGAAAATATTTTCCTTCTTTTGTTGCTATTAGTTTTCCATCAAATTTTTTGAATGACCAACTCTTATTCTGAAAACGTTTCCTCTATTGGATAAAGATAATAAGCCTGATTCTGCTGTTAAATCATATCTCCACCTTCCAATGACAATGGTGGAATCAGTACAATGGCAGGGCTAGACCATATAGTTCCATTTTCTATTTATACTATGGGCTATATATTATCCATATGTGGGCCCTGACTATTCTTACTTACTGTCCTTTCCAGTGGAAGGCAGGCTTCAGAAAATCTGGCCAATAGGAAGCATTTGTGCTTTAAGGAGTTTACCACAGTGGGAGGCGTAAGTGTCACAATGGGAGCTGCTGGGTGCCGAGAACTTCTGAAAATAAGGATCTGGCTGTAGTAGGAGGAAACTGCTGGTTTCCAGCATTGTGAGTTACTCTTCCCTTCTCCATGCTCTGCTACAACAATGGAAATACTGGGCTTGATTCTCCACTGTGCCCTAACTTGGGTCAGGCACAATGGAAAAAAGGGGATATTGGGGAACTGGTTGTGGCTCCCTGATTCTCATTCATCTGGCCCCAGCACATGTTAAAGTGGCAGAAGAACAGGAAGTGTCCAGGCAAACTGAAAGAGTTGTGGGGTATGTCAGATATATAACTAAAATTAAACACAAAGAACCAAAAGGTTCACTGCTGTTTTCCCATTTCATGTTTTGGTGTCAGTTCACAGTGATTAATTCATTAGAGGATGGGCAGATATGGAGAACCGACATTGTAACTGAGATGGGTGTATTCTTCCCATCTTCTTTGTTCTACAGGACATAAGTCACATTTTGCTCTGAGTTGCATCAGTGAAAATCCAAAGCATGCCAATCAGTTTCAGTGGAGTTGCTCTGGATCCACATTGGTGTAACTCAGAATGAAATTCTACCTTTCATGCCATTGTCTTTGGGCATTTTCTGTTCTCATTGCTACTGAGAAAGAACATCACTACGGGATTGATGTGTCTTGTACAATTTCAATCTTCAACATTATTTTTTGTTTGGAATGCTTACCCTATCTTCTTCTTCCTACAAAAGCCAGATTGGGAATTGAGAGGATCATCTAATCAAAATAATGAAAAGGTCCATGGCACCAAGCACAGTTGAATTCACAGATTATAAGAGATATTAAAATTTTGAAATTTAATTGTGGTAACCAAGAGTTGAAGGGTATAGATTGCAGCTTTGTGCTCCCTTTTCTCATGTTATTCTTGGCTTGCTAAAGTACGAGTTTGATTATGTACAGCTATTTTGATTGAAGTTTTAGATGCCATATAATAGTCCAAATCAGATTTTTTACTTTGACAGAAGTCCTTAAAATATGAACTTTTTTGTTTTCTGGCTTACTCAACCCCACCTTATCTGACATCATTGTCTATGATTTGGACTATTTAATTGTAATTGCTGATTGAGTATAATGAGGCTACTTGATATATGATAATATGGCTTTGGAAACCCACAGCAAGAAATACAGAAAAGCAATTCTTTTATTTCCTGGTGAATTTTTATTTAAAGACTGGAGCATCTTAAAATAACTAGTGATAATGCCTATACAGTTTGCTGCAGCAAAGACTTGAGGTGTTACAATCCAAGTTGCGGTGAGTTAGCCTTTCAAAAGGCACATGAGAGGTAGTATGGTCTTGTGGATTGGAGACTTGAGCCTCAGTCTAGGAGACTTGAGCCGCTGCGTGACCTTAGGCAAGTAATTTTGTCTCTCTGTGCTTTTATTTCCTCTCCCATCCATTGCATTTCTTGTTTACTTAAACTGTAAGGTCTTTGGGGTAGGGACGGTCTTTCACTACCTGTTTGTGCAATGCTTATCACATTTGTGCCCTGATCTTGGTCAGAGCCACTATGTACTCTAGTTATATGACTAATAATAAACACACACAACTTGCCTCACGTTTTCTCCAATGTTCCTTTAGGACATGCATCAAAAACAGAGGGGTTACCAGTGAGGAGAATTTGCAGAATAACATTTTGCAATTTTAAATGCCTTTATTTTCCAAACAAGTTTCCTTCCCCGCTCCCTTAAGAAATGTTTGGATAGTGTAATATAGGATTTATCATACAGATCAAATTACCAGGTCTATCAAGTACAGTGTTTTGACTTTTTTACATTGGCAAATACCATGGGTTTACTGTAAAATGCGGTTATATTCAGAGGAAGATGAAACATCCATAATGCACTGAACAGAGTGTGCAGCTCAGTATAAAGAGCTATGTGATCTGACTGAGACAATCTGGAAGAGAATTAGAGGAGAAGGATCATGGCCACTCCCAGACAAGCAAAATGGAGGACAGGACAGTAGGGAAGAAGAGGGCAAAAATGTGGATTCTGCATTTTGGAATTATGTCATAATTAATAATAACGGTGATATAAGTATGTCTACTATTTATCTGGATTTCTGTATTAGAACTTGCCAGTAGATGGTGGAAGAACGGTGACAATTTTAACCTTTTATGTGTAACCTGGAATGTAAAATCTTTGAAATGTTTTGACAAGCTGATGGGAAAAAAACAAAAAAGATTATAAAAATTAATCTTTTTTTGTCAAAAATTGAAAAATATGTCAACCATCTCTACCTCTCGGTGGCAAACTCTGTTTTGTTAAATTTCAAGAAGCACAACTGAGAACTAGTTGTATCACAGAAACACATCTGTGTGCACATAAAGAGAGATGAACACTTTCAAAAGAGCCTGTATAAGCACTAACCCGCCCCAAACCAGCTATCCCCAATGCAGCAGTGTCCCTGTCTCCTATCTAGGACCTTTCACAAGCACAACATTTACTTATAAAAAAAGAAAAAAATCCATTACTGTTTTTATTTCTCCCTTTCCCATCTATATCCAAAAAGAGATCACTAGTTTGACTTTTAAAAACTTGCTTATTCATTTCATCTCCCTTAAGGATGGGATTATTTGGATGCAGGAATAATTAGAATTAAACCTATATTAGGGCTAATCATGATACCATGAGTTACCATGAGTAACAATGAGAAAGTGGTATTTTTGGCATGTGGGGTAGTAATGTTAAGTAGCAGGGCAACTGGCCAAGCTAAAGCATACTTCTAGTATCATATCATTTAGATTTCAAGAATATATTACTTGAAAAAGTTTTAATTAGAGAGAGACAGTTGGTTTTTCAGACCTTGTGTTACCATATGGCCTCAACTGCTCCCTCATGTCACAAACGTAGGCTATTTCACACATTCAAATCCATCTGTACCCTCTAGGACTTTATGTTTTTGGCAACCGTGCTTCACATCTATACTATGCCTCCAATGCAATTACAAACACAAGTTAAAGACAGTTTTGCTTCCTGCTGCTTACAATATTTTTTTTTAAACCTTCTGTGCTTCCTAACATAACAGGAACATGGGGCCAGATTGTATCCTGTATCCACGCACAGATCTCTTGTCTTCTGCATGAAACAGACCCCGCAGAGAACATACAAATTGCCTGAGGTCTTTTGGGAGATGGTGGGTCCAGGCAGGCAGGAGAAAGAGGGAGAGGGACAAGGAGGATGCACGTTATTCTCCCAACAGCCCAGTAGAACTAACTTGAAGAGGTGAATACAACCCAGTATGTAATCCTTTTTAAAAAAAACAACATGCCAGGAGAAACTCTACCCTGTGGGCTCCCGTACCCATTCTCTGGGTACTGTGCCACTAGTGTTGTGCTTCCAGGGACCTGAGTGGAGGGAAGCTAGGGCTGGAATCCTGGGAATAGTATCTGAGGCATCTGCACAGTATACTGTTTGGGAGTGGCTTTTCCGTGAGAGAACCCTCCCCTCTGACAGATTGCTGTGAATGATTCATTTCAGGGACAGAGCTATAGGCCAATCTCATCACCACCACATTTGTCAGTCACTAAGGGTGGGGGGAGGGAGCTGTCCCTGCACTCCCATGAACACAGAGACTGGAATTCTGCTTCCTCACACTCTACACTGTGTACCTGTGTAAAGGTCAGGTCGAATCCGATCCTTAGGCATTTCCCTCCCTGAGGCATTTCTTCATTGCAGCTCTATTGTTTGGAGCCCTTTCTTTCCCCTTCCAGAAAGATATAACAAAAGAGCCATAAGAATGGCCATCCTTGGTCAGACCAAAGATCCATCTAGCTCAGTATCCTGTCTTCCAACAGTGGCCCAGAGGGAATGAACAGAACATGTAATCATCAAGTGATCCATCCTCTGTCACCCATTCCCAGCTTCTGGCAAACAGAGGCTAGGGACACTATCCCTGTCCATCCCGGATAACAGCCATTGGTGGACCTATCCTCCATGAACTTATCTAATTCTTTTTTTGAACCCTGTTATAGTCTTGGCCTTCACAACATCCTCTGGGAAGGAGTTTCACAGGTTGATTGTGCGTTGTGTGAAAAAATACTTTTTTGTTTGTTTTAAATCTGGTGCCTATTAATTTCATTTGGTGACCCCTAGTTCTTGTGTTATGAGGAGTAAATAACACTTCCTTATTTACTTTCTCCACACCAGTCAGGATGTCATAGACCTCAATCATATCATATTAGTCATCTCTTTTCCAAGCTGAAAAGTCCCAGTCTTATTAATCTCTCTTCTTATGGCAGCCATTCCATACCCCTAATCATTTTTGTTGCCTTTTCTGAACCTTTTCCAAGTCCAAAATATCTTTTTTGAGATTGGACGATCACACCTGCATGCTGTATTCAAGATGTGGGCATACCATAGATTTATACAGAGGCAATATGATATTTTCTGTCTTATCTATCCCTTTCTTAATGATTTCCCTACATTCTGTTCACTTTTTGGACTGCCACTGCACATTGAGTGGATGTTCTTAGACAACTATCCACAATGACTCCAAGATCTCTTTCTTGAGTGGTAACAGCCAGTTTAGACTCCATCATTTTATATGTATAGTTGGGATTATGATTTCCAATGTGCATTACTTTGCATTTATCAACATTGGATTTCATCTGCCATTTTGTTGCCCAGTCACCCAGTTTTGAGAGATCCTTTTGTAGCTCTTCACAGTCTGCCTGTGACTTAACTATCTTCAGCAATTTTTTATCATCTGCAAATTTTGTCATCTCACTGTTTACCCTTTTTTCCAGATCATTTATGAATATATTGAATAGGACTGGGCCCAGTACAGCCCCCTGGAGGACACCATTATTTACCTCTCTCCATTCTGAAAACTGACCATTTATTCCTACCCTTTGTTTCCTATCTTTTAACCAGTTACCAGTCCATGAGAGGACCTTCCCTCTTATCCCATGACAGCTTACTTTGCTTAAGAGCCTTTGGTGAGGGACCTTGTCAAAGGCTTTCTGAAAATCTAAGTACACTATATCCACTGGATCCACTTTATCCACATGCTTGTTGACCCTCTCAAAGAATTCTAGTAGATTGGTCAGGCATGATTTCCCTTTACAAAAACCATGTTGAATATTCCCCAACAAATTATATTCATCTATGTGTCTGACAATTTTGTTCTTTACTATAGTTTCAACCAGTTTGCCCAGTACTGAAATCAGGCTTACCAGCTTGTAATTGCCGGGATCACTTCTGGATCCCTTTTTAAAAATTAGTGTCACATTAGCTATCCTCCAGTCATTTGGCACAGAAGCTGATTTAAATGGTAGGTTACAGACGACAGTTAGTAGTTCTACAATTTCCCATTTGAGTTCCTTCAGAACTCTTGGGTGAATACCATCTGGTCCTGGTGACTTATTACTGTTTAGTTTGTCAATTTGTTCCAAAACCTCCTCTAGTGACACCTCAGTCTGGGACAGTTCCTCAGATTTGTCACAATGACTCAGGTTTAGGAATCTCCCTCATATCCTGAGCTGTGAAGACCGATGGAAAGAATTCATTTAGTTTCTCCGCAATGGCCTTATCATCCTTGAGTGCTCCTTTAGCATCTCGATTGTCCAGTGGCCCCACTGGTTGTTTAGCAGGCTTCCTGCTTATGTGCTGGAAAAATATTTTTGCTCTTACTTTTTGAGTCTTTGGCTAGCTGTTCTTCAAATTCTTTTTTGGCCTTGCTAATTTTATTTTTTTCATTTTATTTGCCAGAGTTTATGCTCCTTTCTATTTTCCTCACTAGGATTTAACTTCTCCTTTTACCTCTCACTGCTTCTTTTACTTTGTTGTTTAGCCACAGTGGCACTTTTTTGGTTCTCTTACTATGTTTTTTAATTTGGGGTATACATTTAAATTGAGCCTCTATTATGGTGTCTTTAAAAAGTTTCCATGAAGCTTGCATGGATTTCACTTTTGGCGCTGTACATTTTAATTTCTGCTTAAATAGCCTCTTAATTTTCCATAGTTCATAAAGGACTATGCAGCTTATTAAAAAATTCTATATGTACAGCATAAAAGGCTCCTCTTAATGAGATGTATCTTGTAAGTTTATTTAGATTCTCACTTTTATACTTACCATCACCATGATCATATAGCACAGCAGGGAGCAGAAATGAAAAACATAGTGGGGAATAACAATAGTGGGAAAACCTCCTAAAACTACAACAACATCCAGGCAGTGTTTTTCAGTGTTAATATAACATTATTTAAATAAAAAAGTTAAAATTAAACCCTGTAGAAGCAGGCTCAGATCTGAGCCTCATTCCCACCCACCTACATGTAGCCCATGATCTCAATTTACATGGGACTTTTCATGCAGATAATTCTTAAAGCACTTCATAACATTAGTTTTTTGTTATATAGGCATATAATATAATATAATAGGGGTGTGTGTGTGTGTGTGTTCAGTAAAAGTTATGGCCAAAATTTTCAACTTTGATATCTATAGATACTTACCTAAATTTATATTTGAGCACCTGAATAAGTGGCTTGAGTTTGAGAGGTGCTGGCAATCTGAAGCTTCCATTGATTGACTTAAATTAAATCTGCACGTGTTCAGTGCCTTGGAAAAATCAGGCCATTTGCTCAGGCACCTCATTATGAATCTAGTTGCCCAATTTTAAGCACTCAAATTGGAGAATTTTGCGCTATATATTTATATAAATAGATGCTTCTAAAATGTGTCTTAAATGTTTGTATGCATGTAAATGCCTAAAACATCCTTGCACTGAAGATGAAAGGACCAGACCATATTTAGACTTACTCCAAAACACATTTTACAACATTAGAAAACAAAGCGCTAAAGCCTAAATGGAAAAGAAGGGCAGCTGAAAGTTCATCTCATACTAAAAATGAAAAGTATATGAGTAAGAGTTTTAGAAAACTCTTTGTCTGCAGTACAAATAATCATTCCCCTATCTAAGCTAGGTAAATTCCAGGCAAGTGTGAAGGAAAAGAAACTCTAAACATAAAGTCTAAAATAACTTCTTAGATAATCTGCAAATTCAAGTGAAATTTCCATTCTTATTCTTCAGCATGTTCCCATTGGCTACTAGGAGCAGTCAATGTACCAAAAAGGATAATCTGGAGGCGCGTGGGCCTAAATCACCCTCTGAGATAGTTATACTCTGGTGACGGGCCAAGGTGGAGGAAAATACTTCCAAGGTTCCCCTCTCAAAGCTTCTCCCTTTCAGTCCATCCGTTCAACACCCACAGGATGGCCAGCTGCAAGCCAGCCAGGGTCATCCACACAGAGACACTAGGTGGGATCCTGACCCTACTGAACAAAGCAAACCAGAGTGTTGCTATTGACTTCAATGGCACCAGGATTTCACCCACTGTGTCTCTTCACCTGCTCTGGAGCTTTGGCATCCTCTTGACTTCCTATCAGCATGGCTGCAATGGAGCTTCTAGGGCCTCTTGCTATGCGTGGCCAGAGATGGTTGAAATATTTTGAAATTTGAAATATTGCTATTTTTTTTCAATTGATTTGAAAAATGTTGATGAAAAAAGTAACTATTTTTCTCCTTTCCTCCTGCTCTAGTTGTGTGCACCCCCAGAACCTTGTTTAAAGTGGAAGGTGTGTGGGGGTCCTCCAGAGTGGATGACGCTTTCATAGAAGGTAATGTAGCCCCCTGTCCCAGGCTGTCTTCATGGGCCACAAAAGATGAGATAATATGTGCACCTCTTGCCCTCCTCCCAGAGTGTCTTGTCCCTAACCACTACAGCCATCACAGTCCTGCTGCTGAGATCTCAGTTCCACAGAAAATCCTCCCGGGAAACAAAAAAAGAGGAGACTGTGTTGTTGAGGTTGCTGATTTCTTTTCTCACTGCCTTTAAGCCTAAGAGCCATGCATGGACGCCCTCCTCTGTGAATAGATCTCAAGGGCACAAAGCAGTCCATAGCCATTACAAGGTCTGCGTTCAAATCCTTCCAAAATTTTAGTTTCTGCCCTGTCACTGAGATATTAAATTCAGTTCTTGTTTTAATGCAGCCAACAAGATGTATGCCAACATTTTTATGGCTGACTTAGAACAACGCTTCCTCAGCTCTCATCCCCTAATGCCCCTACTCTACTTGTGCTACACTGATGACATCTTCATCATCTGGACCTATGGAAAAGCAGCCCTTGAGGAATTCCACCATGATTTCAACAATTTTCATCCTACCATCAACCTCAGCCTGGACCAGTCCACACAAGAGATCCACTTCCTGGACACTACGGTGCTAATAAGCGATGGTCACATAAACACCACCCTATACCGGAAACCTACTGACCGCTATTCCTACTTACATGCCTCCAGCTTTCATCCAGACCACACCACACAATCCAATGTCTACAGCCAAGCTCTACGATACAACCGCATTTGCTCCAACCCCTCAGACAGAGACAAACACCTACAAGATCTCTATCAAGCATTCTTATAACTACAATACCCACCTGCTGAAGTGAAGAAACAGATTGACAGAGCCAGAAGAGTACCCAGAAGTCACCTCCTACAGGACAGGCCCAACAAAGAAAAAAACTGATCGCCACTAGCGATCACCTTCAGCCCCCAACTAAAACCTCTCCAACGCATCATCAAGGATCTACAACCTATCCTGAAGGATGACCCATCCACTCTCACAGATCTTGGGAGACAGGCCAGTCCTTCCTTACAGACAGCCCCCAACCTGAAGCAAATACTCACCAGCAGCCACACACCACACAACAGAATCACTAACCCAGGAACCTATCTTTGCAACAAAGCCTGTTGCCAACTGTGTCCACATATCTATTCAGGGGACACCATCATAGGGCCTAATCACATCAGCCACACTATCAGAGGCTTGTTCACCTGCACATCTACCAATGTGATATATGCCATCATGTGCCAGCAATGCCCCTCTGCCATGTACATTGGTCAAACTGGACAGTCTCTACGTAAAAGACTAAATGGACACAAATCAGACGTCAAGAATTATAACATTCAAAAACCAGTCGGAGAACACGTCAATCTCTTTGGTCACTCGATTACAGACCTAAACATGGCAATTCTTCAACAAAAAAACGTCAAAAACAGACTCCAACGAGAGACTGCTGAATTGGAATTAATTTGCAAACTGGATACAATTAACTTAGGCTTGAATAAAGACTGGGAGTGGATGTGTCATTACACAAAGTAAAACTATTTTCCCATGTTTATTCCTTCCCCTCACCCCCGCTGTTCCTCAGACATTCTTGTCAACTGCTGGAAATGGCCCACCTTGATTATCACTACAAAAGGTTTTTCCCCCTCCTGCTCTCCTGCTGGTAATAGCTCACCTTACCTCATCACTCTCCTTACAGTGTGTATGGTAACACCCATTGTTTCATGTTCTCTATGTATATAAATCGCCCCACTGTATTTTCCACTGAATGCATCTGATGAAGTGAGCTGTAGCTCACGAAAGCTTATGCTCAAATAAATTTGTTAGTCTCTAAGGTGCCACAAGTCCTCCTTTTCTTTTTGCGAATACAGACAAACATGGTTGCTACTCTGAAACCTGTCATGTTTTAACAGTAACTCTTCTCCTACCTCTCCCTTCACCCCACATCTGTTTGCTTATTACCAGTGGTTGTTTTATCCCATCTATAATAAGATGGAAAATGGCAGGATAATATCAGAGCCTGATCCTGCACAGCATAAGTCAATAAGACTGATTTCAACAGGAGCAGAATCTTGGCATGAGACCTAACTACTTCTAAAATTTGCAGTTTTAAACCAACCACTTACAATGTACAGTATGATCGCTGTTAAATGCTGCCTGTAAAGAGTGACCAGAAGAGTCCATTAGTAGTGTACGACATCAAGTTGCATTAGTCCGACCAAACCCAGAAATTGTGCTACATATTCTTGAGCACCATCTACTGGCACTTTGTCTGTTAACATACCATTTACATATCTAACTATTTACATGTCTATATAGATGTCTATCATGTATGGACCACTCCTTTGACAGTCTTAAGCTCCCCTTGAGCTCATAGACTGTTTTGGATCCACACATTGCCCATCTTTAGCATTGATTCTTTCTCCTGATGTATGGTCCAAAGGAATGAGGAATTTGGATTGGGGAGAATTGTGTTTTTGTGAAATTAGCAATAGAACCTTTGGTGAAGAAAAGTGAATTTTTCTTAATTTCATGAAACTGAATAACCTCTCCCAGAAAGCTGAAAGGCTGATTTTGCCGCTTTGTTTTTGTTGTTTTTGCATGTGAGGTATTATGAATAGGGCTGTCGATTAATTGCAGTTAACTCACATGATTAACTCAAAAAAATTAATTGTGATTAATCACACTTTTAATCTCTCTATTAATAGACTACCAATTGAAATTTATTACATATTTTTGGATTTTTTCTACATTTTCAAATATGTTGATTTCAATTACAACACAGAATATAAAGTGTACAGTGCTCACTTTATATTATTATTTTTTATTACAAATATTTGCACTGTAAAAATGATAAACAAAAGAAATAGTATTTTTCAGTTCACCTCATACAAGTACCGTAGTGCAATCACTTTACCATGAAAGTGCAACTTACAAATGTAGATTTTTTTTTGGTTACATAACTGCACTCAAAAACAGAACAATGTAAAACTTTAGGGCCTATGCGTCCACTCAGTCCTACTTCTTGTTCAGCCAATCACTCAAACAAGTTTTTTTACATTTATAGGAGATAATGCTGCCCACTTTTTAGTTACAATGTCACCTGAAAGTGAGAACAGGTGTTCGCATGGGACTTTTGTAGCTGGCATTGCAAGGTATTTACGTGCCAGATATGTTAAACATTCATTTGCCCCTTCATGTTTCAGCCACCATTCCAGAGGACATGCTTCCATGCTTCTGAAGCTCATTTTTTAAAAAAAGCGTAAATTACATTTGTGACTGATGTGACTCCCCTTGGGGGAGAATTGCATGTCTCCTGCTTTGTTTTATCCACATTCTGCCATATATTTCATGTTATAGTAGTCTTGGATGATGACCCAGCATATGTTGGTGGTTTTAAGAACATTTTCACTGCAGATTTGACAAAACGCAAAGAAGGTACCAGTGTGAGATTTCTAAAGATAGCTACAGCACGTGACCAAAGGTTTAAGAATCTGAAGTGCCTTCCAAAATCTGAGAGGGAGGAGGTGTGGAGCATGCTTTCAGAAGAGTTAAGACAGCAACTCTCCGATGCAGAAATTTCAGAACCTGAACCACCAAAAAAGAAAATCAATCTTCTACTGGTGGCATCTGACTCAGATAATGAAAATGAATGTGCATCGGTCCGCACCGCTTCGGATCGTTATCGAGCAGAACCTGTCATCGGCATGGACGCACGTCCTCTGGAATGGTGGTTGAAGCATGAAGGGACATATGAATTTTTAATGCATCCAGCACGTAAATATCTTGTTACGCCGGCTACAACAGTGCCATGCAAACGTCTGTCCTTACTTTCAGGTGACATTGTAAACTATGCAGCATTATGTCCTGCAAATGTAAACAAACTTGTTTGAGCGATTGGCTGAACAAGAGTAGGACTGAGTGGACTTGTAGGCTCTAAAGTTTTAGATTGTTTTGTTTTTGAGTGCAGGGTTTTTTTTACATAATTCTACATCTGTAAATTCAACTTTCATGATAGAGATTGCACTATAGTACTTGCAATAGGGGAATTGAAAAATACTATTTATTTTACAGTGCAAATATTTGTAATAAAAATAATAATATAAAGTAAGCACTGTATGCTTTGTATTTGTGTTGTATTCAATATCAATATATTTGAAAAATGTAGAAAATATCCAAAAATATTTAAATCAATTATATTCTATTATTTTTAATCGTGCAATTAATCACTATTAATTTTTTTAATTGCTTGACAGCCCTAATTATGAATAACTACAAGAGGTTTGTTAGTAAAAATTTCTGTCTTTTTTCCAAGATGTATTTTGGGTCATAGGGACTGGTATTAAAAAGTTGTTTGTGTCACCTGGACTTACTGCTTATATCAACAGTTAAAAGGGTAGCTTAGCTATAGTCACATGGGACCTGATTCTGCTCTTGCTTAGAATGACACCAGCATGATTCCATCAAGTTACTCACACCACTGTGAATGCAGCCTCAAGCCCACATTGCATAGTCGAGGCACAATGTGTCAGTATCTTTTCCATATGTGTTTGCATTCTCTAGAAATTAACTGCAGCACAGAACTGGAAACAATCATGTCAACAAATAGCTAGACTTTTATGGCTCATTCTTTACTTTATGTACTGATTTATTTTATAATGCCAATGGAAAGCATGTGTGTATTGTTGAGTTAGAAATTGATATTTACTACTATGGTTGTCTGTAGCGCTATACTTTGAAACAAGATATATGATTTAGCTTAAAATATGTCCTGTATAAATAAATTTGTAATAAAGCAAATAAACCCCTTCAAAGGCTACCCTAAATACATCAGTAATAAAGTAATCCCTTCAAAAAGCAACATTTGGTACTTTGAGAACAGGATACTTTTTGTTACTACAGTTACAGTTATAAGCACTAGTGCTAGCATATAAATTTATAAGTAACCCTTCCCTGACATCAGACAAAGTATAATAGTTTAAAACAGACTTGAAGGTTAAACAAATGTCTAGTGATATCTCTGACTATATTGCTGTGCCTATTTAGTAATGATTATGGTAAACACCTTGTGTATAACTCACATATTGCTGGTTTGCAAAATTATTTACCTAGGGAATCTCAGATACAACATCTATTTTCAATCGGGTTCTTCTTTTTCTCTGAACTTCCCACTGGTTTAATGAAGATAGTGGGGGTAGTAGTGAGTTGGGGAGGAGATAGGCTTGAATGAATTTCTCAGGGTTATAAATATGCCAGAAGTGGAACCACAGTTAGTCCAGCATCCTACTGTCTCTCTGCCCTTTGCTCTAAACCATACACCCACACAAGAGTAATCCACTTCAGTTAGGGCAAGAGACTGTGACCTCTAACAAGGATCCCTGTTCATGCACATAGTACATACCAGCTAAGAACAGTCAACACGTGGCATGATGAAACTCTCCTCTTTGTGGTAAGCAATGTTGCTTTCCTATCTCCACCATTCACGCACACAGAGACACTTTTTGTGTCTCACAGACATTCTTTAATGGGTTTTTTTATTAATGATAATTTCTCATTTATTTAAATAGCTTTAAATGTTCAGAAAGACAGGTTCACAAGCAAGATGAATGTGTTATGGTAATAGAGCTATTATGCATCTTGCCCCTGACAATCCTACTTATTTTAATAGGATGATAGTAATTAGAGATAAAAGACTTACAAAGGACCTGATTCAAAAAGTCAAAGGAAAGCCTCCTATTGACTTTGGTGGGCTTTGGTTCAGGCCCTAGGTCATCAAGGCCACCTTCCTGCGAAGGCAGGATATTACTCCCAGACAGAGGAAGTGACTGATATTAGTCTGACAGTGAACTTGCATTAAACATTTGTATTGCAGTAATGCACAGAGGCCTCAATCAAGATCAGGTCTTTATAGTGCTAGGAACTGTACAGACTCATGGTAAGAGACAGTCCGTGTGCCAGAGAACTTACATTCTAAATAAACGAGACAGACAAAGTTTGGGAGGGTTAACATAGAGGGGACGTGACTTGCCCAAGGTGACACAGCAAGTAGAGTTGCCAACTTTCTAATTGCAGAAAACCAAACACCCCTGCCCTGCCCCCTGCACTGTCCCTTTCCCAAGGCCCTGCCCCTGCCCACCCCTTCTCTGAGGCCCCGTCCACAATCGCTTCATCCTCCCTCCGTCCACCACTAGCTCTCCCACACTCTCACCAGGATGGGGCAGGGGGTTGGGATGTGGGAGGGGGCATGAGGCCTCTGGCTGGCAGTGTGGGCTCTGGGGTGGGGCCAGGGATGAGGGGTTTCAGATGCCATCCTCGCATCTCATTGGTTCATAGAGTCACAGAAGATTAGGGTGGGAAGAGACCTCAGGAGGTCATCTAGTCCAACCCCCTGCTCAAAGCAGGACCAACACCAACTGAATCATCCCAGCCAGGGCTTTGCCAAGCCAGGCCTTAAAAACCTCTAAGTATGGAGATTCCACCACCTCCCTAGGGAACCCATTCCAGTGCTTCACCACCTTCCTAGTGAAATAGTGTTTCCTAATGTCAAACCTAGACCTCCCCCACTGCAACTTGAGACCATTGTTCCTTGTTCTGTCATCTGCCATCAGTGAGAACAGCCGAGCTCCATCCTCTTGGGAACCCCCCTTCAGGTAGTTGAAGGATGCTATCAAATGCCCCCTCACTCTTCTCTTCTGTAGCCTAAACAAGCCCAGTTCCTTCAGCCTTTCCTCATAAGTCATGTGCTCCAGCCCTCTGATAATTTTTGTTTCCCTCCGCTGGACTGTCTCCAGTTTTTCCACATCCTTTCTGTAGTGGGGGGGGCCCAAAACTGGATGCAATACTCCAGATGTGGCCTCACCAGTGGTGAATAGAGGGGAATAATCACTTTCCTCGATTTGCTGGTAATGATCCTACTAATGCAGCCCAATATGCCATTAGCCTTCTTGGTAACAAGGGCACACTGCTGACTCATATCCATTTTATAATCCATTGTAATCCCTAGGTCCTTTTCTGCAGAACTGCTGCTTAGCCAGTCAGTGCCCAGCCTGTAGCAGTGCATGGGATTCTTCCATCCTAAGGGCAGGACTCTGCACTCGTCCTTATTGAACCTCATCAGATTTCTTTTGGTCCAATCCTCCAATTTGTTTAGGTCACTCTGGATCCTATCCCTAGCCTCCAGTGTATCTCCCCCCAGCTTAGTATCAGCTGCGAACTTGCTGAGGGTGCAATCTATCCCATCGTCCAGATCATTAATAAAGATGTTGAACAAAACCGGCCCCAAGACCGACCCCGGGGGCACTCCACTTGACAGCTAGACATGGAGCCATTGATCACTACCTGTTGAGCCCGACAATCTAGCCAGCTTTTTTAACTTGCTGGCAAGAATACTGTGGGAGATCATATCAAAAGATTTGCTGAAGTCAAGATATATCATGTCCACCATTTTCCCCATATCCACAGAGCCAATTATCTCATCGTGGAAGGCAATCAGGTTGGTCAGGCATGACTTGCCCTTGTTGAATCCATGTTGACTGTTCCTGACCACCTTCCACTCCTCCAGTTGTTTCAAAATTCTTTGAGGACATGCTTCATAATTTTTCCAGGGAGTGAGGTGAGGCTGACTGGTCTGTAGTTCCCTGGGTTCTCATTCTTCCCTTTTTTAAAGATGGGCACTATATTTCCCTTTTTCCAATCGGCTGGGACCTCCGCTGATCGCCATGAGTTTTCAAAGATAATGGCCAATGGCTCTGCAATCACATCAGCCAATTCTCTCAGCACCCTTGGAGGCATTAGATCTGGACTTGTGCATGTCCAGTTTTTCTAAATAGTCCTTAACCTGTTCTTTCACCACTGAGGGCTGCGCACCTCCTCCCCATACTGTGTAGCCCAGGACAGCAGTGTGGGAGCTGACGTTGTCTGTGAAGACCGAGGCAAAAAAAGCATTGAGTACTTCAGCTTTTTCCACATCATCTGTCACTAGGTTGCCTCCCCCATTCATTAAGGATCCCATGCTTTCCCTGACCTTTTTCTTGTTGCTAACATACTTGTAGAAACCTTTCTTGTTACCCTTCAGATCCCTTGCTAGCTGCAACTCCAGTTGTGTTTTGGCCTTCCTGATTATACCCCTGCACACTTGAGCAATATTTTTATACTCCTCCCTAGTCATCTGACCAAGTTTCCACTACTTGTAGGCTTCCTTTTTGTGTTCCTGGACAATGGGAACTGTGGAGCTGGTCCTCTGGGTGCAGGCAGCACATGGAGCCTCCCTGGCCGCCCATGTGTCTAGGGATTGCAGGGACCTGGGAGCCGCTTCTGGGAGCCACACAGAGCTAGGGCACCCCCTACCGTAGCCCCAGAGCCCTTGCGCTGCTGACTGGACTTTTTACAGCCTCGTTGGCAGTGCCTACCAGAGCCGCCAGGGTCCCTTTTCAACTGGGCATTCTGGTCGAAAACTGGACGCCTGGCAACCCTAACAGCAAGTTAGTCACTGAAGTCAAAAATATAAAGCCTGGGCCTCCTGACTCCTAGTCCATGTTGCTTCACTAACCAATTTAGCTGTAAGGGTTTGTTCACAATGCACTTGATTGTAGTGCGAGATGCTCTTGGATTCAAATCTCACCATTTAGGTCCACATTTCGACACCTTTATTCATGCTGAGTAGTACCTTACTCCACAAGTAGTCCCAAGCTACATGGTAGTAACATGGTGACAGTCAGATGGCCGTTTATGGCAAGCAGGCCCAGCAAATCAATTTCAAAGAAAATATTTTTTTTAACCCAGCTGATCATTTGATTGAAAATCTCTGAGAATTGGAATAAATGCTCAGATCTGTACAGTTGTCTTTGTCTTGATATTGAGGAAAGAACTGATGAATCAAGAGGAGCTGTTCTGATGCACTTATTTGCTTCTGAAAACATGATGATGTTGACATTATCAACCAAGGGACTAGAATAGTAGAGCCGCCTGTGAAATGGGGAATATGAAAGATTGTATGAAAGACTCATTACCAGGTGAACTGTGGAAAGCCTCATTTTTTTTTGGAAGGTCTTGGTGAACATTTCCTTACAGCTCTGCAGTTAAAACAGATGTGCACCACATGAACATGTGGCAAAAATATAAAAGGAAAGATGCTTCGGTGCCCATACTATCCAAAATCTTTGCATAGTATATTTCTGCATCCGTTATTTAATAATTCCAATATTTTGCATTTCTGTGTTCTTGCCCTCTGAGGATCGTAAAGCACCATAGTAGGCATTAAAGAATCATAGATCCGTTGAAGTGGATAAAAGCTATCCCTTTATACTTATGAAGAAACTGAGGTACAGAGAGATAATGTGACACTTCTAAGAATATACAGGCAATCTGCAATAAAATTGCTACTAGAAGCTAGATTGCCCAACTCATAATCCACATGCTAGCATCACTCGGCCATCCTGCCTCATGTCTGGATTTTTAATACTTCTAGAGATATTTAACAGGTGAACATTAAAAAAATAGTTGGACTGCAAGGAGGCAAAACAGGATTATGGGATGCTTTTACCAGGGTCCTGATCCAAAGTCTGTTGCACTCAGTGGGGGTCTTTCCA
This sequence comes from Eretmochelys imbricata, assembly GCF_965152235.1. Taxonomy (NCBI): domain Eukaryota; kingdom Metazoa; phylum Chordata; order Testudines; family Cheloniidae; genus Eretmochelys; species Eretmochelys imbricata. Next base: position 55,713,869 of record NC_135576.1, on the reverse strand, counting down.
AGGACATAAATGAGTTTTTGATCAGGCCCTCTGAGTGAAAGAGGTGAGCATTGTATCTGAATGGCTTAGGAGCCTTATTAAAGAGCCAAGTTCCCACTGTCTTGTGAAAAGTTTACTGGATTACCTTTAGAGCTTGTTGGCCCACATGCTGTCTGCTGAGTCTTTTCCACTTGTCTCACTGCATCCCTATCTTGGTCACCAGAAGTGGGGATCGAAACTGGCACTTCTGGTTCTTAAAGCCTGAGCTGCTAGTGCTGGAGCTAAAAGCTTGTACCAGGCTCATCAGCCTCCATATGTGGCCCAGCCCTGCCCCACCTCAAACAGAGCCAAGGGGCGCTGCACTGAATGGATGTCGGTTACACACTAGTTGTCACAGTGAAGTATGATTGTACAGCTCCTCCATTTAACCGAACCTATTCTGCTAATTCATGCCTCTGCCCGCTTTGGAAACAATGCTCAATGTTTCTCTGTCAGCTAGAATCACAGCTGTAGAATAGGTACAACACAACCTGGTAAGATAATGAAAACTTTACACGCTGCTTTTCAGGTCATTAAAGTAAATGCCTCTGGGCTGAAAATACTGTAGTAACCTTGGCGCCTTCTTTTCCTGGATGTTGGGATTATTGCTCTCATTATAGAAATGCTGGCTCCCCTGGTTTCTGTGTGTGTCAGCTTGCTTCATCCAGCTGCTGGCTCTGGCTCTTCTGGCCCCTCTTCTGAGGTGCTTTCAGCAAAAGTATGGGGTGGGATTTGAAGCTGTTTGAAATTTCAGGGCCTTCATTGTGACTGTAGATAAGCCGGATGTTTGCCCTCTTGCATTTATTTTCTCTGTCTGAGTGTCAAGAACATTTGAATTCCAAGTCAGATTCTGAATAGGTACAAAGGAAGAAGAAAGGAAACCTTGCCACTTTCCAGTAATGAGTGCCTCCCCTAACTCCTGTGATGTATTTTTCAGTGACATACACACAATAGTTATCTTTTATTTAACACAATACAATAAATATAAGGAAAAGAGCAATGCTACTTATTTGAAAGAAGTCAGACTGTGTGCAAGTAATCTGTGTGGACAGAATTACCTATAAGCACCAGTTTTGAATTATCCACAATAAAATTATAGCCAGATCTGAGCCCATGAGCTTCTACTGTACAGAGATGTCGATAGCACCTTCGGGGCCTTCCTGAGCTCACTGGCAACCCAACTCCTTCTTTGTCCCAAGGACAGAGCCTAGGACTTTGCAGAGTCCCTCTGTAAATGCCTGATTCTGCAATCATTCCTATGTTGGTGCTATCTTAGGAGTTGCTACATATGTGCATTGCCTTTGTACCATTCTGTGGACAATCCCCTGTGGGGCTGTGGAAACCTCAACAGAACTTCCAGCCAACCTGGGACTCACTATCCCCTGTCATGAGCAGTTGTCTGAGACGTGGGGTCACCAGTCTCCTTTTGTTCTATCTCCATTCTTATGCTGATATATACTTGCTCAGCCAAGTGCAATCAATAGTTCCTTCTCAGACTCCAGGAACATCCCATTAGCTGCTACAACAGTTACTCCTGGGGGAATTCTGAACCAAAAAATTAAAAATTCTGTGCCAAAAAAATCTGTGCGCAATATTTTAAAATTCTGCATAGTTTATTTGTCGAAATAACACATTATAATCACACCAGTTTTGATTATTTTGGTAATTTATGTCAAAATATCTGTCAGTAAGTATGTCTGTAACAATACAGACAACAAAAAGATTCAGGAAATGTTTTTTGACAAATAGATTCCTTGCTAGGTGTCATAAATATAAAAGGAAGGGTAAACCCCTTTAAAATCCCTCCTGGCCAGAGGAAAAATCCTCTCACCTGTAAAGGGTTAAGAAGCTAAAGGTAACCTCGCTGGCACCTGACCAAAATGACCAATGAGGAGACAAGATACTTTCAAAAGCTGGGAGGAGGGAGAAAAACAAAGGGTCTGTGTCTGGCTGTGTGATGCTTTTGCCGGGGACAGAACAGGAATGGAGTCTTAGAACTTAGTAAGTAATCTAGCTAGGTATGTGTTAGATTATGATTTCTTTAAATGGCTGAGAAAATAGCTGGGCTGAATAGAATGAATATTCCTGTCTGTGTGTCTTTTTTGTAACTTAAGGTTTTGCCTAGAGGGATCTCTATGTTTTGAATCTAATTACCCTGTAAGGTATTTACCATCCTGATTTTACAGAGATGATTCTTTTTTACTTCTATTAAAAGTCTTCTTGTAAGGAAACTGAACGCTTTTTCATTGTTCTAAGATCCAAGGGTTTGGGTCTGTGGTCACCTACGCAAATTGGTGACGATTTTTACCAAACCTTCCCCAGGAAGTGGGGTGCAAGAGTTGGGAGGATTTTTGGGGGGAAAGATGTGTCCAAACTACGTTTTCTCAGAAACCCAGATAAAGTTTGGTGGTGGCAGTGGAAGTCCAGGGGCAAAGGGTAAAATAGTTTGTACCTTGGGGAAGTTTCAACCTAAGCTGGTAAAAGTAAGCTTAGGGGGTCTTTCATGCAAGTCCCCACATCTGTACCCTAGAGTTCAGAGTGGGGAAGGAACCTTGACATTAGGCATAATAATAAAGAACTCTGAGTAACAATTCATTTAAACTACAATACAGAACCATATTTCCCGCAGCCTTCAGAAGCAGTGCAAAGCCTTGGGGGAGTCGGGGTAATGGAGGAGCTGAGGGAGAGGGAAGTAATTCCTGGGAAGGAGCCTGGGTGTGAACTTGGAGGGTTGTTGGGTATGGGTGGGAGAAGTACAGAACAGGGTTTTTTGGGGGCGGAAGTCAGGCACATCTGCCCTGTCCCCATGTGTCCCTGCACCCCCTTGTGTCCTTGCACTGCCTGTTCCCATATGTCGTTCCACCCCCACTCAGACACCCACTCCTCCATCCCCATGTGTCACTGTGCCATGACTCAGTCACCTCCCTCCTCCCTGTAGCCCTGTGCCTCCTCTCCCATTCAGCTCCTGCCCCAGTCTCTGTTCCCCCACTAGCCCTTATGAAGCCCTGTCTGTGACCCCCCAGCAACCTCATGTGCCCCACGCTACTTGACCTGACAGGCGCTGTGAAGAAGGCACTGCAGGCCCTTTCTCTTCCCTATGGTAGCAGGGGCTGGGTGGAAGCAGCTGTTCTGTTCTAGTGCCACAGCACCCTCTGGTGGGAAAAAGGCAGAACAGCTTTCCACCAGAAGCTATTTCCTGCAGAAAAGCTTAAAACTATGTGTGGCACATAAATTATGCATGTGCACAGTGGAGCAGAAATCCTCCAGGAGTAACCAGTTCCCTTAGTATCGCCTATGAAGTGCTGCAGAAAATAGTCTCTACAGGGCAGCTGAAAATAGTGCAAAGGATTCTGAGGTGCAACTGAGGAGAACCAGCAGCGAGTGGTTCAATGTGGGAACATGGTATAAAAAAGGTGAAGTATGCTCTAACTTCTTGATCTGAATGTTTTCACTGGGAAGTGTAATTGAACTCTAGTGAATAGAAGTTATCCATCATATTGATTTTAAAAATATAGGGAGGTAAGCCTGAAAAAAGGCAAAGAACTAGCCTCTCTTTGTGTGGACACACATTGTGCCTGCAAAATGATTGGCTCTGACAATCTTAGTACTTAAGTACCTGATCTGAAGGTGCAATTTAAAAAAGCACTTAAGCATGTGCTTAAAGTTAGTCATGTGAGCAGTCCCACTAAACACCTTTAAGTGCTTTTCTGGACTGGAGCCTAGGAGTAGCAGCACTCTGGTTTGCACCATCTATTGAATGGTGTGTGTCAATTTTGCTGCACAACTTGCCCCCACAAAAGTGAGGCTTTTCTTTTGAAAAATTAGCCCTTTGATGAATTCATCATTAGCCCAATACTTCAGCATTATCCCAAATTGACTATCAGAGACTCTATCCCCCTTTTGGGGTTCTTAACAGGTTTCTCTCAGAAATTAACAGTACAAAAAGTTAGAAAAAATTATTCATCAGGTCTGCATCTGGCTCAGACAGGCATCTCTTTAATAAATTCTGGCATGCAGCTGTAGCTGGAATAGCAGATGTTCACTTATAGTCTTTGAAATCTAGTCTGATGTAGCAGGGAAACACTGGCTTAGCTACGATACATACTACTTTGATATTAAGGCTTCTGTCCCTGTAGTGCCAGATCAGCTCAAGTGAAATTTCAATACTTTAAATTTACCCTTACTTCAGCCAATGGTAAGATAATAGCTAGCAATTAGAGAGTAATTGTGATGCCTTTGAAAACTCATACTTACACTCAAAATACAATGAACAAAAGTATTTACTTTTTAAAAATGTAAATGCAAGACTTTTTGCATTATGGGATCTTCGGATGTTGCCATTTGCTTTGATATACATTTCTCAGGCAATCCAATGAAACACGGAATACAAAAGTTCAGCTATCAGAGTAGCAGCCATGTTAGTTTGTATTCACAAAAGGAAAAGGAGTACTAGTGGCACCTTAGGGACTAACCAATTTATTTGAGCATAAGCTTTCGTGAGCTACAGCTCACTTCATCAGATACATTCAGTGGAAAATACAGTGAGGAGATTTATATACACACAGAACATGAAAAAATGGGTGTTATCATACACACTATAAGGAGCGTGATCAGTTAAGATGAGCTATTACCAGCAGGAGAGCGGGGGGTGGGGGGTGGGAGGGGAAACCTTTTGTAGTGATAATCAAGGTGGGCCATTTCCAGCAGTTAACAGGAACGTCCGAGGAGCAGTGGGGGGGGTGGGGGAAATAAACATGGGGAAAGAGTTTTATTTTGTGTAATGACACATCCACTCCCAGTCTCTATTCAAGCCTAAGTTAATTGTATCCAGTTTGCAAATTAATTCCAATTCAGCAGTCTCTCCTTGGAGTCTGTTTTTGAAGTCTTTTTGTTGTAATATTGCGACCTTTAGGTCTGAAATCGAGTGACCAGAGAGATTGAAGTGTTCGCCGACTGATTTATGAATGTTATAATTCTTGACATCTGATTTGTGTCCATTTATTCTTTTATGTAGAGACTGTCCAGTTTGACCAATGTACATGGCAGAGGGGCATTGCTGGCACATGATGGCATATATCACATTGGTAGATGTGCAGGTGAACGAGCCTCTGATACTGTGGCTGATGTGATTAGGCCCTATGATGGACACAAATCAGATGTCAAGAATTATATAAGTTCATGTTTGCAGAATGATTTCTTATGAGTCTCTTTGGATCAAACTTCAAGCATCTTACTTTCACTATCTCCAATATTTTAAGTGTCAGGGGTACAGATCTCACGGGTCCCTGTCTCAAGTGAAAGATGGAGAATATGGTCCCTTTGACATTAATGCTTTTCTTCATTATGTTTATGGTCCCTAGGCACCACTAAAATGCACAGAGTTCAAGGTATGTAACCTGTTTACAAACTAGAGCTGATTGGGGAAAAAAAAGGAATTTCTGCATTGTGGGAAATGCCAAAACATTGGAATCTGTTTTTATCCTAAATTGGAACAAAAAGTCAAAATATCAAAACTTTTTTTGTGGAATAAAGAATTCAAGAGTTTTGATTTGGAAATGTTGAACTGTTTCCTTGCTACATTTTTAACTAAAATGAAGCATTTAGAACATTTTGTTTTGGGTTGAACTCAGGTTCTGTAACCTGAGCAGCTGCCTTGCTGCAAGGGATTGGGAGGTTCCATCATACTCCATGGGTTCTATATAGATTTGGGTGACATTTTTTTGGTTAGTAAATTCCACGAAAAATTTATTTGTCATCATGCTGAAGCTCCTTGCGAAGTTGGGTTGAATTTAGTGAACAGTTTCAGTTGAAATTTTTTTTTTTAAAAATTCAGACTATTTTAATGGCATTGTGGTTAGAAATTTAGTAATTTAAAAACAGGGGAGACACCCAAAAAATGATCCACAGTCACACAAAAGTTAGTTTTGGTTTGAAGATAAAAGATTTTTGGTTCAGCCCCGAACTGAAAAATCCATTACTTCTTCAGCCTTAGTTCTGTCCCTTGTGGCAGAGCCTGGAATTGCATGCAGGCCTCCCAAGCTCTGGCATAGGACCTTAACTGCAAGATCACCCTTCCTCTCTAATTTAAGGTCTCTATAAGAGTTGTCCTTCCAGGTCAATTTTATACAAACCCAGTTCCTCATCCCTAAAGATATGTAGTTTATAACCACATATCTAGATATTTCTCTAGGAAATTGGATTTAAAAGCATTTCATTCTTTTTATTTTGCTCTTGGTTTGAATTGCTGAGTTACTTTGTTAGATTGGCATCCTTCCCCCACTCCCCTGCCACCACTACACCAAGATAATATACTTAAGACTTACTGCTCTGTTCCTTGAGGAATCCTCTGGAAGAAACCTGATCTGTTTTCTATTTAATTCTGCTTTGCAAATAGAAAATACCAGAACAGGACCTAAACTGTAAATTGCTAATAAAATATCAATTCATTCTATTGCCTTTACCTTGATTTACCAATTTTCCAGGTCATTTTCAGTGTTGAGAGTGACAGATAGAAAGGGGAATGAATTGGCTGAAAGCTCATATGCATTCTTACTCTATTGTTACTTGTTATTTTTGAAGCAAGAAACTTCCAAAAGCTTGTAAAATGTAGGTGCAAGAACATTTTTGTTGTTTAGCAGCTAGTTGTAATCCATCTGAGAAAAAAATAATTACTTCTTTGGTACTTTCTGGTTCACCACACCAGTAAAAGACATCATATCTGGAATATCAGACTTAACAGAAAAATGGGTCCTCTGTCTTAAATTATAATCATAAATACCATGGTCCTAATTCACCACATTACTCTACTTTTCACTGGTGTTGCTTCATAGTCTGCGGCGCTTGGGGGGAAGGTGTGCATCTGTGCCATGACCTAACTGCTTTTTGGCAGGCCAAACCTAAGTCGTGCTGCCAGGATGCAATGCCACTCAGATATGGAGAGGATGGGTGTAGGGGCTCATGGCGAGGGCAATGGATAGAGGAAGAGAAGGATCACGTATCGGGAAGCAAACCTATCCCCTCCATTTTAAATGTCACTCTGCAGCCCTGAAATAAATGGAGTTACATGTAGCATAAAACAAGAGCAGAAATGAAATCTTTGGGCAGCCTTCCTCAAGGTCAGTCTACACAGGAGCTGGAGGTGTAATTTCCAACTTGGGTAAACACATATGCACTAACTCTGATCAATGTAGAATCATAGAACCATAGCACAAAGAAGGGACCGCAAGGGTCATCTAGTCTAGTCTTCTCCAGCCAAGATGAAGGATTTATTGTGTCTAAACCATCCAAGAAAGACAGTGATTCAGCCTCTTTTTGAAAATCTCCAGTGAAATCTATGACTTCCCTAGGCAGTTTGTTCCATTGTCCTACTGTTCTCACAGTTACAAAGTTTTTCCTGAGATTTAATCTAAATTTGCTATCCTATAGTTTGAACCCGTTGCCCCTTGTCTTGCCCTCTGTGGCAAGAGAGAATAACTTTTCTCCATCTTTTTTATGGCAGCCTTTCAAGTATTTGAAGATCACCCTATGTCATGGCGACTCACCCTCTGACTGAGGAGGGCTGGGAACCAAGTTCATCCATAGTGTAACTCCATGTATCAGATTAGGTTTAGGGTAAATTCTGGAATTCAGGTTCCATATTAAACCAGGTCTCAAATACATCAAAATCTTGTGACCTGTTCTTTCAATATTTCAAAGAAAATGGCAGAAATCTTTCAGGATCAGGTGATCTTGTGAGATTTCTGCCATCTTCAATATGGCAGAAATTTCATTAGATAATTGTTCTAGAAAGATTTCTGCTCCTGGGTCAAAATCTTATGAAAATGGCTGGCTGTTAACACAAGGTTTTTGACATCTTCACACCAGAAGTAGAAGACAGGTACCTTCTGGATTTGGATCCATCCTTCAAACAAAACTGAAGTTCAGATGTAAACCTCTCCCTTTCCCCTTACTCCAAAAATCAAAGAATTTCAGATTCAGGATTCCATTTTTGTCCCATTTCTTGTGTCAAGGTGAGCAATTTGTTTGGAGGTCATTCTCTCATGCATTCACTGCCCCCAAGAGTGTAATAAGAAACCTTGTTTCTGTGTTGAATGCTTCCTACACCCCAGGTAATGGGGGAACTGGGAACTTAATACTGGACTTAACTCAAGTGCCAATTGAGCTTTCAGAGGGGTAGCTGTGTTAGTCTGTATTCACAAAAACAACAATGAGTCTGGTGGCACCTTAAAGACTAACAGATTTATTTGGGCATAAAAACCCACTTCTTCTGAAGAATTGAGCTTTGTGGTTTAGTCCAGTGAATGCTTTGGGGAAAGAGGTGGTCATAGGCTGGTCAGGACAGGTGCATGTTACCATCACACTGACCATGCAGAGCTCAGGACAGAAACGCAGTCTGGAAAAAGGCTAGTTTTCTGTGGTTCCCTGGGCAGCTGCAAGTAGAGAAATCCCTGACAATACGTTGGAGTTGCACTCCTAGTGGGAACAGAACCAAAGGGACCTAAAGCTGATGTGAAGGCACAGGGTCTCCAAGAAAACCACTTGTAGTTCAGTAATTGGATCCTGGGAAACTTAATGGGTATGTGGCCTTTTCAACATGGAATGGGGTAAGTTGATATTTTTCAGTACAACATAGACAGTAACTAGAGCAAGGTAATCAGATCTACCTCCTCTCCCTGGCTAGCTAACTGATTATTGTATAACCTTGGGTGAGTCACATACATCTCCCTGAACCAAATTCGGAAGTGATGTATAAAAAATTCCCTAACACCTGCTTAAGGATGTGTAAGGGAGGCTGTGTTGCTGTCACATATGTGAGATGGGATAAGTACCCAACTTTAATCTACACCTTCTTGTTAGCTTTTTTTGCAATACTACTTTTCTAGCTCCTCAGTTTGAGAGTTACTGCAGCTTAGCATGTTACTCTTCAGACAATTTCTTGATTTAACAAACACAAAATGGAACAAATATAGTCGGGCTCAACGGGTAGTGATCAATGGCTCCATGTCTAGTTGGCAGCCGGTATCAAGTGGAGTGCCCCAAGGGTCGGTCCTCGGGCCGGTTTTGTTCAATATCTTCATAAATGATCTGGAGGATGGTGTAAATTGCACCCTCAGCAAGTTTGCAGATGACACTAAACTGGGAGGAGAGGTAGATACACCGGAGGATAGGGATAGGATACAGAGGGACCTAGACAAATTAGAGGATTGGGCCAAAAGAAATCTGATGAGGTTCAACAAGGACAAATGCAGAGTCCTGCACTTAGGACGGAAGAAACCCATGCACTGCTACAGACTAGGGACCGAATGGCTAGGCAGCAGTTCTGCAGAAAAGAACCTAGGGGTTACAGTGGATGAGAAGCTGGATATGAGTCAACAGTGTGCCTTTGTTGCCAAAAAGGCCAATGGCATTTTGGGATGTATAAGTAGGGGCATTGCCAGCAGATCGAGGGACGTGATCATTCCCTTCTATTCGACATTGGTGAGGCCTCATCTGGAGTACTGTGTCCAGTTTTGGGCCCCACACTACAAGAAGGATGTGGAAAAATTGGAAAGAGTCCAGCGGAGGGCAACAAAAATGATTAGGGGACTGGAACACATGACTTATGAGGAGAGGCTGAGGGAACTGGGATTGTTTAGTCTACAGAAGAGAAGAATGAGGGGGGATTTGATAGCTGCTTTCAACTACCTGAAAGGGGGTTCCAAAGAGGATGGATCTAGACTGTTCTCAGTGGTAGCTGATGACAGAACAAGGAGTAATGGTCTCAAGTTGCAGTGGGGAGATTTAGGTTGGATATTAGGAAAAACTTTTTCACTAGGAAGGTGGTGAAACACTGGAATGCATTACCTAGGGAGGTGGTGGAATCTCCTTCCTTAGATATTTTTAATGTCAGGCTTGACAAAGCCCTGGCTGGGATGATTTAGTTGGGGATTGGTCCTGCTTTGAGCCGGGGGTTGGACTAGATGGCCTCCTGAGGTCCCTTCCAACCCTGATATTCTATGATTCTATAGCACACATAAGGTACCACTCTGTAGCAGAGAACAGCAATTAGTGAGCTAGAATAATATTTCTTTGTTTCAACATATACCAAGCCAAATTCCAGTTTGGGAAGACTGAGAAGGTCAGGTAACAATTACATTATTTATAATCTTTTCTGACAATAAAAGCTAACACTGCCATTCCATTCCCATTCAAACAGTACAAGTCAATGTTTCCTTTCCCCTCACCCCAATTTTAAAATGGAAGAAAGTGTGGCTACATTTCTTTAAAAACCTCCTCCCCCTAAAAAAACCCCACCACCATTCTGGACCTTTTTTAACACTACAACTGGTTTCTTTCTGAAGGTGACTCTGAAGTACATTCTTATTGAACTGTTGTAGGATATCTTGCTTGCTTTCCAAAGGAAAATGGAGGCAACATTTTGAACAAAAGCTTCAGTATTAGGCATATAACAATTTGCTACCAGCTTGTGTCCACTTATGCCACTAGTGCATTTTTATTCTCTAGGTGAGGGTTTACAGAAAAACACTATTGCAAATGTAGCATAACTGAAAGGAGATAGCTAGTCTGATCAACCAATAATGCTAGCTTCCATCACCCAATTGTTAATCTGTCAAACAGGCACCATCATACTTTCTCCCATGCTGCCCCTCAAAGTTTGGAGGGAGCATCCCATAAACATTCACAAAGCCACCCCCTTATCCTTTTTGAACCCCTCCTCAAAACTCCCCTTTTATGCAATGCCTTGTCACAATTTTTGCATTACTGATGGGCACTTTCTGCTGTCTGAGTGCTGCGAACCCATGGGACACCCCCATCTGCATAAACAGGAGTCTCAGTGACACTAAATTGAGCCAAATATCCTGATTGCTTTTGAAGGGGATGGGGCTCCTGGCTGCCACTCTTCAAGACCTTTTGGCATAATCCCAGACTACCTAACCCCAGGAGGGGTTGAAGATAGTGATATTGACCATTTAACAGCTCATCAGACCTCTCCTGCTCAGTCAGTACACCAGAGTCTGCTGCCTTCTTGGAGGATCAACATGTGACTTTCTGAGAAAAGTTTCCCTGAAGCTTTTCAGACATCCCTCTTGGGTGCTGTACAGCAGCTATCAACTCCCTCCCAAATCTACCCAGCAACTGTCTGGTGCTTCCTGCTTTTAAACCCTTACTTCCCCATGACATGATTGACAGCAGTGGAGGGGGAAGGCCAGCCCTGCCCACAGCAGTTCTTTAACCTCTTTGGCCCTGGGGCTAAACCCATCATAGGCTTAACAGTTAGACTGCATGTGTGCTGAGACCACTGCCTACCACGCTGATCAGTGGTGTCTCATTATTTCTCTGCACTTCCTAATCTGCCTGTATCCATCTGTTGTCTCATCTCATACATAGATTGTAAACTCTTTGGGGACAGTGTTTTTGCTCTGCCTCTCTACTACTCACTAATGGTTTCAGTGTTCAATCAATATCTAGCCTAGTCACAAGAATGTACAATAGAAAGAGGGAGTAGTTCCCATGGAGAACCCTCTGCTACACTGACTGTTTCGATGGTAATTCATCGGTACTGGGTAAGTCAGATCAAAGCAAGAGATCACTGTTCTGGTGATTCTGGGCCATTAGGGGCGTTACTATTATGGGGTGAGGTGACATTACATTATCCTGAATGATCAGACTGGGCCTGAGGATGAGACTGGAGACAATTGAATAAGTAAAAAGAAAAGGAGTCCTTGTGGCACCTTAGAGACTAACCAATTTATTTGAGCATGAGCTTTCGTGAGCTACAGCTCACTTCATCAGATGCATACCGTGGAAAGTGAGCTGTAGCTCACGAAAGCTCATGCTCAAATAAATTGGTTAGTCTCTAAGGTGCCACAAGGACTCCTTTTCTTTTTGCGAATACAGACTAACACGGCTGTTACTCTGAAACCTGTCATTATGCAAGGAATTGAATAAGTGTATCTGACAGGAGTCCCCAAGTAGGCTAAGAGCCAGCCACACGTAAGTGTATGTCTGTGTGCATAAACATCATGGAGCTGTGCAAAGGAATGACCAAGTTTCTCACCACACTCCCCACTTATACAGTCTAATTTAGAGAAAAAAAATTAACAGGGATGTTGTTTTCTCTGGAGTTTACTTAGGAGATGGGAGGTGACAGGTCTCCCTTTTCCTCTGGAGGGAAAGGAGAGCTAGAGGTGGTATCAGCCTCTTTCCCTCTCTGCCCTCCTAGTGAGGCATGGGGGGAACCTTGCAGGACAGAGATATTCCTGTAAAAGAAAGAGGGCTGTCAAGGCTGAATACTCACTCTGGCACCTCAAGTGCAGGAAGTGGGGGCCCGCAAGGATTTAAAAAATTAATACTTGCCACTCCAGGCTTGTATTAAACTCCCAAGGTTATAGCTTCTCTCTGACCTTAGCTTGGTAAATGCTGCCACCACCCAAATGCAAAAAAACCCCTTTGAACTTAGGAAGGAGCACTTGGGAATTCCTCCCTGTGGGGTACCCCCAAGCCCTTTCACGCCCCCTCCCAGGAAGAGCTGAGAAAGAATACAAAGGAAATTAGCTGTGGCTATCTGCTAATCAAACAACATACACAAACCTCTTAGGACATCAAAAATTAATCCTTTTCTTAAAGGTAAATTCTATTAAAAACAAAAAGGGAAAAAATACATCTGGAACTTAGGCTTTTTGCTAGATCTTAAAAGAAACAATTACAAAATTAAGTACCCAAAATAGCTTTCTTGGGGGGTCAGCTTAAAGGTTACAAGCAAACAAAAGCATTTGGGGTTAGCACAGAGGAGATCCACAAGCCAAAATAAGAAATAAACCTGATAGAGTCTAACTAAACAGTCCCTATCCAAATTATTTATTCTAGGTATGAAAGATTAATTTTTATACCTGGTTCAAGCCTTACACAGCATTTCTGCTGCTCTCTGTTCCCCTCTTTCCTGGAGACACACACACACAAACAAAGGGAAGTTTTTTTTTCCCCCATTTAAAAAAATTCTAGCCCTCCTACTGGCTCTTTTGGTCCGGTGCCCACTCCTTTTCCTTTACCTGGGGAACTTTGTTAACCCTTTTTTTGAAGCAGAGAACAGCCACCAAGAGGGACTTTATAGCTAACTGGCTGGCTGGGTGTCCATAAAAGGAAGCGACCTCCCCCTTCATTTATCACAGGGGTAGATAGAAGACTCCTACCGAGGGCAGTTTCTTTTCCAGTCATGTGCCAGTGCTGCTTAATTTGCTAGCAGGAAGGCCTGGAGCCTACCTTTACAAACTCCCCAGCCACTACGAGCTCCTCCTGCTATTTCCACAACAGTCTGGAGGGGAAAGGAGGGGAATTGTCTGGTCAGAGATGAATTTCCAGACTAAAAGTTCTCTTTTCTTTGCCTTCTGTCAAAGTCAGACACAGCCTTCTGGATTTTCAGAAGTTGGTTGGTGGTGAGAAGTGACAGCTTTTGAGTCAGAATGTGATGTAAGAGTATTCTTATTCGACAAAATCAAAGCACCCAAACAGTCCTTTAACCCTTCTTGTAAAGAAAGACAATTCAGTGAAACTTTGGCTATCAAAATGATAGATGATAAACTTGCTTGTGTGTTTGATTATAATATTCAACATGTAATAGTTGCATGCTTTGAAAAAGGTGGGCTTTCAGAATTATGAAGATGCCATGGTCTATAGTCTGACATACTGTCAGTAGTATATGTAATTGTATCCTCCCATTCCAAAGATTTCTCTTCCAATTGGGAATGAATCTGAAAAAGTTGCAATTATACTTTTGTCTGCATAGTTATAGGTATCAACGAGTCCTTCACTGACACCTTTGGAAAGTATGCACACAACTATTACAAATATATTGAGAGGATAATACCCGTAGGCCCATCTGAGAAAGTCATTGTTGTTATTACAGTACTGCCTAAAGGACACAGTCAAGGACTGTACCCCATTATGCTGGGTGTTGTACAAACATGTAGTAAAAAACAGTCCCTGGCCCAAAGAACTTACAGTTTTGGTGTTTCCCATTTCTGTTTAGAGCCTCCATATAACCTAAATTAGCAAGAGGATAATTTATTCTACCAGACTCCCTCTCCCATAGATAACAGAGCTTGATACCCACACTTTTGGACTATAATAAGACAGAGCCACTTTCTGCCAAAAATCAACATTGCCCTGCACACAAAATCTGATTCAGATTTTGATCTCATTCACACTAAGGCAAATCTGAAGTGATTCCACTGAAGTCAGTGGAATCAGTTACTCTGTATTTATATCTGAGATTACAATCTGACCCAGACAATTTATATACATTGTTGGGTCTTGCTACAAATACGATTGTACCAGGAAGATATTGTTAAGAGCTGAAGCCTTTTGCAGTGTACAAGAGGAAATTTTATCAGACCTACAAAACCAGGAACTATGCTATTTATTCTTGAGTGCCATCTATTGGCAATTATTTAACTATTTTCATATATACAGACATCTATTTATAGAGCCATTCCTTAATAATAATAAGACTAGTTCATAGAATATCAGGGTTGGAAGGGACCTCAGGAGGTCATCTAGTCCAACCCCCTGCTCAAAGCAGGACCGATCCCCAATTAAATCATCCCAGCCAGGGCTTCGTCAAGCTTGACCGTAAAAACTTCTAAGGAAGGAGATTCCACCACCTCCCTAGGTAACGCACTCCAGTGTTTCACCACCCTCCTAGTGAAAGTTTTTCCTAATATCCAACCTAAATCTCCCCCACTGCAACTTGAGACCATTACTCTTTGTCCTGTCATCTGCTACCACTGAGAATAGTCTAGATCCAGTCTCTTTGGAACCCCCTTTCATGTAGCTGAAAACAGCTATCAAATCCCCCCTCATTCTTCTCTTCTGTAGACTAAACGTCCCCAGTTCCCTCAGCCTCTCCTCATAAGTCATGTGTTCCAGTCCCCTAACCATTTTTGTTGCCCTCCGCTGGACTCTCTCCAAATTTTTCCACATCCTTCTTGTAGTGTGGGGCCCAAAACTGGACACAGTACTCCAGATGAGGCCTCACCAATGTCGAATAGAGGGGAACGATCACGTCCCTCGATCTGCTGGCAATGCCCCTACTTATACATCCCAAAATGCTATTGGCCTTCTTGGCAACAAGGGCACACTGTTGACTCATATCCAGCTTCTCGTCCACTGTAAACCCTAGGTCCTTTTCTGCAGAACTGCTGCCTAGCCATTCGGTCCCTAGTCTGTAGCGGTGCATTGGATTCTTCCATCCTAAGTGAAGGACTCTGCATTTGTCCTTGTTGAACCTCATCAGATTTCTTTTGGCCCAATCCTCCAATTTGTCTAGGTCCCTCTGTGTCCTATCCCTACCCTCCAGCGTATCTACCTCTCCTCCCAGTTTAGTGTCATCTGCAAACTTGCTGAGGGTGCAATCCACACCATCCTCCAGATCATTAATGAAGATATTGAACAAAACCGGCCCCAGGACCGACGCTTGGGGCACTCCGCTTGATACTGGCTGCCAACTAGACATGGAGCCATTGATCACTACCCGTTGAGCCCGACAATCTAGCCAACTTTCTACCCACCTTATAGTGCATTCATCCAGCCCATACTTCTTTAACTTGCTGACAAGAATACTGTGGGAGACTGTGTCAAAAGCTTTGCTAAAGTTGAGGAATAACACGTCCACTGCTTTCCCTTCATCCACGGAACCAGTTATCTCATCATAGAAGGCAATTAGATTAGTCAGGCATGACTTTCCCTTGGTGAATCCATGCTGACTGTTCCTGATCACTTTCCTTTTGTCTAAGTGCTTCAGAATTGATTCCTTGAGGACCTGCTCCATGATTTTTCCAGGGACTGAGGTGAGGCTGACTGGCCTGCAGTTCCTAGGATCTTACTTCTTCCCTTTTTTAAAGACGGGCACTACCTTAGCCTTTTTCCAGTTGTCCGGGACTTCCCCGGATCGCCATGAGTTTTCAAAGATAATGGACAATGGCTCCGCAATCACATCCGCCAACTCCTTTAGCACTCTCGGATGCAATGCATCCATCCCCATGGACTTGTGCATGTCCAGCTTTTCTAAATAGTCCCAAACCACTTCTTTCTCCACAGAGGTCTGGTCACCTCCTCCCCATGCTGTGCTGCCCAGTGCCGTAGTCTGGGAGCTGACCTTGTTCGTGAAGACAGAGGCAAAAAAAGTATTGAGTACATTAGTTTTTTCCACATCCTCTGTCACTAGGTTGCCTCCCTCATTCAGTAAGGGGCCCACACTTTCTTTGACTTTCTTCTTGTTGTCAACATACCTGAAGAAACCCTTCTTGTTACTCTTAACATTTCTTGCTAGCTACAACTCCAGATGTGATTTCGCCTTCCTGATTTCACTCCTGCATGCCCGAGCAATATTTTTATACTCATCCCTGGTCATTTGTCCAATCTTCCACTTCTTGTAAGCTTCTTTTTTGTGTTTAAGATCAGCAAGGATTTCACTGTTAAGCCAAGCTGGTCGCCTGCCATATTTACTATTCTTTCTACACCTCGGGATGGTTTGTCCCTGTAACCTCAATAAGGATTCTTTAAAATAAAGCCAGCTCTCCTGGACTCCTATCCCACTCATAGTTGTGTGATGTCCCAGGTTTCCATTTGGAAGATTTTAAGTAGAAAAGATCACTTTTTTAGAATTTGATCTTTCAAAATGCTGAGTGACCTCAGGTAGAACTGGGGTTGGGGTGGGAATGGTTTTCCTGTTCTGAAAAATTTTTGAGATATGAAAATATTCTCCCATCCTGAATCGGGATGAGAAGCTGAAGTCTGAAATTTTCACAAATCAAAATATAATAAGTCAGTTAAAGTGAACTGAAATGTTTTGTTTTGATAATTTCAAAATATTTTGATTGTACATTTTCTTACTCTAATTAGCTCAAAATTCAAAAAGTTATTTTAAGTTGGAAAACCAGATTTTTTTTTATAATGTGGCAAAAACATTTCAACAAATTCTAAAACTTTTTCAAAAGTTTAGTGTGGAATAGTCAGTTGAAACTGACCCTTTTTCACAAACACTTTCTGTTTCAACAAACTGGCATTTTCCACTGGAGAAAAATTCCTGGAAAATTCCTGACCAGCTCTAGCCTGAAGGCCCTTGGAGGTCATTATGGCATACATGTAGGAATAGAAATTTCCAACTCTGGAATATTTCAGAAGTTATTTAAGAAGCCTTCTTATGTTTGGGCAATATATAGTAGTTTCCTCAATGTGTTTTCAACGGAACACAATGCTCAAGGATATCCGTTCAAGATGAAGCTTTAGAACATATACAGCCATTTGACTGCCATATAATGTTTTGTATTGTAATTTAAAATGAAGCATGTGATTTTTAGTTCATTTAAAATATCATATTTAAAAATAATCACTTAAAATTTGTTGAGTACCAGTGTCCAGGCCTTGCCCCAATTTGATGTCATGACCTAACATAATAATTGCCATATATCTAAGTGAAGGACACATGCATACCACTATTAATTATTACCTCATGCTTTAAAGTAAAGGGTTTGCTTTTAAAAATGTATATGATATGTACATAGGAGAATGCAGTAGGAAATTAAATCTCTGTTGATATGAACGTTATTTCATCTTCAAGATCATAGAATCATAGAAGATAGGGTTGTGTAGTGAGGCGGTGTGGTGCCCCACCACCCCGCCAAGGGAAGAACCTCCCCAGACACCAAAGTGGGTGGAGCCAGTGGATCCTGCACCCGCCCCCAGAGGTCAAGGCGCAGGACAAGAAGTAGAAAAGCCCAACCCCGGAGCTCAGTTGGGTAACAGCAGCCAGAGAGGCCAGCACCCGTGGCCTGGCTCCGGCTTGGGAGACCCCAGCAAGCAGAGGCCAACCCGAGGACTGGCTGGACCAGCCAATGCCTGATACTGACCAACGCCCAGAGGAGCAGCCGAGCCTACCCCTCACCAGCTACCCAGAAGAGCTGCCAAGTCTACCCCTTGCTGGTGACCCAGAGGAGCTCATGGTGCTGGAACCCTCCGAGGACACCACCCTGACTCAGGTACCCTACGAGGGGGAGTCCGAAAGTAGCCTGGGGGCAGCCAACCCCAGTCTGGCTGCAGCACTGCCAGAGTCAATGTCAGTGACACAGCAGCGGGTCTTTGGCTGCTGCTAGGGCCCTGGGCTGGGATGCAGTGGGGTGGGTGGGCCTGCATCCCCCCTGCCACCCATCTAGCGGGTGGCAGTTGCCCCCTCCCCCTGGTTGCTAAAGCTAGGAACCTGGACTTATATTGAACTATTTGGCTCAGCCCCTGCCTGAGGGCCTGAGCCCCTGACTGTTTGTTTGCTGCCCCGCCCTGACCCAGGGCCTGGGCTTATATTGAATGGCTTGCAGGACCCAGCCTGAAGGTCTGGGCCATAGACTGGGTATTCCCCAAACCAGCAGAGAGTGTAGTGAGGTGGTGTGGTGCCCCACCACCCGGCCGAGGGAAGAGCCCCGGCTAAGTTCCCTTACAGGTTGGAAGAAACCTCAGGAGATCATCCAGTCCACTCCCCTGCTCAAAGCAGGACCAACCCCAACTAAATCATCCCAGCCAGGCCTTTGTCAAGCTAGGCCTTAAAAACCTCTAAAGATGGAGATTCCACCACCTCCCCAGGTAACCCATTCCAGTGCTTCACCACCATCCTAGTGAAATAGTGTTTCCTAATATCCAACCTAGACCTCCCCCACTGCAACTTGAGACCATTGCTTCTTGTTCTGTCATCTGCCGCCATTGAGAACAGCCAAGCTCCATCCTCTTTGGAACCCCCCTTCAGGCAGTTGAAGGTTGCTATAAAATCCCTCCTCACTCTTCTCTTCTCTTCTGCAGACTAAACAAGCCCAATTCCCTCAGCCTTTCCTTGTAAGTCATGTGCCCCAGCCTCCTGATCATTTCTTTTGCCCTCTGCTGGACTCTCTCCAATTTGTCCACATCCTTTCTGTAGTGGGGGCCCCAAAACTAGATACAATACTCCAGATGTGGCCTCACCAGTGCAGAATAGAGGGGAATAATCACTTCCCGCAACCTGCTGGCAGTGCTCCTGCTAATGCAGCCCAATATGCCGTTAGCCTTCTTGCCAACAAGGGCACACTGCTGACTCATATCCAGCTTCTCATCCACTGTAATCCCCAGGTCCTTTTCTGCAGAACTGCTGCTTAGCCAGTCGGTCCCCAGCCTGCAGCGATGCATGGGATTCTTCCATCCTAAGTGCAGGACTCTGCACTTGTCCTTGTGGAACCTCATCAGATTTCTTCAAAATCATATTGTATTTAACCATAAGCATCAAAATCATATACTGTACTCCATTTTAAATTAGTTAGAGCAATAGTGATACACTTTGGAGCCAAGTATTGTTATCAGAAATAAGTACTGAGTCCATCTATTCCTACTGTGATAGAATGTTAAGATAAATCAGAGAAGGCTTTGTCCCTGTATCTTTGTTCAAGAACAGGTGTATTGTGTACCACTAATGCCAAATTCAATGTTTACTCCATGTAGTATATGTAGCCTGTAAGCCCTCCCTTCATCATCAGGGACTCCTTGCAAAGTCTTTAAGTACAATAAAGAACACTTTTCATTCCTTAAAATAATTTAAAGTAAGACAGAAGCCAATAAGGAGCTCACCAGAAAAAGTACATATTTTTTAAAAATCAAGTGCTGGCACATAAGCCAATTAACTATGTAATAGGGCAGAAGCATGTACCCATAGCAGAAAATATAGTGTATACTTTATGAAGATGCTGGAGGATGCATAAAGTTAAATTCAAATGATGATCTTGAGGATGTGTGGGGTTGCAATGTGCTTAGTGCCACTAGGAGATTTCAATATTCTCTAGCCTGGTATGACAGACTCATCACATTGCACTCTTGCATTGATTATTTTTGTGCAATAAAATTATCCTGCTCTCTCTCTCAAGTGACTTTATCCTGTGACACATTTTGATTCCCCATGGGCTTTTCTAGGGTAATATTTAAAAATAAATGCACTGGAGAGAATCTGCAGAAGATTTGTTCTTTAAAAATCAAAGTAGTTTTTCAAAATTCTTCTTGAATGTAGCAAATACTATCAGGAGCCACTTAATTTTAACAGAATAGAGTGCTTGGGTACAAGAGCAATTGGAAGAATTATTTACTTCATACCAGCAGTCCTTGTAGAGTTGAATCTCCAAAATTCTGATTTTTAGAGCACTAAAAAAGACAGCAAGGAAAGTTTTCAAGAATTCTTTCAGCTTTTTAGAAGTTCTCCACTGAAATGTCACCTCCTATTGTGATGTCAATAACATTTCCATACCCATTTAGCTCTCCACCTTTTCAATTAAATGGACCAGACATTTCTCTTAATAAAATCAATGAATGCTCCTATGCTACCTGACAGATGAGCCTTTTTTCTGATACAAGGTGGACTGTAATTTTATTAGAGAATAGCTATGTGCCTTATTGACTGTTTCTTATGTCTTACACTTCTTAGAATTAGATGATCCTTTTTTATTGCCTGTTCATTCCGATTATCTCAACTGATTTGAAATCAAGTCTGCCATTTTTTATGTTACATTTCCACAAGGTGTCAGCAGCAGCATATTGCTGTAACCTCCAGTGAGAGCCCACACAAATTCTTTCCCAAACTAATGCAGGCATTCTTTAGGGGGCATGCTGTGTTCTTTAACAATGCAATAGATTAGAAGTGTTCCTGGCTGACAAGTAAAGATCTGCAATAGCAGAACTCATAATTTGATTGTTGATTGAAAACATGGTCTGCTTTAAACACATTGAACTTACCAAAAGAGATAGGCAGACACAGAGATACAGTGAGTGATATTGCTCTGTTATCCAACAGGAACTCAAAGAAGAGCTTTGTCAACGGAAGTTGTACCTGTAACTCAGAGCAGATTTTGGCCCATTTTATTTATGAGCCATCTATGTTGCCTCATAATAATATTGTAAGGAGACTCAATCTGAAGGCAATAGAGAATTCAGTCTTGCATCACTGAAGTCAACGGGAGGGGTACCATTGGATTCAATGGGAGCAGGAGCAGGCCTTTAGAGATGCTGTCACACTAAAACACTGACCTACCTTGACGTTTGCCCCAGGCTGAAGTTTAATGTTAAGGATTCCAAATATTTATTTTTTTCCATGCGAACCTGTACTTGGTGCAGAGGACACACTAAACCAAAAGGCAAGCAGCCAAAACACTCCCAGTTGACGAAGAATCCCATTTAAGAATTTTATTTGAACCACATGGAAGTTTTATATTTATTATTTGTTTCTATTAGCACCTATCAAAAGTCCCATTTGAGCATTCCCTCTCAATCTCTCACTAGATGGCTGTGAGAGAAGCCAGCTGCTGGGTCAGTGGGTGTTTTAAGCCTCTAGAGCTGAACAGCCAATGCCTCAGGCTTGGGGTCCCCAGGCACACTCTTGAGGCACTCCTTTCTGAGAGCTGGAACCCCCTGCCCTGCTACTGAGATCCCTGCTGACTCATCCAACTCCCCTATAGAATAAATACACACTTCTCCCAAAACTCCATACAAAGGTGTGAGGTTTCTGGTTTCTTCAAGAGGCCATGAGGTAAGTGTAAATGCTTAACACACAGAGACACTTTGTACAAGACTCTAACACTACTCTTCTACTTAACAGATAAAGCACAAGAAAGTACAGCTGATATAGAAGATAACAAACATCCTAAATGCAATGCCCCTCAGTATTTCACCCTTTCCATGGGGGACCATCTGTATTCAGGAAGGTAGGCAGCGTCACCTGCCTTATCCAGCTCCTATGTGCTGGGTTGTTTCTTCCTTCTCTTCAGCTGAAGAACAGTGGCTCCAAATATACCAGCGTGTTCCTATTTATCAACATCCAGTCTCCTTTGTCAGTCTCAACAGCTAAACAGAGATCCATCCCAGGTGACTTTGTTGCCACAGAGACCTCTCCCTTGATAAATCAGTTCTACTGGTTGGGAGCCAGTCTATTGTTTAGAGCTAGTCCATTTCAGTATGACAGCCCAGAAGTCAACCATCTTTTGCTATTCTTTTGCCACCAGCATTTGGAATTTCAGTCCAAAATGGAGGCAAACAGAGAAGGCAAAGGCGCTGCACATTGAAAATTGAGTTTGCTTGCAGTTTGCTAAAGACACAAATAGAGAGTTCATAATCTCACACAGAATTCATAAATTGTACAGTCAGATTACCTAAATTGTCACAGCACCCACAATGTGATAGGCACTTTCCAAATATAAAAGAAGACACAGTCCCTGCCCCAAAGAACTCACAATCTGAAAATCCATGCAGGTAGAAAAGACTGAAATGAATACTGCTGAACCAGAATCTTTTCCTAGGGAAGACATTTTAAAAAATAAAATTGCATTCTACACCAATGTCAGGTTGCAAAAATACAACTTTAGAGTCCTTATATCAGAGCTGCAATACTGGATAACTGCCTACCAGGGTAGAGTTTTGATTCAGCAACCTTGAAAGTGTCAGTTGAATATTTTTTAAAGCAAAGACACGTATAAAAGCTGTATAATGTAAACTGATGTGTTTCATCTTTAGAGCCAGAAGGTATACTGGTACTTAAAATGCCCTTTTTAACCCTCCATCTAACATTACTTGAAACTACATTTCTTTAACTCTTCTGATTAAAAAAGAAACCCACGGGAACAAGTGTAAACCTCTATTTCATCTTTCAAAGGAGAGTGATACTTTATATTAGAGTCTCACTTAATATTAGATTCTCAAAAATCAATCATTTAAATAAATCGTTGCTCTCTTTAAATAAATGCTGCAATAACTTTTGCATAACTGAACAAAATACAGTTGCAGTTGGCCTAATTCATTAATTTCCTTTGCTTGTAAATTGAGGCAGTTGGATCACATAATAGAGGCTTTGTCTTGGCTGAAAAAAGTGTGTTTTTACATCAAGTTATCTTGATGTAAAATCTTAGAGGAGACAAGGCTCTGTAGTTCTGACTTCAGTATAGCCAGTCAAGGTCACAGGGAAGACCTAGCCAGAATCTTGGGAAATCCATATGAAATATACTTGTAGCCACTAGATGTCAGTGACTCAGTTTCAAATATTTTGCATGACTTTCTAGTTTAGGTAGTAACTGAAATATCCTTGTTTCACAATGGGTGGGTATTTCAGGGTGTGCAAACAATGGGAGAACGTTGCAAGAAGGTAATTGGCCTAAGCAATTTCTGAACTGGCGACCAAACTTTAACACACCCATCTTGAATGTTTTATTCTAAATACTTATAGGCTCAGTTGTGACTGTGCCCTACTCTGTGGGGCTGTGCAAGTCTTACCGTGGCCGTGCAAGTCTTACCCAGGCTGCAAGTTCAGGCACAGGGTAGGAAGGACAGGGTGTGGCAGGGAAAGGCAGAAAGGCGGTGGAGCTGGCTAGATGTGGATGGGAAGTAAACTGTCCCTGGTAATGGGTATCTCATACCAGCAAATTATGCCACTGTCAGTGTGTCTTAGTTGTGTTGATTGGTGTATTAGAAGGTGGAGCCTAAGGCTTTGCCCACACCCCCACAACCTACTTAGGTAAAGTGGGGGTACGGGGAGATGGTATTGGTGCACAGCAGCTGCTTATTCCTGTGTGCCTGGATCCCAAATCCCAGCAATCCTCTCAGGAGCAATAAGAATGTGACTGTGCTGAGTAGGTTACTTTTATATGTAAGCATATGGCTGCTTCTTTCACTTCCTCCACCCACAAACTATCTCTGGTTTTTGTTTGTGTTTCATCCATGCATCTTAAAAATAAAATAATTTGGTTGTTGAACAAAAGGAGTCCTTGCTTCTTGGAGAAAAATAACATGATAATGAATGCATGGATCACTTTGCCCAGATGGATCTCAACAATAAGAGCTCAGCTTCCTGGCCAGCTGGAGATGGTTAAAGGTATTTGTGGCTACTGGTTCTATGCCCAGAAAAGACCCCAAGATTATTACCGTCTAGGTGATCAGATGACAGAAATCCTGTGATATAAAGGGTGCAACCAGTATACTGCCTTGGATGGCATAAAATCTCATTAAACATGTTGGTTGCCTTCAATAGCTTTTGAATGACATTCATTATCATAAAAATGGAGAGAGCCTCTTTTGAGATAGCCTAGTAGAAATGTATTTGTTATGTAGGAAGAGAGGAAGGATAGTTCAATGTTTAGGGAACTGTACAGAACTTGAAGTCTGGTTTGTGGACAGTCAACGGGGGGAGGGGGCGGGGAATCTAGCAAATTAAGCTGTAGGGAGAGTCAGAGTCTCCTGCAACAGTCTGTGAGGAAGGGAGTTGGGGCTTGATAAGAAGACCCAGCTGAAAGTTTTTGTTTTCCTTTTGGGGAAAAGGCAAAGAAGACAGGCCAGGTCTTGCACCTTCTCCAGCTGCTCAGAGGGAAGGAATAGGCAGTACCTTATGGAAGAGGGGCCCTGCCCAGCCTAAGGCTGTGTGGAAGATTTTTTTCTGGTTGTTTTGAACTTTGTGTTAATAAAAGCAGACCACAGGAAGGACTGTTATTGAACGTATGAAAGCCTCTTTTTGTGTTAAGGAACCAAGGGGAGGGAAACTGAGTCAGGGTGCTGCAGAGCCAACCCTGGCCACGAGGGGGTGCTCAGGAGGCAGTTGACCCTATTACATAATTTGATACAACAGTAACATGGACCATATAAATAAATTAGATACTGAAGTATTTTGTAGTCACGCTTCATCTAAGTATTGAAATAAACAATGCTTCAGTATTAAGCAAGTACAATTCCTATTGGACACTAATAACCACAAGTAGAATTATAATACTGTAATACAAGTAAAATACTTCAACATATGGCAATACTAAAGGATCAAAAGGATGAGTTAATGGATTGGATATGGAATCATGATACATTGCAATATGTCAATATGATCACTCATTTGACCTGAAAAATGTTAGAAATTACCCGTTCCAGCTGAAGACTGAGGACTTGTAACTTAATTAAAAAAATATAAAATGTCTTCTCTCTATGGATGCCATAGACTGCTGGCTCCTGCCAACCTTTCATGTGCTGATTGATCTTAAGTCGGTGCACAGAAAGCCAAGAAATTACAATAATTCATTCAATAAACATGTTCATTCAATTGCCAACAAGTCACATGGGCACAAGAAGAGAGGCTGAGATAGTGAGAGAATGTCATGCCAGAGCTGGAGCAGATATTGCCACTTTTGGGGGGAAAATTCTTGATTAGTAGAATTTGTTTGGGATCCGGTTGGAAGTTCAGCTGAGGCAACTGCTTCAAAGTCACACTAAAATAAATAAATAAATACAAAATATAGGAGGCAAAAATCATGTTTTTTAAAGATACAGTGATTACAATCTGTTTAAATCTTCTCTTATCCCCACATAAGCATATAGCAGCTTTCACACAGCTCAAGACATTTCCTCCAGAAATGAAACATGGCTGTTCTGTGTATGCTCATGTGTACAGCCTCTTAACTTTTTACCTTTACCCAAACTCCAGCATGCTTCTGAATGTTATACTCCATCTTGATCTCTCTCTAAAGGGCCTGATGATGAGCTCGGAGACCAATGTATGTCTTAGTTAGAAATTTAGTCTGGCTTCACATGTTTGAGCCATACCAATAGGTCTTAAAACCATGACAAATATATCTCCCGCTGAGTTTACTGCAATCTAATTAAAGCTTGGAAAACTGTAAAATATTCAAGTTTGTAGAATGAAATGGAGAGACATTAAAGAGTTTATTTTATTTCATTTACCACATAATTACTCATTAAAAATCTGTTTCTTACATATACTTCCTTATCCATGCATTGTATTTCAAGCTATTTATAAATGTTGCCTGATGGTGACATACTGGCTGACACTCAAGTCTAACTGTCTCTAAATGAGCTCGGGCATGACATTGTGAACCTGGCCAGCTGCCTCAGGAATGAAATTTCACCTCTGCTGTTCAGCTGCCTCATTTGGAGCTCAATAACAATTTTTGTGGGAAATTTCATCAACATGAATGTAAAGTTGGATCCCCTGAGTCTCAGCTCTTGCCCAGATGCAGGGTCACCTGTCCTCTGACAGGAAGAATAAACCTAAGGATATGTAACAATGAATGTCTTTTTTTTGGTTTGGAATCATACCTTCCTTGCCAAAACACAAACTGAAAAGATTAAAAATGCTGAGGTTTCATGAAGCTATAATATTCTTGTATATAGCAGTTTTCCTTATCTATAAATCCTTTTATGGGTTATATTTACATTGGAGAATGTTAATAATAGAGTTGTTTTAATTAGAGCTCTGCAAATCCTCATTACACTCACACTTTCCCAGAAAAGTTTGCAAAAATTCAAGTCAAAGTTGGGTGTGGTCACTCTTGGTATGAGTTCTGTAGCCTTTACAAATTGTCTTCTTTAGTTGTCCACATATATAAGAATTGTAAGGCCATGATCCTTGATTGGGATTCCTCAGTATTACCATAACACAAATAAATAATAACAAATTTTATCATATATGATCAAATCATTGTTACCATTATCAGATGCTGGATTTCTATGAATTAGGCCAAATTCTTCTCTATTACATTGGTAAACCCCACTGAAGTTACTAAGGCTATACCAGTGTAGCTACAGAGATTTTGGCCCATTAGAATTACAGGAAAAACTCTAAAGCCACCTAGAGCTTATTTTTATCTTATTTGTCAAGAGTTCAGGGACCGGAGTAGTCAGTGGGAGAATGAGTAGCCAGTGTATGAGACACAATTTCAAAATGAACAATAGTAAAAACAGCCATCTACCATCAGAGTATCCTATTTGGGCTTCTGAATCTGTGTGCTTTCGGGGGAGGAAGGGAGTTAGAAAGAATAAACTTATTGCTACTTTTTAATGATGCTGCATTAATTTTGGCTAAAGAAACTTATTGGAGCCAATAGTATTCACCTCACCACCAATGCCTGAATCCATGTCTGCTAGCTCACTGCGGTTGGATTTCTAATTCATTAGTTGTTAGTCATAAAAACTATGGGATTCTGAAATCCAGGGCTACAAATCAATCCTACATTGCATTTATCATATTTCCCGCAGCTGTCTAGTGGTTTTCTTATTCCCTGTGTAGTATAAAGTACTAAAACATGACCAGAGGCTGCAATTTATGGGGCCCATGGTTTCTTCTCTGACAATCCGATTATTGCTTTCTCATGGCTTTTTAACAGAATGAAAAATAATCTTTTAATGTGAACAGTAGGACGTCATTCATGTAATACTTTCTTTTCTCCCATGTATATGCCCACCTATCTCACAGGAACATTAATGGGAGTTGTGTGCACATTTCAAGGGCAGTGGTTACGAATAAAACTCATTTTAAATAGATAAGGTATATGACATGGATGGCATGGCTCTTATTTTCATCGCAGTTTTTTTCTTTCATTCTATGCACTAACAAGTAAGCTGTCAAAAATAGGAAGATGCCCATGGACATTATCTGGATCTTGTCTTAGATAGTACAAAGAAATAGGCTTTTAATTCGTAAACAAGACCAACCAGTGATTTTTAAAATCTGACTCCAGTGTTTTGGGGTTTTTTTTACTTGATGAGACTAAGTGTGAACTGCATATCTATTGATACATTATTTATAGATGCTATAAAAAGAGCAGAGGGAAGATATATCTATTTCATTCAGGAAGATGGAGTTAATAACTTTGGAGTATAACTGGGTTAGATTAATTTAGACATGGACCATTTGTCTGGCTCCATGACCTGTACAGTAATATCATCAAAGTGCTTTCCTAGTCCAGTCTTCCTAATGTTTTCCCAGTCCACTTCTTGGTTTCTCTCTCAGGCAATAAATTTTACTTATTGCTATTCACAGATAGGTGTAAGCAGTGGATAACAGTAATAAAAAGGAGAACAGGAAGATCTATGGCATTTGGAATTTAACAAATTAAAGACATTTCTTAATTATTGCTCAACTTTCAGTGGAAAATGCCAAGTTTCTCAACAAACCAAAAACCAAACAAAAGCCAAAACCAAATTTCAATATCAGTCTAAAATAAAATTGAATTATGCAATTACTGGCTCAGAGAGGATGTTTCTTCCTAACCCCAGCCAGTTGAAGGTTGGTATATGCCCTGAAACATGAGGGTTTGTAGCCTTTATATTTTTTTGTATGGTAAAAACACCTAAGAGGAAAAATATGGAATGTATCTGAGTTGATTTGTGTATATGTTTGTGTCTGTGTATATACAGATTAATACGTAGTAGGTAAAATTTTCAAAAGCCCCTATATTGCTATTGAAAGTAGAACATAGATACTTACACACAACTATGCACATATTATGGGTAACTACAACATTATGGGTAAAATTTATTAAGAGATTTAGAAGTCTATCTACAAACTTATATTCTATTTATGTATATACATTTGATTTGTCCAGTCTACTCAGTGTAGAACCACTAGATGCCAGTGTGACCTAAGGAAGAAAATAAACCTATGGTTCAAGGTCTGCATCAAATCCAAAAAACATAAACAATTTTAGAAAAGGTGTGGTGTCTCAAATGCTGTACTGTTTTAATGCCCTTTTTGAGCCAGGCAGAACCAGACTGTTAAGAATGATTCCCTGAAGCCCGGAGTTTAGCCCAAAAGGGTTAAAATACTTTGAGGTGTCACAGATGTTCATAATGCTGGGTGCTAAAAACTGACTGAGTTTTCATACAGAAAGAAAATCTTCCCCAACACAGCAGGAAAATCCCTTTGAACATTTCTGCTTTATGTAAGTTGACAATTGCTGCATTCCCACTTTTTCCTCCTCATAAAAAAGCAGCAACTAACATTAGTTGCAATGTTGCCTGTTAGTTTCCCAACAGTGTGATATTTTTCCTTATAAATGATGTGATACCAGCTTTATGCAGGAATGTGTCTCCTGGCAGCACATACAGTACAGGTCTTATGGTTTCAGACCAGGGTTTCTTTGAAATTCCATTGTTTTTTCTGGAACTATACAGAGCAAAAATTTGTGAGAAACAGTCTCATGATAGATGCTGAATATCAGGAATAGCTTTCTGACAGTGAACAGTATTAGGCTCACACATGGTGGAAACCCAAAATTTAACTTATTTGGGGCTTTGGATGAGACCTTAGCTGACCTGACTGTTGCCTTTCTGCATCTCCCTGGACATACCAAATTCTTTATTAAGTTCCACTTCAAATGTTCTTATCACAAACTTCCACCCCCTTCTCTGGATTGAATATCTGCAACTTTTGGATTGTAAAATGGAGAGATTGCTTATTTTTGGATGCAAAACTTTAAATTCAGAGCAGAATATACTCCAGGGTGAAGTAAAATCCTCTCTTCCCACATTATTTGCTTAGTGATGTTTTGTTTACCATGAGGCTTTTCTTCTATCCCAGCCACATAACAGTATATAATTACTTCTGCCAGGATGCCCCACAGAACATAAATAATAAATGACTAATTCAGTGTTACTGTGGAGACAGAGTTTCAGATTGTGTACAAAAACAAAACGGTGGGAACTTGCAAAACTGCAGGAATAAAAAAATTAAATGTAGAAAAATCAACAAAAATGGGAACTCTAAACAGGCACCGAAAGTCGCAAAATGTCTCATAGTATGGGTAGCAGGGCCAACAGAGGGATCAGGGCATAACCTATTCAGATTGCATTACATTAGAAAGGTGCCTGCCTAAAGATAGCAGCATATTGAAATAGCTCCTGACATGTCTACTTACCTGCAGAGGCATGAAATCAGTTCCATGATGCTTCTCGGGGCACCCATGGCTCTCAGTCACCTTGTTATCATCTGCCTCCAGAGTGAGGGAGCCTTGACTGCACCAGCTCCCTAACTCAACCAGCCTGTCAACTGCTCAAGCACTCTCCTTTGGGCTATACCAGACCTGGCTTCGTCCTGTTGACAATAGATGCTCCCCTGCTCCCAAGTCCCTTCAAAGTGTCCCCCGTGGTCTCTAGCCCCTGATCACTGGATACCCACAGAAAACCCAGATCATCTATTCCCAAAGGAATAGTGTACCCCAGTTTACCAGTTTTACCTTAGCCCACTGCTCCCGTATCACACAGAACACTTGAGTTCAATGATAGTGAAACAAAAGTAAATGTATTTATCAAAGAATAGAGATTCAAATACAAACAAGCATGAGTGATGGAAACAGTTACATAGCAAACAAAATCATAAAACATGAATTAGGGCCTAGACTTTATTAATAATCACCTTTCCTACCTAGTAAACTAGATTCTTACCCCAAAGTTCAGTCTATTGCTGTGCTTGCAAGCCCTAAGAAGTTAGGTTCCAGTCTTTCATGAAGAACCCTCACTCATCTAGGTACCTTCTCAGTAGAGGGACTTAGAGGGTATGTCTACACAGGATTAAAAAAAACAACAACGTGGCTGGCCCGGGTCAGCTGACTCAGGCTCACAGAGGTCAGGCTCTGGAGCAGAAAAATTGCTGGGTAGATGTTTGGGCTCAGGCTGGATCCTGAGCCCAAATGTTTACATTGCAATTTTTAGCCCTGCATCCCGAGGCCCCTGAGCCTGAGTCAGCTGACCCGGGCCAGCTGTGGCCATGCCACAGGGCTTTTAGCCTGGTGCTGATGTACCTTTCGTCCTTCTCCACCCTGTGACATACTGAATCAATCTTTTGTCTCTACTCACAGACAGGGTGATCCCCTAACTATCCTATCATTCCTTTTCACTTCCAAGCACTTTCAGTGTTTGTAGTTTGTCTTCAGTGATTTTCCATTGACTTTTCTGGATTGGTGCAAAAGTAGACAATCAAAAAACAAATTACATTATTGGGTAGCCAGGATCAAGTGACAATTCCCTCCCAGTTTTATGGGCCAACATTGAGACATATGAGTCTTTGGTGACTCACTTGCACTCCAAGACCTAAAGAGTATAATTTTCAATATGGTTACATTATTCCTTAAATACTACCCATACACACATCTCGTAATGATTATGAATATCAATAAGTTACCAGCTTTCAGCAGATACTTCATATGTTCCACTTTAGGTATAAATACTACAAAAGCAGTGTGTTAGGTATAGTGGATTTGTCAGGTCTGAGACAGGAGTTGCTTGTAAAGAATCGTGAACCCTTTGCCAGTGGGCACTAATAGGTCAGTACCTACGAGGTATATACCTATCTGATGACACCTAAGAAAAGCCAGGGTTTAATAGCCCAGCTTTATACACAAGAATGACTTGCTTGGGGTTGTACTTACAGTATATGATCCCAGGACACAATAGCAACTAAAGAATAAAAAAATATATACTGTAGAAAAATAAAGAAGGGAGAAGGTTAAAAAGACTTTTAACTTTGCTATGTGGCTCATAGTGTCTGCTATCTACTTCTTTGTTTTGAAGACAAAGATGGTTGATACATTCTGTGCAAATTAAGGATAGTTTTCAGGTTTCCCTGCACATTGCTAATGTGTCCCTCAGTTGGCTAAAGCTTGGATGCAGCTGCTATGTAGGATGCAGCTGCTATGATAATGAATTTTGAATTTTATAAAAGGGTGGAATGCCCCTTTAAGTGCCAGGCGCCAAGATCCAGCCAGCCCTGTTCATTAATCAGATGCAGCTGAGCAGGGGACAATTGTTCCCTATAAGAGCTGAAGAAAAAGGAGACAAGGGTGTGAAAGAGAAGCTGAAGAAGTTGCAGGCGTTCCCTGGGACTAGGTAGATAGGCCAGAAGCTGAGAGGCCTGGGTCATGAGATTCAGACACTTGGGAGCAAGAGGAAGGCCTGGGGAGTGCCCCTGTGACTACTGTCCTGTACAAGGGGCAGGGAGCTGGGGAAGAAGCATGGGAGGGATGTGAGGCTTTTATTAAGCCCAGCATGGGCAGATTTTTTTGTGTTATTGCTTTGCTTTGTTTGGTCTCTAGGAGGGGACTCTGGCAGTAAACCCAAGAGCCTTCCAATCTGAAAGATGACTGAGACTGATGAAGAGTCTGGGGTAGGGAAAGTGGTGAAGCTTGAACCTTTTGAAGTATGGTATTGCACTTTTGAGGTGCCCTTATTAATAAATTACCCTGTGATATGGGTGTGTTTGTATGTAATACCACCGCACACTGCAGTGCAATTATCCTGTACTGGCTGGTGTGTATGTGTGTAATACCACCACACTCTGCAGATAGAATGTCAAACCTTCTTTCGCGTTTGTAATTGTTTCATTCTAATGGCCTACTAAGAGCTAATAGCAAATAGCTTGGATGTTGAAGAACTGTATGCATGGGGGGGTTTGTTTGTCTTTTCTGGGAGTGGGGAGTAGGGGTCTCTGAATACAGCTGTATGATATCTGTCAGAAAACAAAATGATACTCATCTTACTCACTTTAAATTTGCAAAACTTCAGGGGAAAAAATCTAGTGTCTTGTAAATCAGTTTTAACTTGATAGACATTTCCTCAAGGCTTAGATACATTGTTTTTTCCCAGATGGCAAAATATTTAATGCAGCCTCTCTTGGTATATTTATCATACCAATTTCAAGCTGCATTTGAAACAGATCAAGTTCCCTGATATTTATTCAGGCTTCCAGATTGGCAGAGAATACTGCCATTTGTTTTCTCGGGTCTCTGTGAGAGGGAGGGGAAAAATATACATCCAAAACATGGTGTGAATGGCAGACTTTGTGCTGCCATTACCAAGGTTGCAACATAGGGGTAACAAGTCACTGGCTGTCCCTCCCAAATGAGATCATACATTGTGTATGTTGGGGTGGGGACTGAGATTATTGGCATTGGGGGAACAGGAGGTTCTGTCACAGAGCCTTCTGGGGAAAAGAAGCGTTGTGTAGGAATGGAGAACCGTTGCTCCTGGTGGAAGTTTCCCTAAATTTGGATACTACTGATAAACATCCGCACTTGTAGATGTTTATCCAAAGAGATGCACACTTTGAAGAGCCCACTATTTTGAATATTATGAGATGAATGAGGGTCCCACATTAAACCAGCCTCAGTACCAGTAAAATGCATATTGAAATATTAATATGTCCTTTTATATGCAGATTAGCTTTTGTGAGGCACTGCTTTACTTCGTGTACTTTCAAGGTAAGTTTTCAGTGGGAGGTCAGTTTATGGAGTGCTGCCATGGGATTGGCAAGATGAAGCTCTATGGATATATAATTGGAGAACACACACAAAGGGAGCAAAACTTTGAAATGACAATCGTGTAGGTGTTTGTTGTGGAGTACCAGTGGCTTGGTTGTATACTGTGCTATCGCAAATGAAGTTGACTTAGTGTAGTAAAATAAAATCCATGCCCAGACACTCAAATGCTCAAAAACATATTTTTCTTCTATTTCTTGCTTTCTTCTTTACTAATTTTTAGTTAAAATATCTTTGCTGTCAGCGCATTGGAATGAAAATAAAACAGATCAAGACAGTGACCATGTGGCCCTGGGGCATGTTCCTACTTGCTACAAGAAAAGGAGTACTTGTGGCACCTTAGAGACTAACCAGTTTATTTGAGCATAAGCTTTCGTGAGCTACAGCTGGCTGGTTAGTCTCTAAGGTACACAAGTACTCCTTTTCTTTTTGCGAATACTAACACGGCTGTTACTCTGAAACCTACTTGCTACAGACACTTTCAAATGAAAAAAAATTTTTTTTGTTAATTAAAGATAAGATAGATGTCTCTGCTGTAAGTACACAGTACTGAAAATTAAATCCACCCCGTCACCCTAGACATGCAAAGCATTTAAGAATAACACCTACACAAGCTTACTGTTCCTCCTTAACATTTTTTATTTTAAAAAAGTCTACTTTAAATTGTAAAAGCTACTGCATACATGGAATCATTCCAGCATCATTTACAACTTGCTGTAAGGGATGATTTCTGCCCCCGTCTGCATGAAGCATAAAACAAATGCAATGAAATCAGTGTTATGCTGTGTTCCTTTCAGTTACTATTTGTCTTACACTACTACTTAAGTCAATGTAACTTACGTCTCTCAGGGGTGCGAAAAAGCCATCCCCCCTCAGTGACATAAGTTACTTGAACTTCAAGCAGTGTCTACATCATGCTGTGTTGATGGGAGGTACTCTCCCGCTGACATAGCTTCCACCTCTCATTGAGGTGGAGTAATTATGCCACTCTCCTATTGGCGTAACTGTCTTCACTAGATGTGCTACAGCGGTGCAGCTGAGCCAATGTAGCGTGGTAGTGTAGAGTAGCTCTTAGATACAGCTAAGAAATCCCATCAGTCACTGAAGTATCAGCTTCCCTTGATACAAAATATTAATGGGGGAAAAAAACCCAGTAGCATACTTTCTTTTAATGTCCTTCTCCAGCCACCCAGCAACACAGTTAGCTTCCGTAATTGTAGTACTGAGTCTCACAATTCCTAACACTGCTGAAAATTTGCAAAAAAACTCTAGTTTTTTTTTAAGTTATTCAATTTATTTTTGTGTGTTGTGATTTTTTATATTTTTTCCTCATGACGTGTTGCAGTCCTGCTGGTCTGGGTTATAGATAAATTGCACTCTCATGCTAATGTCCAGTTACTGTGTAACACTGATACAGCAGAACACAGCAAATCTATGATTGTAGTATAAAACAGTAGGGAGAAGACAAAATAATGCTGCTTCCACTATTTCTTTCTTTGATTCAAATCTTTTTTCCTCAAATATTTTACTATAGTAACTTTGATAAACCAAATAAACTGCATTTGAATTTTCACATTAACTACTAGAACTATTTTGTCTGGAAATATAAGACCTTAGATAACTAAATAAATAAAACCTTTTTATTTTACTTTCATAATTTCAAAATAATTTTATATCTC
Source organism: Eretmochelys imbricata (assembly GCF_965152235.1). Classification (NCBI taxonomy): domain Eukaryota; kingdom Metazoa; phylum Chordata; order Testudines; family Cheloniidae; genus Eretmochelys; species Eretmochelys imbricata. The sequence goes on along the minus strand of NC_135576.1, from coordinate 55,679,050 downwards.
ATTCTCCCTGAAGTAAGAAGTGTCTTACTGCTCAAGTAGCCCTATGGATTTCAGTGGGACTCTCTGAGGAGTAATACACTACTTTTACTTTGAGTAAGGGTATGATAAGCTTGCTCTGAGGAACTGAATTTTAAACATAATTGTGTGCTTAATTTGCATGCAAGTACTGTGACTGCATGCACAAATTGGGTAAATGTGCATGCAAATTACTACACTTGAACCTGTAATTACTTAGTTTACACAAACAATTGCAGTGATTTATCATACAAAGGAGATGAATAAGAGGGGACATGATAATATGTTCTCCCTGTCTGATAACATCAGAACAAGGAGACATTCTGTGAAATTAAAAGGCAGGCAATTCAAAACAGATACAAAGGAAATCATTTTTTCACACAACATAATTAGACTGTGGAACTCGCAGCCACTGAAAGAGGCCAATAACTAAACATGATTCAAAAAGGGGGCAAGAATATCCAGAGTCATGATAATAAACATTTTGTGGAAGGGATATTAAAACTTCAAGATTGAAGTCTCTAACTATTAGCGATCAAGATGAAACCTAAGAAGGGTGGTAGATTATCCCACATCTGCCTACTGCTGGATTCGTATACCTTCTAAAGCACCTGTTGCTAGCCACTGTCAGAGGCAGATTACTGAACTAGATGGATCTTGGGTTTGATCCAGTATAGCAGTTCCTATGTTCCCAATTAGGCATATAATTTAGGCCCTTATTTTGCATGCATGTCACAACAGTTAAAAATCAGGACCTCGGCTCAAGGACTGGAACTTGTGTACTAGTTTGGGAGACCCTCATTTCTAGACTACAGAGTTATTCTCACTCTCTCTTTCTGGCTCATGTAAAGTGAAACAACTTCATCTAGAGAGATTGAGACAGTTCCACCCAGAATACCCCATAGTCTAGTGTTAGAGGACTCACGTAGGAGATGTGGGTTCATGTCCCCGCTCCAAATCAAACAGAGCGGGGATTTGAACCCAGCTCTCCCATCTCCCTATTAATGGTCTAACTCCTGAGCTATTGGATGTAAAGGTACCTGCCCCTTCTCTTCAATTTCTTGTGAAAAAGTGCTGTCCTGGCTGAGGCGCTTAACTTCAGGTGAGGGTTCACAGATGGGAATCACTCCCTTTGAAGGGCAAGGCTTTGACCCCACTCCTCTCCTTAGGCGTGCCCCCACTCAGCTTGCTGGCTGTCTGAATTCTGTTCTTAGGCACATAGCTGATGGGGAACCTGGGCCTCTAGCTCAGGGCTGAAGATTCCACTGGGAGGCATGATGCTGAAAGTTATGGAGTCTAAGTCATAGAATCATAGAATATCAGGGTTGGAAGGGACCTCAGGAGGTCATCTAGTCCAACCCCCTGCTCAAAGCAGGACCAATCCCCAATTTTTGCCCCAGATCCCAAATGGCCCCCTCAAGGATTGAACTCACAACCCTGGGTTTAGCAGGCCAATGCTGAAACCACTGAGCTATCCCTCCCCCCGCATAGTCCCCTTTGTGGATCTAGCCCTAGGCACCTAAGTCACTTTTGAAAATAGAATATAACCGTCTAAATCACTTAGGCCTTGCAAAGCTGAGTGGAGCAACATCTGAATACCTTTAATCATCTGGGCCTTTATACCTTAGGTCTTTCCTTCTCTGACTGAATAAATGCTACTTCCAGATCGCCTCTTTATTTCAACCAGCTCATTCTCCCTGCTCCTTGCTCAGTCTGTCGTTTTGGTCTTATCTTTAGCTAGCGGTTAAGAAAACTGTTCTGTCAGATGCTGATCAGCCAGCAGGGAATGCTTAAAGCCTCAGACCGACAGTACCTCCTCTTCCTCACAAGAAACAAAATGCATAATTCTCCCAGCTAGCCTCGTGCATCCTGGAGGGCCTGGGATTCAAAGATTATTTGAACTCTCCCAGATGGCAGTGCAATATCCTGCCATGACACCATACCAGGCAGCTGTTCTAGGGACGTTTCCTCCACCAGATTTTTTTTTTTAACTCTAACACGGCTCCATGTCTATGTGTCTCTGCTGTCTCACTCATGCTCTCTTTCTCCCACCCTCCCCTCCCCCCCGCTCCCCTCCTCCAATTCCAAAGGCTTGCTGATTTACGTAATGTACCTTTCTTGGTTCACAGAGCAATACAAAGAAAACCAATCAAACAAAACGTGTGGCTAAATGGATTAGATTTATTTGGTGATGTTAACAATATGTTTCGTCTTCACCTGGAATGAGTGAACATCAAAAGAATAAGAGGGTCAATTTGGTACAGATGTCTGAACATATTTAGAATGCTACATATTACTATACCAAATGCTCCCATTGAAGCTTTTGAGGGAGAAGGTAGTTTAGTAAAGGAGGGTGTGTAGAAGGCCGGATTGAAAGGTTCAGAGCTAAGATTGTGGTACACATTCTGTGGTGTGCAGTAGTTCTGCTAATGGTAAGTTGTGTCTGGGATGAAGGAGTACAGGGTGTGTACCCTTATGTAGCTTAATTTTAGGCAGCTTGCTTTTGTGTGTTTCTCTCAGGTGTGTGATGTGTGTAACCATAAGTGCTTCACAACAAAATAGTATGTGTATTAATTATATAAAACTTTCAGTTCAGAAATAATATGGCTCATAACATTTTGGGAGGAAGCTTTGAGCTTTTGAGACCAGTCTGACATTAAAAACTAAGGCGGCAGTATTTTTTTTTAATTACATAAAGCCCTTTCCTGGATAATTCCTGGAGGTTCCATTTTGTATTAATGTGTGAGAGAAGAAAATGGGGGAAGTAACTATCAAAGAGTGATAGAGTGAAAGAAAGGCCATTTAGCTAAATGAGACTCCAGAAAGTCCCACCATTCATACATTTAGCTTTGCCTTGACAGTCTCTAGGGAAGTTCTGGAAAAAACTTATTAGTTTGATACCAACCTTATCACAAGGAACCAGCGCAATAGTCTGAAAGAAAAGCCAGAGACAGAACAGCTTCCTGCAGGCAGGGGAAGGAGAAATTGCTTCTTCAGAAGGGGGAGAGTAGAAAACTGCAGGATGCTTTCAAGGAAACAGTTTTTAAAAAGTTGTTTTTGAGTGGTAGTAAGTACTTTATTTCAATGTAAAATGCCATGTGCTGTGTGTTACTCAATGCAAACATATTCCCATATCTAATAACAGAACCATATGAATAATGGCATGAGGGGATATAAAAATATCAAACAGGCATTTGGTAGACACATCATGAGATTTACAGTTATTAAAGTTTGTTACAGTATTTATGAACACTTCCAAAGAGAGTTCTGCAGGGTCATTACAATAAATGCAAACAGCTCCATTTTATTTCCATTTTGGAGATTGGTTCAAGCAAAATAAGAACTTGCTCAAATGTTTGCCTATCTGCTATGCCAAACTACATCCAAATCAGTTTATGTAAGTCCCTCTCCCCTCCTCTTCTACTTTTCTCTCCTCTGATACTGTGGTCTCTATGGTGGGCTCTTCTGCTGCTTAAAACTTCCCATGTCCAGAGCACAGGGTAAAATATACATCAGGATCCTCAATTAAATACTAATAGTCCTATCAGTAACTAATATGGATATCTTTTGAGGATCTCAAAGCACTTCGATAACTTAAGTGGATTAAACTTTGCTCTCACCCATATAAAACAGGTATGTAAGTATTGCTATCCCCATTTTACTTATGGGGGAAGGGGAATAGAGATGCAAAATGTTGAGTGACATGGCCAAAATCACACAGCGAATTTGTGGTTGAGGTAGGAATAAATCCAAGAGTTCCTGGCTAGAACTGGGTGAATAACTGATTTTATGATCCTTAGGCAGTTCCAAAAAATTGGAGGGGCGGGGGGGGGGGGTGGAGGGTATGGGTCAAATTGAATCCGAACATAGAGAAAAATTTCTGTGAATTGGGAAAAATGCATAACTGAATGACAGATTTGAACTTGCAATAACTGATTGCATGTTCAGTGCATAGCTAACCATTTGAGAATAGAAACACATGAAATACAGGGACAATCACAATAATTGGATGCACAAAATAGAATTGCATATGTGATCAAACCCTATGTGTTGTAAGCTAACCTTTGAAGAATAAATGCTGACCAAAATATAACAAACATTACTATGTATTTTCTAAGTGAAAAGATTATTTAAGTAATGTATGCTCACAGAGCATCATATCCCAGTTTCTTGAATCTTCTTCTGATGCATCAAGCATAAAGTATTGCTGAAGGTAAAATATTGGATTAGATGGACCAACTGTCTGATGTAAAATATCAGTTTTCATATAAAGGATAAGTATTGACTGAAAAGTTATAGCTCAACTTGCAGGTAGCTTTTTATAATAGTCGTTTCTAGTGTTGTAAGTTTAATTTTTGTTCTTTCAGTAGCATCTAGCCAAGGGCTATATCTTCCTCATTGCTGGACATGGTCAAATTACTGTCCTTTTTGCATCCCATTATTGCAAAAAATGGGCTAAATCTTGATGTTCTGTATTGAAGCAAAACTCTCATTTGAATCAATAGGCATTTTGCCTGAGAAAAAGCTTCAGGATTTGGCTCATTGACTTCTGAAGGCCATGCTGAGTATCTTTTGACTTTTTGGAAGTGTTAAGAATCAAGGACAGTTCAATTCATATGCAAATCCAATCACTAGTTGTTTTTTTAAGTCTTGGAAGACTTCAAGTATTTGCCAAGACCAGTTGAACTACCTCATTCAAAATGTAAATGAATCAGAACAGATTTTGCAAGACTGATGGAAGATTTAAAAGGGAGGGAAAAAGGGAAGGTGGAAATGAGTCTTATGATCTAATTGATTTATAGAAGCCTGAGATACTTTAATATGTTCTGGTACTCTGTTACACTAAGGGGATGCTTTGGGGGACCCAGATCCAATGGCAACTCTAATCTTTAAAGACTCTCTATCTTCCTCTCTCTACTCTGGCCTTTTCTTTCTCCCATTGCTATTTTTGTGTCCATTCTTCCCTTCTTTCCTTTCTAGACATTTTCATAAAGTGATACTGTTAACTGATAATGTTTTCCCAACAGATTATGGTAAGAGATTATAGGAGAAACATTAGATTTTCTTTCCCCTTACTTTATGCATTTGACAGCATTTTATGTAAAGTCAGTGTCATTGTTTCCGCTGTTTGTAGCTCACGAAAGCTTATGCTCAAATAAATTGATTAGTCTCTAAGGTGCCACAAGTACTCCTTTTCTTCAAGCAGGTGTAGTATCCAAAACTATTTCCAGCTCATTTTTAAAACCCTCATATTGACGCTGTTTTGCAAACACCATTTTTAATAGTAACCTGAAACAGGAAACATTACCGTGAACTAGTTGTCTTAAGTATGCTAGCAGGGTCTACTCTGGGCGGTTGAAGTGCAACATATTAGAGCGCTTTACCAATCACACACCAATCGCACATCTAGTGCACTTTGTGGCACTGTGTAGATAAGCCCCCAGTTTATATTGAAAACCAGGCTGGCTCTGACAGGCCAATCTCATCTAGACCTGGTCCCACTCATGCTGTGGTGGAGGACACTTTGGAGAGGGAGCCATCAAGGCCCATCAACTCTCCCCAGCTGGCAAAATGGATTTTATGCCAGTAGGACGATTGACTTTGAATGACTCCCTACAAGCATAGGGGTGGGGTGGAGGAGCCTGGAATTCCCCCAGGAATACCCAAATGGGCGCAAAGAAGGGTCAGAGAAAGCCGGAAGGGCTGCCAAGCCTATGGATCCTGACCAACCCCAGGCTAAAGAGGGTGAAGTCAGGATTTTGTTGTTTTTCAAGGATCTGTAGCTCTCTAGTGTGCTTTGTAAAGAGTAAAGTGTCTTTGTTAAAAAAAAAAATCCTTTGTGTTCCTTGCCTTCCTGCCACATTTTCCTGAGGGGTGTAACTTCAAGCCATTACTCCTACAGCCTGGTGGACTCTGGGTGAACATATCTAAGCAACTGGGGACTCAGGAGGGCTGAGGTGCTGTTCCAGGGATCTAAGGTGTCCATGTTGGGAGGTCTACTACACCAGGTCTGCACCTGGGAGTGTGACTAAGAGATGCAGAGACAGGAAGCATGACCAGTCACTAGTCAGACTCAAGAGGTCTTGGAAGCATGAGGGGACTTGGGATCCACTTATGACAAATTTGTGACTGTCCAGAAGAGAACCTGGGCCAGGCTGTGAGGGGCAGTATTGGCACTCACATGAAAAAGTCTATCTCCCATGCAATTTTGAGGCAGATTTAAGTTCAGATAGTTCGGATAGGCATTGGATGCTTAATTGACCTGAACCTCTGGACTCTTTGAGGTTTTCCTGTAATCACTTGTAACATTGTAAAGTATATATCATTGAGTGGACCCTTGAGAATAGCCTCCATATCATGACAGCCATGTCAATGTACAAAAAGAACAGCATCCATGGATATAATTTCATTTTAATTGAATTCTCTGAACCTTTCACTCATTTAAATTTCTGCTTGCCACCTGTCTCCATCAAAAATCAAAATCTGCATTCTAAAGTCACTGAAAATTAGGACTCAAAGATCTATTTTGTTTCTCTGGCAGCTTTGAACTCAGACTGGGATATGAAGAATTACATCAGTTGTAGATTAAAGCAAAACCCCAATTCTGTTAGCAATGGTCTGTTCAAGTTGAAACACTAACACTGCTCTACAGGAGGCAAATTCCAATAGCGCTGTCTGAAGCAGATCCCGTCTCAATTCAACAGATATTCTCACTTAGCTTTATCTTTCATTTGAGTGCTTTTTCTACCCACTCATTTCCCAGTGTATGAACTACGCACTGGAAAGGGTATTGGCAGAACAGCAGTGTCAGAAGAAATTCAGACAGGCAGACCCACTGTTAGATGTATACATAATAGTAGTTAGCAACATGCTTCAAGAGGAGGGACATTAATCATTGTGAGATCAGAGAAACCGTCTTTCACCAGGATAATAGAAACTTTACAAAAAAGTGATAGAAAAGGATGGATACAGCATTAGAACACATTTTCTAGGACTCAAGTTTCAGACTCTTAGTGATTTTTTTTGCCCAGTGCTTTTCTGCATTGTTCATTGTACATCATTCTAGCTAGTAACTTAACATGAAGGACCACATGAATGACGCTACAGTGTATAGTACTATTGTGTCACAGAATTGATGGGATGACCTGTGTGCCTAAGTGAGTAGATGCACGCACACACCCCACCATGGGTCAAGGAATGAAAACTTTTTGAGGGGATTTGCTTTGTTCACCAAGAAATGATTAGAGAAAACCACTTAGGTTTATTGCAAACAATCCAAACTCTTTCTCCTGCTCCATTTTTCATAGCGAATTATTGTAGAGAGTGATGCACCACTGACCAAGCTGTGTAGTAGAGGTGCAGCAGCGAGTCTTTAGATCCTCAGACAAAAGGTGCTGTGGGAAAGTAAAGTTGTACCAAAAGCTACAATGCAGGCGAGCAAATAGTAAAGCTTCTGCAGGTGTGCAGCAGAATGAGGTGTTAATGGGGTATTGGGTGAACATAAATTAAAAGCATACAGCAGGTGTGGGATGGGGCCTTATAGATAAAGGAATAGTACAAATGATGAGTTCTGCAATACAGGTCATTTGAACATGATTTCTCTGGGCTGCTTCTTTTGACATGTTAGATCGAATTATACATACAAAATCTAAAGGGACCATGTTATTCATAAAGTGGTAGCTAGTATCCTAGGCCCAGATTCAGAAAGGTATGTAGGTGCCTGACTCTTTTTTGAAGTTAATGGGATTTAATTGCCTAAATAGTTTGAAAAATCTGGCACTAGTTCATAAGGATTTTAATTATTGGTATAGTAGATCCTTTTGCTTAGGTATTTTCACTGAAACATACTATGAAATGTAGTGCAACGGAATTAGTCCCAAATTTAGAAAGGTGTCAATTTTCAGTTTAGTCTTCCCCGCCCGCCCCCTACTCCCCGCTTGCCCCCTACTACCAATGCAGAAAATACATTTGTTTTTGGTAGGCAGGTAGCAAGTGAAAGCAGAAAGAATACATGGAATCAGCAAATCTGTAGATATTGTAAGTCAGCATCAACTATTTAAATACCACATCCTGACCATACCCTGACTGACTATGCTGTCTTCTGGCCCTCTCCTAGGATTAGCAAGCAAAGACTGGTTTTGTAAAGAATGTAGAAATAGAAGTAGGTTGTAAATTGAAGTTGATTGTAAGACTTATGAACATTACATATGATCGGAGCTTAATGGAGTCAAGATTTACTTCATATAACTTGGGTTATAAGGCCAAAATCTCAGCTAATATATGTTGGCATAGATCTATTGAGCAGAGGATCTGGTCCACTGTGCATTTTACAACACAATTCAGGCACACACTGCAGCATTTTCACTAATGTCCCATATGCTTCATTCCTGAATAAGTGCTGTGATAAGACTTTGACCACCTACATCCCTTGGCAACACATCTGGACTCAACTATTCTTATTGTTCTGATTCTAGCCTAAACTTGTCCTTCGTTAAGGAAACATCATTGACTTTTACTTTCACTCACCAATTGAATTCTTTGACATTGACTAATTTAAAAACTTCCAGTTTCTGATAGCTCACCTATTAAATAGTAAGTACTGAAATTTAAAAAAATCAATCAAACAATCAATCAAAGGATTTTTCTGCTCCCTTATTGATTTTCATGAGTGTCTTTTCTGCAAGGGAGAAACTAACAATGGCAGGTACTAAATTTTCAGACAGAAATGTGATTTTTCAATTTGGCACTATCCCTTTAACTTTAGCCATTGTATGAGTGTCTCTTGAGATGGTAAATAATTCCATTTCTCCATTATATTAACTTGAAAGTATTTATAGGCTGTGATCATGCCTCTAATCAGTCTTTTCTGTTTCTAGAGTACGTAGGTTATATCCTTTAATCTCACCTCATCTGTTTTGTCCTTTTAATTTTATTTTCCTTATTGTTTTGAATAACCTTAGCACACTTTGTGAACAGCAAAAACCCAAGAGTATGAACTGAGAGGCAATCATCTCTACTGATTGGTGAACAGCAAAGGTGCCTCCAAAATATCTGGCCCAGGTGCAAGCACTCTAAATCCCTGACCTTGTGATCTCATCCATATAGGCAGACCCTGTTTTCCACACAGAGCCTCACTGAAGTCACTTAACTCACTAATCCGATTGCAGAATTGTGGCCTAAATTTGTGCCTGTGGCAGAGTTTTGATGTTATTTCCAGTGGTAGATTAAGATCAGATTGGATATGTTGGCCAGTATGAGCCTCACTGTCTAAAGGTGCTCCTGGTTTCAGCCCTTTGGGATAACCTGTGTGCATAAGATGCTCAAAGTTTTTGGCTACTGCCACCACTTTAATAAAGGGCCCCCAGACATGGAGGGATTCTTGGAAGGCCTTGTTCATGTTTCAATTACTCTTTATTTAAAAAAAAAAATTGCATTTCAGCATCCTCAACACTTTATTTTTCTATCAGTCTTCATTATGGCATCTGAGCTGCTTATGAGTTGGGAGCCCATAGCAGTGCAGTTCTGTGGAGAGCCTCTGGGGAGAGACCGAGTCAACATTATTTCGTAGACACTCCACTGTGTCCAATCTGCAGCATGCATGATAATGTCTGAATCCTTTGAGTTTCATATCATCGTCACCTCTATCAAAATGATTTCTCTAAGGCAAAAGGCAAACCATGGGTCTAATTCAAAACCTACGGAAGCCAATCCAGAGATTCCCATTGGCTGTGAGAGGTTGGGGATTAGGTCCCAAGAGGGAAGCTTCCATTATTAACGTGTATGTTCAAAATGTCACCCTTGCATTCAGTGCACAAATCTCTAATTAAAAATAAAAGCTTAATGTTTATCTCTAGTCTAAATGGCATCTGGGTGGACTTAAAGTTGCATAACCTAGTTAAAAGATTAAGCTAATTAAAATGAGGAGTGAAGCTTTTAAGCATGCTAATTTATTGTCTTGGCTGCAACAACAGCTCATTGACTTGATTCTTGAGTTGACAAGGGATAATTTTCTGTGCTTATTTCACTTTCTTTCCTGGTGAAGTGCTGCTGATAGTCTGTTCAGAATGAGTGTTTCCTGTACAGGGTATACTTATGATAACATTCACACAAATTAATGTTGCCAAGCCACAGAATTCATACCTGACTACCTTACACACCTTTAGTATATCGTAAAGCCATATAGACGCCAGACTTTAACAATGGATTTTGACTTTATATTTTCCACTTGAGAACAGCATGACACCTATCTGAACAATCCACTTTGTGTCTTGGAACAATATAATAATATAGGGCAAGTGAAGGTTGGGATACGATTATAAATATTGTTATAGAGATATCCACTGTGCACAATTGACTAATAGCAAAAACCCCTTATTTATGTTGCTGTTTTTGTTTTTGCTTACTTCTTGACTAGTTATTTGGAGAATGAATGTGCTACAATGATTTAGTAATCTTGTGCTTTCCCATGAAAGGCCCTAATCCTTTAATTAGGTCAATGCATACAGACCCTGCCTAGACTGACACTGAGCCTCACTAACTCAGTTTTACATGCCTTCACAGGTCCACCTACATGGAGCTCATCAAGGCCCTATGTATTTTAATAAAATGTTAAATATTTGGAAAATACAGCAAATTTGCTGCCAATCACTATATTTCTCTGTTCTATCAGCTATATCATATCAGAGAAGGTAACAGCTAGGTAGTTCAATTATTATACCTATGCTATTTACTAATCAAAAAGCTTTAGAATTTAGTTTCCATGAAGTTAAATAACATAATTGCACTAAAAATGTTGGGGATATTGTTTAAAAAGTGCTTGAGAGTACAACATAGGAAACTAAAATGTAGAGGGCCAGGACCTCATCTGGTGTAAGTCAGATTAGCTCTACTAAAGTAATGAACAGCTGCTGAGGATCTGGTCTGTAGACTTAAAAGCACTAACACTGAGGCCTGGTCTACACTAAAAAGTTAGGTCGAAAAAAAAATCCACACCTTTGAGCAGAGTAGTTAAACCGACCTAACTGCCAGTGTAGACAGTGCCAGGTAGACAGACAAATTCTTCCTTGACCTAGCTACTGCCTCTTGGAGAGATGGATTACATGTGCCAACAGGAGATCCCCTGCTGTTACTGTAGGTAGTATGTACATGGAAGTGCTACTGTGTAGACAAGACCTGAGACAAAACTTTTAGTCGAATCAGTGGGAATTCAACTGAGTAAGGAGAACAAGATAAGGGACATGATGTAAAAAGTCTCTAACTACACTACATCAGCCATTGCTGTCTGACAAATGCCAAACTCCTGCACCCTCATGGTGAAAGAAACCATGAGGCCCAGTTCTGCTCTTACATCTGCTGTACCAGTGTAATTTCACTGCCTTCCCATTATCACAGGTGAGGAGAATTGCTATAGGCTTATTTCATTGCAAAAGCACCAGAAACAACTAGCATTATGTGCAGAGAGAGGAGGAGAAGGAGGACTCCTCCTCTCCTCTCACTCTCTCACACAGAGATGAGGCCATATGAAGAGCAAACATTATGAATTTTTATGTAACAATTTAGTGAAAAAAAATCTTTTAAATGGTATTTCATACTATGTATTCTGTGTATAAATGGCAGCACTTATCTGGAGCAAAAAATTATGAAAATTTGCCCCTTCCTTTCTCCCTACCTTTTTTGTTGTCCTGATGCATACACAGAGCCAAACTTGTTCACATGAAAATGGCAACATTTTACCCTGGATTACAATAATGATTCCTGGGAGAATATCAGAATTTGTGAAAACCAGTACCTCTGCAGAGCTTGAGTCACAAATAAAACCCAATTGTTTGTGAAACCTAAAATATTTGAAATGACAAATCAAGGTTTCTTCCAAAAGTGGGGACATAGCTGATGATACTGAGGTGTGAGAACAGAGAATGGATCTTATTCAGGAATGAGAAATTTGCTATAACACTTGGCAGGAATAATGGCTCAATTAATCAGTGGTACACAGCAATTGGTTCACAGGACAGACAGCTGAAAAATGTTTACAAGAATGTAGTACCCCAAACAATCTGCTAGTTGTCAGTGAAGGGCACCAAACACATATTACAACAGTCAATCACATATTTCAATGGAAGCACTACACTATGACAATAAGAACATGGCTTTAAAATTATTTTGGTTTGATTTGAACAACACAGTCAACAAAATTAAAGTCCCCCTACCCCCCAATGACACAACCTCTTTTAAAAAAAAATTCTAAAATGCTAGAAGGAATTTTAAATCAGAAATTAAAATGTGTGCACCCTGAACAAAATAAAATAATTTACAGAAAAATCTTACATATGATTTAAATGTTAATTAAACATACACATCTAGGGCCTTTTCCTGATTTGACTGAAGTCAAAGGGACTTTTGTCATTGTCTTCAATGGAAGTAAAATTGATATTATTATTTACTCCAAGCACCAATCCTGGCCCCATTGAAGTCAATGCGAGTTTTGCCATTGATTTCAGTGGAACGTGGAATTCATCCCAGATTGTTATTTTCTGGGTCTCCTCATCCTGTTACTTTTGCCCTGTTGTCCAGTTGGTGCTGGGTTTCCCAATATCTTTCCCTCTCTTCTCCATTTCCCCCACTATATCTATCTTTCAGGGTTCTGTAGTGTTGCCCCATCACCATAGTATCTGAGTGCCTTCCATGTAAAATAGATTGGAAATAGTGAAGTACCAAGTGAATTTCCTGAAGTCTCTGTCTTCTCTGTCTTTTCAGGTAATAAAAAGCTCTGGGTTGTTTGACATTGTGAATGTGCTGTTGATAGTGGAAAAGCTTTATCAAAGAAGATTTTGCAGTATTTCCTATAGGTAGTGAGACTGGATTCATCTAATAATCTCTTTTGGGAATTCACTTGGCAGCCAGATCCCCTCAACTGACAATATTTTGTCCTCAGATCTCACAGACTTCATTCTGGGCTCTATCCTTTATATTCTTGCAAAAGAATACCACAATACAGACCAAGCACTATATACTGATTACATTATTTATGCAAAATGGTATAGGACCAGATTCCAATACCTTTACTTACACTAAATAGTACTTCATTCCACTCTTGGAGTAAGATGTTATTTAAACTCAATAGAATTTAGCCTAGAGCAAACGTTTTTTCCATCCACTTCTGCTCTCCCAGAGGACTGAAGCAAATCTATAAAATCAGATGATGGTGTGCAAATTTAGTGTGAATAATAATCAGTAGCAGAGCATGAACCTGTTGTATAGTGATTGTATTAATAAAGTGGGAGAGGTTATAATAAGACTGCATCAACAGCCACTTTAGACAAAATTCTGCCCTAGCTTATAGTATTGGGGGAAGAGCCAGGAAGCTAGAACTGGCTCCCTGATATGCAGATTCAGCCTAGCTTCTGATGCAAATTATTGCCAGGCAAATCCAAGTTCTGTTTTTTACTCAGAGTCCTTAATAAACTAGTGGAGGATAGGTGGAGCTCCACAATACTCACTTCACTTCACCTTCTCCCTTCTCTGACCCCTCCTATGCTGGGGAAAGGTAGAAGATGCAGAGGAACAAACTCTACATGAGGGGACTCTTAACTGGGCATTTACAGCTAGATTACATCCCCTCTGTGCCATCTGAACAACATGAAGGGGCCATAAAATCACTGGAGGATCTGGCCCTTTGACTCACAAATATCTCGCTAAAGATGAACGGGACAGTGGTAACATGGTAACAACATACCCACCTACTGATGGAACACATTTAATCTGCGGTTAACATGAAATGAGTAAACGTTTATTATAATAATTGTGCAAACCTCAGCATACAATGGCATTAATAAGCTACTGGTGTTTAGTCATCATAAATTACTGTCTTAATAAATTCAAGTCACAAGCAGATATATTGAAGACATATAATTTAAAGTGGTACCATGTAAACTGCTCTTTTGCTCAATGCTAGCAGCTTGCTGTTAATATTTAAAACTGAGCTTTGTTAATAGAAGTATTCGTTTTATGATAGTGTTGTCTTTTTATAACCTGTTTGTCATTTCTTATTCCTACACAACTGTCTGAGGAGAAAATATAGAAGTACTAGTTCCATGACACAGTGAGTAGGAAAAATAGGTGCTGTGAGTAATAATTGCCAATCATCCCACTTTATTGTCAGAAAACAGAAATATAAACTGAAAAGTGTTGGAATGGGAGTCTAAGTATTGAGGTGTGTTGTACTGGAAGTTTTTAAGCAGAAGCCTCCATTGAAATCAGTGGTGCAGCTGTCCTAATGCTAGCAATCATGTAAGCACTAGCATAGACAGGGCTCAGTTGTTATTACCGCCATGCTCCAAAGCAGGGCGGTAAAAATTCCAAATCCATATCTACACCACAGTTTCCACTGCTGTAGCTGCACCACAGCTGGAAAATAAATACAATATTTTCTAGTGTTAGACTAAGCCAGTGAATCCTGAATGACAAAGAAGGGTTTCTGACATTATAGATACCAAAAACAACAATGAATTCAAACACTAGTTAATTTTCATTCGTTTAAAATCTTTCTTGCATACATAAAATGTATACTAAGTACTGTAATAACTGTACTCATGCACGTTCTATTCAATTACCATATAATTATCTATTGTAGTCTGTTCATCTCTTGAAGACCAGTATACAGGGTCTAGGTATGCCAGGCCCTTGCACAGTAGATTGATTAGCCCTAGAATGCATGATTTCTGCAGAGTATTCTCTAGATTAAAAGGAAGCAGGAAAACCTAATGTTCATTAATAAATCTGAGTAAACTATTTATAAAAGAATATTTTATATAAAAATGTAGCCCTTTGCTTTTTTTTTGAGAATTATCATGAAAGAATTACCTTTTAAAAAGGAATTTGTTATGCAAAATTGTTTGATGAAAAACATATGTGCATATATTTCAGCCTGTGAACTTTTGTAAGCTATTTGCTTCCGCTATGTTTTTGATGATTCACTGTTTGTTAGTTGCTGTTAAATTGTGTGATTGGTCACCTAAATCAGCTGATATAGTTTCTGCTATCTGACTCAAATAATCTCTCTGCAGGGTATAAAATTTGAGGAGGTAAGCATTAATTCGTACTGAAAAAGTGCAGACTTCATGGTAACCTAATTCGCCTTTTTAAATTATGGATGGAATTACTTAAATTGATCATGGCAGTGTTCCCAAAGCACAATAGAGTGGAACTTTTCCGAATGCTCCTTTATAGTGTTGCACTTTCTACTCCAAAGACAGGAGTACAGAAAATTCCACTGCCCTCACCAACTTTCTTTTCCTATTGACCTTTAAAGTACATCTCACTCAAACATGACAAAAGTGTAAAAGTTGTATTTATGAGCTGAAAAAATATTTCATGCAGTAACTTCTGTTGCAACCACTTTTACATTAGCTGCTATAATCTGACCTCATGCGTGATACTACCCTTTTGGCTGAGGTATTCTGCTGACAGAACATGGCAAAGATAACACTGGTGGAATAAAATGGTAAATGGAGAGAACATTATCTGAGCTTTTAGAAAGGACTGAGGTGGGTGGGAGGAGACGATGGGAAAGAAAGTTGAAAGGAGAAAGAAATGTTACTGAAATGTTGCAGCCATTAACAGTCTTTGGCTGAAACTGTTAAAATAAATAGCAGAATCCATTCATTCATGTTGGCAATGAGTCCAGGCCAAACTAAACAGCCCTGAGGTCTTTAATCTAAACCTCAGTGGCACCACCTTGTTCCTCTTTCCAGCCTGCAACTGCACTGCATCAAGGCTCTGCGGAAACCTGTAGCTGTGTTACGTCTCTCCAGCCTTCGTCTTTCTTTGTACAAACACTTCTTTCAAAATGCAGAACACATCAAAGTAATCACTGAAAACCCTGAGAGACATCTTTGTTTCGCTGAGCTTGTTTGCGTGTGTTTGTCTGGGTAAAGGGTGATAGTTTTCATTGGATGAAGATACTTCTGTGAAATAAAGTGTTTACAATCTATTCCACTGTAACGTGTTGTTAAAATATCAAGTACCAAGTGTGCTGTGAAGCTGCCTATCTCCCTTTGTACTTTCACATGACATGTTTATATTAGATACAGTCATGGGTGAAAGGCTTGTTATCAGCTTCTACAATATGGGCGTTTTGGTATGAAAGAAAAGAAGACATCAGCAATAACACCTTTATAGTTCTGTGGAGATTGGTGAGCCTCTGATGACTAACGAGGCAAAAGCCAAGCTAAGTGTCTTCAACCACCACCAAAGTAATAGTATCCATAACAAAGCACAGCCTGAAGTGCCCTAATATGATTGTTATGAATGTTCCTTTGCTTAAAGCACCAGAGAACAACCAAAGAATCCTGCATTTGATTGCAGAATCCAGTTGTAAAGGTCAAATTGTCACTTATGGAAGCTGAACACAAATAAACCTCCTCTTTACTGAGTTTTCCAATAGGCCCCTCAGGATTACTCTCAGTGAAGCAGCTTTACTGCTCCCATTTATATAATCCAGAACCCTCCTCTTGCCCTCACCTCTTCTGACATGGTTGCTCTGCCCTGGGCCAAGTTTCTGCATTCAGACTGCAGAAGCAAACCCCTGTCATCTGGGAGTTTTTTCCATTGGCTACAATGGGAACTGGATCAACTCCATTACATAATAAATGGTTATATTTTAAAAACCAAACCAAATCCTAGCATATGGATACTTTATTTGGGTGCTGGGATTGTTGTTTGGTGTATACAAGGCATGTCTAGAGAATAAAAATCCTGATCAGCAACTAGATTGCTTGAATTCTCTCTGAGAATGCCGTTTAGCTCATAATATCGTTTCTGCTTCTTACACCAAATTTATTGGCTTTTCCAAAAGTCTGACTTCTCAAATTACTCTGCCCACATATAGAATACCTATCCACAGAATCTCTATGGGTCTATAGCCCTGCTAATTCACTCTTGTGAGCAGATTTCCAAAGACGGGGAAAAATGTATAGATATTCCTTGTGCTGTAAAATGTCCCTAATTCAGGATATAAAGACCATCTGTCTTATTTAATTTAAAGCAGAGGGTCTAATTTTTCTCTGTCATCACATCAGAGCAAATGTGAATTTATATGGGTATGGTGGAGAGCAGAAATGGACACAGAAATTGGCCAAGGAAGTAGTTTATATATCTGGACCCAGCTCAGTTTAGATTGGGCTGAGGCACATGGGTTCAAAGCCAAATCAAGACTAGGGTTCAGGGTTACATTCAATGCCACTAAAACCACATGAATTATTCTTCTGAGGTTTTGGCTTCAAACAATGGATTTTTGGAGATTTCTGCTGCATACAAAGAAGCACTGGAAAACAGACCTCTTCTAGTGTTGGAGCTAAAGTAGAACCAAAACTATAGGACTAAGTTTAGAGCAAGTAATTCAAATTCAAAGCCTCAGAATTAAAAGTGGTACATATTTAATGCGGTGATCTGGGCCCTTTTAAAATAATAAGTAAATAATGTTTAAATAAAACAATAATGTATTTGGTGATTTACGAAAACCTGATGCCCCTTAAAAATTTTGTACCATTTACAGTTTCATGGAAGTTGTGAGAATGAATCAGAAACCACTCATAGTTGTGCTACATTTTGTGATTAGAGCTGGTAGTATTTTATGTCAGCCTGGCTACTTAGGTCACTGGATTTAGAGTGTGATAATAAATGGAGTATGCAAGTAATTAATCTCTTACTGTGGAAAACTCCTTTCAGTTATCCTTTACATATTTCATTTTCTTCTGCTCATGCTGCTCCTATGTTTATTTTATGACCTGTGGATAAAGCATGTTTTCTTAGTGGGAAGCTGCCTGCGTCATTGGTGATGAATGCCACGGTGTATTTCTTTCCTCTTATAGAGAATATTTTATTCCTGCTTTGACTTAAATCAAAAGTCCCGGCTTCCAACCTAAATCAATATGATCTTTTTACTGGTTAGAAGGTGCAGGTTTGAAAAGCACAGTGGCCCTTTTAACAAAATTGGCAAGCAGTGAAATTCACAAACATGGCACCATATGCCTCTAAGCCAGTTACAAACTTCTCCATATTCCTTACTGAAGTTGCAATCATTACAGCTACAGCCAAAAAGAAATAAAAACTCCAACATTTGGAACTTCATCAGGGTGCAGGGTGCACATGATTTGAATAAATTGCACATGTGGGTGAAATTCCTTGCCTGCTTTTAGTATAGTTTCTCAAGCATTCTATGGTAGCATTAGCTGGGAATCCTTGCAAGAGTAAGTGAATAAGTTTACAAGGTTAACTATCAAGTGACTAACAAACTTATTCCTTTAGTCTTTTTTGTGGTGCTTTTAAGGCATGCCCACAGCATCCACTGATAGCTGTAGAATTGAACCTGGATACATTTCAGTTTCTTTATGTGCCTCTCTGTATACCATATAAATGTATGTGCTGCATTCTCAGAGCCTTATGTAGGACCAGATCATCTCCTTTACATCCATGCTTGGGCATCCCTTGGGCATGCATTTCTCCCACAACCTATGGTGCAACAGAGCTCCAAAAATGCCTCCAAAACATGATCCTCCTACACTGGACCTACTGGAAGCCTCTTCAGTAGTCAGCAGTAAGCACAGGGGAAGGGGTGAAAGATGAAAGCTAGGCACATGGGGACAGGACTGCAGGAGAAGGCACATTTTATCTCCAGTCCCATGTAAAGTAGCCTTCCTGCCTCCCAATGGTCCTATGGGCTGCCACAGAAAGGAAGACATGCTAGGAATGCACCTTTGTTGGAGCACCATTATCAGAGTGGTGGAAACAGACCCTGCTAGAGACTAGACATACAGGGGAACTCACCCTAGTGCTGCAGCCCTTTTTATGAAACTGTCAAGGTTCCTTCCCACTCTGAACTCTAGGGTACAGATGTGGGGACCTGCATGAAAGATCTCCTAAGCTTATTCTTACCAGCTTAGGTTAAAAACTTCCCCAAGGTACAAACTTTGCCTTGTCCTTGAACCCTATGCTGCCACCACCAAGTGTGTTAAACAAAGAACAGGGAAAGAGCCCACTTGGAGATGTCTTCTCCCAAAATATCCCCCCAAGCCCTACACCCCGTTTCCTGGAGAAGGCTTGATAAAAATCCTCACCAATTGTACAGGTGAACAAAGACCCAAACCCTTGGATCTTAAGAACAATGAAAAAGCAATCAGGTTCTTAAAAGAAGAATTTTAATTAAAGAAAAGGTAAAAGAATCATCTCTGTAAAATCAGGATGGTAAATACCTTACAGGGTAATCAGATTCAAAACATAGAGAATCCCTCTAGGCAAAACCTTAAATTACAAAAAGACACAAAAACAGGAATATACATTCCATCCAGCGCAGCTAATTTTGCCATTAAACAAAAGGAAATCTAACGCATTTCTAGCTAGATTACTTACTAACTAACAGAAGTTCTGAGACTGCATTCCTGATCTGTTCCCAGCAAAAGCATCACACAGACAGACGAACCCTTTGTTTCCCCCCACTCCAGATTTGAAAGTATCTTGTCTCCTCATTGGTCATGTTGGTCAGGTGTCAGCGAGGTTATCTTAGCTTCTTAACTCTTTACAGGTGAAAGGGTTTTTCCTCTGGCCAGGAGGGATTTTATAGCACTGTATACAGAAAGATGGTTTCCCTTCCCTTTATTTTTATGACAGAAACAAACATGAAGTAGCTATAAGCAGCTCATAAAAACCTATGGAGAGTACAGGGTTCCCTCTGCAAGAGTTGCCTTGGCCAACAGAGACCCTGCTGCTGGATGCATCTCAGGAGGGATGGAGGTGGGGGAAGGTGACTGGGTCTGTACCCTGTTAAAGAATATAGCCCATACAGCCTCATGCAGGTGGCTCTAGCTTCCTGAGGATCCACCAGGCAAATTTCCACAGACTTCAAAGGATCTCTGGATTTGACCAAACATGCAATACATATAGTATCTTACTGATGAGCAGACCGATGTCAAGCTAAATCCTCTATTAGAAACAGGGCCATGTATGGCAATGAGGCAACAAAATTCCTTACAGCTCTGTGTAGCTGCAGGTTGCTTCTGACTTATCCAGGACTTCTTTCTTTCTGTCCCAGCAGGAAACCAAAGTCTGCATGAAGAGCGTGCAGGAAGTTTGGCATCTCTATACTTTCTGGAGGACTTACATTGTACTGTGCTATATGGAAGATCTTATGTTTTACTGTGTGTCCCAAACTTCATAGATTAGAGGAATGATGAGGACTTTTCTATGCTACTAAAGAGATCAGTTGTGACTTCCCTTCCATGAAATATGCCTCTGATATTCCTGTTTTTAATTAAGAACATTGAAGCAGGCTATGGGTTCTCGCTTGCTGAGGAGACTTTTTAATGTTTATATTTCTTTATAAAGCTTTGATGTCCTTATTGATCACAATAAGCTTCTTCTCTTTTGCAATTAAAAAACTACAAGGCTAAAAATTGCTGCAGCCGCACATATTCCTGCTCTGCCAAAAATTGCAACAATGTAATTTTTTGAACATCTGTGTTACATCCTATTCTCAACTTGTAGAAAGAGAAAATGAGCTGTTAAATAGATTAAAGCTATTACACTGCATCAGTTAATTAGTGAAGTAATTGAACAAATTTGCAGATTATAGGTAAGAGAACAGTCTTGTGACAACGATATTTTATTGTTTGGGGTTTTATTTTTAAGAGGATTTTGCAAAAAACCTGCCCTAATAAACTCTTTAGTAGGCCAGCAATGTAATTAGCTTAAATTTTAAAACAAAAAGTCATTTTAAACCAGTAAGTAAAAAAAAATAATTTAAAACATGTCAAAACCCTTTTTTGTTTTATTTAAAAAAAAAAAAAAAAAATTGGGGGGGTTGAGAAATTCCTTGAAAGTGACCCTTTCCCAGTAACAGTTTTGGTTTTGACAAATCAACATTTTTTTAATTGGGAAAATTCTCATTGAAAAATTTTCAACTAACTGTAATGTGTAGGCCATAAACACATGATGGGGCTACATGAGAGGCCACAACTGATTTCATTTGTAGTGGTTTGTGGTAACTTTTCCTTTTGTCTGTATGTGAATAGTGTTTGTGCACCATTTTCTATGAGTTTCAGGTATTTTTACATTTTAAATTCATATTGTCTTCTGTGTGAGGTTGTATTTTAATATGGCCTCAGTTTGCTCTCCCTGCCCACCCACTCCCAAAATTAAAAAAAATTCTGGGATTGCATTTTCTAGTGTTGGCACAGGATGTGAGTACCTGACTGGTGGCTCTCATGGGTGGTGGGTATCACAGGCCAAGGCAGGCTGAGCCTCCCCAAACAGCCTGGTGTGGCCCCACCCATGCTCCAACCCCAGGCGTGCTCCTGCCTGCTTCCAGTTCTGCTCTTCCCATATGGCTGGGGCTGGAACTGGGATGGACTGGCATGCTGCCGGTACTCGGGGCAGCTGAAGCCAGTGCTCGCACCGCCGGGCACTCCAGGGCTGGGGATGCTGGGATTCAGGGCTCTGGGGCCACGACATCTCCCAGAACTCTGGGGCTCGGGCACTGGGGCCATGCTGCCCGCCTGGCACTCCAGGACTCAGGGCATGCTGGGGGCTTCACTGACCATCGCTCTGGGGCTGGGGGTGCCCGGGTGGCCCAGGACTGGGGGGCTGGTGGCTATGGTGAAGGTGCTCTGGGCTCCAGCAGGGGAGGGGGATGAAAGGGGCAGGTCCTTGGCAGAAGGGGAGGGACTGGAGACTAGCCTCTCCCAATGGGCAGTTCACACACCACCATGGTGGCTTTCTTTAAACATGGGCATCTTTTCTTCAGATGAAATGCCCTGAATGTTTAGACAATCCACACACAACAATCCAAGAAATTGCTTAGTTCATTTGTCGTCTTGACGGGGTCTCTCTCTCATTCTAGCTAATGCGTTTTCCTATTGTAGATTCTAATTCAAAGCTCATTGATGTCAGTGGGAGTCCTTCCATTGACTTCAATGGGGTTTGGATCAGGCTCATCATTCCCAGTGCTGTCATACGAAGAAATGATTATTTTAGTAATTTGTATGATGATGGGAAATATGAAATAAGGCAAAGCATAACTTGTGAAACAATTTGTGTCTTATACAATCAATTCTGAGGCATTTTATGAGCAAGTGGACAGTATCTGTCATCCTGAAGAAATATAAGCACTGCTAATATCTCTTCTCTTTGGAGGAGTAATGAATGGTGAGAGAAAACATAGAAGACCATAGCAATCACAAGCATATTGGATCTGCTAACTATACATCCAGAACACTGTCACCTGAAGACTTTAAAAGGGTTTGATTTGTGTATATTCTTACCAGTTCGATAGCTTTCCCCAACATTTATTACATGCTTATGTCTGGGGATATTGATCTGAATGTATTTTATCACTAAGAGAAGTTGATGTATTTAAACATCTAAAGATTATGTTCTTAGCACATTTTTATCTATGAGTCATTTTCTCCAGTACCTTGGATCTTTAATAGCTTGCAGTGTATCACTCTTTCAGCATTTAGTTTCAGTTTGAGACTAAAATGAGATTTTGATCTAATCTTTTGTGCTTTGCTTTGCTGATCTTAAAGGGCTCAATCCAGCTCCCATTGAAATCACCAGGACCTTTACCATTGACTTCAGTGAGTGATGAATGAAGCTCAAAGTGTTCAGGATTCCTACTACTCCATGTTTTATTCTAGTTTTAAAGAAAACTATTGCTAGAGTTTTGGTTGGGTTATTGGAGAGCTGTGAGACTGATATATACAATAATTGGAGTACGTTCACAATACAATTTTATTTTGATTTGAGACCTACAGGACACCCTGCAACGAGAGACTGCTGAATTGGAATTAATTTGCAAACTGGATACAATTAACTTAGGCTTGAATAAAGACTGGGAGTGGATGGGTCATTACACAAAGTAAAACTATTTCCCCATGTTTATCCCTCCCACCCCCCACTGTTCCTCAGACGTTCTTGTCAATTGCTGGAAATGGCCCACCTTGATTATCACTACAAAAGGTTCCCCCCTTCCCCCCCGCCCCGCTCTCCTGCTGGTAACAGCTCATGCATCTGATGAAGTGAGCTGCAGCTCACGAAAGCTCATGCTCAAATAAATTGGTTAGTCTCTAAGGTGCCACAAGTTCTCCTTTTCTTTTTGCGAGTACAGACTAACACGGCTGTTACTCTGAAACCAGCTCACCTTAAGTGATCATTTTAGTTACAGTGTGTATGGTAACACCCATTGTTTCATGTTCTCTGTGTATATAAATCTCCCCACTGTATTTTCCACTGAATGCATCCGATGAAGTGAGCTGTAGCTCATGAAAGCTTATGCTCAAATAAATTGGTTAGTCTCTAAGGTGCCACAAGTACTCCTTTTCTTTTTGCGAATACAGACTAACACGGCTGATACTCTGAAACAGGACACCCTTTGTTCATCTAAGAGATAATAATTTAGGACAATATTTTTGTATATCCAATATATATGTTGAGAGGAGAATGTATAGAACTTCCCATTAGCTAGTTGGCTGATCACCACAGATATACAAGCATATTAACTGGCATGGAAAACTGTTAAACTAGGAGACTATTCTTATTTCTGGATCCTGTGGGGCACATAAATATGGAGATTCCTAAAAGGGAACTTAAACCCTATATAAGCTTACTCTGTGAGAGTGAGGGATCATTTTTCAGGATAGGCTGTAAATCTTTGATATGCGCTGGAGAGGTTTTAGTTGGGGGCTGAAGGTGACAGCTAGTGGCGTTCTGTTATTTTCTTTGTTGGGCCTGTCCTCTAGCTGTGGGTGAGGATAATGTCACGGCAAACATGGTGGCTGACCTTTCTTCGCAAAATAATAAATGGACACAAATCTGACATCAGGAATCATAACATTCAAAAACCGGTAGGAGAACACTTCAGCCTCTCTGGCCACTCAGTAAAAGATTTAAGGGTGGCAATTTTGCAAAAGAAAAGCTTCAAAAACAGACTCCAAGGAGAAACTGCTGAGCTTGAATCAATATGCAAACTAGATACCATTAACTTGGGTTTGAATAGAGACTGGAAGTGGCTGGGTCATTACACGTATTGAATCTATTTCCTTAAGTTAAGTATCCTCACACTTTCTTGTCAACTGTCTAAATGGGCCATCTTGATTATCACTACAAAAGTTTTTTTTCTCCTGCTGATAATAACTCATCTTAACTAATTAGCCTCTCACAGTTTGTATGGTAACTTCCAATTTATCTGTATCTATCTATCTATCTATGTTTCATTTTTTGCATCCGATGAAGTGGGCTGTAGCCCACTAAAGCTTATGCTCTAATAAATTTGTTAGTCTCTAAGGTGCCACAAGTACTCCTGTTCTTTTTACTTTGTAAAACAGCTTCCGCTGTGAAGTGATTGAATTACATTTTCCCCCTTCTCACAGCTGAAATAGAACCAAACTTATTTATTGAAGTGACACATGCGGTTTCTTGGTTCAAATTTAGTGGAATAGACCAATAGATTTTAAGGCCAGAATGGACCATTATGATAATTTAGTCGACATCTTTATAGCACAGTCCATAGAATTTCAACTAGTGCTTTCTGCATCAAGCCCGCATCTTCTCTTTGAGTTAGATTCAGCTCAGATATCTAGAAAATTGCTTATCAAACAAGGTCAGTAAGAACCACCCTCCAGTAATGTTGTTTGCATCTATAGACAATTTCTTGTTGGTTATATTCTGAACTCACATGTGTAACTTCAAGAAACACATTTTTGGTGTTATAGATTTGCATGTTGTTGATAAAGATACATCTAAGCCAAAGTATTTAGATCTTGATTTTGAATCCAGGTTCAGCAGTGTTGAAATTCTGGGGGTTTTGTTCAGCTCATCATAGATTCTATGATTGTCATTTGCCTTTTATATCACATGATATTTTCCTACACTTTCTTTAATTCCTATGTCCTGCTCTTTCGTTCCTAATGCACCTTGAATTTTGCTACCAAAATAAGAGTACAAAAATAATAATTATGAATAACATATGCCTCTCCAGTAGCTTTCATTCAGAAGGATCCTATACTGCTTTAGAAACCATAGTGAAGGATATTAAAGAGATCATATTTAACAGACCACCCCAATGTATCCCAAAAGGTAGAGTACATAGCTGTTCCACTTTCAGAAAATCACCTCACTAGACAGCTGGGGTTCTTTTGTTGGTCCTTTAAGTGGTTGCTTAAGACAGATTTAATTGGAAACACAGAGAGTATTGCCACCTCCAAGGTGAAGAGCAGCAGTCTTCCAGTGCAGAACACTGTAAACTATGGTAGCCAGAAGGGGATACTGTGGCAAAGAACAGCAGAGCTATCAAGGTTCCTTCCCCACTCTGAACTCTAGGGTACAGATGTGGGGACCTGCATGAAAACCTCCTAAGCTTACTTTTACCAGCTTAGGTTAAAACTTCCCCAACCTACAAACTATTTTACCCTTTGCCCTTGGACTTCCACTGCCACCACCAAACGTTTATCCGGGTTTGTTTTATTAGGAAAGTGTTGTTTGGAAATGTCTTTCCCCCCCAAATCCTCCCAACCCTTGCACCCCGCTTCCTGGGGAAGGTTTGGTAAAAATCCTCACCAATTTGCATAGATGACCACAGACCCAAACCTTTGGATCTTAAGAACCATGAAAAAAACATTCAGTTCTTGAAAAGAAGAATTTTAATAGAAGAAACAGTAAAAAAGAATCACCTCTGTAAAATCAGGATGGTAAATACCTTACAGGGAAATTAGATTCAAAACACAGAGAATCCCTCTAGGCAAAACCTTAAGTTACAAAAAGACATACAGACAGGAATATCCATTCTATTCAGCACAGCTTATTTTCTCAGCCATTTAAAGAAATCATAATCTAACGCATATCTAGCTAGATTACTTACTAAATTCTAAGACTCCATTCCTGTTCTGTCCACAACAAAAGCATCACCCAGACAGACACAGAGCCTTTGTTTTTCTCCCTCCTCCCAGCTTTTGAAAGTATCTTGTCTCCTCATTGGTCATTTTGGTCAGGTGCCAGTGAGGTTATGCTAGCTTCTTAACCCTTTACAGGTGAAAGGGTTTTTCCTCCGGCCAGGAGGGATTTTAAAGGTATTTACCCTTCCCTTTATATTTATGACAAGAGCAAACAATGAAAAATGTGTTGCATTCTTTAAAATTCATACATAGCAAATATGACCTTGTTTTTTAAAGTCTTGTTGAAACAGATCATGAATTGCATGGTACTCAGCATTAAATTCATTTACATAGAAGCTTTTTACAAAATAATGAAGAAAAGAACTGAGAGCACAATAGAGATCCCCCCTTAGTTCTTCATGTTTTTTTAGGAGTGCAAAGAGAAGGATTAGGGATTGTTTTAGTTCCAGAAGAAGTTTGAAGGATGTAACATTATCTATGCCCTTCTGCCATGTACATTGGCCAAACCAAACAGTCTCTACACAAAAGAATAAATGGACACAAATCTGACATAAAAAGAAAAGGAGTACTTGTGGCACCTTAGAGACTAACCAATTTATTTGAGCATGAGCTTTCGTGAGCTACAGCTCACTTCATCGGATGCATACCGTGGAAACTGCAGCAGACTTTATATATACACAGAGAATATGAAACAATACCTCCTCCCACCCCACTGTCCTGCTGGTAATAGCTTATCTAAAGTGATCATCAGGTTAGGCCATTTCCAGCACAAATCCAGGTTTTCTCACCCTCCACCCCCCCACACAAATTCACTCTCCTGCTGGTGATAGCCCATCCAAAGTGACAACTCTTTACACAATGTGCATGATAATCAAGTTAGGCCATTTCCTGCACAAATCCAGGTTCTCTCACTCCCTCACCCCCCTCCAAAAACCCACCCCCATACACACACAAACTCACTCTCCTGCTGGTAATAGCTCATCCAAACTGACCACTCTCCAAGTTTAAATCCAAGTTAAACCAGAACATCGGGGGGGGGGGGGGCGGGGTAGGAAAAAACAAGAGGAAATAGGCTACCTTGCATAATGACTTAGCCACTCCCAGTCTCTATTTAAGCCTAAATTAATAGTATCCAATTTGCAAATGAATTCCAATTCAGCAGTTTCTCGCTGGAGTCTGGATTTGAAGTTTTTTTGTTTTAAGATAGCGACCTTCATGTCTGTGATTGCGTGACCAGAGAGATTGAAGTGTTCTCCGACTGGTTTATGAATGTTATAATTCTTGACATCTGATTTGTGTCCATTTATTCTTTTACGTAGAGACTGTCCAGTTTGACCAATGTACATGGCAGAGGGGCATTGCTGGCACATGATGGCATATATCACATTGGTGTATGTGCAGGTGAACGAGCCTCTGATAGTGTGGCTGATGTTATTAGGCCATGTGATGGTGTCCCCTGAATAGATATGTGGGCACAATTGGCAACGGGCTTTGTTGCAAGGATAAGTTCCTGGGTTAGTGGTTCTGTTGTGTGGTATGTGGTTGTTGGTGAGTATTTGCTTCAGGTTGCGGGGCTGTCTGTAGGCAAGGACTGGCCTGTCTCCCAAGATTTGTGAGAGTGTTGGGTCATCCTTTAGGATAGGTTGTAGATCCTTAATAATGCGTTGGAGGGGTTTTAGTTGGGGGCTGAAGGTGATGGCTAGTGGCGTTCTGTTATTTTCTTTGTTAGGCCTGTCCTGTAGTAGGTAACTTCTGGGAACTCTTCTGGCTCTATCAATCTGTTTCTTTACTTCTGCAGGTGGGTATTGTAGTTGTAAGAAAGCTTGACAGAGATCTTGTAGGTGTTTGTCTCTGTCTGAGGGGTTGGAGCAAATGCGGTTGTATCGCAGAGCTTGGCTGTAGACGATGGATCGTGTGGTGTGGTCAGGGTGAAAGCTGGAGGCATGCAGGTAGGAATAGCGGTCAGTAGGTTTCCGGTATAGGGTGGTGTTTATGTGACCATTGTTTATTAGCACTGTAGTGTCCAGGAAGTGGATCTCTTGTGTGGACTGGACCAGGCTGAGGTTGGTGGTGGGATGGAAATTGTTGAAATCATGGTGGAATTCCTCAAGGGCTTCTGACATAAGGAATCATAACATTCAAAAATCGGTAGGAGAACACTTCAACCTCTTTGGCCACTCAGTAAAAGACTTAAGGGTGGCAATTCTTCAACAGAAAAGCTTCAAAAACAACGAGACCCCAACGAGAAACTGCTGAGCTTGAATTAATAGGCAAACTAGATACCATTAACTTGGGTTTGAATGGAGACCGGGAGTGGCTGGATCATTACACATATTGAATCTATTTCCACATGTTAAGTATCCTCACACCTTCTTGTCAACAGTCTAAATGGGCCATCTTGATTATCACTACAAAAGCTTTTTTTCTCCTGCTGATAATAGCTCATCTTAACTAATTAGCCTCTTACAGTTGGTATGGCAAATTCCACCTTCTCTGTATGCATATATATATATATCTATCTTCTTACTATATGTTCCATTCTATGTATCCAATGAAATGGGCTGTAGCCCACGAAAGCTTATGCTCTAATAAATTTGTTAATCTCTAAGGTGCCACAAGTACTCCAGGGTTTTTTTGCGGATACAGACGGACACGGCTGCTACTCTGAAATCTAAATTCTATAGCGACCCCAAATAGGTTTTCACAGCATAATGTAAATCTCAAGTTAATTTAGGTGACACCCCAGAATAGCTGTGAAGAAGCTGTGTTGGTCAATAATTCTTTTAGCAGGCAATTAACAGTGAAGAAGGATGTTCAAGTAAAGTTAAGATTGTGATGCAGCAGCAAGAGTTAGGAAATTTAACATTAAGACAAACTTTATTTTAAGCTTATCGCTAGTTATTTCAGGAAACTCAGATCAGAGCATCATAAGTACTGTACTATAGATAATGAAGCATCTATGAAATAAATAAAAAGAGAGTGACAGCCTTAATTTTGAACTCCCTTGTTTTTTTCAATTGACTGTATTTTCCACTGCATGCATCCGATGAAGTGAGCTGTAGCTCACGAAAGCTTATGCTCAAATAAATTTGTTAGTCTCTAAGGTGACACAAGTACTCCTGTTCTTATCACTGTGCTAACATCCTAGCCTATGCTCATCTGAAACATTGCCCAAGGGTCCACTGTGGCAGCTGAGAATAGCTGGAGGGTAGTGGTGCTCTGGCCGCAGCCACACACCCATCATGCTAAGGATTGGGAGAGGGTGGCATAGAGCCATTATACAGGCTCCACATACAACATTCAAGTAACTCCCTCATTCCTGTCCCCTGCACTCCTACCCCACATACACAAATACCAAGGGGATATCTTAGTGGCTGTTTCAGTTGGCTTTAGGGTCCTTTAATGATGGTGGAGTCAGAATGAAGGGGTCTCAGATGTACGCAGAATCAGGGCCTATCTGCCAAAATTTTGAAACATTTAGCACAGAGAAAATTACAATTATTCTGTGGCAAATGAGACTAGCAATAGCAGAATTATTAGGAAGTTTATGTTCCTGTAAGTAATAAAATAATGTTTTCTCACTAGACTGAGGTCTTAAAGGAAAATTTCAACTTAGTTATAAAAAATAAATGAGGTAAATAGGAGAGAAGGAGGAAAAGGTGCAGAATCTGCTGCTCAGAACATTACAGAACCATATTATTTCTAAATGTGAAGTTAATAGTGCAAGCATATTGAACTTTAAAATGTCAGACTTGTAGCTAATGTGAGGGATGCAATGAGGAAAGTTTATTAGAATTAGGAATGTACTGACCTCAGGATATTCAGTTTTTCTAAAAAGTATCTGTTGCTTCAACAGAAACAGAACCAAGATTCAGGAGCCTTTTGTAATTATAATACCTTGCTCTTACATAGCACATTTAATCAGTAGATCTCAAAGCACTTTACAAAGAAAGTATCTTTATCCCCATTTTACAGATGGGGAAAGTGATGTACTGTGAAAGTATATATGGCAAAAAGTGTACTATCCTTTTAAGGGAGAGGCTGGTGCCTACAACCTGGGGCTGAGGAGGTCCTGTCCCACCCTGGGGCTGAGCTGTTTAAACACAAGAACATGAAGCTGAGGAATGAGAGGGCACAGAGGAGTGGAAGTCAGGTTGGCTGTAGTAGGTTGTGATTTCTCTCTCAGGAACTAGCAGACAAGCCTAACCGGACTCACAGACTTAGGTTTATGGACTTTGTTTGGGAACTCTAACCCAGACCCCTAATGAACTCTTTAATGTAATGATTCCTGATCTTATTCATAGATTCCAAGGCCAGAAGGGACCATTGTGATCATCTAGTCTGACCTCCTGTGTAACACAGGACATAGAACTTCCCCAAAATAATTCTTAGAGCTGATCTTTTAGAAAAACATTCAATCCTGATTTGAAATGGTCAGTGATGGAGAAGCCAAGGAGACGTGGCAATTGGTTAATGTAAGTTGGACTTTGTTGCCCTGGACTGTTAAAGTGAATTGACTGCTGCTCCACTTGGGGAAATTGTAGGGTATAGCTGTAGTTGCAGACAGGGCCATAAGGGAGTGTGCAGTGTCTGCCCACACCTTTACAAATACAGCGAGCTGAGATGACTTGTCCAAGATTACTCAGCAGGCTAGCAGCAGAGCCAGGAATAGTAGCCAGGTCTCCTGAATCCCAGTCTAGTGTTCTATCAATAGGCTGCACAGGGGAAATGCTTCAGCGTAATGGATTAAACACTCATACTTACATTATCTTCAAATTCACCATTGTACTCCCTTCTTCCTTCATCTTAATTAAACAATGCAATGAAATACCATCCTGTCAGGAAAGGAAAGACCATGGCTTTATTAGCAAAAAAGGAATCATGTTATACAAAATAATAATATAAAGTTTCACCACAATTTACTCCATCAAATGGTGTAGTAGAGCAGGCTACTCCAGCTGTTAATTGCATCTCATTCAAAACCCTGCTATATGATCCAGAACTTTCCTGTAACACTGACAGACACTGGCCAGCTAGAACATCTCCCTCACAAAGCTCAGAGATCAATCTCCATCAGGTCAAGCCATTCATATAATGGAATAGCTTCCAGTGTGTGTGTAATGGGGTGACATTCCCACACTAGCCCTACAAGAGCAGAATTGGGCCAGGTGGGCCAAATCAGCTAATTAGGCTGCAAATGGGAGCTTTTGGTAGGGCTTGTAAAGCCAGGAAGCTGGCTACAGACAGGGGCTGCTGCTAAGAAAAGGCAATCACTCCATGTGAAGAGGGGGGAGTGTTTGGGGGCTCCTGGGAAAGGCTGCAGGACAGCAAGCACTCCCTGGGAAGAGGGTTCTTGGAGCTGGTACACTCAGAGAGAGAAAGGGAACCAGAGAGTAGGAAGCAGTTGAGGGAAGGAGCAGTGAGGGCCATAGGCACTGGAGCTACAAGTGTGTGTGTGTTTGGGGGGTGCTGCAGCACCCTCAGGTTTTGTGCAGGGTCCTGGCTGCCAATTGAATGTCCAGGTGCTCTCAGCCCCATGCTCTACTCCTGGCTCGGGGTCCTGGCTGCTGCCAGCCCTGCACCTGGGGCTCTGCTGCAGGACCCACTCTGGGGTCTCTGCTTCCAGCACTAGCTGTGGTCCCAGTCTCAGCTCCCTTACCCCTATTCCCATTCCCCCACCCTCCCTCCGCGGCCTGGTCCTGGCCCCAGCTCTGGGGAGAGGGGGCATGGACAGGGGTAAGGGGAGTGCGAAGTAAAAAGTTTGGGGATCACTGGCTTTCAGCAGCCCCACTGTAAAAAGTGTTCCATTCCACTGGTGAGGGCTGAGAGAGGAAAGTCCAGAACTGCTAAGCTGAGGGTCCCTGGACTGGAACCTAAAGTAGAGAGTGGGTTCCCCTACCAGCCACTGAGGGAGTAGCACCGGGGCAATGAATGGGATGACTGCCTAGGGCTGTTGAGTGACTGAACTCCAGAAGGGGGAACACAAAGTGACCTAGCCCGAGGGCTAAATTATATAGAAGATGCTGCGGGTCCTGGAAAGGGAGGAGCTGCTGACCAGAGTCAGAGTGCTGGAATGCAAATCATGGACTGAGGCATTGGCCTCAAGAGTTAATCACCAGAGTGACCAGGAGGAGGCACCATATCGGCAGTGAGTGGAGCTCCCTGTGACAACATTGCATATGTGTACACATTAATCCTTGATAAAGACAAACAATATCAGCTGGAAGAAAATTACCATTATCTAAAGTCAGGAAATGAGTTTTTCTCCGTGAATATTTTCAATTAAGGTGTTTTTTTCATTTGTATTGATTTTTTTAAAATTTCAAATACAATCTGAAAAAAAAAGATTTATTAAAATTTCTGTTTTAAAAGCCATTTTCTGTTCAAAAATATTTTGACAATTTTTTTGACCAGCTCTAATATCTAATAGTGATACAAAGCCCATTATTTAAGCTTTTCCACTCATATGACTAGTCAGAAACTTAGACAAAATTAGATGGCCAAGATTTTTGTGAGTTCCTGAAGTTAGACTCCTAAGTCTTTATTTAGGCTCCTAAAAAAAATGACCAGATTTTCAAAGTGTTAAACACACAACAGCTCCCATTGAAACAGAAGAAAGGTATCTGGTGATCAACGCTTTTAAAAATTTGGTTATTTGTTTAGGAGCCTAAATGAGGATTCTCACTGTAGACCTACATGTGTAAGACTGTAATAAAGGTGTTAGTGACTGAAGTTTTTAGTCATTAATAAGAGTCAGGAAGGCAAAAGAGCATAGGCTTCACATGACAGGGGTTGGGATCCCGTACGCCAATGGCTACTATGACATATTCCTTTTTTAAAAAAAAGTCAAATGCTAAATATAAAAGTAACCATCACAAATAGATATAGATTAATTAAAATAAAACACACAAATGAAGATGTTTGAGATGGAGGTCAAGTTAGATGACCTGAAACCCCTTGACCTGTGCAATGTTTCTTATTAGACATCCGTCAATAAATATTCTCTCTCAACCTTCATGGCTTCCAAAGGACACAGCTGCTTCTTGTTCTTGGTTCTTTTACAGCAGCATGTTTAGAAGGTAAAGCAGTTCCACTCATTGAAACCTGTCTTTGCTGCTCCTTTTTTATAGTTATTGACTAGACTATATATATATATATGAGCTAGATGTTCATGTTACTTCTGTCAGTCTTACAGGAGTGCTCTCTCTCTCTCTCTTTTTCCCTGTGTGTGTAAGTAAGTAATAGATAATGTGATGTTAGATGGCACTCGAATATGGAAGAATGGCATAGGATTTTAATATCAAAATAAATAACACCAGTGCTAGTATATTCATAATATTAAATATTTGCTTACTTAATTAGTAACCTGCATTGTTTTAAATTTAAATGAAGTACCTGTTGAATTTCCAGCTTGTCATACTAGGAATCTGCAAAATCAAGGGACCTTGCTGTGGGGTACATGCTGTACCGTTATCCTTTTTGGATACAAGTGTTTCGCCAATCTTCAGGAAACATGTTGTTTCCATTAGGAGAAACCGATGACAGAGTCAGGTATCTTTAATGCAATCCTGTTTATTTATTAAAAAAATGTGCAAAGCCCTGTTTCCCTGAACACTGAATTCTTCGTTCATACCTCTAAAACTCCTTCTGTCAGCACTTGTCCCAAAAGCTCTCTCTCAACTTCTCTGGGCCATGCTACTAGGGCTTCTGTGACTGAATGTGGTGCTTCTGTATTGTTTCAGCTACCTACTTATGTAAAGGAGCTTAATGGCTTCTTACAACTATCTTAAATGAAGTGCAGCAGTTACACCCCACATTTCAAAGAGATTTAACCCAACCCATCACTGTACTTTTGTCAAAAGGATTTTGTTTTCCTTAATTGTTAGTGATCTTCTTTGGGCTCCCATCCCTTATGCATATTAGTAAGGGAGGTAGTTAATATATGGGAAGATAGGGAGATGGGAGTTATTAATACAAAACTCACAAAATTAAGTATCGTCTTCACTCCTGCCATGAGCATTCCATAGATTTCAAATACAAATGGTGTGTAAGTGATTTGTTAACTAGGCACTAAAGAGATAAGTTAGAGAGAAATCATTAATGTACATTTAAAAGAACACAATCTAAAGTGGAATCCTACTGTAATCCAATCTTTTTATTGTTCCTCAGTCTAATTTGTTGCCCAGCAGTACAATCTGTGTCCTAAACAAATGAGTTTTAAATTAAAAGTGCAGATTAATCATGAGCGGCAAGTGGGCTCTATTTGTTAAGACAATGTGGTTCACAATCTGAAGGGCTCTTTTGGGCCATGCCATTCAGATGTGTGTAAGTTTTATTGAACACATTAGGCCTGGTTATTCTTTCACTTACACTTGTGCAACTACTGTGGCCTAGTGGCTAAAGCACTGGGCTGGGATGCAGAAGGGCTGAGTTTAATTCCCAGCACTGGCCTGCTGGGTAACCTTGGGCAAGTCACTTTTCACCTCTTTGTGCCTCAGTTTCCCCACCTGTAAAATGGGAATAATAAGATTTCCTTTCTAAAGTGCTTTGATAAAAAGCACTATATAAGAATTGGATATTATTATTATACCTGATGTATAGTAGTGTAAGTGACAGAATTAGTCCCAGCAAGAACTATACTGATATCACAGTACTATTTATCAAGTGTGTCATTACATCTGAAACCATTTTGTTATGGGGGAAAATAAACTTTGAACTACTTACTCCACTGTTCTGCTTACAGAAGTTACAATTTCAGACTGTGGGATTAGTGAAACAGATGGAAATGACTCAATTGACATGAAAGGTATCTTCAAAAATAACTGTCTGGGGAAACAAATTACTCACACTACTAAATTAAGAGTTACTCCACTGATACCACTAGAGTTGTACCAGTGTAAATGTTCCTGGGAGTGTGGGGAAAAACAGCCATATTAGAAAGGCTAAACCAGCTAATGAGTAGTCCAGTTTGGGGTATGAGAAATACCATGCAGACCTGGCTGGGAAGGTGCACTGAACAACCTTTGTAATGGGACCTCCATATATTTGGAGATTCTGCTAGGGATAAACATCTGAACTTCTGAAAACTTATCCAAACCAGAACTCTGAATATGTTAAGAGTGTCCTGGCTAGTCACCACTTTTTGATGGGTCTTTAGTGGTTTATGCAAAATGAGTTTCATGATCTCATTCTTATTCCTACTGGATGGAATCAACATTACAAAATCCCAGTCAGAATTAATATTAATTATCCTCTTTGTTGGCAGTCTCACGACAGAAGCCAAGCTATGGATGAAAACAGAAACTGACCTATTCTCTCAGACTTACAGGTCTCTTCAAATCAGAGTTTAGGGGCATTGGCAGGATGGTGGCAAGAAACCTACGCTGCTGCTGCACCAGGCTGTACATCTTCTAATCTAGTAGTAAGGAGAAGATACGTTTTTAAAGGTGTCCTGCAAAGCATTTCTAAACAACAATCGGGCATGTGGGTAACGTTTTCTAAAGCATCTAAATGGAACTTTGGTGTCGAAATCTCATTGATCCTTTTGACAATTTTATCCTGTGTCTTTTGTGAGGGAAGTAGCCGTTGTTGGGTTTTCCCCATTATATATATATATTTGCCATAAAAATATAGGACTATCAAGTTATCTTCGCTGGGGGCCTGTTGGGTGTCTGTCTGATGTATATTTTTAGTTCTCACTTCATTCATAGACTGATTCTCACTGATTCATAGACATGATCAATCTTTAGCAAAAATGTAACTGAAATTATAATGGTTATAAGAAAAATAAACAAAAACAAGTTTTAAATAGTGTGATTAAAATGTCTTCATCTCACTATTTCCCAGCCTTCACTCTGTGGTGATGTTGTCTGTCACTCGTTATTCAGTCACCAAAGTCTCTTCAAAGCCTGACCTAGATCTAAACATCTAATGTTACAAAACAATACAGGGAAAAATAGTCCTTAAAACAGCAGCAGCAACTTTCAGGATTTTTTCTCTATCATAAAGAGGGGGGAAAAAATAGCAAGCCCAGGGGTTTGGTTTTTTTTGGCATGTCACCTTTGAAAAGTGTCAATACTGCACCTTTCACAAGCACTAAATTTATTTTAAGTAAAGAAAGTGATGTTTACTTACACTGTAAAATGGGAAATGAGTTAACAGTGGAAGTGTTTAAATGGAAACTAGTTTCCTTGGAGCTTACATTAGCAGCCTGGTTCATGAAATAAAAATGAAGCTAGTGTCAATGAAAAGCTTTCATATGCCAGTGTTTTACTCTGATGATGTTTGGAAATAAACAGGCTGTAGCAGTGTACTGCAGCAAGATGATGTACTGAGATGCATCTTAAACTGATTAGATGCAGTACTTTGGAGCGTGTTGCTGCAACAGGAGATCTTCCAGTTATCTTTCTAGTCTTATCTATCTATCTAGATCTTTTTATTGTTGGGGGAGGGGAAGGGTGCTATGATTCAGTTAGCAAATTGTTGCTGTTAATTTGGAAAAAGCCAAAATTAGCATTATGGATAAACATGAGTCTGAGAAAATAAAACTAGCCTTAAAAATGACCAGCAGTGCTTCCCCTCCCCTCCCCAAAATCGGTGTGTCCTATTTTCCTTCTTTGTAATGCATAAGGAAGGCCTGAGAGTTTATTTCCTTGTTCGTTTTTACCTTAGAAGTTATGGCCAGTCTATCCTGGAAGGCTTTGATAATGACTGACAAATGAGTGAATTCATAGACTTCCACTTCTCTCTTAAAGGATCCCCAAACATTCAACAAACATGGGATGGCAACAAACCAATTCTTTAATATGAATATGACTCTGATAACCCTCCCGTCCAATATACCAGAGGATCAGTGGGGATGGTGGGGAGACACTATTCACATAAAAGTGTAAATAATTGTGTTCCAGTGTGCGGATTTTACACGACCCATCAGTTTGGGCTAACTAGAGAGCTGAGTGAGAAGGTGAATACCATTTGAATTAGCAGATGTCTACAAAATTTGGGCTTTTCTTGATGTTCCACTGGAAGTTTAAGACGATCAAAGCTATCCCAGTGTTGTCACCACTGTTAATGACACACAGCTATAAATGATGACAGGATGTAATCTTTGGCAATGAGCTTTATTTGAGCTAATGTGAAAGCTTGGTCCCTCTTTGGCTGCTAGCTAATAATAATGGGAAAAGGAAGAGTAGAGGAGGCACTGTTTGGAAAGCACCTAGCACTCTTTTGGCAGTACCCCAATCTAAGCCGCATTTGTGCCTGCCTTCTCCTGCGTATGATTCACTTATCCCTGTTTAGCTGCTCACCCTGGGGGCAGGTGTAAAGAATTTCCACCACTCTGCCCATGCACAAGTGACTCAGTACCAGTGACTCAGGAGAAAAGGATTATTTTAGTTAATGGCTTGTAAGGCCACCACATCTTTATCGTTCATGCTGGAGCTGCCCTTTCTCACCTATTTTTCTCACTCCAACCAGAGATTTCTCCTGATCAGCAAAGGGCATTCCCAGCTGTCCTGCCATGATAGCTTCAGAAGATGGCCCCCGTCCCGCCCCATGCTGAGTTTCCAGCATCACTGACACGTTTCAGCTGAGGAACTGATGACTGAGGCTGAACCTAAGGCCCCGATTCTGCAATTTACAGTGCCTGGGTGGCAGGGCTGGATTAAAGCTACCCAAGGTTTTAGGCACCATGTGCCATTTGTCCCCTATGGCTCTGCCCTGGTTCAATGACCCCACCCCACACTTGGAGTGACAAGGTGTAGTGAGATGAGACTCACTAGCACGGTGCCTCCTACTGGTCATTTGAGAATTAGCTCTTTTTCAGCTCCAGAGTACCTCCTTCTGGCCAGTGTCTCACCTACCACTGGCCCCGTGTCCCTCCCGGACCCCGGTGCCCTTTACCTCAGGGGTCTGCCCCAGCAGTACCCCCTTCCTCTGGGTCTCCCCTCCCAGAGAACCCCCAACCCTCTAACACCACCTTGCCTCAGTGGCTACTGCCAGTCATCATCTAGTCCCTGCTCACTGGGGCAGACTGCAGTTTGTAATGGCTACTCATCACTGACAAGGGGTTAGGACCAGCTGCCTCTGCCTATTCCCAGGCTGCACCTCTGTGGCCCCAGGACCTTTGTATGTCTTCACCAAGGCCTGCATCTTGGGGTTTTATCAGGCTGGAGCTCCCCAGCTCCCTTTGCCCTTCCCTAACACTGCTCCATCTCAAGTACCTTGCTCCCAAGCAACTAGCCCTTTCCACTAGAGGGAGACTTCTCAGCTCCTGGCTCACAGCCATTTTATAGGGTCAGCTGTGGCCCTGATTGAGCTGGCCACAGCTGTGGCTGCTTCCCCAATCAGCCTAGCTTGGCTGCTTTTAACCCCTGCTTATCGGAGTTGGGTAGTTGTCCCACTACACAAGTGTGGGTGCTACTACTCCTCCCACTTCTTCAGCATGGGAGTAGCAGTAGTAATCCTCTCTCAATCCTCAGAGAAGCAGGGGAGGCAGCAGGTGGCTCCCCAGCAACCAAGGGATTTATACATGAATAGGTGAGTGGGCCAGGTCTGCTGCACTTTTCACTTCCTCCCACAGTGTGTCTCAGAGCTATTGTTTGACACAAGCTGGCTGCTGACTCAGGCAGATGGCCCTGCCTCGGTTATATTCAGGTCACTTTTTCAAGCTTTTTCTCCTAATCCTGAACTAGAAACTTGCCTTTTTATTTTAAATGAAAAGCGATGGTGCTGGAAATTTCACACCCTGGGGCTTGCTTTTACCTCTGGTTTATTCCAGTCACAATTCAAATAAAAAGACAATAGAGATGAAAAGCAGAAAACACCTCCAGTAGCTAGTAGTATCTGTGAAAAGCAATGTATTTACTGTTGTAACATGGGCCAGGGGAGAAACTTATGCCAATTAGCACTGCGCGCACAGAGGACCCTCCATGTTCAGATCTCCCCATTCCCACACAGAAGCATGTGGGGAGGGGCTCAGCTTCCTCTGTAACACCATCTCTCCTCTTCTGCATCCTTTGGAAGCCTCTGCACTGGTCTAAAGCTTGGGGGTTAGGGGCCGGAGGAGGAAGGGCAAGGACTGGGCAGATGGAGCTCACAAGAAAATGTTCTATTATCATCTATTATCCAAGGTGCTGCCACAGCATAGGGCTTCTGCTCACTAGCTCTTCCCTTGTGAGGGTCCTTGATAATACAAATAGTTTTGAGGTCAGTCTTACAGCCCATTAAATGTGGGGCAAAGGCAAAGCTCATGCTATCTCCCTAAGAGAAAAATCTGGGTGTCCCCTTTGGTGTTTGCTTCCCTCAAATCCCTGTGTGTTTTCTCCAGGGGAGGAGGCAATCTGGCCCTTAGAGAAGTTGAACTTCTAGGTCAGTTTAATATTAAAAGGAAAAATGATCCAACATAAAGCTCTGCATAACTTGGAACACCTAACTCTTGCCAGAATCATCATCTATATTGCAGGTATATCTACAGTAGTACTGAAAGCACTTCACACTCAGTTACCCATTATTGTTCTCATGATGCTTTAAAATAAAAGTAACTAGCACCGCTCAATCTTTTTGTCAAGACCCTAGAGGTTTTTAATGTTGGTTACTGGCAGATTGGGTTGAATCTGAAGTTGTCAGTTTTGTGGACCTTTATTTTCAAATGTACTCCATGCAGAACACCTGAAATTAAATTCTAAGTAGTATTTATGAAGAGGGAGTAAATTTAAGTCTCAGCACTGGCTTAATTAAGGCAGATGAATAGTTTTTATAGTTCCATCTGAAATCTGAAAATGAACTTGTCCAATCTTCAAATCTTCCCCTTGGTTAAAATATATGGCTCTTATTAAAGACAAATTCTAATACATATACCTTTATTACTCAAATGTCCACATGAGGAGCTTGATAGATGAGTTCATATACCCTCTTCATAAAATCCTTCTTGAATAAGGTTGAACCAATAACCAGAACATTTTTACTGAATCCCCAAATGTTATAGCACTGGAAAAGATCACCTAAGTAAGAACTTATTTAGAGTATTAATGCAGTGGTTATATTAATAAGATGAAAGAGCTTAAGAATTTAGCCAATTCATCATGAATGCAGATAAATGGGCAAAGTTCATAATATAACAATTATGGTAGGAGGAAGGACAGCAATCAAATAATATTGTTAAAATATCTTTATTTAGTTTAAAGCATCTGACATGAATTTCATCTTATAGTTTTTCTTTCATCCACCAAGGGCCTGATCCTGTGAAGCTCTGAATGCCTCCTGCAGGGTGCTGAGCACCCTCAACTACCACTACTCTGCTCCATTTCCACATTATTTTTTATCTGTGTCCACTCTCTGCTCATGGTGTAATGTAGCCTCCGATGAAGTGCAGTGATGACATTTCCCTACTTCATAACAGATGTAGAGGCAGGCAGATAGTCAATGCTAGAAACTACTTCCCATGTGTCATGTGCTACTCTACACTCAGCCTCATCACTGACTCCTCACTGTCAACAACCCACATCTGACCACTTCAGGACTTCCTGCATTTACTCGTGCAGGATGGTAGACCCAGCTCAATCACACTACAAATCTTCCCTCTGTTCTATTTTTCCACCCCCCCCCCACTCTTATCTAAACAGAATATCAACCCAGTATTGTTCCAGTTGAAGTCAAACTTTAAACATAGGGTGGCTGAGTGGGTTCAACATTAGACACAAGTTCACCTGTCTCTAGTTTACTGATAACTGTTTTTTCTCCCTTAAATTTGAATGATTTGATTGCAGCTGAACCATAGATACTACACTGCCAATTTGATTTTTAAAAATACATTGAATCTTGTCATAAAGAAAATGGAGGCTCAATATGACTCTCCCATTGATATCATCTATCTGTCAAAACAAGGTAGAGCAAGCATTCAAGCAATATACTGCTTTCAAGGTCAGTTCTTTTATTAAACGTAAAAGGACAAGTGTGTTTGGATTTACCCCAGAATAACAGAGTTTGGCTCAAAGTAAGAAGCATTAAAGAGTTCTTTGGGTGCTGATTGATTCTATTCTCATTTGTCCATTGGTTTGGCTTCATTAAACAGGGAAGTGGAGAATAAGCCAGGTTTCCCAACATAACCAACGTCATCTCCACACCATCGGTGTCCATAGTTATCCGGGGAGCAAACAGTCCGTTATCTATTAGTTCTGAAATATCCTCACATTGTAGACCCTTCCAGCCCACCCTGCAGCATTTATGCCATGGTGGTCAACAAGTCATCTGTTCAGTGGTGCAATAGATGAAGTCCAAAAGCTGAAATACTGCCCAAGCAGCCTCTGTGTATTCAAGGCTGCTAATATAGCGGTGTGGAGCATAGTTGGGTCCATGCTGGCTGACAGCAGTTAAAAAATGGTGCTAGCCTACACAAAAAGGACGCATGGGATGGAGACAGTAGCAACATGGGATTTTTAGAAATTTGAACTGGCCTGGCTTCTGCTATGCATCCACAATGTACAGTGAAAAAAATCCCAGTAAAGCAGAGGACCATGGGATACACTCCAAGAATGCCATAAGCAAGCCACTGCCATTTGTACACAATTATGTGAATTGAAAGAGGGCACAGCTATCCCATGTGCATGCTATTAGTGCGCCTTGCATACCGTGCATTAAATAATTTGCATGAAATGAATCAGGTTTAACCCCTCCATGTAGACAAGCCCTAAGTTCCTTTTTGTTAGCTGCTGGTAATTACTGGTGGCAAGGAACCCAACTGGGAGTGTTTGTAATTCATACTTGCAAGGTGTTTCCAGCGATTAGAACTGTTTGACTTGAGAAGGGTTAGCGGCTCAATTTTTTCTCAGGGCATCAACTGTACAAACTAGCTATTTCCTCAGGAGAAAAAGGGATAGTGTCAGATATGGTATGCATTTTATATTTTTATTCTCATTTGCACCTCTTTGTAATGTCATTTTGAACTGCTTGAAAATAAAGATGCTGGGTGAAGTTGTGTGGGTTACTGTGAGCACATCAGACCTGTGCACTAGCTTCCCACCGAGTGATGTGTCAGGTTAAAGGTATTGGTTCTTACCTTCAGGGTCCCCTTATTTGACCTTGTCCTTGCTAATATAAACACATAGTACAATATATGCACTTCTAAATATTTGTTGCACACATTATTTTCCCCCAAGAAGAGAGGATGAGAGAAAGAATGAACCAGATGTGGCAGACATTGCTTTATGCACTACTGGAATGTGTTCAGATACCATAGTGTTCAAAGCAGTATAAGAACCTGCAGAGAATGGAATACCATAGTTCCACTGGGTTAGTACAACCCAATGCTTGAGGTAGCCTCAATGATTCAAGCTGGTCCAAAACTGTATTTTAATTTTCCACCAAAAGTTTTAATGACAGTTCTTCATTTTGGGTCAAAAACTTTTGTTGAATTTTTCAGGTTTTAAAAAAATTGACAAAAGATTTTCAACCAGCTCTATGCTGACCCTTTACTTGCCTCCAGTTGCAGTCCTTCCCCACAGAAGGGGTTACTGATGGGAGGATCTGACCAGCAGTGGATCCCCCCAGCACTGCTCTTGCCCCTCCTCCAACTGCCCATGACCTACCCAAATGAACCCCTGTGAAGATCCTCCAGTCTTTCCCGGTATGCCATTGTGGTTGTGCTCTAGTTGTGTGTCATAGGACCTGCCCTCCAGAGCAGTGGAATTTGCACTATATGCC
This sequence comes from Eretmochelys imbricata, assembly GCF_965152235.1. Classification (NCBI taxonomy): domain Eukaryota; kingdom Metazoa; phylum Chordata; order Testudines; family Cheloniidae; genus Eretmochelys; species Eretmochelys imbricata. The sequence goes on along the minus strand of NC_135576.1, from coordinate 55,636,400 downwards.
CCTAAATATATATTCATCAGTAAAGTGAAAGATATATATTTTTAAATGAATGAAACTTTTTCTCTTGGAACATTTTGATGGGATGTCCACTGAAGGGGTTAATGGAGGCCAGATGGGCCAATTAACCTCTTACGTAGCAAACAAGGGATATATAGGCTGGGCAGAGAGTCTTGGTTATAAGGAAGCTGACCTGAGCAGAGGTGAGCTGGCTAGTATAAACCCAGGAAGTTGGCAGCAGCAAGGGGGTTGGGAGGAAGCTTGTGGTTACCCTCTGCTTAGCAGAGAAAGACGGAGGGAAAGAAAGAGACCCTGGGGGGGCCTGGCCCAGAGGGAGGGTGTACCCTGAAGAAAGCAGGGTGGAAAAGAGAGTCTGTGGAACATGGGGTAGGAAACAGTCCAGGGAGTAAGCAGCAAGGTTGGTGACTGAACAGACCTTGATTGTGTATTGCAGGGTCCCTGGGCTGGAACCTGGAGTAGAGGGTAGGCTTGGGTTCCCTTATCTGCCACTGGGGAAGTGGCACCCATGGAGCAGTAAATGGAAGAGTTCCTGGGTCATTGTGAGAGTGACAGAGACTTTGAATGACTATACTCTGGAAGGAGGGAATGCTAAGTGACCTGGTCAGAGAGCGAAGTCACAAAGAGGATGCTACGGTTCCTAGAGTGAGAAAGGGGCTGCAGGCTGACAGGGAGACAGCATGCAACTGCAGGAAGGGGCATTGGCCTTGCGGAGCTAATCTCCAGAGTGGCCAAGAGGAGATGCCAGAGTAGCAGTGGGTGGAGAACCCCCATCACAAATATATTGTCTTAAAACATTTTTATATTGATCCCCTATGGATGGAGGACAGTTCACAAAATTTAGAGCTGGACGAATAATTCAAGTGGCAAATTTTACCTCTTATTCTGTTAGTGAATTGTTTTAAATTAACAGTTTACTAATTTGAATAGAAAAGCCTTGTCCCAAGCCCTATTCAGGGGGAAAAGGGAGATTTCATGGAAAGGGATCTAAGAAGACCCATTCCCCATGGTATTAAAAAGTAATCTTGGGAAAGAATTGACCTCGGTTCGCTAGGGTAGAACTGGTACATTGGAGCTAAATAATCATTATCACATAAATGAATCGGGTATCTCCAGGTGTTCTCGTATTTCTGGAAGAAGTCAAATTACCATAATTCTTGTGGAAGACAGAGGTAAAATCATGGCTGCTTTGAAGTTAATGTCAAATTTCTCACTGACTTCAATAGGACCAGGCTTGCCAACCTTCCCCCCCACCACCATCACAACCACAAATTTCAAGATATCTCCAGCAGTATCTCCTGACCAAAGAGGTTCAGATGAATATAGATAGAACTAATGAGGTTCAGATGAATTAAGAAAAGAGTTGGATGAGTGCCCAACCTCCGTAACTTTGGGGTTTGCCCACCACTACAGACATTTCAATAATAAATGTGGGTGTCCATTGAAAATTTAATCTATCAGACAAAAGTACTGAATAGTGACAAGAAAGTCATTGGCCACTGTAACCTCTAACCAGCTTAGATTTCTAAGCATATTTTATTAAGCATTCATAGTTGCCCCAGCATTGAGGAAAGTTATATTCAGTTCAAATGAAGCAAATCAATAATAAGAATTAATAATCAAATATGCAGTTATGGACTGCCTCCTGTCCACAGATCTTGACTAGAGTTGGTTGGAAAATGAAACAGTCTAGTGGGGGAAAAAAAGCTCTTGATCAAAATTTCATTCCAGAACTCTAATATCACACAATTAAACATCACACCACCATGATAAATATTATAGTTGTTCTATGAGAGCTAACCTCAGGCACAGGGTGATTATGTGAGAGTGAGACTAAAGAAAGAGAAGAGAAAAGATCCTATGGGTCTTGACTACCTAACTACTGCTACTGAACCTGCTCCCTGGGAGAGTATCTGTATAACACTAGAGGAAACAGTTTTGTAAAGTTATATCAATGCTTCCTCCATTCTGTTTTTATCACATTCTTACAATAAGATGTTGTTTTACAATGTGAAGACTTAAATTCAATTTCAAGTATGTTTCTGTGGAGAAAACAGAAGCCATATGACAGCCTGTAGAGAGTACTTTGCCTAATAGGTACTTCTCTGTACATCAGAGCAGTATGGGCTGAATAATTAACCTACTCTAGTATTCTGGCTACAAATTACATTTTATTCATCTCACAGCTTCATCACTGTAAAAACACTCTTGTATTTTCATATTTTGGTGTGCTAGATAACAGGACAGTGTGTCCACTCTGTGAGCTTTCCACAACTAGGTAAAAAAGGATCTGCAGTGAATCTGCCAAGGAAGGAACGAACGACTATTCTTATCAGCTCCTCCCCAGCTGAACTACATGATCCTCCAGGGTGGAAAAGCAGATGGAATCTTCTCTCCTAGCCAGGAGGGGAAAGGGGACAGAAAGTCTTTGAAATGGTCAGATGCAGGAAGTGATCTCTTTCTCTGGGAAATTAGTGGTGGAACAGGTCAAGCTGTGGCGCTGCATGATGAGTCGGGAGTAAAGCGGGGAAGCAACTTGCTGGGAAGCTGAGGAGTTGCCTGAAGAAGAGGAAATCAACAAAGGGAGCAGAAGGTGAGGAGCCACGTGTAGAGCAGGTTGTGAGGGTCAGATGTTGTAGTAGGATACAGGTTGGTGGAGAACTTGTGGGGTAACCACAGAGACAGTTATGGGGTCCTGTAGCCAAAGGGCTGAGCAGAGAGGGGCCTGACTGGAACTTTTAGGGTTGTAGAACCTGCAGCTAGGCTATGCTCTCAGGGTACATCTATGCTGCAGTTGGAGGTGAACTAATATTCCAACCATACTGCAATCACACCTCTGTTTGCAGTGTAGATGTACCCTTAAAGGGCCAGGAGCTTGTAAAAAGCTATTGTAACCAAAGTGCCTCCTACATAGGGGAGCAGCCTGGAAAGGGATCATTGTGCTCAAAGGTCTACTGTCCTTGTAAAGAAAAACAATATACACCCAAGAACTGTCTGGGACTTTGTAGCCTAATGACCACCAGAGTCGCAGCAGTTGGGTAGCAGAAGCTATGCAGGATGCACAGCTACAACAGCAGAGGGATTGCACAGCGGCCTTCAACAAGAGACACTACAGAATGATCATGGACAGGAAACCTGCATGTTACCTAGTTGCCTCTACTAGAAGGATGGAGTGCAAAGGACATATCAGGTAGTAGACATGAGGAGTCTTCAGGGCTGACAAGAAGCTGGGAGGACAGGGACAGTTGCATCGGGGTCCTGAGCTCAGCACCCCACCCCAAGTCTGTAATGTCTGTGTAAATAAAGTGAAATATGGGACTGGATGAGGGCCCAGCAAACATGGTATACCAGGGCCAAAAATTTCTCTTGACAAACATGGGAGTCCTAACTCTCTATTGTACTTCCTTCAGGGAGCTATGTTTTACCTTGAAACATAACTGCTTACATCGTTGTACATAGGGGGTCTTTACCACCTTTCAGTTTTCTTCTAGCCCTAGTAAAATATTGGGGTATACCTGACATGCCACTGAGTACCTTAAGAGGATTGGTGTACCACAGCACTGAGCAGCTATATTAATTACAGATCTTCTAATAGGGTGAAGAAGTATTGTCTTTGTCTTTAAAACAAACACAAGGAAGTGTTTCTTCACACAACACACAGTCAACCTGTGGAACTCTTTGCCAGAGGATGTTGTGAAGGCTAAGACTATAACAGGGTTCAAAAAACAACTAGATAAGTTCATGGGGGATAGATCCATCAATGGCTATTAGCCACGATCGGCAGGAATGGTGTCCCTAGCCTCTGTTTGCCAGAAGCTGGGAACGGGCAACACAGAATTGGATCACTTGATGATTACCTGTTCTGTTCATTCCCTCTGAAGAACCTAGCTTTAGTCACTGTTGGAAGACAAGATACTGGGCTAGATAGACCTTTGGTCAGATCCAGTATGGCCATTCTTATGTCCAATGCTTACAGAGCAGAGGCCTGGGATTCAGGATTTCTTAACTCATTTTCTGACCCAGGGCTTAAGTTTCTATACACATCAGTTTCAGAAAGTCTTACCCATCTCTAAAATGGCCCTAAATTGTTCTGAGTTTTGATTGATTAAAGCTTATAAAGTGCTCTGAAATCTTAGAGATACTATGGAAATGGAAGGAATAGGTTTTAATGCCACAAGGGACCACTGTGAACCTCAAGTCTGACCTCCTGCACAACAGAAGTCATGTCCCCATGTATTTCCCTACTTCTGTTTCTGATCCTTTTTGAAATTAGATAATAGACAGGACTGTGAGAGTGTAAAATAAGTTAATGGAATTTTCAGATGTCATTATTAATTCATATTCAAGCTTTGGCTGAAAATTTGGATTGGTTCTCATTTTATTCATTTGGTTTGATTTATTCATATCCTAAAAAAGATTACCAATCCATTACCTATAGGCACCCTTGACTTAGCTTTAAAATGCAGCAAAATTAATACACAAACATAACTACAAGGCAGCAGTACAGTTGAGTATAATTCACTAGTACCATCAAAACAGGTAACATAAAAGCTCACCATAAAAATTCACCTTCCCCTCACACTGGTACTCATCTTTATAATCCCTCCCTTTCAAATGCCTAGGAAACAGATGAGCTTTGCAGTGTATCCTGGAGGTCATCAGAATCAGGAGCTATTTTGGGTCAAGGCAAGGAGTGAATTTTAAAGCTGTAGGCTCCCTACAGAGAACACCCTGCTAGTAGACCCCTGTCACATATACCATTGGGTCTTCAGCTTGAGTGCTTCTGCTGATCCTAATATCGTGGTATGGCACCAAAAGATGGTCTCCCCAAACCATTTTCCCCATCCCTACATGTCTTTTCATGTTTTCTTCTTTGGCTGGGTTCATTCTAATAGTGCATCAGGAACTATCAAGTCTCCATGAACGTTATAAGCTCTGTGTTCAATGGACATTGTGCAATGTGAGGCAAACTTTGCCCAGTAGACAGGGGAAATTTAGGAAAAAAACCCAACAACACAGGCTAGAAATTGATGTAGAAGACCCTCTTTATAATGAATGTAAGGTTTAATAGAAAAGTAAACATAATAAAATGCATTGATATTTTTAAGTCCTTAGTATAATAAAAGCATAGTTAAGAAACAACTGGCATTTAGACCTTAAATCAGGTCAATAATATCTATCCTGTACCAATCTTACAGGAATAAACAATGAATGCTTACAGAATGAGGTCCTTGGGTAAGAGGCACTATATTAATGCCTAGTATTATTATTACTACATTAGTACAGAAAACTATATGCTGCAGTTTACCATGTTCTATTGTTATGGATACTCTAATTAGCATTGCTTTCCCCTCGTGTGTAACTAGCTTGTGCCGTCCCTTTTTGAGTCCAATTTTCGCACAGACCCTTTTCTCAGTGCTGATCACAGCCTGGAAAACATCTAGACTGTCAATCTGCAACAGAAAGCAACATCAGAGCTGAGAGAGTTTGCCTGGAATGATATATTTTTGGCACAATGCCTCTGTTTATCCTATGAAGTATGAGAGATAAGTCAACTAATGCCTTGAATTTACAGTCTTTCACAGCTTAGAAATGAACTGCAGGGGGCACTATTTACTAAGTAAATTTAGAAAGCCATCATTTTGACAATATATAACCTATATATGCTTTTAAAAATTATATAGGGTATTTTGACCCATACATTTTTTCCAACTCACTAAAAACAGATGCTGGAGGAGCAATACAATCCAAATAAACCTACATATTTTTCCCAGATTCACATATTTAAAAGTTTTGCTCTCTATATTTTCTTAGGACAATGTTCATTACAGTTTAGCAACTTTTTTGTGTGTATGAAAAACCATATTTATGAAACCCATCTTATCTGACAATATTATCTTAGGCAGCTTTTATACTTTGAATTTATTCTGCTGTGTAATAAATCACTGAAAAATGAAGTGAAGTCAAGATATAATCTCATAGAGACTAGCACTATACAGTAGTTTCCCACAAGTTACTGGTAATAAAATGACTGAACATGATAAGATGGCAAAATCCACAGTTTTAATATACTTAGAGGAGATGAGCATATCAGTCTGTATCTGTACACAATATATCTTGAATGTTAATTAAAATACAGGCGTCTTGCTGGTGGTAATCAATGCATTGTAAACTCTCTGATGGATGTTAGGCAATAAACAAAGCAGATGTTTTTCATGAGCATTTGGGGAAGGAGCAGTGTGCAAGAAACAAAATATGTTAAGGAATAAATGACTCAGTACAAATGGAAACAGAACTATTTTCCAGCCAGTACCTGACTCTCTATTTGAATAGTATATGTGCCTTTAAAAGTTGTTTATACACAGAACTTTATGTGCTGCAGGACGGGCTAGACCAGTGGTTCTCAACCAGGGGTCCGGGGCCCGCTGGTGGGCCGTGAGCAGGTTTTAGGGGGTCTGTCCCTCCTAGCCAGCTGTTCCGCATTCAAGATGCTTTCCATAAGCAGTACAGTGAAGAGAGGCCACAGTACAGTCTGAATGTGAGCCATCATTTTCTTTATACTGTTAACCCTAGTAGGTATAGGGTTGGGGAAGAGATGGCAGTTTATGCTAAGGATGACTACATCAAGGTTTTATTGGTGTGCAGATGTAAATCCAGCATGCTTACTAGTACTTAGTGTGTACTCTACCAGCACGTACGGATTTAGAAATTAAGTACAAGCACTATAAGTCATATTTAATTCCATCCTTGCTGCATGTTAATGGAAGATAAGAACACATGTAGCTCAAGTGAGTATACTGTCCCCTTTTGTTCTGATCTATCCAAGAAGTTGAAAAGCTTCAGCTGGAAAGCAGTCACACAGACTGTGGGATCACGGTGGCCTTGTCTTCACTGGGTAGTATAATCCTGTTTATACTCAGGACCAAACTCTCTGCTGGTATAAGTGCATTGACTTCAGTGAACAATTTGGGGGGAATTTGGGTCTCTGTTTTCAACAGTCAATTTAGCAGATATGATCATGACTGGCCAGTGTAGACAAGGGCTAGTTATAATCCACACCATGTCACTTAGTTTTGGGTGAACTCTAGTGGGATTAGGACGGTGGAAATATTTTACCTTTCAACTAGCTAACAAGATGCTGGATGTGACTTGTCCTTCTCTACACTGGCCAGTCAGTTGTGAACGCATTTCACCTGACTTTATTGTTTAAAAAATTATGTTTAAACATGATTACAGACAAGACCTGTGGGTTCTGAAATGATGAGACAGAATTACCTAATTTTGAGCATCTGTTGTCTTTTTAAATGAGACAGGCTGGAGGAACAAAACATAACAGAGAATGTATTATTGTGTGATAATAAGGGGTGTCATTTGCAGTGGGGAAGTTTTCCCCTAGACCTTGGTTTGTCCCCCTTCTCCTGACTTTTCATAGCTCTTTGCCAGCCAGTGATGTGGTGTCTCCCCTGGACCTGTTTGGGCTGCTCTGGGGTGAGATGGGGCTCCTAATTGCCACATTGCCAGCACTGTCCCACTTCTCCCCACCAGCCAGCCAGCAAGCAGGCACGGCAGTGGCTGTGGCTTGGGCCAAAGCTGAGCACGGAGTGAGCTGGGCCCCGAGTTAGCCATCGGGGAGGCAACCCTCCTACTCCCTGGGATAAGAGCAGCCCACCACATCCCCACTCACCTCCAGACGGAACTGACCCATTAACCTCCCTACGAGTAGCTGTGGCCTCAGCTGGGAGGTGGACATGGGAATGCTGACACAACTTTGCTCCCCACCTCTGTGGCCCATTTTTTTCTGAAATGATGCTGCTGATCAGAGGTAAAGTGAGAGGGAGAAGCTAAAAGTAGCGAGAGAGAACTGGCTTGCCTGCCTCTCCCTGGCTTGGATAAGTATTGCTCATCAATAGCTTCCCTGCTCCTTGGTGGTTGGGGATGGGTGCTCTCCTTTTTGTCACTCTACTTAACTGCTAGTCACAATGTACAGCTATTGGCTGCATGCCTTGTGTTTTGCCTCTTCTTCTGTTGTCAGCTTAAGCTGTTAGAAAGTGATTTCAGTTATTGAAAACTGTCAGTTTTCTTTACTTAGCTTCAGCCCATACAGCTGAATCCTCTCCAGAGCCTTTGTACTCTTGCATCACCTTCCTTTTCACTGCATCACGTTATTACATCACTTTATAAAATATCTTTGGTGATGAGCCTATGCCAAAGGGGATATACTGATAGCAATAGCAGCCAAATGATGGATTAGAGGTATATCGTTTGTCATTGTCCTGGTTTAGCTATATTTTTAAAACCCGTATGAGGAACTCAGCTTTGAGAAGACACATACTCCAGCCATTTCATTATCTCCTTCCCCTTGGGGGTTTAACAATTTCCCGGGTTAATGTTTGCTTTGAACACTTGCAACACAGGAGCATATATAAATCCTTTAGGTCCATGCCTAAATACCATTTTTCTTTTTAACAAAGATCACTGTAAATTAACCCAATCTGTGGGCTCCTTTATTGATCTACTGACATTTAATCTTACCAGTTGATCCAACTGTTTGCACAAGACCTCTCATGACAGGATTGGAGCTTTATATGGAGCAAATGAATTCCAGATTGTGCTTTTTCTTTACATCTGATTTTGTAAATAAATGGTAGTATTGTATATCAAATTCAGTAAAGATATGTGGGACTCATACTGTTATCTGAATTAGATCTCTGGTTTCCTTTCTTTGACGTGCATTGCCCCCCATTTGCTCTAAGAAAGTGTATTCATTAATAGCTGCTTTTATATAGACACATTTGACTAATCTCTGTTGTTCTTATGCCAGATCTCCCAATAGCAGTTCCTTTCCTTCTGATATTACAATGAAAAGCAGAGACTGTACATTACCTTTGTGCTGTACTTGCAGGTAGCACACTCCTTTCATGGCAACATATTGATCTCATTATGGACTTTTAATTCTGCTACTTGTAAAAACAAACCATTTTGCTAAGAAGTGCTTTACAAAAAATCAGACCAGAGGCACTGGAGATGTGCATGTGATCCAAGGAGAGAGGAAGCTATGTTCATTGGTTCAGTGAACTGTACATAGCCACAGTGTTTTTAAAATGGTGCAGAGGGAAATGTTATCAGTTAATATAACCCAGTAGGGAGCCTCAGAATGAGGCTAGTTCCTCTACAAGTAAATGACACAAAACTACCCTTAAAGCAAGATACACAGATTATATTTTTATTATTAAAGTAAGCCTGACTACAATAGCAAACTTCCAGGAGATAAGAAAAAATCTGACCATAAATAACTTCTTATAACTATTTGCCTGAGCTCCCTTAAGTTGGCAATTTGACGTAAGGTTTGCTTCAGTAAAATAATAAATCATAATCCTTTGTAGCCCGCTCTAAGGGCAGTATCATGCTATTTACTTGAGGCCTGATCCAAAATGACCACTGATTTCAATGAGTGGAGAAATGGGATCTTGTAGAGGAACCAATCTCATTTTTGAACTCCCAGCTGAACTGTATTAAATAGTAACATTTCCCTCAGCCCTTTTTGTTACCGACTCTCTCTGGCCACGTACAGTTCACCGAATCAAGGAACATTGTTTCTTTCTGTCATTTTCTCGGATCACCCATACACCTCCAGTGCCTTTGGTTTTATTTATTTAGTTAGTTAGTTAAGTACATCTTAGCAAAAAGATTTTTGCCTTCGCATTACTCACATTGCTTTACGTACGCTGGAGAATGCTTGGACTTACGCTTCTGAGCACACTGTAACTGTTGCCTCATCATGACTGTCCCCATCTAACTCACTCCATACATTAGGAAAAGCTCTCTTCTTGTTCTTGTTCTGTTACACCAACCATTGTCTGACAGTATGTCTACTGCTATGAGCAGTTTTCCTTCAAAGATTTTATTTGTGTTTGAATTAGATTACTAGCTTGACAGATCTTAACAAAATCCTTCACTGTAAACTGATGCTCTTAAGTTGTTCCCTTACTTTTTTTGTCCTATATTCCAACTATATTATGTTCCTGAAACACAGTGAAGATTTCAGAGTAGCAGCTGTGTTAGTCTGTATCCGTAAAAAGAAAAGGAGGACTTGTGGCACCTTAGAGACTAACAAATTTATTGGAGCATACGCTTTCATGAGCTACAGCTCACTTCGTCAGATGCATACAGTGGAAAATATAGTGGGGAGATTTTATATACACAGAGAACATGAAACAATGGGTGTTACCATACAGACTGTAACAAGAGTGATCAGGAAAGGTGAGCTATTACCAGCAGGAGAGCTGGGGGAGGAGGGAACCTTTTGTAATGATAATCAAGGTGGGCCATTTCCAGCAGTTTACAAGAACAGTAGGAGGAGAAATAAACAAGGGGAGATAGTTTTACTTTGTGTAATGACACATCCACTCCTAGTCTTTAATCAAGCCTAAATTAATAGTATCCGGTTTGCAAATTAATTCCAATTTAGCAGTCTCTCCTTGGAGTCTGTTTTTGAAGTTTTTTTGTTGAAGAATTGACACTTTTAGGTCTGTAATCGAGTGACCAAAGAGATTGAAGTGTTCTCTGACTGGTTTTTGAATGTTCTAATTCTTGACATCAGATTTGTGTCCATTTATTCTTTTACATAGAAACTATCCAGTTTGGCCAATGTACATGGCAGAGGGGCATTGCTGGCACATGATGGCATATATCACATTGGTAGATGTGCAGGTGAATGAGCCTCTGATAGTGTGGCTGATTAGGCCCTATGATGGTGTCCCCTGAATAGATATGTGGACACAGTTGGCAACGGGCTTTGTTGCAAGGATAGGTTCCTGGGTTAATGGTTCTGTTGTGTGGTGTGTGGTTGCTGGTGAATATTTGCTTCAGGTTGGGGGCTGTCTGTAAGCAAGGACTGGCCTGTCTCCTAAGATCTGTGAGAGTGATGGGTCATCCTTCAGGATAGGTTGTAGATCCTTGATGATGCTCTGGAGAGGTTTTAGTTGGGGGCTGAAGGTGATGGCTAGTGGCGTTCTGTTATTTTCTTTGTTGAGTCTGTCCTGTAGTAAGTAACTTCTGGGTACTCTTCTGGCTCTGTCAATCTGTTTCTTCACTTCAGCAGGTGGGCGTTGTAGTCGTAAGAACGCTTGATAGAGATCTTGTAGGTGTTTGTCTCTGTCTGAGGGATTGGAGCAAATGCGGTTGTATCGTAGAGCTTGGCTGTAGACAATGGATTGTGTGGTGTGGTCTGGATGAAAGATGGAGGCATGTAGGTAAGTATAGCGGTCAGTAGGTTTCCGGTATAGGGTGGTGTTTATGTGACCATCACTTATTAGCAGTGTATTGTCCAGGAAGTGGATCTCTTGTGTGGACTGGTCCAGGCTGAGGTTGATGGTGGGATGGAAATTGTTGAAATCATGGTGGAATTTCTCAAAGGCTTCTTTTCTATGGGTCCAGATGATGAAGATGTCATCAATGTAGCACAAGTAGAGAAGGGGCATTAGGGGACGAGAGCTGAGGAAGCGTTGTTCTCAGACAGCGATAAAAATGTTGGCATATTGTGGGGCCATTGTTCCCAAATGTGAAGTAGTTATGGGTGAGGGACAAAGTCACAAAGTTCAGCCACCAGGTTTGCCGTAACATTATCGGGGATACTGTTCCTGATGGCTTGTAGTCCATCTTTGTGTGGAATGTTGGTGTAGAGGGCGTCTACATCCATAGTGGCTAGGATAGTTTTTTTGAGGAAGAGCACCGATGGATTGTAGTTTCCTCAGGAAGTCAGTGGTGTCTCGAAGGTAGCTGGGAGTGCTGGTAGCGTAAGGCCTGAGGAGGGAGTCTACATAGCCAGACAATCCTGCTGTCAGGGTGCCAATGCCTGAGATGATGGGGTGTCCAGGATTTCCAGGTTTATGGCTCTTGGGTAGCAGATAGAATACCCCTGATGGAGGTTCTAGGGGGTGTGTCTGTGCGGATTTGTTCTTGGGCTTTTTCAGGGAGTTTCTTGAGCAGATGGTGTAGTTTCTTTTGGTAACCCTCAGTGGGATCAGAGGGTAATGGCTTGTAGAAAGTGGTGTTGAGAGCTGCCTAGCAGCCTCTTGTTCATATTCTGACCTATTCATGATGCAGCACCTCCTTTGTCAGCCTTTTTGATTATGATGTCAGAGTTGTTTCTGAGGCTGTGGATGGCATTGTGTTCTGCATGGCTGAGACTGCTGAATTGGAATTAATTTGCAAACTGGATACAATTAACTTAGGCTTGAATAAAGACTGGGAGTGGATGTGTCATTACACAAAGTAAAACTATTTCCCCTTGTTTATTTCCCCTCCTTACTGTTCTTGTAAACTGCTGGAAATGGCCCACCTTGATTATCACTACAAAAGGTTCCTCCCTGCCCCCCCCCTCCTGCTGGTAATAGCTCACCTTTCCTGATCACTCTTGCTACAGTCTGTATGGTAACACCCATTGTTTCATGTTCTCTGTGTATATAAAATCTCCCCACTATATTTTCTACTGTATGCATCTGATGAAGTGAGTTGTAGTTCACGAAAGCTTATGCTCTAATAAATTTGTTAGTCGCTAAGGTGCCACAAGTACTCCTTTTCTTTTTACAGTGAAGGTTAAATATTATAAGAGGTACGTTTAGACTTTCAGGCTCAGATCAGTCACATATGAATCACATGTCTTTCCATTGCTGCATTCTGCACCAGAATACATATCTGTCACAGATTTCATTTTTCTTGAGTGGATAATTTTCAGCTTTATGTTTAGATTTTTCCATGGTGCCCATTACTATAATATGAGAGCATTTCAAGACACGTCCATAAGGCAGGGGAATATAATGAGCTTCAATTTACAGATGGGGGAATCAATCAAGGTCACGCAAGAAAACTAGGGAAGAACTGGGACTATAATCCAAATCTCCTAAATCCTAGTTCAGTGCTTTAAGCACAAGCCCATCTTTCCTCTTGTTATTTTGCTGTTCTAATATTTAACTTTTTATGATCATCTGCAGGACCAGAATGCAAGGTGTGTATATATAACCTGTGGTTTGTAAGGCTGCATTTCTCACCAGTAAGAGCACTTCTTATTAACTCAACTTTGAAGTGGCTCAAATTGTTGAAAAATATAATTCCAAACTTTGGTTAAGTTTTCCCCCAGCTCACATCAGTGTTCCCATAGTATAGTCTAATTTTATGTCACATTCAGAAAAAATCATCAGTATTATAATCAAGAAGATATGGATAGATCAGAACACCTGGGGATTGTGTATGGATTAGGTGGATGTATTGTTATACCACCTATGTCATTAAATAAGCGCATAACCATGCTATTATTTCAGACCCACAAGGACTGCCTCTAGGAAATGAAACATCAGGGATTATCACTGCAGGAGAATAAAGAAGTATCTTCTTGGCAGAGGAAACCATTTAAAATTACTCACAGAGGAAACCATTTAAAATTAAGCATTAGTTTATTCTCTACCTCTACACTAAAGTATGTTGTTTATGTGTATTAACTACTTAAAAATGGATGTTTGATTTCATGTAAATTAAGAGAAAACAATCTGCATTGTTCCTCAGAATAATAATAAATCTCTTCTTGTATGTTATACAAGGATGCTTTCTGGTCTTGTTGGCATGGTGTTTAGAGATAAAACGGTCTGGCTTCAACTAAGAGGATAAAGATAAGGTATTTTTAATCAGCCAACATGTGGCTTTCATCTTCATCCAGACAATATGTCTGGAATTCAATTATTTTATTTTCAGCAGAAGGAACAATGTAAAAGGAAACATAAAGTTGTCTTTTAGTGACGATACTAAATAACTGTGCTACTTATTCAGGGGGAGACATGAGTATACATAGGTGGGCACCACCCTTGTTATCTAGGGTACTATTGGCATGCCAAAACAACAAAATCATATAAAACAAAGGAGGTTGATGAGGACGTCTCACGACTTCATGGGGCCACAGATGGGGTGTACATCTATGAGAAGGTGGGGGGAGAAGGGCAGCCAAAAAATGCAAAAATAGGTCCTGAGGAGCCAGAAGAGGGGCTGCAACCTGGTGCACTCAAGGTAGGTGTGCGCCAGGGTCTCTCTCATGCTTCACGGAAGGCCGTGGGACCAAGGTGGAATACAGACTGGGCCACCGGGGTTCCTCACCTTCAATAGGTGGCAATAGGTCTCGCCACTTAGTATCAGGACAGGACACAGAGTGAGGAAATTGAGAGTATGGAAGACAAGCATGTACAAATGTGCCCTTGGTGTGGTTCAGAAGCAAACCAGCTGCAGGTCGCACAGCTGGCTTGGAGTGTGTGGAGGGGACAGCTTGGGGGGAGGAGGCCACAGAGGACAGGGGCCCAATGAAAAGATCTGGAGGGCCCAGGGTGAGAGGTGGGCAGGGAGCATGCTCCCGCAGGACCCACTTGAGGTGAACCCGAGTGCCCTCACCTCCCAAAGAACATGCCGAGTGAAGAGCTCCATGCACTGACCGAGCACCAGGGGGGTCCACACAGTCTCCCTGGTCATAGTCCAGGAGATCTCCGATTCTGGTAACTCTTGCCAAGACCAACTTCTGGCGCACTGAGAGGGACTCCTGCAAACTGATATGGAGGATGTGTAGCCGGGGCTCTGCGAGGAGATCTGCTCTCTCTGTGGCTGCTGCAGACCTGGTTGCCAAAACCAGTTTCCAAGTCTGGAGGACGTCCTGGTAGAAGACCAGCAGCCCAGAGAAGTCTCATGGAAGACCTCTTGAATGGAGATAAAGGAGCTGCTGGTCATATCAGAGCCCTTTGAGGCAGTGGAGGAAGGCATGCGCCAACATGCTCCACACCGAACTACCTGAACCATAAAGGTGTCTCTGCAGGGCCTGGAGGCAGAAGACGTGGACCTGAGCATGATGGCAGATTAGGCCCTATTCTCCTTCCTCTAGGGTGAGGTACAGGATCCCTGCAGAGCCCCAGTGCAGTCCTGGCCAAAAGAACTCCAGAACCAACTTCTGGAGGTGGACCAGGATACCCGGGGCTGGGATCAGGGTGGTAAGCTGGTGCCAGAGCATGGACAGGATTAGCTGATTGAGCACCAGTGCCCTCTCCCAGAGGGAAAGGAACTGGAGCAGTCCTGTCCACCTCCGCAGCCACTCACCAACCCTGCCCTCCAAGCCTTGCCAGTTCTCCGGCAGAGAAGGATGTGTGGCAGAAAGGTATACACTTTCTGATAGAGATAGAGCAGTGGATCAGTGCTTCACTGAATGGCCTGAAGCATGGGTGGGAGGGAATTCGCCTGCCACCCATCCCCGACCACCAGGCCAGAGTTCTTGACCCAGTTGACCCGGGTGGAGGAGGCTGCCGAGTAGATCGCCTGGCAAGCCTCCACTCATGTAGGAGTAGAATTTTTTGGTCTCAGGTTGGTTGTTCACCAATAGCATAGTAATAGATATACTCAGGGGTATCTTATGGAATGTGGATATTCCCCCTCCCCATTCTGGGAAAATTGACCACAAGATATTATTAGCAAAAGGCAGAGAGAGAGGCCAGTTGCAGCATTATAGTCCGTGCAAACTGAGGAATGGCGCCAGAAATTCCCCTTGGTTTGGACTCAAAAGAACAATTGATTGATTCAGACTCTGGACTGGTAACTATAAAGCTGGCTGGCAGAAGTGTGTGTGTGTGTGTGTGTGTGACTAAAAAGCATATGCTAACTGCTGTATTCTCAATAAATGTGGCATGTTGCCTTCTCCCCTATAAAAAGATCTTGTGTGCTTTGTATGGGCATTACACCTGGCACAGGTCTCTAGGGTCCTTGACCACGAGGAGCAGGTCATCATCGTACGCTGACAAGGCCACCCGCAACTCTGGCTCTGCAGGGAGGGCTTGACGGCCAGAGTGTAGAACTGGCCTGACGGTGGACAGCCTTCACGCACTCTCTCCTAAAGCTGACGGGTTCAGTCAGCGTCCAGTTGAGCTTGACCAAACACTCCACAAAGGTGTAGAGCACCTGGAGAAAATCCACAAGCTGGGGCCTTAGGGGAGTAAGGAGGCATTTACGTTCTGATTCTGCAATGACCCCTGCACAGGCACAACCTGGCTGTCAGGAATCACGGCCTGCAGCAGAGCCAGGATTCTAATGAGCACAGCTGGCCTGTAGTAGGCTACCTGATTTGCTGTACTACATGACTGGTGTGAAGAAGCAGCAGATGAGCTCTTAAGCCCAGGCTCAGCTGGAGTTTTGTGGCAGCTCACAGCATTTGCCCATAGCTGTGATAAGTCCTGCGATGGCTTGTTCCCAGTTGTGGACCCAGCTCCACTCCTGCTTTGCTTCACTCCTGGTAACCCAGCTTTGATCCTCAGCTCCGGTTCCTGACTTTGTCTCTGGTCTCTGACTCTCAGCTATGATTCCTGGCTACCAACTCCTGCTCTAGCCGCTGGGCCTGATTTCTGATCCAACCACTGGGCATGACTACACCTTACTTGTCTCTAACCCTTGCATCTGTGTTGCGATCCATTGATATAAGAGGGACTCTGTGTAGATGCAGGGGTCTGCCTGCATGGAACTCACTGCAGGATCAGGACCATAGTACACTGTTGTTATCTACAAAAACTTGTGGTAGAATCATACAATCATAGAAGATTAGGGTTGGAAGAGACCTCAGGATTAATGTTGGAAGAGACCTCAAGAGGTCATCTAGTCCAACCACCTTCTCAAAGCAGGACCAACACCAACTAAATAATTAGTGGTAGTGACTATCTTGGCCAACACCAGGGATTGAACTAGGGCTCTTTAGATCTGACAGCATACATTTCTACAGTCTGAGCTAAAGAGTAAGCTTCCAAGGTGAGAGGTATAATAGACCCATATCCTCTGTAGGTCATGCCCAGATGGAAAGCACATAACATGCATTGAACAGTGGTTATGCAGTGTGTGTTTCATAAACTTAATGAGAAATCTGCTGCTTGATATGTGATTTTTCAAATGCAATCAAATCCAACGTTCTCTGAGATGGAGAAATACCATCCCTAAGCTGTTTCATATGTAGGGTTGTCCAAGAGGGTTACAAGAGATTTTTTTATAACAGGAAAAGTATTCTCCCTCTTCCTTCTCCTCCCCAATTTCAAAAATGACTACCAAGCTAAGATCAAACATGGAAAGTGTTATCTTAAATATCAAAGTTTGTGAATGCTGGGAGCGACTGAAATCTGGGACTTTTAATAGAAACTGTTATGCGAGCATAACTATAGTGGTTTGCAACTGGCACCAGATTAAAACTGTTGCACTGACTGTATATAACACCTTCCATCTAAGGACTTGAAACTGTTTTAGGAATATCAGTTAACTTAACCTTTCACCATCACTGAGTGGTAGGTAGGCATTATCCCCATTTTACAGAGCAAAACAATGAAGCACAAAGAACTTAAGTCTTGGATTTTCAAAGGCTTCTAAGAGAGTTAGGCCCGCAAATGCCATTGAAAGAGTGGCACCTAAATGACAACCTAAATTGGTCACTAGGAAGTCTATGGCAGAAAACTAATAGAAAACCAGATTCCTAGCTTCTATTGCCTTACCCAGAAGATTACCTTACATACCTGTCAAATTATGTTACTTTGCTAGTAAATAACATGTCTGGAAATGGGAAAACATTTAGAACTTGAGACAATGAAAAAGAACAAGACTTCATTTACATAGTAATGTTCACAGGAAGTTAGGAACCAGTCAGGCTTGCTCATGACCTTCCTCATTTTGACATCTGGGCATCATTTTCTCCTCTGGGGTTTGAAGTCCTGTTTTAGTAGATTGTCCTTTAATGACAGTGTGTTCATTGTAGCTTTAAATTACCTCATTCACTGAATTCTACTGAATGAAAATAAAGAGAGAATGAAAGAAATGTTTTTTGCCAGGTGCTAGAAAACTAATATGTTTCCCTGCAGGGTGGAAATAAAAAGCATCTTATTAAATCCCATCATAAATGACCCATGTAGCACAGTTTATTTTACATTAGCTAGGTAAGGAGGCATTGAGCCAAATAAATCAAAGTGAACAAGGCAATAATTGTTCCTCCCTTTATATCACCTAAAATATGGAAGTAATGAAGAAAACGTGTGATTAAAATGAGGATTCTTTATTAGCAATGGGTTTTTCCCTCATTTTCAGGATTTTTTTTTTTACTGTGGATATGGAAAACATTGTCCCTGTATTTTTGAGCTGACGTTTCATATATTTGAATAGGATAACATATGCTTGTAGAGTTTTTTAAGACTAGATTTTATGAGAGGTGGATGTTTTCTGAAAAATATCTCATAACTTCTTCCTGTGATCCATTTATGTCTTCAGGAGTAGAAGGTCAAAATATCTTTTCAATCCTTGTATTAAAAGTTGTATGGTTTTGTACAAACCAAGGACCAGATATCCCTCTCTTACTTAGTCTGAGTAGTATTAACTCATTGAATAGTCCCTCTGAAATCAATGGAGTTACTTGGAATAAGGTACTACTGAGTCAGAGTAAGGGTGGCAGAATCTATACCTTAAATGAACTATGTTGCTGCTCAGTATGAGTGAGCTTTCTTGGAGTAAATTAGATGTAGTCATTGTAGCCCAGAAAGATCAAATAACAATATAGCCTAAGGTGTAAAACTGATTTTAATTATATGAATAACAATATAAAGCAAACAGAAATAAATCTTCCTGATCAAGATTAATTACCCACTGCCCAGATTTTTGGCAAGACTCAAGTTAAAGTGCACACAAAGGATCTGATTTTCAAAGTTCTGTGCAAGTCAATGTTGAAGAGTATGCACTTAAAATAGCGTGCAAATAGCAAGACTGAATGCATAACTAGGGTATTTGTGCACATAAATAACTATTTTGATACCTAACAGGCTGTCTGCACATGAAAATGTCCAGTCTGAGTGCAACCTTGGTATCTGGGCACACAAATTGCACATCTTGGAAAATCTGGTCTAAAATTATAGTTAAAAAGATCAGGACAACTTGTGCTGGTGGATTACTGTGTATGATTCCCTTGGCTTGTGTAACCCACACTTACCTAGTGTAGATCTCTGCCACCCTCAGCTGGCTGCACTCACTCATAATATGCCAGTGTGGGTGGATTGTTGGCAGTGGAGGCTGAAACTAGGATCTCTGGTTCTAAAACAATAAGTCTCTACTCACTGCCAGAACTAAAAGACTCATTTGTGTTAGCTCAAGGACAGTAGCTGATTCATACAGATATATATGATCCAGCAACTAGAGAGGGACAGAGCCACACTATGTAAGTGATGGATAGGTTACACCTTCACAAACAAGGACTATCTTTCCAACTAATATAGACCTTGCAAACACACACACAATTCTCAGAAACTTTGATCTAAGCTATGCTTGTGCAAGGACTTCAGAACTGAGCTTCTGGCTGTTTTATACCACCACATCTCATTCTGTTTCATGTTGTATACAAAACAAGTTGTGAAAATATATGTTAGGATAATTACTCTAATGACTTTACTTATGAGTCTCATTACTGAAGTATCTGAGTACCTCAAAAACATTAATGAATATATCCTCAAAGTATCCCTATGAAACAGGTAAGTATTATACTCATTTTAGAGATGGGGAACTGAGTCATAGGAAGGATCCTCAGTTGGTGTAACTATATTTAGGCCTGATGATAATCTGACCCTGGATGATTTACCAAAGGTCACAAAAGAAATTTGTGGCAGACCCAGGACTGAACCCAGAATTCCTTTATAGGGCCATAACCGCATGGCTTCCTTCCTCCCCTGTTCCAGTATATCAGCCTTGTAAAACAGTCAAGAAAATTTAGCAACTCAGGTACAAAATTTACATGCCTGCCCTTTATCATGTTGAAAATGGTCCTGGGGTACAAATTACTTGAACCCTCCACTCCACCAGGAGGCGTATAGTTAGCTAGCCCAGGCCCAAAAGTGAGTGGAGTTGTCATCAACGGACTGTGGACAGACTAGCGGAGGAAGCATGGATTCAGCCCAGTCCCTGGCTAACCTCTGCTAGTGGGGCTTCAATGAAGCACCAGCTGCAATTTCAAGCCCATTTCCTTGATAAAATCGCCGGGGGGTAGCCAACAGTGCAAAACTGCCTGTCCTTCCCCAGGGGTTCTGCAGCCTTTGGTGGCACAGAGAGTTGTAATTTGCATTTCCCTACACCAGAAGAAGTGAATCAAACCCACAATTCGTAAAGTGATTTGTAATCCTTTAGCATGAAAATAGTTCTCTAAATGCAAAGTAGTATTACCCTCCTTTGGGCTTCAGACTCTCCTGCTGTGTACCAGAAAACAACCTCGATAGACTGCAAAAAATAGGGATGGGAGACCATGGCATTTTTATAAGTGTTTTCACTTCTAAATTACTTCAAAACTATCTTATATGAGGCATGTGCCTTGTTAGAATATTGCCCTATTAGCCTGAAGCTTCTGGACCAGCTCCCTGAACTACCTTGGGAATCATGCACTTGGGAGGGGAGCAGAGAACGGGGTAGTAGAATTGGCCAGCTCCCATCTGTCTAAAGGCTGATGTAATTTGTGCATCAGTTTCAGAGTAGCAGCTGTGTTAGTTTGTATCCGCAAAAAGAAAAGGAGTACTCGTGGCACCTTAGAAACTAACATTGTTAGTCTCTAAGGTGCCACAAGTCCTCCTTTTCTTTTTGTGAATCGATTGTAACTCTAGCTTGCCAAGGCAGGCTTGGAACCAATCTGATCTCTTATATAATGGTATCTTTGAGAATTAGCTTCCTTTATTCAGGTAGAAACAGAACCAGGTTATTAGGCTAGCATGCACTATTGGCATTTGGTAATATCTACTTTTCTTATGTACAGATTAGATTAATTGTACCACCACCCACACCCTATGTTTGCACTAGATTAGCATTAACAGCTCTCTTACTGACATCACTGATAGAACACAGGGCAGTGTCAAGGGCTATCAACAATGTTTTTTACAAAAAATCTGTTTCCCATTATAGATGCACAAGGGTAGAAGGGAGACAACTGCACACAACTACATGTTGGCTGTGCCTTCCTGGGACTCCTGTGGGAGTAAATCACACCAAAGGGGATAGGGAGGAGGCAAGACTCTACCATTATCGAGTCCCACTAGGTTCCAGTGCAGGCCTCGGGAAGTCTGATATACTAATCTATGGCATGGTATGGTACACCCCTTACAGATCAGCCTTAGTGGCCCACGGCTAAAAGTCACAACTGAGCCATAAAAGAATAGATTGTGTTTACTGATATTGAATATAGAATTATATGTTTGTCCTCTTAGTCTATTAGTTCATTAGGACCCTGTCTTCCTGTGTGTTTGTATTGAGCCAGGCAAGCTGAGGCCTGATTCTAACTGTGGACTCTGGCGCGTCTTCTACAGAAATTATAAAAAATAATAGGACAGGTTTGAATGTATCCATGCATACAGCAGAAACATTAGGCAGATCGCACCAGTTATAATTTGTTATTTAAGCCAAATATGTCACTTGAAGGTGAGCCAAATACGGTAGCTCCTTTATTGCTGATACAAACTGCATGCTTTGGAAGGTACATGCTCATTTCCTAGAAGCTGGCTAACCACGTACAGCTTGTTAAAGCCTGAGTGACCTTTTCAAGATGAGTGGAGTGCTAAGTACATTCAATGAGTTGTGCTTCGTCATCTGGCATGACAGATATTTGATTTTGTTGGCATTTGCAGGAATGTACAAACAATTACAGCTGTAATTGTTTATTCATTAGAGAATGTGACGTTGTCTTAGAGTACATATTCATCAGTTTTTCAGTATGACAAATCTTGTTTTCCCTGTTGTTCTCACATAACTTAATCAACATTTGGAAAGACATAAGCAGGGAAATTTTGTTCTTAGAAAAGGTCATTTCTTTTTGACAGATGATATTCTAGTGCCATAAAGATGACTTACAGAAGTCTCAGACCATAATACATTTTTACTACACATTACAGAGAGAGCAACTAAATGACTAGCTGTGCACTAAAGAGAATCTAAACTGGTTCCTGTTATCTGACCTTCCCCTTCCCCAATCCTGGTTTCAGAGCCCAGACTCTAGCCCAAGCAGGAATGTCTACACTTTTATTTTTAGTCCCAAAGAGTGAGCCTGAATCAGTTGACCCCGTCTCTGAGACTTGCTGCCACAGGGTGTTTTTTTGAAGTATCGATGCACCCTTTAAGTCTCACCAGATGAAGGAATGTTTTGGTCTCACATGTAGGTTAGATATGAATCCGTAAGTGGCACCACGTGGGATGGTTCAAGTGTGAACTCCTTCCTCCTCTCTTTGGTTGCTGGCAGCAAACTTCCTTTGCTTTCTCTTGCTACTTTCTAAGCACATATTTCCCATTTTCCTCTACTCACATGCCTTGTTACAGCAGCAAGGCCAATGCAAGAGCATTGAATGTTGAGCATTTGGGATGTAAGAATGATTGCAGTTATTTAGACCTTAGCAAAGAAGTGAAATAAGAACTACACAGTATCTTTATTCAGATATACATTTAGCACAGTGATGCTATGTAAACCATCATTTATTCCAAATAAAGAACTAAGTAAGAGGAATGTTAAATTTCAAAGTTAAGCACGCATGGACATGCCATCATTGAGGTTTTTAATACAATTTTTAGGTCTGTCACTTTGTGCATATTCATTATGTTGTCTAAATTAAATGAACACATACTATTTCCTCAATAAAATATAATACAATTCTACAAACTTAGATACAGTTATAACTTCTTGCTAGTACTCTGGGTATGCCATAATACAGAGTACAGAAAAATACACAGGAAATGATACATCCAAATAAAGCTCAGTGGAGAACAAATATTCGATTTCCAGGCAGATTTTGAGACACTTGTTTTTACTCTAGTTTTAAACAAAACCTGAAAATCCTGAAATTTTCTGAAATAAAATAAGAGATCCTTCTCTATTGAAATATTTTGCTTTGATAAAATCAAAATATTTGTTTCTGTTTCAAATTTTATATAAATGTATATTCAAAATTTTAAAAATTAAATCAAAGTCACTTCAAAGAGATACACTGAAATGTTTTGTACTGAAAATGTCAACACAGGATGTTTTTGCATTGTTAGCACCTTTTTTCTACAATAAAACTTTGGTATGAGCTACACAATTTTGTGAAGTGTTTCAGTTTTGATGGGATCCATTTTTCAACAAAAAAAATTATCAATTTTTTTTTTCTAACCAGCTCTACATCCAAAGGTACTTATCAGTTGGATATATTTTAATTTTCAATTTTAACTTTCTATCCCTAGCTGTTTTGACAGTAGATCTGTCCAAAAATTACTGTAAATACTTTTTTAATAGGAAATATGTATTGAAATTATGCTCATATGCAAATGATTGGTTTTTGTTCAAATTTTTCTCAATAATTCATTTTAGGGCAAATTCCAAGCTTGAAATTTTTTAGCATGAAAAGTAAATTTCACAAGTTCTGAGTGGCTTAAAACAGGTTTAGGATGGAAACTGTTATGTGACCTTACTGATAACATCACTGCCACTATAGTTTAAAGCTATACTTGCTTTATAGCATAAGAACCCATTGTAACTTTGTCCTAAAAGTCTTCTAGACTGTTTCACACTGTCTGTTGTTTCCACAGAGAAGGAACACAGTGTAATAGAAAGACAGTGAAACACACTATGGAGAAAAAAAGACAGGAAATTTGTGCTGCTCTAGGAGAATAACAGAAACGCTATGAAACCAGATGTTTTGCTGTATTGTCAGGTGTAACATGCACTCTACTGTTCTGAATTCTGCAAGAATGGAAGGCTGCAAAGTACCAGGAGTGAAATAGGACTGTCACACAGAGGGCTGGGGACTATCAACCCTCACAGTACAAGTGGAGTGCTGAAGATTCACAGGATAATTATTGCTTGAAGGGAAGGAGCTTTGAGTTTCAGGCAATACATTGCCATTTCTATAAAGTGTTCAGGGATAAGAGACAGGGCTCAATATATGTTTTTAACTATACAGGCCAAGATTTTAAAAAGTGACTAGTAGCTTTGTATACCTCAGTTTTTGGATGTTCAACATGAAACACTTTAAAGGGGTCTGATGATTAGAAGGTGCATTTTCAACATCAGGAAAGATACATAATTTGCATTGTTTTGGAGCACTGTGGTGATGTACTTCCTGAGACTCTTCAAATTCTCTTCCTGTAAGCTGTCCTAGTGGCAGCTCTTGGGCCTGCCAGGAAAGCTTTGCATTGAGAGATCTCATAGGGGGCAGATCTTCTTTACGTTCTGCTGTAAACCTCAGCAGATGCCCCTCTCAGCATACTCAGCAGTGATTTCTCATTCATTTTAATAACTTTATATTTACTTTCCACACATACGTAGAGCCTACTACTCAATGAAAACTATTTACATGCAAAGTCTGGAGGTTTTAGTTAAACACAATCCTCAATTTATCAAATATCAATGGTGAATAATACAGCTGGCCCGTGGCTGCCATGTTTTTCTTTCACTTCTGATGAGATACTTCCTTTTGTCATCAAAGAAATTCATTGGGTCCAGAGAGATGAAGTGAGACTAGTGCTATTTCTTATGAGGTTTACAGTTCCAATATGCCAACCTCAAGCATTCAGAAATCATTAAAGCCTCAAAAAAATCATGAGATTATGGGCTTGAAAAATCATACTTTAAAAAAAAAAAAACTTGGGAGTTCTTTTTAATTTTCTGAGCCTCACTCAGATCACACTTTCAAGCTTTTCTTCACAACCAAGTGGGCTAAAATGAAAAAGAGAAAACTGAGATTCTCACAAAATCATTTAATGACAGGAGCTGGGGTTTTACGAAAAATATTCAGACTCGCAATAAAGTCATGGTAAAATTTCATGAACTGCAACATTGCAGTTCTTTACAGAAGTAATTTGATCGCCCTTTTGCCTTGATTTTCACATGTTCTTCTCTTGCCTGCATCTTCACAGTTCACCACTAACTTGTTGGTTTTGCACTTCAGTAGAACTTTACTAATGTTCTCAGAAGTGCTATTTATATACTGTGACATTTTTCAAAGTGCTGTTTGTTCTTCCATGCTCTCTACATAACTAATGAAAAAGGTAAGTAAGTAAGGAAAGTACTTAACTACTCATGGAATGTTTAAATAGAAAATGGAACAGCAATTCTCATCAAGTTAATCAAATACTATTATTTTAAATTTATTTAAATGCAATGCTGTATTGTTCCAGACAGCTGCTAATGTCCATCTCCTGGGCTGCAATAAGAGGAAACATAAGCTGGTTAGAAAATCTGTCAGAAGCAGGGATTCACAGATTGCAGGAGAGGGCTATTAACAAATTTTCCCCTAACATTTCCTACTGCTATAATAGGGAATGACCAAGCTGTAGCATCTCACCCTTCAGGTTTTTTGTTTCTGCTGTAATAATAAAGCTGAGTGGCATGTACCCTGTCTGCATAGTGGCTCTCATTGTCATTGTAGAAAAATTAATGCTTGTAATGCCCCTGGGCTAATATATAGTTTCTGAGACTCGAGACCATTCCAAGTCTTTTTAGAGTCTGAACTGATTTTGGGTTGTGTATGCATTTTCCTACTTTTATAAAATCACTCACTGAAGCAATGTAGTGCTCACCCAGCTTGTCTTTACACCTTCTTCCATTAAGTATAATCTTTTGGAAACCTAATTATGATGCATCAAATGGCTGTATACAGATGTGGTGTTCCATCCCTCTGTCTGTCTGATTTCAATTTTTTTGATGATGACAATGTAATGTAATTTTCAGAGCCCAAAAGTTTTCAGATATGTAATTACGATTACAAACATTTCTTACCATTGTTTAAAATACTGCAGCCAAGGGAGGATGGACAGGGCTTCTGAGTTCTTCTTAGCTCTTTTACAGATGTCCTGAATGAAACTGGGTGAATCATTTGGCCTGTCTGAACCTTCATTTCTTTATCCTTAAAATAAGAATAATATTTGCCTTCCTTATATACAGAAAACACTGTCCTGGTATTCGTGTTCTTTCAATCTTTTCTTAACAATTCTAGCTGAATGTATGTAGGATATCCAATGGCATTACTCTTATTAATAGTGGGATTTTGAAAAAACAGCCAGAGTAAAATGCTACGCTGTACAACTATGACCTTTGTCTTTAAAGAATGAAAATAACTTTCATGTTATCACTTCACTTATGTCCAATAAGAACTGCTTCTAATTTGGTTGTCATAACAACCACATCTCAGCTTTCACATTTCTCACTTGTGCCCAGTTTGTTTATAAAATGTCACATCAGACCTGTTTCACGTTACCTCTACATCATTATATCATTCTCAAAACCAAATAAAAACAGGTTTCAGAGTAACAGCCGTGTTAGTCTGTATTCGCAAAAAGGAGTACTTGTGGCACCTTAGAGACTAACCGATTTATTTGAGCATGAGCTTTCGTGAGCTATAGCTCACTTCATCGGATGCATACTGTGGAAACGGCAGAAGACATTATATACACAGAGACCATGAAACAATACCTCCTCCCACCCCACTCTCCTGCTGGTAATAGCTTATCTAAAGTGATCATCAAGTTGGGCCATTTCCAGCACAAATCCAGGTTTTCTCACCCTCCGCCCCCCCCCCCCCACACACACAAACTCACTCTCCTGCTGGTAATAGCCATCCAAAGTGACCACTCTCTTTAAAATGTGTATGATAATCAAGGTGGGCCATTTCCAGCACAAATCCAGGTTTTCTCACCCTCCCCACCCCCCTCCAAAAACCACACACACAAACTCACTCTCCTGCTGGTAATAGCTCATCCAAAGCGACCAGGTGAGAAAACCTGGATTTGTGCTGCAAATGGCCCAACTTGATGATCACTTTAGATAAGCTATTACCAGCAGGAGAGTGGGGTGGGAGGAGGTATTGTTTCATGGTCTCTGTGTATATAATGTCTTCTGCCTTTTCCACAATATGCATTCGATGAAGTGAGCTGTAGCTCACAAAAGCTCATGCTCAAATAAATTGGTTAGTCTCCAAGGTGCCACAAGTACTCCTTTTCTTTTTGCAAATAAAAACAGACACCCTAGCGAAGACCAAAGTAAGGAATGCAGAATACTTCAATATTTCTGTTGGAAAATATCACTCATTATGAAAAAAATTAACATTGAAAGTATTTAATGTCCAAAATATAATTTAGGGCAACATCCTACCTCTCAGTACTGTCAGTAACTGTAAGAAATCTAAATCCCAAGAAAAGAAATTTGGACAATCTCAATCCAAGTTCACTGTGTACTCACATTTTTCATATTAATTACATAGGAAGTACCACACTGGCTCAGAACAGCAGTCCATCTAGTCCAGTGGCCTGTCTCCAACAGTACACAATACCAGATGCTTCAGAGTAAAAATGAGTGAAATTCAGAGGTTCCACCCATGGGAAATTCTAACACTTCAGCATTTGTTTTCATTCCAAATCAGGACCAAATGCTGAGATTTTGACATTTTTCTGCAACACAACTTCTGAACACTTTTGATTGTGAAATGTGGAGGTCATCTTGAAGGTGGGTTTTACTGCGTTTCATTTCAATTTTTTTTTTTTGGCAACATCTGTTTTCCCACAGAAAATTTTGATTTTACAGTAACTGCATTCTCAACTGGAAAATCATTCTCATGAAAAATTCCCAACCAACTCTGCTTCAGAACAAGGATAAAAACTTCCATAATGGACAATTATGGAATAATCATCTTAGGATGGAAGTTTCTTCTTAGCCACAGTGCTGGTCTTATCTCTACATCAGGATGTATATCCCTTGTAAACGTTTATTTTAGCTAGTGTAAATTGTGACTATATACAGAGCTTAATTTGTCAGTGCTGAGCCTTGGGACCTCTAGGCTTGGCAGTTCATAGCCCTGGCACCTCTGGGCTTGCTGCATCAGTTATGAATGTAAAAAAAGTGCTTGAGCCCTGGCACATCTTTCATTACAAATTAAGCACTGACTATGTATAGTACCTATTATCCATATAAAATGCTTAATCCTTTACTGAGACTTTTGTTTCAGTAATATCTGGTAGCAATGAGTTCTACATGGGGTATGTTTTATTTTTGTTAAAAAATAAAAAAGCATTTCAAATTTGTTCATATTTAATGCCATTGAATTTCATAGGAACATGTCTTATTGATCTTATAACATTAATGACTGTATATCTTTAAGAAAGATGTGAACAAATAGAAGAGAGCCAAGAGGAGAGTGATAAAAGGTTTAGAAAATCAGATCTATGAGAAAAGACTATAAAACTGGGCAGGTTTAATCTTGAGACAAGAAAGGGGACCTGATAAGTCTTCGAATATGTAAGAGCTGTTATAGACGATTGTGATCAATTGTTCTCCATTCAACAGAAGTAATGAGCTTACTCTGCAGCAAGTGAGATCTAGGTTAGACATTAGGAAAATCTTTCTATTAGTGTAGTTAAGCTCTGGAATAGGCTTCCCAAGGTAAGTTGTAGAATCCCCATCATGGGAGGTTAAATACAAACTGTAAGGGATAGTCTAGGTGTACTTGGTCCTCTACCTCAGCATGGCGGGTAATGGAACAGATGACCTCTCAAAATCTCCCTTATTGGTCTAAGATTGTATATATTGCTATCATATCCCTTCTTATTTATCTGCTTAGTAAAGCCAAAAAATCCTCATAGTTGCAGCATTCCTCATACTAGTCTTTCCATGCATAAAATCATTTTCATTTTTTTCTACTATATTCTTTTTAGATGGGTGACAAAAATTGTACACAGTGTTTCAAATAAGGGTTTAGGATATAGTTAGGATTTAGCATAGGATTTGGTTATATAATGGCATATTTTCAAGATTATTCCCTACCCCTTTAACAACTCATTTTTTATTAGGCAGCATTCCCGTTAACCTCTGTGGTGAAGACTGATCCAGAAAAGTTACTTTAACCCAATTTTCAAGGAGGACAGTATGACTCCATTCAAAATCAGTGAGTTTTGTCTTTGATTTTTATAGGGTCAAGCTTTCACTCCAATTTTCCATTAATTTTGGGGGTGTAAACAGACCTATGACGTGATTATCAGGAGCGTTGACCAGCCACAACTCCATTAATGTCCATGGGAGCTGTGGATGCTCAGCACTTCTTAAAGTCAGGCCTTAGTATCTTCTACTGGCCACTCAAAAAATTGCACACAAAGTTAGTGGACATGATATCCATATAATCTAGGGTTGCCAGTTTTGGTCTGATATATTCCTGGAGGTTTCACCCCATGACAATCTAATTTGTGGTGACTGCAGGACAATTTTGGAGGGTTGGTAACCCTAGTATAATCCTTAATGGCTTACTTCAGTTTCAGGTAGTCTAGCAGAGTGGTTTTTAGCCTGAAAACAAACACCCACCACCCCACAAACTATCCAGGTTGTTTCTGTGACCTACCCAAATCCTTTGCTGCCATAGGTGGTTTTTGGGAGGCTAAGCCTGGGGGATAAGTACTGAAGATGGTGAAAGGTGCTGTGAGTTGCAAGTCCTCACAAATGATGCTGGTGGGCATTACTGGTGCTGGGTGTAAACACCAAGCATGGGGAATGCTGTTAGGGATGTTTTCCACCTTCCCACCCATTCAGCAGTAGCATACCTTCCTCTCAGAGCTAAATACTGTGCAAATGGAAGAATGGGAGGAGGGAATGGCTGAGGAGGTGCTCTGAGATTTGGATGTTGGCAGCAAAGATAGCCTCAGGAGGAAGTAAACCACACCTCCTTGCCTTGATGAGTCCTAATGACCATTCTCCCCCTTCTCTCCCCCGCCCCACACTTAACCAGTGAGCAATTCCTATCCACACACCTGTTACCATATCCCATTAAACAAGTTTTGGTGCAGCAGATCCACTGTCTTCAAAACATCCCCTAATGACAGTTTATGAAACTTGACAGCTATTGTGGTGACATCTTACCAAATCTGAAAGCAACCATTTAACCAAATCCTTCAGGAAGGCAGTCATACTTGTTTAAGACTAGTTATTTACTGGCTCATCTAAATCAGAATTTAAATACAAAGTTGTGGAGGCTTTAGAGTGCAGAACGGCCCAGGTCAGTTGAACTACAGACCTAATCATATACTGAGGCAGAGGAGTTCTGAATTAGTGGCAAAAGCTCATCTTCCCTAGACTAGGAAGTCACAACCCTGGTCAAGCTCTCCCAGCTTCTAGACAGCCACAAGGCTGCTGTGTTTAGGTTCCACCTACTGGACCCACATGCCTTTATACTCCAAGTCTGAACAGAGTCCACGCACTCTTTCTAGGTAGTCTCAGGATTCAGATTTTCTTTCTCGAAAGCTCCCTCCTGAGAGTTGAGACCAGCACAGTGCAACTGCCTAGACCCTGACACTAGTGCCAGCTCTCCCAGACTCCTCATTTCTAAATCACACTTTTATGAGGGCTCCAACCTTGTAACCACTTAGTTTGCTTCCACTCACATGTCCCTGAAGAGAGAAACTAAAGTCACTCTGCAAGGGAGCTTCTAAAACAATTACTTTAATGGTATAAAAGATACAGATTCTTGAAAAACAATTGTTTAGATTCTTAACCACTCAATTCAGCACTGAGAACAGTTTCTTTTTGCTAGTGCTAAGAGATAGCATGCTATCACTACATTTTTCCTCTGCTAAAAAGGGCCTCGTCTGTTTAAGCTTGATGTAAAAAATTGCTGTTACACAGTAAGCTACAGCATAAGCCTGAGTGCTCAGAAGCATTTGATAGTTTGACAGAAGACATCATCCCAAATATTCAGATTTAAGCTTTTATTTATAAACACATCCAGTGTGGTAAATATCTTTGTCCTTTATTCCATGGAAAGACAAGTTGCTCTACAGGTGATATTCCACCTCAAGTCTGCAAAAAAAAAAAAAAAAAGAGTCGCAGAATGAACTATTAGAATGTACATCACCTCTTCCAAGATCAGTATTAAAATGTGTTTGAGGCCAAGAATTTAGGCACATGTTTAACTTTATGCACAGAGCCTTTGACAGAAGGAGCTGGCCTATATTTGAATGCACTTCAACACTACATTTCTTGGGTATATTGTCATTAGATCTAGTATGACCTAACGTCATAGAATTTCAGAGTTATTCCTGCACTGAGTCAATAAACTTGTTTGACTTAAAGCATATCTTTCAGAAAGGAATCCAGTCTTGATTTGACTACAGTGAGAGATGGAGAATCCACTACTTCCCATGATAATTTGTTCCAGTGGTTAGTAACTCACTGTGAAGTATTTTCAATTTGAATTTGTCTAGTTTAACATGACCAGCCACAGGTTCTCAATATGCCTTTCTTTGTGGGGGGGAGGGGAGGGGAAGGGGCGGCACACGGCCTTTTAGTGCCCTGCATTTCTCCCCATAAAGGTACTTATACTAATCAAGTCACCTCTCAGTCCTGAGAGACTAAAAACAGCTTGAACACCTTTGTATCACTGTTAAGCATTTTTCTAGCCCTTGAATCATTAGTGCTCTTTTCTGTTCTCTCTCCACTGTTTTGTTACCCTTTTAAAAATGCAGAAGCCAGGAATGGATGCAGTACTCCAGTGTCAGTCTCACCAGTGCTATATACAAAGGGGCAGAAGGAGGGTGGGGTGGAAATCACTCCTCTCTCCCCCACCCTTTAGATCTATAAAGAAGTACATTGCATTAGCCCTTTTTGCCACCCCATCACATTGGGAGCTCATGTTCAGCTTCTTGTCTACCATGACCCTAAATCTTTTCTAGTCACTGCTTTCTAAAATGCATTCCTTATTCTGTAGGTATATCTTTGTTCCTAGATTATGATCTTGCATTTGGCTGTATTAAAATACAATAAATGAATGTGCCCAGTTTGCCATGGGACTGCCATTTCATTTACCACTCCCACAATCTTTGGATCTTCTGTAAGTGAGTTGATGTTTACTTCCGGATCAAGATAAAATACTGATCAGTGTCAGGCCTAGTATCAATTCTTGTGACATTCCTTCTTATCTAATAATGTCCCCATTGACAACTGACAGATCCCAACATAACTAACTACTGAATCCATTTAATATGTATTTTGATATTGTTTAGTGCAAGTTTTTAGGCAGAATGTAATACAGTATTACAATTTAAACTGTTTAGGGCAGAAATCATCTTTTTGTTGTTTGTACAGCACCTAACACAATAGGGTGTGATTAGGGCTCCATCACTATAACAATACAAGTGAGTAATATTAAGTTAACGCTGTATAAGAATATATTACTGCTATACAATTACCTTTATCAACTAAACATATCAAGCTTCATTTTACTCTTTGCAACAACAAGATCTATTTTCCCATAAGCCATGTTGATTAGGCATTATATTCCCCACCCTTTAAACTCTTGATTGAATCCCCCATTATCCTTGTCATCCCATTTGCCTCTTTTGGATACTAATGCATTAGCACACTTTCAATCTTTTGGAATGTTTCCAAATTTGCTGATTCACTAATGTTGTCAAGCTTGTTGCTGAATTAGTTGAAGTGCCAATCACAGACCTCTTCTAAAGAGGAAGAGTATAAAGCAGGAGTAGTCAATAGGCACACAGACAGGCCAAATCCAGACAGCCAGATGCTTTTGAATGGACTGTAAAATATTTATTATCATTGTTTTTGTATTTTCTCTGGAGTCTGGACTCTGACTAAGAAATCTGGACCTTGACAAAAAATTGATTATTCCTGGTGTGTAGATTAGAAATCAACCTATGTGCGGAAAAAAGAATCTAAACCTATTCCAATCAAGATTTTGGTTCTGAAGTTACAGAAGAGATGTAAATGTTGATGACACCAATCCGCTTGCAAAGATGTGTACTGCATGTCTGTACTGCTAGTTCTCTTTGTGAGCAATTTTAGTGCTCTTACTCCAAAAAGGGGGATAGTAAACCAGTACGAGAGGGGGGAGGGGGGAGAAGGAGGAGGGGAGATTTGGTAAGGTAATATCTTATGCCTTATAGCGATAGACTTAAGAAGCTCCATTTAGCTTAACAAAGAGAAGGTTTAGCGTTGACTTGATTAGTTTAAGTACCTTTATGGGGAACAAATTTAATAACTAGTCTTCAATCCAGCAGAGAAAGGTATAATATATCCAATTGCTGCGCTGCGCATCACAAAATGGGGAAGAGATGGCCAGCCCTCTGTGGAGATAGAGGTGGTTAGGGACTATTTAGAAAAGCTGGACATGCACAAGTCCATGGGGTCGGACGAGTTGCATCCGAGAGTGCTGAAGGAATTGGCGGCTGTGATTGCAGAGCCATTGGCCATTATCTTTGAAAACTCGTGGTGAACGGGGGAAGTCTCGGATGACTGGAAAAAGGCTAATGTAGTGCCAATCTTTAAAAAAGGGAAGAAGGAGGATCCTGGGAACTACAGGCCAGTCAGCCTCACCTCAGTCCCTGGAAAAATCATGGAGCAGGTCCTCAAAGAATCAATCCTGAAGCACTTGCATGAGAGGAAAGTGATCAGGAACAGCCAGCATGGATTCACCAAGGGAAGGTCATGCCTGACTAATCTAATCGCCTTTTATCATGAGATTACTGGTTCTGGGGATGAAGGGAAAGCAGTGGATGTATTGTTTCTTGACTTTAGCAAAGCTTTTGACACGGTCTCCCACAGTATTCTTGTCAGCAAGTTAAGGAAGTATGGGCTGGATGAATGCACTATAAGGTGGGTAGAAAGCTGGCTAGATTGTCAGGCTCAACGGGTAGTGATCAATGGCTCCATGTCTAGTTGGCAGCCGGTATCAAGTGGAGTGCCCCAAGGGTCAGTCCTGGGGCCGGTTTTGTTCAATATCTTCATAAATGATCTGGAGGATGGTGTGGATTGCACTTTCAGCAAATTTGCGGATGATACTAAACTGGGAGGAGTGGTAGATACGCTGGAGGGGAGGGATAGGATACAGAAGGACCTAGACAAATTGGAGGATTGGGCCAAAAGAAATCTGATGAGGTTCAATAAGGATAAGTGCAGGGTCCTGCACTTAGGATGGAAGAATCCAATGCACCGCTACAGACTAGGGACCGAATGGCTAGGCAGCAGTTCTGCGGAAAAGGACCTAGGGGTGACAGTGGACGAGAAGCTGGATATGAGTCAGCAGTGTGCCCTTGTTGCCAAGAAGGCCAATGGCATTTTGGGATGTATAAGTACGGGCATAGCGAGCAGATCGAGGGACGTGATCGTTCCCCTCTATTCGACATTGGGGAGGCCTCATCTGGAGTACTGTGTCCAGTTTTGGGCCCCACACTACAAGAAGGATGTGGATAAATTGGAGAGAGTCCAGCGAAGGGCAACAAAAATGATTAGGGGTCTAGAACACATGACTTATGAGGAGAGGCTGAGGGAGCTGGGATTGTTTAGCCTGCAGAAGAGAAGAATGAGGGGGGATTTGATAGCTGCTTTCAACTACCTGAAAGGAGGTTCCAAAGAGGATGGCTCTAGACTGTTCTCAATGGTAGCAGATGACAGAACGAGGAGTAATGGTCTCAAGTTGCAGTGGGGGAGGTTTAGATTGGATATTAGGAAAAACTTGTTCACTAAGAGGGTGGTGAAACACTGGAATGCATTACCTAGGGAGGTGGTAGAATCTCCTTCCTTAGAGGTTTTTAAGGTCAGGCTTGACAAAGCCCTGGCTGGGATGATTTAACTGGGAATTGGTCCTGCTTCAAGCAGGGGGTTGGACTAGATGACCTTCAGGGGTCCCTTCCAACCCTGATATTCTATGATTCAATGGCTGGATGCTGAAGCTAAACAATTTCAGACTGGAAAGAAGGCATACATTTAAGAGTGTAATTAGTGATTGGAACAATTCATCAAGGGTTGTGGTGGATTCTCCACTACTGGCCATTTTAAAATCAAGATCGGAGGTTTTTCCAAAGAGAGATGCTCTGAGAATTATTTTGGGTGAAGTTCTCTGGCTTGTATTATGCAGGTCAGACTAGGTGAACAGAATCCAAGGCCAGATGGGACTAGTTTCTTAAAATGGCTAAGTTTGTTTTAACTATGGAATAAAATGTTTCCTTCGTTTACATTCCAGATGGTGTATTTTGTAGTTAACCATGGCCAAATCAAATAATTGGCACATCAGAAAACATTTACCATATCAGTTATTCGTCCTGATTTGTTCACGTGGGTCAAAGACCGTGATAAGTGGTAAACATGAGCAATGAGATGATATGATGCATTCCTCCTTAAACTTGTTAGAGAAATACTGTCACTTATTGAAGAGTATAAAGTCATTAGCAATGATACAATGATCATTTGATTAAAAAGATTGTATTCCCTACTCCTCCACCACTTGGTCCAATGACGAACACCAAATTATACCAACAACTGGAATAACTAACTAGTGACACACTGTACTGGTCAAAGTTTAATTTTTAAGACTTTATAAGAAGCGCAGCTGGTTCATCGACTCCTTTAACAGAGGAGAAAAAAGTGTTAAACAAGGGGTCAGAATCAATTACCTTTTTATAGGAATTAAAACTTGTCCTCTTCATTTCTTGAGCAGTTGGTGCCTTACTATGACGAAAGGAGCAGCAAACCCACTTCCGAAGAACACTACCATTAATCCTAGTAGCCGCCATTTGTTTTCTACAGAAAACGGAATGTTCTAGAAAAGACAAGAGAGTTTATTCACAATATGCCATCAATGGACTCACGTTATAGACGAGCTTTATAAAGGTGTGCTTACTCCTTTTTTCCAAGACACTTTATCTACCACTTTGTG
Source organism: Eretmochelys imbricata (assembly GCF_965152235.1). Classification (NCBI taxonomy): domain Eukaryota; kingdom Metazoa; phylum Chordata; order Testudines; family Cheloniidae; genus Eretmochelys; species Eretmochelys imbricata. Next base: position 55,600,656 of record NC_135576.1, on the reverse strand, counting down.
CATCTGCCTTTATAAACAAAGGGCACGAGTGAAACATAGCTCCCATTCACTGAATGGGATCTTGACAGGTAGTTGGGGGGAGGAGGAGGAGTTAACTTATGAACTTGGTACTTTAAATTGCCAATCTCCTGGGAAAGAGAGGGAGAATACAGGCTAACCAAGTAGTTTGCAAAATGTCTCCTACGTGGCTGTTCAGACACATTTGATCACTCTACTTTGAAAGGCCGGTACAATCTGGTACATCAGAAAGCGTTTACAGTATCATTGATTTTCTCATACTGTTGTGTTCACATCATCTGTACCACTGGAGCAGGAGTTTGGGAAGAGGAAAGGCAGAGTCATGACAAGGACACTATCACTGCACGCTCCCACCATGGCTGCGGACAGAAACCCGACGGGAGGAGGCAGAGGGCCTCCATGGCCGAAAGCCCCGGCCTCAGAGGAGCCAGGCAAAACAGGGTCGTTACGTGCTCTGAACGCTGGAGCCGGCTCGGAGTCCTCTGCGGTCACTCGGGGGACCGGGCACCCACTCGCACGAGGCTGAGGGGCTAGGGAAAGGGGAAACCTCGGTTCCTGGGGCGCGGGGAGAACCGGCCAGTCTCCCAAAGGCAGGACCTGAAACCTACCAGGGGCTCTTTTAACGTATGACAGCCGCCGCCCCCTCCCCCAATTCGGCCCGGGCCTTGACCGGGAAGTGCCGCTCCCCTCTGCGGTGCCTGTGACCCGCAGGCCTCGGGGCCGGGCAGCGCGCGGCGACGCTGAGTGACGGGCCAGCCCCCCGCGCCGTTACCTTTCCCGGCCCCTCCTCATAGTGGGATCTGCGGATGGCGGAGGTAGCGAAGCGGCGGACACTGGCACCCAACATGGCGCCGGAGCGGGAAACGGTTCAGCGCACGACTGAGAGCTTCTTTCGCCTTCACGACCTTCCGTCCCTGGCCGCCGCGCTTACAAGAACAAGGGCGCCGTGGGGCACTATGGGATACAGTGCGGGACGGTGGCCGCCGCGTTCCCGCTGCCCCGCAGCATCATGGGAACTGTAGTTCCAGGTGCCACCAGCCTTGCTGGGAGTTCGCGTGACTCAAGCGCCGGCTTGAGCTCCGTGCATTCCCCGCCCTTCAAAGGGGAGCGGCTCAGCCTGGCAGCAGCGGAAACCCCACCCCTTCCCGCCTCCTTTCAGGTCAGCAGGCTGCTCCCCTGTCACCGGAAGAGGTTCCTGGGGAGTGGCATGGGACAAACTTCGGCATCACCTCCTGAGAGCTTTGCAGAGATCTCCTGGGTCTACAGTGGTTAGGGTTGCCAACCCTCCAGGATGGTCCTGGAGTCTCCAGGAATTAAAGATTAATCTTTATTATGTCATGGGATGAAACATCCAGGAATATGTCCAACCAAAATTGGCAACTCTGACAGTGCGGGGGTCAAGTCAACCTAATTTTTCACAACCCTGAACAACGTAGCTAGGTCTATCTCAGGTTTAGGTATAGACCATGCCTGAGATATGAGATCAAAGCTGAACACTTGTAACTTATTAAAGCAGTTCTGAATCCAAACCTCCCCAAATTTAAGGGTGTTTAGGTTTGGCGCTTTGGTTGGGGTGTATCTTCAGTGGTACACTCTCTCTTGAAGCTTCCTCCTGGGGCAATGACGCCCATCCCCGTCACAGGTTGTACATAACTTTGCTCTAAAATCCCCATAGCACATTTTGTTAAAATAGGTGTTTGTACCAGTGTGCTTGGTCAACAGTTTCCTTCCCTCTACTGTTGCATAGCCTGCAGTATGGTGGTTTTTCACTGTCCCTGACTGTTGTGCTCCACCTGTAACTGCATTTTAGATGTATGTAGATAGGGCAAAATCCTGAAAACCTTTTTTGGATTTTATTCAATCCTTACTCAGGCAAACTTAGTTAGTTTATGAGTTAATGAGTTAAAACATCAGTATTTGGTTATAAGTAGTAGACTGTATTGGTAGCCTTTGGGATCAAAGGTGCCATAGAAGTGTAAGATTTTCTGATGATAATATAAGAATGTTGATAACATTTTTTTATTTTTCTTTCAGATAACAGGAATGAATTATGATATTTTTAAACACTGAAATTGGTCTACTAGAGTTGAGTGGTATATCCAGTCTGTTTCTACACATTTTTTAAAAAAATGTATTTTTTCACCTGTGGGAGGAGTCTGAAACTTCATGATTTTTTAATAAAAGTTCTCATTGAAAATCCACTGGCTTAGTCCTTTGTGCCACTGGAGTTCTGTTGCAGACTTCCTACTAACTTTACATGCGGTCCAGGACTGAATTTGACAAGTCACCAATTCTAAAAGCCCTGTCAAATTTGTTCAACTGTTTGTCATCATATCCACTTATCCAACTGGTTCCACATAAACATTGCAAGATGTGAAAAGCATGGATCGTTATTTAAAAAGAGAAAAATCATGTGATCCGTGACAGAAACACTATTTTAACCATAAGTTGTTTAAAGAGACAAGATGGATAAGGTAATATCTTTTATTGGATCAACTTCTAGTGATGAGAGAGATAAGCTTTTGCGCTTACACCAGCAGAAGTAGGTCCAATAAAAGATATTACCTCACCTACCTTGTCTCTCCAATATCCTGGGACCAACATGGCGACAACAACACTGCATACAAGTAGTTTAACAAATTTAACAGTACAAAGTCATACACATATATGTAGAGGTAAAAATACACAGGTAGATATGATGGAGATATAGAAAGCTAGGCTTTTAATCCTCATTCCAGTTTTTTATGTCTACAATTCTTAGCTCACCTAAAAAATTCCATTAACTCTAATTGCTCAAGTTTTCCAGGTTATCTGCTTCATCTTTAATATACTATTTGTCTGAATGTGACTATGACTTACTGAGAGATTCTTTCAGTTATTACATTCTGTATGCCTACTCAGTGTTTGTTCAAAGAGAACATTTCTTTTTTTGAATCTTAATACGCAAAGGAAAAATATGAATAATGAAAAAGCCAGAGGACTAAAGTAAATGAGTCTAATTTTATTATTTTTTGCAGATCTTAGTGAAACAAAGAAGGCATAAAGCTTAATGGGCATTACAACAGAGCACATAGAACCACCTACTGCTATTCATTTCCAAGAAGGACCCATCACTGAATATAATGATGATACAAGAGCCAGGTGCAAGTGTGTAACTTTTTCACTCATTCTGTTTGATAAAAGAGTAAGAAAACAATTTTTGGTAGATATTAAAATTTCATGTGGTTCAATTCAGATTCCTAGAGCTGATGAAAATGCTTTTATTCAAATGAACCAAAAATACTATTTTTTCATTGTGTTGTATATGTGACATAGCAAGACATGTAAAACAACATACAGAGAATATTATTTCCCTCACAAAGCATCCCTTATATGTTCTGGCAAGTTAAAATGTTCGGCTGACCTGCTACAACTGAGAGTTACCATTCTCCAGTCACCATGTCCTGCACATGAAAATGAAGTATAATATTTGGCAGGATGAACCACGCATAACTGGATATTAACCACAAGAATGTGTAATTGTAATATACCAATTAATTAGGGAGAAGAAGGTGGACAGGAGCAACAAGAACCATCATATAAATGGATATTAATTAAATTTTTCTATTAAAACTCTATTGAATAGCAGTAATCTAAAAAATAGGATATTATACAATTCACTGAAGTTCTGCTTCTAATTCCAAATCATATCTTTTCACTGTGGTAATTTAACTTGCCTTGTATGTGAGTCCATATTTCTAAAAATCTATTACACAAGTCTTCTTCTCATCAGAACTCCATAAGGGGAGGATAGCATCTGTATCAAGGTAGTCCATATGTTCTAACCCAACCTCCAGAGATCAAGATGGGCAGTCAATAACATGAGTTATTGTCTGCAATCCTGCCTCACAGTCACAGCGTGGAGAGGAAATCAGGCCCATCCAGTTGCATCAGCTCTGGATGAGCCAGAGAGTATCCTGTTGAGCCTGGTCTTAGTGTGTTAGACTCTCTATCCCACCAGTGCTTCCACTCTACAAGAATGTAGTTTTCAGTTTCCTGGTGTCACTGATCATCCGTGCATAGTAAAGGAACAGTACTACTCTTGTGTAGGAGTGCATGAGCTGCTGTGGCAAAAGGGTGTCAGGAGATTGAGCAAGATGTCACACCTTAGTCTACTGTGGGATTCTTCTGATGAATAAGAGCAGACCTTCAAATCGGTGCTGTGTGTTGTTTCCTATCTGAAAATTGGGCATCAATCAACCAGAGATCTGACAGGTTGGTATCATCTGTCACAGCTGTCCAGGAAGATTTAACAGTAATGGCATCTCAAAGATCTGGTGGAACTGTGTGCATTAGCAAACACATACTGGAGGTTAGTGTACAAACCAAGCAACCACTACTAATATGAGTGGCCAAATTCAGCTCCATGTTGACGAGAGTGGCAATTGTGCCCCCAAACCTCCAAAGCTGGAGCAAATACCAGGGCCAGTATAGATGTACAAAGGACCAAAGTGTCAGATCCCTTGGAGGTTCCGATAGTTTTCATATCGAGGCAATACAGGAAGATATCTTCATTTCCAAGTATTCCAGGTCAGGCTGGTATGTCAGACTATGATTGAGTTTTACTCCCAAGTATGTGACAACTGGTTGGAATGGCAGTAACCATCCTTCCATGTGGATTGAGATTGTTTAGATGGAAAGTGGCTGCCACTGTTTTGATTTCACTACGAATTAGTCTCCATTGCTGGAAGTAAGAGGTCAAAATGTCCATGTCTTGGCTGAGATTTCCTTCAATACTTCAATATGGAAATCCCTTCAATATGGAAATCATTTATAGTATCTGCAGTACAAATGTCATCAGCATACACATACTTCTTAGCCTGTATTTCAGGAAGTTTGGATGTGTATATATTGAACAAAAGGGGAGCCAAAATGGACCCTTGTGGAAAGCCATTTGTGACATGCCCTGGGATACATACTGGATTATGGAATTGCTGTGCCCCCTTCACTCTCCTGCCCAGGCTCTTTCTTGCACTGCTATGCTAATGAACAGCAAACTCCTCCAGGTTCTGTTCAGTCAGCCACCAACATCCAGAGGCACAACCAGCAAAGTACATGAAAGACCCCCAGCCACTCATGAACTATGTATAGGGAGAACCCCGCAATTCTCCCAGCCCGAGCCTTGCACACTAGAAATGTGCATTTTACATTGCTCAAGAGCCCCTTAGAGTAAAATCATTAATTAGTTCATCATACCATCAAATGGTAAGAATATGCATCAGCCTCTGTAACATGAGTAGATTCCCCAAACTTGAATCAAAAACACACTGGCTTGGATAAAACATTAACATAAGTGTACTAACTACAGAAAGATAGCTTTTAAGTCATTATAAATAGCATAGAAATAGCAATTCAGAATTGGTACAAAATGAAATAAAAGATAAAATCACAGTCTAATTCCTAAACTTTATCAAGCTAAGACAAATTTGAAGTAAAAAGGTTTCTCTTACCCAAAAACCGACAGCAGTCTGTGCTAATTGGAAAGCTTTTCCAGTTAGGACCACTACCGCCACAGTTCAATGTTTCTTTATCTTCCAAATATTCTTGTGGCTTTCAGTGTAGGTGGGGGAGGAGAGGTGATGTCACTGTCCCTTATTTTATACTCTCCTCCAGGTGCTGGAAAGATCCTTGTTTTGTCATGGGGGGGGGGTGGGGGGTTAGGCAGCCCCATGGTGTACGTGCTCGAGCAACTGTTTTTCATGTGAATTGTAACTCTCTTGTTTACAGCTCCCCTGCTGATGAATGGACAGTGATGGTCGCTTAAAACCTGGCTGGATATTGGTCATCCTTTAGTTGACCCTGCAGGGCCAGTCTGTGGGCGTTTCCCAAACTCACAACATGTTTCAGTAACAAACATACAGCAAAATCTCATAACTTCTTGTACAGTGATGATACATTTCAACAGAACAGTAATGGTCAACAAATTATGACTTTCCCAATGATACCTCACAAGGCCTACTTTGCACAGGATTTATCATAATTTTGTAAAAGTGATGACCATAATAGTGTAGACGGTCAACCATTGCTGTGATATTTAAGGCAATTGATTTTCTCCCTGACTTGCAGGGTGAAATTTCAGTTACCAGTTATTCTTGCATGAACTGCACCATTTGCCTACAAGAAATAACTTGCAACAGCTTGGCAGTCAGCCCAACAAAGGAATTTTTAAACTAAGGATTGGGAGAAAGACAACAGGAGTGGAGGAACACGCAGTTCAGACAGAGACATCCTTTGGGGAGGAGTTATTAAAGGGAATACTCTATATCCTAGTAAAGATGAGAAGATAGAAGTTGATAAAGTACAGGTAGGAGGTGAAGCAAAAGAGTCAAAAGAAAGAGTCCCATTCAGTTATATCACATGAAAGCAGATAGCTAAAAATTGATAAATTTTATAAGTGCTTTTATACAGAAGCTAGAAGTCTAAATACTAAGATGGGTGACCTTAAAATGCCTGGTATTAAATTAAGATATTGGTATAGCAGGCTTTATACAATCTTGGTGGAATGATGATAATCAATAGGACACGGTAATACCACCGTACCAAACATATAGGAATAACAGAGTAGGTTATACTTGTTGGAGAGTGGCATGGTATATGAAACAAAGCATAGAGTCAAATATAAAAAAAAAATGTTAAATGAATTAAACAATACCAGAGAATCTCTATGGATAGAAATTCCATGCTTTAATAATGATAGAATAGCAATAGAAATATACTACTGATCACCTGATTAGATAGCAATGGTGACTGTGAAATGCTCAGGGAGAGTAGAGAGGTTACAAAAACTGAAAATGCAATAATAATGAGGGATTTCAACTATCCCCACATTGACTGGGTACCTGTCACCTCAGGATGGGATACTGAGATAAAATTTCTAGACACCATTAATGACTACTTCTTGGAGTATCTAGTTCTAGAACCCCCAAAGGGAACGGCAATTCTTGATTTAGTTCTAAGTGCAGCAGAGGAAAAGGTACGTATAACTGACCTGCTCTGTAACAGTGACCATAATTGAATTAAAATTAACATCCTTATATGGGGGGAAAATACCAAAGAAGCCTACCACAGTATCATTTAACTTCAAAAAGGGGAACTACAGAAAAATGAGGAAGCTATTTAAACAGAAATTAAAAGGAAGAGTCACAAGAATGAAATGCCTGCAAGCTGCATGGAAACTTTTTAAAAACATCAGAATAGAGGCTCAAACTAAATGTGTACCCCAAATAAAAAAAAATGGTAAGAGGACCAAAAAATGCCACCATGGCTAAACAACAGAGTGAAAGAGGTGGCTATAGGCAAAAATACATCCTTTAATAATTGGAAGTCAGATCCTACTGAGGAAAATAGAAAGAAGCATAAACACTGGCAGGTCAAGTGCAAAAGTATAATTAGGCAGGCCAAAAAAGAATTTGAAGAGCAACTAGCAAAAGACACAAAAATGAACAGCATTTTTTTAAAGTACTTCAGAAGCAGGAAATCTGCCACAGAGTCATTGGGGCCACTGGACAATCGAATTGCTAAAGGAGCATTCAAAGAATACAAGGCTGTTGCAGAGAAGCTAAATAAAGTCTTTGCATCGGTCTTCATTACTGAGGATGTGAGGGAGAGTCCCACAGCTGAGCCATCCTTTTTAGGGGGCAAATCTGAGGAACTGTCCCAGAGTGAGGTGTAAGTAGAGGAGGTTTTGAACAAATTGATAAATTAAGCAATAATAAGTCACCAGTTCCAGATGGCTTTCACCCAAGAGTTCTGAAGGAACTCTAATATCAAATTGCAGAACTACTAACTGCTGTGTGTAACCTATTGCTTAAATAAGACTCTGTACCAGAGGACTGAAAAATAGCTAATTTAACACCGATTTTTTAAAAAGGCTCAAGAGGTGATCCTGGCAATTACAGGCCAGTAAGCCTAACTTCAGTACTAGGCAAATTGGTTGAAACAGAGATGAACACGATATGTTGGGAAAGAGTCAACATGGCTTTTGTAAAGGGAAATCATGCCTCACCTATTAGAATTCTTTGACAGTGTCAACAAGCATGTTGACAAGGGTGATCCAGTAGATATAGTGTGCTTGGACTTTCAGAAAGCCTTTGACACGGTGCAAGACCAAAGGTTTTTAAGAAAATTAACCAGTTAAGAGATAAAAGGGTAGATTTTTTTCATGGATCAGTCATTGATTAAAAGATAGGAAACAAAAGGTAGGAATAAATTGTGAATTTTCATAATGCAGAGAGGTAAATACTGGGGTCCCCCAAGGGTTTCTATTGGGACCAGTGCTATTCAACATACTCATAAATGATCTGGAAAAGGGGATAAACCTAAACTGAGGTGGCAAAGTTTGCAGATTATATAAAATTACTCAAAATAGTTAAGCTCAAAGATAACTGTGAAGAATTACAAAACGATCTCAAAATTTGGTGACTGGACAACAAAATGGCAGATGAAATGCAATGTTAATAATTACAAAGTAACACACATTGGAAAACATAATCCTAACTGTACATACAAAATGATGGGGTCTAAATTAGCTGTTACCACTCAAGAAAGAGATCTTGCAGTCATCATGGATAGTTCTCTGAAAACATCTGCTCAATGTACAGCAGCAGTCAAAAAAGTTAACAGAATATTAGGAACCATTAGGAAAGAGATAGATAACACAACAGAAAATATCATAATGCCACTATATAAATGTAAGGTACACTCACACCTGGAATGCTTTATTCAGTTCTTGTCACCCCATCTCAAAAAAGATATTTTAAAATTGGAAAAAATACACTGATGGGCAACAAAAATGATTAGGGGTATGGAACAACTTCCATAGGAGGAAAGATTAAAAAGACTCGGACTGTTGATCTTAGAAAAGAGACAAATAAGGGGTGTGGGATGTGATAGAGGTCTATAAAATTATGAATGATGTGGAGAAAGTAAATAAGGAAGTAATGTTTACCACTTCACATAACACAAGAACCAGGGATCATCCAAAGAAGTTAATAGACAGCAGGTTTAAAACAAACATCAGGAGGTAGTGTTTCCCCACAATTTGGACTCCTGGCACCCTAATACTGGCTTGCCTATAACCATAAATTGATTATCAATTTATTTCGACCAAATGGGTAATAAAGTGGTGGCCTGCTCTAGAGGAATTGCCTGGGTATTACCTGGGGGTTTGTCTCCAACACAGAGGACTCCCCAGAGCAGACTAATCCTGCTAATCCTTGGAAGAACTCTGATACAGCCCTCTGCTAAAAGGATTGACATACAAGCAGCAATTCTTCGAAAACAAAGTATTATTTATTTAAAAGAAATAATCAGTTACAATACAGTCAATAAAACAAGAAGAATACATTACACTCTATAAGACATCATAGGACACAATTATCTTTCATTAAGACATACAATAAAGTGGCACAGTAAAATAGAATACATAGAATATACAGACTATGTAGCAGTTACAGTGTAATACCTAAGGCACATAGAGAACCTGTACACATATGTATAAGAAGTCCTAATACAATGCCGATAACAGACAGAGCTTCTATACAGATGTACAAGAAAGCATTACAAGGGTATACATTGAAAAGATGTTTAGAATGCTAAGACTATCACAATAGGGTGGGAAATTATGCTGAAGAATCCTCTTGCTGTGGGGGACTATCCCAAAAATACTTTCCACCAACTATGTTTAGTATCACTTCTTATATGCTCAACTACTTGTTAAATTTTTTTTTTGTAGAGTGGTGAACAGTAATCATAACCCTTTGTCCATTTTTCTGAACTTTTTGTAGTTGTTTTTGCAATTCATCAATTAATTGTTTAATCTAATTTATGTTTAACCCTAAAGGTATGGGGTTGATTCTTTTATGCATCTGATATTGATCTTTAATTTCCTCATTCCCAGTTTCGGGTAATGTGAAATTGAAATCGCAACCAACCATTGAAGTAATGACAGGTTTCAGAGTAACAGCCATGTTAGTCTGTATTCGCAAAAAGAAAAGGAGTACTTGTGGCACCTTAGAGACTAACCAATTTATTTGAGCATGAGCTTTCGTGAGCTACAGCTCACTTCATCGGATGCATACCGTGGATGGGCTATTACCGGCAGGAGAGTGAGTTTGTGTGTGTGTGTGGGGGGGGGGGGGGGGGCGGAGGGTGGAAAACCTGGATTTGTGCTGGAAATGGCCCAACTTGATGATCACTTTAGATAAGCTATTACCAGCAGGACAGTGGGGTGGGAGGAGGTATTGTTTCATGGTCTCTGTGTGTATATAATGTTTTCTGCAGTTTCCACGGTATGCATCCGATGAAGTGAGCTGTAGCTCACGAAAGCTCATGCTCAAATAAATTGGTTAGTCTCTAAGGTTCCACAAGTACTCCTTTTCATTGAAGTAATGTTACACAAACATTTGCTGTTGTATGGATTATAAATTATATTGTAGATGAGATTTACCTTAATCAATGGACACCAACTTCTAATACATACACATTTTTCCCAACATATACAGTGATTGATACATTAAATGGAAAAGCATCTAATTGATAGTAGCATTTTCCTTTTTTGTGATTTAAACATACATTATAAGGTTGAATCACAACATTATTACAGATTACACAATTCCTCATTCTTCCATACAAGCCTCAAGTTCCACGGTTTTCCATGTCTGATTTTATTTTATTGCCCAAAGTTTGTGTTCTATTAGTTGCATCACACTGGTGTTAACATTTAACCCAAATTATACAATAGGAAATATCCATTCAGTATGGGCATCAGACATCATAATTACATATGTAGAAGCTTGGTTCAATTGAGGATTGCATGTGAAGTTTATTATCTTCCACCAAGAATAAAGTCTTTTCTCAGCCTCAGTGACGTATTTCCACATTATGCTTCTTATTTCTAGAGGTAAAATTCCACCTATTCCATCTTGTATAATATCTTTGACCGCTGTATTAGTCCAAGTTTGTGCTTGTATACATGCTAATGCCAGAGATACATTGCTGTGTAACATTTCTATTGTGTTTAAGATGGCCAAATTATCTTCTCTTTATAATTTTTCCCAGCTGGGGAGTAAAGTTGCTACAAGGTGATGGCTAGCACTTATATCATTTAAAGATGTTACCAAAGGTTTAGAAACAGCTCCCAAATGTCATCCTACTAAGTTTAATTTATTAGCCAATACCTCTTCATCTATATTATTTAATACTCCCAACCCTGTATCTGTTCTTCCTAAGATTGTATATATCAGACTTATTTTCTTTCTATCAGTAGGAACTTCCAGTAAATTGGGTTTCCATCCATCTATTCCATCCTTCAAATAAAGGTCCAATATATTTCCTACATTGTCGTCTTTGACGCAAAATATTATAGGAGCTAAATCTACTATTACTTTCTTTAGGAAGTACGTAGGGTCTATTATTAATTGTTTCTTAATATCTTCTTTTACTACATATGGACCAATATCTCTGAACTTATTAAAAGGTTAGATGAGCACGCAATTATATTTCATCCTTCCATTAATGCACACTGCCATAGTCTAACCCTGACTATTCTACCACGCACTGTGCTCATCCCTTACTGAGATTTCCATGTACATTCTGAGGGTTGAGGTGATTTTTCACCAGATCTTTGCCACATCAAATTTCCTTTTCCTTGAGCATCAGATAAAATATCATATTTATGGGCATCATCAGTACTAAGTGCTCTACCCACATGATTTTATGCAATGAATTCTATAATTCATACAGGTCCCATTACTACTTTTATTGCCTTTGGTTTATTCTCTATTTTTGGAATTGTAAAGATACATTCCTCAATATTATTGACAATGGCTTCATTATTGGGATAGGACTTGGTGTTTTGTCCAAATTCACACCACTATAGCAGAATTCAGTAGACACAAATACCCAGAAAAGCCAAGATGAAGAGAACTGCATCTTCTACCATCTGGCTTTCCTTTATCTGAAAACAGAAATAACGAAAGACCCTTTTTCTTTTATAACACAAATTTCTTTTATAACACAAATTTTAACAATATAAAAACTTTAAAAAAAATTCCTTCTTTTTCCATAAACTTATATTATTTAACATATTTCTAATTTTATACTTATTTTAACAATTACCTTATTTACCTATACTTATATTAACAATATATTATCTATTCCTTTTAACAGTTACATTATATCTCCATTTTCCCTAATACTAACAATATATATAATTTATATATATATATATAGTAGCTAAACCTACTCTAATATTTCCCTAACATTAACAATTATTATAAAAATATTTCTTCTTAAAAATTAGCTATTATTAGATTGATGGAATCCTATAATGATAACATTAAGTTGTTCTCCAAAGCATCTGGCTGTTGACATCAATTAAACAATTCAGTACTTCTATTATATCACCCCCTATAATTCCATATGCTGCTGCTCCTCGATGCACAAGGCTGAATCTAGTGTTTACTTGTCTTTGGCCTATGCTAATTGATAATGGTATATTTAAGGGAATAAGAAATTGTCCTCACACTCCATTTAGCACACAAAACTCTTGTGAAGCAAATGGCATTAAATAAAATTACATATTGATATTTAAAATTGACAGGGATGAGCCCATATTGCTGCTTCTTCTTCTGATTCTTCCTCTATTCTGCTATCCTCCTCACTGCTTCCTTCCATAGCCTCTAACATATTTTCCAGCTCTTCCTCTGGCATGTTCATTAAGTCTAGCATTTCCTACTTATCAATTCGTGGGATATTTTTGAACCAATTTCCTGTCATGCTCTTTCTTACTTCCTTTCTTTTCTTTTCTGCCTCTCTTACTGGCTACTCTTCCCCTTTCCCTATTTATTTAAAACAAAAAGTATTATTATTATTCTCATGTTTAATTTATCTAGTTCTACAATTACTTATTGTATTCCCATCCTATTAGTGATTTATTATCTATCTTATTGGCTATGTTATCTTAACTTATTTCTATCATTATTATTGCTACTAAACTTATTCTATACTTATAGTTATTATTATTACTAAACTTAACACTTATTTACTACGTGATTAAACTTTATTTACTACATATTTATTTATTTATTTATTTTTCTTACTTGTATTTTTCTATTCCCCTGCATTCCACAGCACTTTTGCACTTATATCAATCATTCTATTCAGTCTTTTTATAACATCTGTTTCAGTAAGTCCTCTATGGCTAATTCTCATGTTTGCCAAACCAAATCTTACATTATCTATCCATCTAATACCTATGTTGATGGATAGAGGAATACTTGAAGGAATGGGTATCTGTTCTCCCAATAGTCCTGTAAGCATATACATGTCTCCTGACATAGATTGTATCATATCTACATTTACTGCTGTATTGATTAATGAAAGCAATGATCCAATAGCCAGATAGCAGAGTGTTTCAATTTCTGCTTCAATAATTCAGATTGGAACCAATGGTCTGTCGCATTGATCTAAATATATCTGGGATACAATTAGTGGAGAGGTTTCTTCCTCTTCAGACTCCTCTATTCAACTGTCTTCATTATCTGTTATTTCTACTTCAGCTGGTCTTATAAGTTCATCTACTGGCATATCTAGAACCTAGTAAATCTTTCATCTTATCATTATTCATCAGATTTCCCATTTCTTCTTCATTCATATCTGGCACTTCCCCAAAACATGCTTCCATACCATCTCATTTATCTATTCTATTCTTCCCTTTCTTTCTCTAGAAAAAGAAAATGTACTATTGACTTATATATACATATGCATACTTTATTTTACTTATAAAACATTTCTTTCTAAGTCTATTGAGCATTGCAGTGCCGTCAGAATATCCATTCCCATTATTCCGACTCTGTTCCCCCCTAGGTTCATGACTCCAAAACATATACCATATACTGTCTCATTTCCCACCTTAACTATTAGTGGTAATGTTTGCAGAATTTCACTTTATATTCCTAATACCCCTCGTACTGTGACTATTTCTGAGGAGATATATGGGAGGAAATCTGCCGGATTATGTATATTATTTAACACTGAGTACATAAATCCTGTGTCTAGATAGCACAGGTGTTGGATTTTTCCGTTATCTATGCTGAATTTTGCAATCGGTCTTCTGTTGTGATCGCTCCATAAAGGAATTATTACTTGAGGTGGTTGCCCCTCCAACTGGTAACTTGTGCTATAGTTTGGGATGATTGGTCTACCCTCAAACTCTGATTAATTGTAGTTAGACTTTCCCAAAGTTCATCTAAATCTTGCTCTGTCCAATCTGGAGGTGAATACCGTGTCTCCTCATCCCATATCTCATTCTGCATTCCTTCTCTCTGCATTTTTTCTATTTTATCCTTTTTCTGTCCCTATGATAAGAGAAATATCTTTATTACTATTTTAGTTCCCCCTTCCATCTTTTTGATGAATGAAACCATTTTGACATTTCTCTTTTTCTCTTTTTCTTCTTATTATTATTGGAATTTATCAGATCTAATTATTCTATTTTTAATCAAAACATATTGGAGAGGAACCGAACACTTTATTTTTACTTCATAAATCCTTATAATTTGTATTGCCATTAAGGATCCAAATAAATTCCTATTCTTTGTACTAACTGAAAAAAATGTGGCACCTGTATCTATTAACATATCTTATCTGGATGATCCCCTATTAAATTCTACATATCCAGTAGGTCTTCCCCAATCATCTGGTTTTAAATGTGCCACTAGATTAGCATGATCATTTGATGACATCGGGGAGATAGGTGGTGCTTGATCTCCCTACACTCGATTTCTGGAGCATGGCTGAGTCACAGGTATGCTCCTTTCATGGTTAGCTAATTTCTGAAGCAATTTGTCAGTAGGCAACACATCAATTTGGTTTCTAGGCTCATACTGCAATAACTTTTTCCAAAGCCAAACTTTTCCAGAACCACAAACTTTCCCTTCTTCATAAGGGACAAGCTTTCTATTTTTATTTTCTCCCTTATTTTGCCTGCTTTGCTGGTTTCCTTGTCCTTTTAGACCATTATAGGAAAAGGTTGGCACTGATACTCCTTCAGGTTTTTTCCTTGGGGGTAGCCACCCTTTCTGTATTTTACCTTTACCCGTTTCTGTACTTTTCAAAGCAGTGTCTGAATTATTAACCATTACTGCTGTTTTTATTGTTATACCAAATTATGAAACTAATGCTTCTTCAGATTGTAATACATTACACACCATGGTACCTTTCTGTTTATGCATTAATTCCCAAGTCACACGTGACTCTGGTTTTTCTTTTACCCAGTTTTTCTCCTTAGGAAAACTTCTTACAAAATCAGAATCCCCTTCTGTAAATAAAAATTTCACCTTTCTTTTCCAGCTATTCATATTACTTTCAAAGGGGAATCCAGAAAAGATTTCTGAACTTGTACCCGGGCTGACCTTCTTCTTTTCTCTTGCTTCTGTGAGTTCAACTTCTTTGATACTCACCACAGTATTGCTTTCCTGAGCTGTGCTTTTAACTGTCTGCATAGCCTGCCATTCTTCCTGTAAGCAAGCCTCTTTATACTGGCCACATGCATGAGTCTGCTGGTTCTGTGATCTCAGAACTACATCTACTACTGCCTGTGTGGTCATACGTTTTCCCCTCAAACAGCAATCTGGCTTTTCTAACTCTGTAAGCCATTGCTTATCACAAGTGCAGCTTTTCAATCCGTAGCCCATCCTTCACACCTTCTTCCTGTAATGTGGAGTTCTCAGCATCAAGCTGAGCCCTCTCCTCACAACAAAACTTCAATTGCTGCCCTTGGACACAGGGCAGTACAGCCTAATGGCTAGAATCAATATGGCAGGTGGGGGCACTACCAGGGGGGTGCTGGCCCGGGTAGGGGAGCATGGGTCCTTCTGACTCCACTGGGCGCCAACAGAGGGACCTAACAGTGATGAGAGGTCCATCACTGGGTCAGCAGGGAATCCCGCCAAAACAAGTTGACCTCTTGCTCATCCTCCCTCGGTCACTTCCTACTGTAGTTCCAGGAGCTGCTGTCCATGGAGCGTCAGGATCTCCAATTTCCTCAGCGTGGATGGTCCTCCGGGGTTCCTTGGCCTCCAGGCCTCCAATCCAGCTCACAGGGTCTCTGGCTTTTGCAGACAAGGGCTGTGGCAGCTCTTCAGCTGGAGCTTCAGCTTAAGGCCCTTCCTCTCCGGCAGTCAGCCCAGAATGAGCAGGCTTCTTCCTTTTATACTAAGGCAGCAGTTCGAGCATTTCCAGCATGGCCTGAGGGGTGAGACTTCCGCTGCCCATTCTGTGGAGTTAACCCTTTCTTCTCCAGTGTGGGGTATGCACACCCAGTCATACCCTTCCAAAATCTTACTGGCCAGGTAATGATTTAACCTGAGTATAATTACAATCTAGTCCCTGGGACTAGGACTCTAGTGACCCACCAATCCCAACCCATCACTGGGGTCAGGACTCTAGTGGTTTTAGCAATGAGGTACTGTGACATTATTGACATGAACTGTGATTGTATAGACCATTGTTACAACCAGCGTCCTATAGTGGCACCATATCTTGTACAAAGGAGGTCATGTAAGGTTTCCATGAAAAGGTTATGATTTGCTGGTTATGATTATGCTATCTGTATGCATGTATCGTTTTTGTATTTAAAGTTATAAGTATTGGCTCTTTACTGTCTGTATTTCAAACTTGTGCTATGCGCCTGGGTGACACCACAGACAATGTGGTGTCAGCACTGCCTAGCCTGCTTGATGGCTTATTAAGGACCATCAGCTATTCAACTGACCCACTGAAAGAAGGCAGATACAACTTGTGACTCAGCAAGGCATGCAGGGACATGCCTATGGACAGAACTCTAAGGTTTTTCCATTCCATGTGCTGGGTGGCTTGTGGTTGGAACAAAGAAAGCACAAGCCACATGGCAAAAGGACTATAAAAGGCACTTTGTCTTCCCCATTTTGTCTTCTGGAGGAACCTTGCTACAAATGGAAGCTCTGAACAAAGGACTGAATGACCCATCCCAGCTGTGATCTCTACTCCAGAGACTTGATTTAAACCTGCAGTTTATTCCATCACTGCTATAAGCCTGAACCAAAAGCTTTGGCATTACTATAGGTAATTGATTCCATTTAACCAGTTTTAGCTTTCATCTAAATTTCTTTCTTTTAAACCTTTAGATTTTTGATTATAAAGGATTGGCAACAGCGTGATTTGTGGGTAAGATCTGACTTATATATTGACCTGGTCTGAGTCTTGGTCCTTTGGGATCGGAAGAATCTTTTTTCTTTTACTGGGGTATTGATTTTCATAACCATGTATCCCCATAACGAGTGGCACTGGTGGTGATACTGGGAAACTGGAGTGTCTAAGGGAATTGCTTGTATGACTTATGGTTAGCCAGTGGGGCGAGACCGAAGTCCTCTCTATTTGGCTGGTTTGGTTTGCCTTAATAATAAAGGAACTCCAGCTTTGGGCTTACCTACCCTGCTCTAAGCAATTTGTCCTGAATTGATAGTTGTGTCCCGCCAGAGGCAGCATCATTACAGATACTATAGTCTATGGGACAGAGCCTGACTCCCAAGGCCTTCTGCTTCCTCCTCGGTGCCTGACCCCAGAACCTGCCTCCCTTTCAATCAGGCGCCACCTTCCTTGTGGTCCTCCCATGATTGCTCCAGGAGCAGAAAATAAATGAACAAAATTGTTCTTGTGATCACCCTCTCCTTTTGTAGCTGTGATCACTTGAACACTCAAAACAAAAACTCTAGTAGTGCCTGACTTGCGAGGCCTTCTGCTTCTTCTTTGGTGCCAGACCTCTATGACCATAGAATTATCCACTGTAACTAAACTGACCCCTAGATCAGTCTAAACTGTGTTCACCATGATCACAGGATTATATTTTTTATTATACTGACCCTTTCACCAGCCCTAACTAGTATTCTAAGCTTCCTGATTTTATTGGGGTGATTGGCTCCAGCATCCATATAAACAACAATTAATTCTTAATTGCTAAGACTTTACCTGGGTTTCTTTAATTTTTCTTTTACTTCTAAACTCAGCCTACAATGAATCCATTTTCTTACCTTATACTAGCCCTTTCAACCAGCCCTTAAGCTTTTTATCCAGCCTTCCTAACTCTGTTAGGATTAAGGCTAGGGTGTCAGTTTAAACAGTAATTTATTTAAACGAAGTCTTATAACTGAAAGCTTTCACTTAACTTTAGTTAATTACCCTTAGCATACTTTATGAAAAACCAGTTTATTCTTAAAACAAAACAACAGAGAAAAGAAGACAGAAAGAAAGGAAATAAAGAAAAGAAAAAAAATTCTGCTTGGTGTCAATCATCCTCCTATCGAATAAGGGGCGCTATGCCCTCTTTTTAGGCCTTGAAATAATACTTTCAAGCCTTAGGGTTTAAGCCAATTTGTTTGCTCTCAGATTGGTGTGGGGTATTATACCTTGCTCTAGGCTTCAAATAGCGCCTTGAGCCCACCCAGGGATGCCAATTTGTTACCCCCCAAATTTGGACTTAAGGCATTCTAATACTAGACTACCTAAAACCCTAAAATGCTTGTCAATTTATTCTGTCCCAATGGGGAGAAAGGTGGTGGCCCGCCCTAGAGGAATTGTGCATTTGTCTCTGACCACAGAGGACTCCCTAGAGCAGGCTAATCCTGCTCCCCTTTGGAAGGACACTGATACAGCCCTCTGCTCAAAGGATTGACATACAAGCAGTAGTTCTTCGAAAACAAAGTCTCATTTATTGAGAGAAAATTAGTTGATTAGTTGATTTAATAAAGCAAGAAAGAAAGCATATAAAGTATATAATAGGTAATAAGGCACAGTTACATTGCGCTTAAAGATAGTATGTTCAAATGGCACAGAAAACTACACAGACTATATAAAGAATACAATGTTGTGGTATTGGTACACACTGACCCTTTCATGCACGTCCATAAGGCTTTTAACATTAGACGTATTACAATTAGCATACAATACCCTATGCACATGTATAAAACAGCATTACATCATTAAGGAAACATTGACGAGTTAAGATTATCATTCTGTGAGCGATGGCCAGACAATCGTAGAATGGGGTGGGGTGTGTCACACTCAGAAGCAGGCATCCAGCTTTATTTTGCAGGCGTAGTCAGTCATTCCTCAAGAACCATCATAAAAATCAGACTTATACTCTTTCAACAATCCCTCTTGTCATCTTGGGTCCTTTTGTTCTATCTCCATCTGCTGCCACTCGTTTCTCTCTGCTCCAGTCTTCTTCTTCTCCTGCTGCTGCTGCTTCCACTCTGGTCTTCTCTAGTGGCTTGGCTTGGCTTGGCTTGGCTTGGCTTGGCTTCTCCGCTTCTCTTCTTCTTCTCTTCCTCACACAAGCCTGTCAGCTGACTCCTTATATTCAGTTTCTGGCCTTCTCTGATTGGTTGCTATTTCAGACTTAGTAATTAGCATGTATTGTACCCTGATCCTCCCTGCCTGGATAGCAACTGTTCAGCCAATCAGCTCTGCCTGTTACTGGAGCTGCTCCTCCTCCTAACTTCTCTCTTCAGGTGTTTTGGAGTGAGTTGAGTCAGTCCTGTTTGAACTTTATTTCACTCCTGTTTTTTATCTACTATTGGTCAATTTAGTCTGCTTTCTCCATCTTTGATGTTTTCTAATAGAGAATCAGTGTTGCCATCATTTTGGATTTTTAACTCTAAACTATCATTCTTTATATCTTACCTAAAGCATCTAATCTAAAACTAACTGCTGTTCCCTGCAAACTAAAGCACTCGGATGCTGCCACTACCTTTGTTATGCTAACTGGGAGAGTTGAAAGAAAAGGAGTACTTGTGGCACCTTAGAGACTAACAAATGTATCTGAGCATAAGCTTTCGTGAGCTACAGCTCACTTCATTGGATGCATTCATGATGTCTCTCACCTCCCCCCCTCTGACTGTTAGTATCTCTATGCCTGTCTCTGTCCTGGGTGCTGAAATCTTTATACAGGATCAAAGCAAGTAAAAATCTCTTGTAACAATGGCCATTCTTTTGTTCTTAACAAGGACTGTACCAACTTTCTCTCTTGACTCAAATGTGTTTTCTATGACTTAAGCCAGACAAAATACCCAAAAGCTTATGCCCAAATAAATTTGTTAGTCTTTAAGGTGCCACAAGGACTGCTCGTTGTTTTTGCTGGTACAGACTAACAGGGCTACCACTCTGAAACCTGATCTTTGGTGCATCATCCTTTCCTGAATCCAGCCTGAATGAAAGGCATCAGAGGACTGACTACTCATTAATCTGCATCAAAATTACTCTCTGTATCAGTTTATCAGTAAAATACAGCAGAGAAATCAGTCTGTAGCTCTTTGGGTCTATCTCAATGCAGGATTCAGGGCCTTTTCCAGGGACGTGAACCTGGTTTCTGAACCATTCATGAATGGTTTCTGTGGCTTGGGAACAGCTATGGCCTTTGCTCTGCACTAGACTTTTGGGGTGCTATAGTCCTGGGTACAGAAATTCAGAAATCGAAGCAGCAGCTTTGGTCATTGGCCCAAAGTGAAAGACAAGTTCATTATGGATGTTATATAGATTAGGAGCCTTGTTAGGCTGCAATTGATGTATAAACAGGTCAAACTCTTGATCATACTCAAAGCCTGAATCTCTAAGCAAACATCAATTTTCATTGCATGGCTTAAAACTTTCTCCATTAGGAGCACTGCCATTGGCCACCAGCTGAGGTGCAATAGAGTTTATAGGGATATTCCCTCTTTCCTAGACTAGAATCTCCTCTCAGTCTCTTAAAGCTTGCCAGGCTTTGTGACTAGAATGCATGAAGTTTAATTTGGAGACAGTTTCCTTTCACTGTTCTTGTGTGGTTTGATCTAGAAGGCAAAAAAGGTCTCTCCACTTTTGTCAAAAATCTCCTGTTCATTTTTTGTGGATTTAAATTCCTGATATGCTCTGGGTGCATCAGATGGCCATCCAGAAATTAATTGTTAATGAAATCCCTGAGCTATAGATTTCACTGACTTAAAAAAATTGTATACAATAAATGAAGAATTAGTATTAAAAATAATGTAGGAAACAGGTCAACAAAAAAAGAACTGATAACGTGCAACATCTGATTAATAAGATTAAAAGGCTGAAGCTTAGAAAAGAAAAAAAAAATCAGAGAATGAGAAAAGTTAAAAGGGATTGTGACTTGGGATCCAAAGGAAATAACTTTTTAATGAGCCTAGATGGACATGTAGGAAAGAGCCTTAAGAACCTTACAAAATGGAAGTTGGCTTTATCTGGTGATTCTTCAATGGAATCACTTGCCTGAATAAATATTAATCACATGAGTAAAGTTTGCAGGATAAGACCCCGAGAGAAAAAAAAAACACATAAAGCAATGTAAAGCAAAGGAAATTATGCATATTTTTAGAGTCTATAAAATGAATGTTACTAATGAGAGTAAGCAGAGCACAGTTGAACCTAGATGTGTTCAGCAACAGAAGGTTTTGGTTTTGGAAATTTATCCAGACAAAACTTGTTCTCAGACTTTAATGAGGAAATATGTGAAAAATTGCTCCTTCAAAATATGCTCATATAAATGGTTATTTATGAGTGCAAGGGCTCATGTATATGCACAAAGACCTGTTTCACATGCAAAATGAATATTTAACAAAAACAAAAACTTGTTTGTCTGATCGATTGGCTGAAGTAGGACTGAGTGGACTTGTAGTTTCTAAACTTTTACATTGTTTTATTTTTGAATGCAGTTATTTTTCGTACATAATTCTACATTTGTAAGTTCAACTTTCATTATAAAGAAATTGCACTACAGTACTTGTATTAGGTGAATTGAAATATACCATTTTGTTTTATTTTTTACAGTGCAAATATTTGTAAACAAAAATAAATATGAAGTGACCACAGTACATGTTGTATTCTATGTTGTAATTGAAATCAATATATTTGAAAATGTAGAAAAAATCCAAAAATATTTTTAAATGGTATTCTATTATTAACAGCGCAATTAATGGCGATTACTTTTTTAATCGCTTTACATCCCTAATATATATATATACGTATATATATATATATATAGAGAGAGAGAGGTATTCCATTAAAATGTAATTTTTAAAGCTCCTGGATACCAGGACACACTTGTTTCCCAACTGTGATGGACACGATTATTAGCTTATTAAATGTGTTAGTCTCTAAGGTACCAAAAATATTCCTTGTTCTTTTTGCTGATACAGACTAACACGGCTACCACTCTGAAATGATTATTATAGAGGCACAACAGTGCCATAGTAGTTAATGTTGCCTCAGGACTTCATTTTAAAGGTTGATCTTTTTAAGTTCTCTAATGTCAATACACTTCAGATCCCTTTGAAATTTGGTGTGGCTCAGGATGGTGCAAGTTGGTATTAGTGTTCCAAATTTGGGGTCATCGGAGCTAGGATGGTGGAAATATAAGCCCCAAACAACTAGACATTTTTGAAAAAGTTTCTAGGTGGGTTTTTTTTGGAGCGGGGAGGGGTTGTACAGAGCTAGAGATCAAATTATTGATGTGATATAGATCAAAATGATCTTAATAGGTCAAGTTTTAGCCAAGCTAGTGAATGGCACCCACTTAAATCTTTGGGGGACCCAGCTTGACAAAGGCATTTAAGAAAATGTATATTTTTACAGAATGCTTGCACCAGTACAGAAAATTGGCTAGAGGGTTCCCACCAGTCCTACCATTTTATATGCTTTAAAGCTTGATTCTTGAAGTGCTCTAAAGTCTGAATGTTACTTGGGTTGATTTGAAATGTGGTATGCCTCATGGGGATGTGTAGTAGTGTTCGTATTCCAAATTTGGGGTCATTTGAACAAGGGGTTCCTGAATTACATCCTGCCCCCAAAACTGGTTTCTTTTTGATGCCTTGTACTGTTAAACTGATAAATAAATGATAAATCACAGACTTCATTGAGATTGATAGCTGTGAACTCACCCTTCAATTAACATAAATAAGGAAAAGTCTACAAGCCCCCACTATATACAAAAGGAGTTTTGGACTGAGTGGTGGAGGTTGCTCCAATTTGGGAGACAATTTTATTTTGGGGAGAACGTAATCAAAGTCTTTGGGAAAGAAAAGTTAGACATGTGATTGCTTCCTGACAGAGGGTATTTGGGGAGTGGAGGAGTGAGGAAATAGGGGGAGAAGGGTTTGGGGCTGCAGCAAGGTCAGGGTGGTTAGGCTTACTTATACTTAGGCTTTGTCTACACTACAAAGTTTTGTCGACATAAGTCAGCTTTCGGCGACAAAACAGTGTACGTGTACACACTACAATGCTTCTTCTGTTGCCAAAACTCTCCTGGTTTGCCAACAAAATAAAACCACCTTGATGGAAGGCATAGAACTTTTTGTGGCAAAATTAGATTGATAAAGTATCAGTATAGAAACTCTGCTTGGTTCTGTCTCTGTAAATGGCCTCCAAGAGGTGTTCAACAATGCTATCCTGACTACACTGGTCAGTGGTTCAAATGCCGCTGCCCTGCATTCACAGGTGGAAGGGGTGGGGGGAGCAGAAAGGAGCAAACAGATTGTGGGGTGGGCGGAATGGAGGGGGACCCTGGGTGGAACAGAATGTGGTCCTGGGAAAGAGGCAGAAAGGGGTAGGGCTGTGAGGGGGCCACAGGTGGAAGGGGGCGGAATGGGAGTGGGACCTCAGGTGGAAGGGATGGGGAGAGGCCCCCACTTGCTCTGGCCCATAGACCCAGGAAACCTTAATCCACCGGTGGAGCACTTCCTCCAGATAAGTAAGCGACCAAGGAGGACATATTTCAAGAGGTGCTCCAATCTTCACAGGCCAAAAAACAAGAATGCAGGGTGTGGAGAGACACTTTTAAAGAAAATTATAAAATAGACAGGCAGGACAGAAAGGAGAGCCAAAGCTAATTTTAATGGACCAGGAGCAGATGATAAAAGTGATGGAGGAGCAAACAGAGGTGTTAAAGTCCCTAATCATTGCTGCAGGGTGAATTCATGCATGCTCCTCCCCCTCCCTCACAGCAGAGACAGAACTACTTTCCATGCCCTCCCCAAATATTCTTTGCAATTCATGGGCCATCTTGGTACCCCGTTCACTCCACCTCTTTGAGCAGATTCCAGAATGATAGCTGGACTTACACACAGCTATAACAGCCTACACTGCCCTTCATTGTTATCTCCCTTCCTGCCAAGCCTTTTGTGTGTGTTATTAATGGTATTTAATAAAAATGTACTCTCCGGAAGATAACCAATCTTTATTTGTCTCCTACACACGGTGGTTGCTGCTGGAATTAATACACAGTGGCAATTTGATCATTTCCTGAGTATAAATCACAGTCAGGAATTGTCAAAATTTTCATGCAAGGCAGCAAGTTAACAAAGTATAGCAGCGTGCAGTATAGAAAGACACATTACTGGAGCTCATTGTCAAAATGGTGTCTCAAAGCCTCGCTGATTCAAATAAACTCTGTTTTGTCCCTCTAATAGTCTTAGTATCCGGCTGCTCAAAATCAGCCACGAGGAGATCCACTGTCGCACTCTACCCCGGGGGAAACTTTTCACCCTGAGCCTCACAAATATTATGGAGTGCAAAGTAGGCTGCTATGACCATGAGAATATTTTCCTCCTTTAGGTCTAACCTGCCATAAAGGCAGCAGCAGTGTGCTTTTAATCTGCCAAAGGCATATTCTACGGTCATCCTGCACCTGCTCAGCCTATTGTTGAAGCGTTCCTTGCTGCTATCCAGGTTTCCCATGGAAGGCTTCATGAGCCATGGGAATAAGGGGTATGCTGAGTCTCACAGGATCATTATGGGCATTTCAGCATTCCCCACTGGAATTTTCTGGTCTGGAAAGAAAGTTCCTGCTTGTAGCTTTCTTTACAGGCCAGCTTTCCTAATGAGGTGTGCATTAACAAAACCAACTAACATTTCTGAAGTGGGAAAGAAGTTTGATTTTTTTTAAAAAAAATCCACCATAACTTTTAAAAAATAAAATTGAAAGGAAGCATTTTCAAACTATTTATCTATACTTTATTGGATGAATAAAATTATATCTCAGTCTACAATTTTTAATCCCTCAAAATGATTTGGAAAAATTATCAAGATATTTAAAAACAAACATTTTCAGAATGTCTGCAATTATAGGCACAATCAGTGACTGTCTGCCCTGGTAATTTTCTTGTTCCAATGGCAATAAATTGCTCCTTTCTTTAAGTAAATATTGTTCTCATTTAGAATTATGATTTTTTCAGATATTGGCAGACTATAAAATTCTCTGTAACCCTCTAGACACAGCAGCTGATATCAGTGACTGACTTAATAGTGCTTTAAAACTGGGGACCTGTTTCTTCTCTCAGTTCTCTGTTTTTAGAGCACTGTAACTTCATTCACTTCAATGGAGTTACTTCTGATTTACCCTGATGTAAGAGAATAGCCAGCAATGTGCTACAGAATAAGTCTCCCAGGACGTGAAAAGATGCCACGCTTCCTGTGGAGACAGAAACAAAGCAGTTCAGGGAAGGGCAGTCACAGGCTACAGCTACACAGAGCAGTAGGGAGCTTTGTTGTCTCATTGGTGTACATAGTCCAGTTCTTAATAAAAGGTTTATTTTGACACCAGTCTGCTATCAGTAAAATAATCCTGAAACAGCTGGGCTGTTGCCCTGGGAGTCAGTTTGTGTCCATCACATGATTGGGAATTCTAGGTGAATGTAATGTCTCATTTCTTAAGGTATCAAAAGGTCAGGAGTTCAGCTGAGCAGCCATAGCCTTTGGAATCTGTCTCTCCCACTTAACTCTCTTCCAACAAGTCCTCCTCTTGCATGGAGCTTGTACTGGTCTGGGATCAGTGCTGTTCACATATTCATAAGTGATCTGCAAAAAGGGGTAAACAGTGAGGTGGCAAAGTTTGCAGATGATACAAAATGATTCAAGATAAATCCAAAAGTGACTGCAAAGAGTTACAAAGGGATCTCACAAAACTTGGTGACTTGCAACAAAATGGCAGATGATTATAATTTGTAATCATGTTTCCAGAGGACTGCAAATTCATAAGAATCCTTCTCACTCTGCCTGCATCATCCTGAACTGTGGAACTTCTCCTGCTTCAGAAGACTCCAGTTATCAATGGGACAGACAAAACTGAATAATGTAGCTGTCCTTAATGTGCATCAGAATAATACCAGTGAATCTAAATGTAAATAAGATTGCTGACAGTTTCACCCAGAAAGCTACAGTGAGACATAATGTCTTTAAACTGGGACATTAGTGAAGACAGCTTGTAGGTGATTATCATGAATTACAGTATATTAAGATAATTGAAATGTAATTATGTAGTTCATAACAATTGAATCATTATTAAAGTAGTAAAGATACCAATGATAGATTCATTCAATAACTAGACTATGAAAGAAGAGTATAAATATGCTGAAAATAGTCTCCTCCCAAAACTGGCAGAGCGCCCCCCCAAAACACACACACCTCTTCAAAAGCACCCACTGGCAAAACCAAAAAAGTCAGCGTCTATGGATCTGATACTATGGTGACGATGGCACATAGAAAAGAAAGGATAGTACACCTGACTATTCATGGCCCCAGTGGCCATTCCAGCAGCTGGGGATTGACTGTATGTAGGGATGTCCCAGCTGCACACCATTTTCTCAGCCACACCACCTACATAGAGGGGCCTTTAGAGGGGTAATGTAGAGGCTGACATAGTAGCTCTTTGCTACCTGATGATTCAGTTGTACAAGGGGAATGCTCAGGGGAACAGATCCATTGACTTTTCTGTTCTTTGGGACCTTTCAGCTGAAGCAGAGTGCATATAAGTAATCTTTCTCTCCTTTACATGTACTCCTTTAAAATATTCATAGTCATGCTCATATCCCAACAGTCTTTCTTTAGCCAAGTTATCATATTTACTTCTTTTAATCTTCTCATAATCCAGTCGCTCCAGATCCATGATTATTTTGCTCTTTTCTCTGAACATCTGCCAATTTATCAAGAATTTTATTGTAATATAATGCCTAGAAATTAATGTACTGTCTTTCTTCCAATGTTTCCTCAAGTGACTATATAATGGCTATTCAAAGTGGTGTATGTGGAATGTATTGATGGTCAGCAATTTGTGGTGTACGTGTGTTCATATCATTGTCAGTCTGAACCCCAGCAGTGCCAGCACAGAGGTCAAGACTGAACAGATATTGAGAGTAAATTACACTCTGTTCCCTAGTAGCTGTCACTCTTGGTCAATCTTCAGGCACACTGATGGTCAGTCAGGGGAAATTTGGACTTGCCAGTGCCTATGTTGCACATGTTCTGTGGATAATAAAAGATTATGTGCACTTCATTAACATTAAAGATGAATAAAAACTGAAATGGCATTATTCTTATTATGGTAGTATCTAGAGGCCCCAACCAAAATCAGCTTCCTGTTATGCTAGAGACTATACACCAGAGGTCTCAAACACGCAGAGTTATCTGCTGCGGCCTGCCAAGTTCCCCACCCCCTCTGTGTCCCTGGAGTTATTTCCTGCTGCCGCCAAGCTCCCCTCACCTGCCGCCCTCTCTCCCCACCAGAGGTGGAGCAGGGGCAGGCTTTTGTATCTTTATATGAAAAGGTGTCAGTGATGCGGCCCTCGGGCCAATGTGCTAGTCCTCATGTGGCCCTTGTGGTGATTTGAGTTTGAGATCCCTGCTATACACCAATAAGATGTAGCTCATATATATCTATATATAGCATGAGTAGATCTCAAAGTGCTTTACAAAAGGAGGCAATCATCATTATCTACATTTTACAGTTGAGGAAACTGAGTCAAAAAGCTGAATTAACTAGCCCAAGGTGTCCCACCTGACCAGAGCTGGGACTAGAATCTGGGTCTAAGTACAGTGCCCTATCCCCTAGGTTAGGCTGAGTAAGGGATGTGTGTAAGTACATAATAAGAGAGAGTCCCTGCCCCAAGGAGCTTATACTCTAAATCAGTGGTGGGCAACCTGCGGCCCATCAGGGTAATCTGATTGCAGGCCATGAGACATTTTGTCGACCATCCACAGGCTCAGCTCCTTGCAGCTCCCAGTGGGATGTCCCTTCAGCAAAATGTCTCGCGGCCCGCAATCAGATTACCCTGATGGTCCACAGGCCACAGGCTGCCCACTACTGCTGTAAACAGACAAGACTGATAAAGGTACAAGAAAGGAACTGTTATTCCCATTGTACAGATGTGTAGCTAAGGCAAAGCGAGAGTAATTGCCTTGCCCAGTGTCACACAGGACATCTGATAGAACCCAGTTCTCTAAAGTCCTAATCCAATACCTTAACCACAAAACCCTTGTTTCCATCAAAACCACACCCTATCTTCTTGCTACAGGTGTGTTGTTTTTAAAAACATAATCCTTTCCAGTTAGGAATAGAGTCTAAAAGTAATATACCAAAGACTTTGCTTTAGATAGGCATAGATACATATGCTATTCATGGTATATATGTTTTCAATAAATAATAGAACACATTTTACAGAATGTAATGATGCATGTTTGTTGAATAGCATAAACAAAACTATGCTGATGAAAAGGTATCTTTCATATTTCTTATTTTTCTCCAATTGTGCATACTCTACAAATCTTCCTTTCCTCTTGAAAAGAAACATTTGCCAAGCTTCACTAAACGACTTGATAGTTTCAACAACTAGTCAGAGTCCCAACTCTACTCCCTTAAAATTGACAATTTTGTAAATGACAACTCAATACCTTTTTCATGAAGGAAATTACTACAAAGTAGGCATTGGGGCAGCTATAGATTTTTCTATTGCATGTATTCAATTGCTGACAGTTTCCTTTCACAGTTAGAAACTCCACTCTTGACTAGAGCTGTGAGATACTACCAATTTTTGCTTTGAGTATTCAAGTGCAAAAATGGCTAATTGTGCAAGCATGCAGTAATCACAGATGTGATCCAGGTTGAGAACATGACATTACTGGAGAATGAACAGAGTTTTTGGCAGTGAAACTAGCCAAATTATACTAAATTGAAAGCCTGAAATTTGATGCAGGTGGAAATTCATAATTTCCTTCAGTTTATATAGCTCAGTTTCACCTCTGTATATTAAAACTACAACAAAAAGATTGTTTACATTCAGTTTGAATGGTAATGATATTTCAAACTGTGTTTTATGTAAGACTACATGAAACTGGATGGATTTAGGAACAGATTCACGTCCCTTTAAGTCTGCTTTGTGTCACTTTGGCAGGACATGACATTCTTAAATCCATCTTAACTATCTGTCTGGGGATTCTTTAGCATGGAAAGTTCCTACAGGAGAATTCCTGGTAGTGTATATATAGTATATACACCAGGTGATATAGGTAGTTCACATAAAACAAAGCAGGCCCAAAGTTGCTGTCTTGGGCTGGGAGCATAGGCCAGTGCCACCTTAATATCACTATTGCTCAACCTTCTTTCACACCCTGAATTTAGGCTGAGTACAACTCAACCAGTAAAGTAAATCTGGGTCATAATTGCCATAGCTTTGGTGAACAAGTCATTGGATTCATTTTTCTCAAGTTTGCATGGAGCTTCAAGTTTGCCTGAAACTGAATAGTCTAGCCATTGGATCTTGTCTTATCTTTGTCTACTAGATTGAAAAGCCCTCTATTAAATTTCTGTTCCCCATGTAGGTACTAACAGACTGCTAAAGTCAATCCTTTAGCTTCTCTTTGTTAAATAAAACAGACTGAGATCCTTGAGTCTTTCATGTTTTCTAATCCTTCTTCTCCTGATGTCTCTGGGGATATGTGGACAACCCCCTTCTGAGACCTTTACTTCATGTTGCCACACCTGATTCTCCTCTCAAATATACTAGTTGTACACTAGTGTAATGCCATTTTCTTAAGTTATCCATGATGTATCCTGAGGAAAGCAAGGGGGGGATTCAGGCCTTGAGTCCTTCAGTGAGATCAGCAATTAGAATTTCTGCCTCCCATAATCCCCAGGGAAGATCTTTAAAGGAATGGGCTGCCTGACCATCCTGGATTTAGCTGCAGCTGGGATGGGAAATGCTACTTCAATTTCTCCGCCTCTTTAAAGGCAACCTCTCTCATTCTTGGTCCTGATGCACGCTGTAGGTCAAATTTTGAGGTTCTTACTCAGGACATATTTAGACAATCCCTACATCTGGCCAAGCACTGCTCATTGTAGAACCCAAAAGGCTTTGGGGTAGGGTCAGGGGAATATAGTTTTTCCACCATCTTTGCATTTCTTGGGCTGCCTGAGGTTTAGTTAGCCCTCTGCCACAAAACACAACAGTGTCAGGGCTGCATTAACTTTTGTCTACTGGTAATGGCTATAGAGTGCAATTGGAGATCAGCAGAGTGCAGCATTACTCTGGCCATATCTGCTCCTCCAGGACACACAACACATCCCCTATATGATGGGCATGGAGAAACAGTTGGCATAGAGCCAGCTCTATGCTGCCTAGAAGTTCCTCCCTGCTAATGTAGTGCTTGTTGTCCAGTTAGGGATATCTTGTAGCTTTTTTGTACTGCCACAGTGGCACAAAGAGGTGTGTTGGGGTATATGAACCCTACACTATCACAGAAGGGATTAAGGAACTGTTTTGGGCTAGAGTGGCTCTGCCCTGCCTCACCTGAGAACCATGCCAATCCTGGAGGAGTTAAAAAGAGGAACTCCACTCAGATGGGGAAACCCTGGGAAGGGAACAGATTGTTGAGCTTCTCCAGCCTGGGAGGGAGGACTGACAGCCTGCAGAACTGCAGGCCCTCTTAGAAGGAGGGTGCAGAACCCCTGAGTTGATGGGGAAAAAGAACTCAGTTTTGCCCTGGACAAAGCAAACTCTGAAGTGGACATTGATACTCCAAGGGCCCATGTCCTGGAAGGAGCTGCTTACCAGTTTCTCTTTACTTTTCTTCTGTTTAACCCTTTTTGTTGACAGTGGACTACTTGGTGACATCACTGGGGACACAAATGGGATGACATAGTCGAGGCATCCTGGCTGGAAGGGGAGCATCAGTCCACTAGAAAGATGCCCCACAGCACCTGCTGTAGAGTAATTGGGCTTACCTCATACATGTGCCATGTAGCCTAAGAGGCACCCTACCACAAACAGATTTGTGACAAGGGGTCATAATAGGAACCAAAATTTGGCCCAGTGAGTGAAGAATTCTGATATGGTAATGTCACAGGGTACACTTACTGCTAGGGCATCTCCTCCCGGCTCCTCTGAGAATTAGCTCTTTCCAGGTCCAACACCCTCTTCTGTCACTCATTTGAATGCCCTGCAGCCTCTCTCTCAATCTGCAA
Organism: Eretmochelys imbricata; assembly: GCF_965152235.1. Lineage (NCBI taxonomy): Eukaryota > Metazoa > Chordata > Testudines > Cheloniidae > Eretmochelys > Eretmochelys imbricata. Next base: position 55,569,278 of record NC_135576.1, on the reverse strand, counting down.
CTCAGGGTGATCTCTTTGTCGCCTAACCATCCTGCCAGATCATTGCGTGTTTCCCCTCTTCTGGGGTATCAAAGCGCACTGGATGAAGTGTTCCAGGCAGTCTTCAAATCTACTGCCCTAACGGTGCCACTTCCTCAGTGGCTGGTAGAGGAACCCAGGTCTACCCTCTATTCCACGTTCCAGCTCAGGGACCTTCTAATCAGCAGCTATGGTCTGCATCATCTTAAATCTTGCTGCCATTTTCCTGAGCCTTTTCCTTTTCTCAGGCTTCCACTCCACCATCCCTCTGAGTAAACCCTTCCTGCAAAGCCCTAGGTATCCAGGCTTCTACTCTCCCCCTGAGTTTCCTCCTTATTTCCCTCTCTAATGTCCAGAGAATGGCTGCAGGTTCCCACACTGTAGCTTGTGCTTTCACATTGTTTTATGGGACAACAGCCTCAGTATGTGAGGCTATGATCACCACATACCACACATTTTGCATAATCAAAAAAATCTGTATCCTTAAAAAAAGCAAAGTAATGCTTTTTTAAATGCTACCCCACTTTCCCGGTATTCTCGCCAATCCTTTCAGGCTCTGTTTTTACCTTGAGGCATCTCTTCTTCATAAAGAGTTCTTCATAAAGAGTTTCTTTCTATGTAATTCTCCCTGCATTGCCACAGGAGATGCTCAACAGTTTCTTGAGCTTTGTGTATGTCACACATCTGTTAGCTGGTGGGGCCATCCCTCCATGTCCATATCTGAGTGAGGCCATGCCTCCTTGCAGTTTGAGTCTGCTAGAGCCTTCTCCAAGCAAAGGGAAAAGCAGGGAATTAGCGATTCTCAGTGGGCCCCGGCCTTCAAGTGGGGCAGGATCGTAAACAATCTAGGCTCTGGTCTGCAACCTGCCAGAGTTGTAGTAGTTTGCTTAGCCAGCTGTTAAGCAGGGTGAGGCATCAAACAGTCGAGGCTCTGGCCTGCAGTCAGGCAGAGCTGTAGCACCAGTCCAGTCTCTGGAGCTCAGGTGGGGGTGAGCACCCAACCCAGCCTTTGGGGCTCAGCTAGGGGTGACTGAGGAGCACAGGCCTCCTGGCCTATGGAGGGGGTATACTGCTCAACTCCACTGTGTCCCAGCCCAGGGCCCTAATAGTGGCAGAGTGGTCTGCTACTGGGCTCAGCAGGGATCTGCCTGCAACACGCTGACCTTGTTTCAGGCCCACTGTCAACCAGACTGCTACTTGATTTTCCTGGGCTGATTCCTACTCTCCCCCTTTGGTGTGCCTGTGTCTAGGGGTCATCTTCGGTCTCCCTGGGATACACCAAAGGTAGTGGTAGCTGATACTCAGCGTTGGGAGCGTCAGGGCTCTCTGGAAGCTCAGTCTGGTCCCTGGGACAGCAGCAGTTCTCCTTGGAGTCCCAGACTCCCACTCCAGCAGTGGGGAAGCAGCACCTGTCTCCTTTGGCAACTCTCTCCCAACTGAACTGCTGGGACGTCCTTTTGTACTTCCACTTCCTATCCCACCCCCCTGCTTCCAGCATGCAGGGCTGGTCCTCCTGTTTCTGCCCACCAGGTGGCTTGCGGCGTTCCCGTCATGTCCACATCTGAGGGAGGCCATGCCTCTTCGCTACACCATCTTTGTGCTTGATTAGTAAATATAAATTACCATTTAGGTCACAGTGACCAGTTAGCACTCTAAATGTAGTTACTTCACTTCTATCATATCTTTTGAGTATACCACTATCCTCAAGCTAAGGAGCTATTTCATAGAAACTTCATCCTTTTTTCTTTTCCGTCTGTAGTTCTTGCCATTCCTTCTTAAATTCTCTTTTAACTAACATTTTAAAGTCCTGTTTACTCAGAGGGATCTTTCTATCAAACGCATTTTTAAAGGTGTTTTTCTCTGCTTGATGTACCATTTCATCGCCCGGTATCCTGTCATGCACCGTATCCACAATATTACCATAGTGTAATTAAGCATGCATATCTCCATAGTTAAGAAGATATTTTATTGATTAAGTCATTCCTGCTTTCTGAGGCACCCTTTCTAATCACCATTATGCCTGATAAAGAGTCAGAAAGTATAACAATCATAGTTGGGCACACATATCTTATCCAGCTTAGTGCCAGTAGTATTCCTATTAATTTGGTTATCATAATGGTCACAAAATTGGGTAGTCTTATTGATCTTTTAATTACACATTCAGGGATACAAAAAGCCATTCCCACTCTACCTCTGTCGTCATCTCTAGAGCTGACAGTATAGATTTGGCAATGCTGACTCCAGTTTCCATATATAAACAAATATTAGTCATCATATTTGATGGTCCTCCTCTTCCCCTTGTTATATTTATAGTTCTAAATCCACAACTGGCGAGACAAGCATTCAGCTATAGTTTGATTTCCCATGACTAAAGATTTTCATTTCTTCCAGACCTTCCTTTTCACCCAAGTCTTTTAACCATGTTTTGACCCTGTTGGCATGTCAGAGTTTGTAGCACCTGGTTACCTATTGTCTACTTCAGAGGTCCTCAAACTGTGGTCTGTGGACCACCAGTGGTCCATGAGCTCCATTCAGGTGGTCTGTGAATAGTTCCCTCTAACGTGAGTACCTGGATGGCCACACAAGAAAATGAAGGACCATCCACCAGGCCCTCTCAGAGGTCCAGAGAAGCCTGGGCCACTTCTAGCTTTTGAGGCCCCTAGCCATAATAAAAATAAAAAAACACATGAAAACAAAATAAGGCACCAAAAAGACAATTTGAATAGTTGTTTATTTAACAAATGCTCTTCTAGCCTTTCTGTGCTAATGCATTAATTTGAGGGGAAAAAAAAACATCTAGCTTTCATGCAATGTCACAGTTGATATTAAGCGTGGCAAGCCCATTCAAATGCTCTTGTCCCATAGTTGAACAGTGATAGTTCTTTACCTGCTTCAACATGTTGAAGGTGCATTCGCCTGAAACCACTAATGCAGGCAAACTGACAAAAATACGCAATGCAATTGTGATATTAGGAAACACCTTTTGAGATTTTTGTTGTACTGTTGCTGAAATTGTTCAGCTGTAGAAAGCTGATCTTCATTACTCAGTCTTTTGAACTGCCAAAGAAACCCAAAAAGGGTACAAATTAGTCAGTGACTCAAATCAACGTGTAAGATCTGATTGAATAGAATCAATGACTACAAGGAAGACATTGACCCTATAATGCTGCTCGGCATTGGATTCAGTAAGTTGAGATTGGTGGAGAACTCAGATGAAATACCAATATTCTACACTACTAATTTGGACTCAGTCAGGACTGCATCACATTGTTCACAAATCTGTTTAATGTCACTGATAAGACTTTCAATGTTATCCCTCTCAATATCAAATATAGCATTGCATGCTTCAATTACCAGATTAGTTTGGTGGATCATTGTAAGTAGCTTCATTCACAAAGATAACATCAACATGCATTCAAATTTGGACATGTGCTTCTGAATAGACTGAAGTTCAGTTCGAGCCTGTGCAGTGAGACTGAAAGATTCAAGCTCATTTAAAGTCTCACTGAATTCAAATGCTGCGTAACTGGTTAAACACCATCAATCTGTGCAGACCATCTAGTTTTGGACATCCCATGCAGTGAAACAGGAAGATATTGCTTCAGAATTTCTCACCTTTGTGGACTGCTACTGAAGAGATTGTACATTTGCTGAACAGTTCCAAAGTAATTGCCTCCTTGCATGATTCAGCACAGTCAAAACCTACAGGGTTTAGTGCGTGGTTTCCACAGCTGGTATAAATACAGTCTGAATTATGCTCAAGCAGAACTGCTTGTACACCTTTGTATTTCCTAGCCATATTAGATCCATTGTCATAGGCTTGATCAATGCAGACATGAAAAATCTAACTTAGAAAAAAAAAAATCTAACCTAGAATTGCTAGTACTTCAGCAACAATTTCATTTCTTCAATTGAAAATTTTGAGCTGTCTACAATCTTAACATATTGAATAACCATAGTAGTCTGTTCCTTGTGAGAACAATCTGAAATGGCATCAAAGATTGAAAAATACTTGGCATTTTGAATCTCATCAAGAATTGTTGTTTGTACGAATGACACACATAGCTCAATAAACTCATTTTGTATGCATGTGCAGAGATAAGCATGCACTTTTGACTCTTGCAATTCTCGAACATGTTTTAACATGCTCTGATAAAAGTGGGTCATTTTTTGAGGAGCTCAACTATGCCTAGAAAGTTTCCATTTGCACAATCACCAATACGTTGACTGGAACCAAAAAAAGCCAATCTCCGCTCAGAAAGAAAAAGGATGACATTCAGGATGAGCTCAAGAAGTTTTTTTTCCCCAGTTATTAGTTTCTATAGAGAGAGTTCAGCCAAGAGTAAATTCTCAACTGACCTTTCAGCTGATGCTGCTCGACTGGCTGATTTCCATGCAACATAGTTTTCTTTGTGTGATGTTGAACTCTCATGTGAGGGTATTCAGTCTTTCAACTTCCTCCAACCTCTGTTGATGCTCCATCCTGATTGATGAGAGAGAACTGATGCATTTGCAACACTTCTGTTTGAAATGAAACAGGGTGCACAGTACAGAGATTGTTTTTCCATACTCCAGCATAACCAGTCTCTTGTGCAGGTCTCACCTTTTGGAAGAGTTTGTCAGCAGACAAGTAGGAAAAGCATGATTATCAGCATCTCGTGGAATGTTACTTGGAATTTCAAAACAACAAATTTTAAGAAAAGCTTGCATTTGGGCAGCATTGCTCTTGTCAATAATTCCAATGTCAGTTATAGTCATACCTGTAGTACTCATGAATTGCTCTTGCTGCATAAGATGTACATCTTCCTGTTGCTGTTGTGTTTCTTGATCGTACGCAGGCTCTTCTGTTGCATCTGTTACTGTTGGCACATCTTTCACTACTGTCCAGTTCAGGTACTGGCATTGAAATATCACCTGTTGCAGTTGTGGAGTTTTCATTATCTGAAGCATTGTTTGTTGGGTAAGGCATGTTTTCCATTTGTAGCTATTTTATACAGCAAGCCTTCTCTCCATTGCATGTCACACACCTTTTCAATGTCCAAAAAACACAGCTATCAAAAACTCTGTTCCTCATGACTTTTTGTATTCTTTTCCCCCCTCATCTTGCAATATGATCAACTGCATCTTCCATTCCTGAAACCACTTTGTATACTGTTTAGGATTTCATTCCCCTCTCCCCAAGTATGCTATTAATATCTCATTTATCATTCTTTTATAATTTTGCACACACACAATATGAGGTTTATGTTCAGCAGGTCTTGTGCATAATTTTCCAGGTTTTCCTATTGATATCAACACTGTTTACTCCCATTCTGCCAGCAGTCTTCCTTTTCCCCATATTTTATTATGGAATTTTAGTAAAATTCAAACTCCCTTCTGGTAGGTGCTTAAGCATTGTATTATGTATGCAATCTTTACCTGCGGCTGTATTTTTACTTTTGTCTATAGTTTTGAGTTCCTATATGCAGAATTTTTCCATTCAGTACTTTATCTTTATATTCTACCTAGCCTTTTAAGAGCTCAGTTTTCTTGTAACAAACATTCTTGTTCATTCAAAATCTTTGATTTGTATTGCTACTAACTTCTTAGAACTGTTTTGCTAAAATGTTTGCTTTTCGTAAGTTAGAACTTTCAACTTTATCATTTACAATGAGACCAGGTATAAATTTTTATTATGTAACCCATTCCTTCTTTTTAATTGTTTATATATCTCTGAAACCTTGGAATCTTTGTTCATTGTCCCACAATACCTTCTCCAACTCTTTTTTTCCTTTTTAATAAATCTTTGTGCTACTGCTCTACACCTTTTATAGGTCATTAAGTCCTTGCTCTTCACTGTACTTTTTGCTTGTTTGTAGTCCTTTTTTTTTTAATTTGCTGCTTTACAATCTTTATTCCACCAAGGAACTGAATGTCTGAGTTTGTGGCAGTTAAATGTGTTACTTATAGCTAGGTTTGCTTCTGGTACAACTCCCTTCATTACGTTATCATGACATTTTTCTAGATTATCACTTATACAATTGGTACTTAGATACTTCGCACATTTAGTCTTAAAGAGACACCCAATTTGCTTTTCTAAGGTCTAGGTAGGATTTCCTTCAATGTTTTCAATATTACCTCGGCCTTAATATGTAATTAGCATAGGGAAGTGATCATGTCCTCTTCCATCTTCTTTATAGATTTCCCAGCTGCATTTACTTGCTATATTGCGTGTTGCAATTCCCAGATCTAAATATGAAAAGGTTCCATCTGCCAAATCAAACCTAGTTGGTGCTCCAGTATTGAGCAGTACGGGTTGTGCATGTCAATGAACTGTTCTAGGCATTTGCAGTTATAATCAGTTTTCCTGATTCCCCATAATTCATTATGGCTATTAAGGTCTTCACAAATAATATACAGACCTTTGATACCGTTAACCAACTCTTCCAATTCTAGATAGTACCTTTATAAGAATCTATTATGTTTATGTAAAAAAACCTGTCTAATAGTAAACATAATAGATTCTAATAGTAAACAATAGATTCTTATAAAGGTACTATTCTGCAGAGGAACCTCAAAAGCATTGTACTTAAAGCTTAAGTTCTGTACATCTATGTCAATGTAACTAAAAACTTCCTCTAGAAATATATAGGCCCCTGCTCCTCTTGTTATTTCTCTGTCATGTCAGATTACATCATAACCTGGAAGTCTAAACCCAAGTTTTTCCTCACTAACCGTGTTTCTTGTGTACGTATCATGTCATGTTTGTTATCCATTTCAAAACCAGGTTTCCTTTAATTCCTGACTATGTGTTAAACTGTTTGTTTCAGCAAAAAATATTAGAACCATGTTTTTTAAACTACATTACCTTCATTTAACATTACATGAATGTGGACAAGAGAGATTGCCTATATGCAAATATTTTTCTACCACTTGTTAAAATTTTTATTCTTTCAGTCTTCTTCCCTATCTGTAAAGTGCAATCAATCACTTCTGTCATAAATGCTATACATTTCTCTTTGTCTTAAAGCAGTATACCCTCATATTATCTTCATAGGATCTTTCTTGCTCTGAACTGTGTGTTGTAGTAACAGCAGCACTTTCCCCTAAATGTCATTTTCCTCCTTCTCCACATTCCACAGTGAATATCTTTTAGTAGTGTCTGCATAGGATATTTTATGGATAGTTTTAATGTTCTGTATCTGTCTAACTCATTCTGCTGCCACATGCTCTTTGCATGCTGCACTGCACTAATCCCCACAACTGCTGCCTTTTAGTTCTATTCCCTACATCCAGTTCTCATATGAGTGTTCGCCTCCATATTTACCACACCTGGTTTTCCCCTTACAGATAGCCACCACATGCCCAAATCTTTGCCATGAGGTCTCAAAGGGACTGGGAAATATGGTTTAACCCAGAAGAGTTGATATCCTGTATTAATCGTATTGGTTACTGTAATGGGAGGTGTACTCACCCCCCATGAGTGCCCCCTTGCTGAGTACATGCGCTGCACTTTATCGCTACACTTTCTCTCTGGCCGAGTCACACACAGTCTGTATGCGAGATATATCCCGGAAGGGGTTTAATGTAAGTCTAACAGGAGGCCTATCTCAGCACCCTCTTCAAGGTCCCTTTATCTGCAGGCCTATCCCTAGGCTCGCACCTCCATCAGTACAGCAAGGCCTATCACAGTACCTTGGTCTGAATTGTGTGTCTCAGCCTCTTCTGGGCTCCCTCAAATTGTCCCTGCTCTTCAAGCAGTCCTGGCCATGGTGTGGGGCCACATCACTCGGGCTCCCCCCTGGAGACTCTTCACCTCTCTTGGCCTTTCTGACCCCAAATCTCCAGCTGGGCCACTCAAAGAGTTCAGTTTCCCCTCTGGGATGTATCAAAGTCCAGGCCACTTTCCCAGTGGCTGGTGGGGGAGACTCAGGCCCATCCTCTACTCCAGGTCCCAGCCCAGGAACCCTACAGATAGCAGCTGTCTGCAACATGCTTTTAAATAAACTGTCTCATTGCTACAGTTCTCTGGGCCACTTTCCCTGTGGCCCAGCACATTCTTCATCCTTACCTCAGGGCCTTGTCCTGGTTGAGTCCCAGCAGCCACCCTGGAGCTCCTTTGAGTTCCTTCAGCCTCTGCCAGCACTACTCTGTCCAAGGTCCTGTAGCTCCTTCAGCCAGCCAGGGGCACATCCACTCTCCTCCAGCTCTAGCAAGGAGCTGAACTCAGTCTGGCCCTTCTGCTCCTCTTATAATAGCCCGTTGGGCCCTGATTGGCTGTATGGGACACAGCCATTCTCGGCAGCTTGGAGCCTCTTCACTTCCCTTTTCTGTGGTGGGGTGTGGCAGGGCCACGAGGCCTCCAGCAGGGGCTTCAAGGCCTGGTCTACCCCATCACAGGTACTGTTGTACCTTTAAACGTTACTTGGACTACTGTGGATGGTTAGTGTTCTCCCCATCTCCTGCTAATCAGTCGCTTAAGAAAAAGTACTTGCTCATCACACATATTCCTTTTAATTTCATCCTCAGCCATGCCTTGTGGAACCCCATACACAATCCTTCTTGTTTTTGTCATAAATTTATGTCACTGGAAAATTACTTTTATTTTCCCTAAAATTGTAGTTTTAAGACATTTCTCTCTGCCTGTTTCTTATGTGTACATTCTACCAGTAAATCTCCACCCTGCATTCTTTTAGCTCTTAATATATCTCCAATACTTCACCTAATCCATTCCACTCTTTACTAGGGATTAACATCTCCTATGTCTACATCTTCAGCTACTGATTTGATAATTATAAGATGGCAATCCTTTTCTTTACTCTTTTCCATTCCTGTCTGCTCCCTCTTCTTCAGATACTTTATTCTTTTTTCTTCCTCCTATTCTGAAGCCATTCCTCATCCCTTGCTTCTTCTCCCTCATTTTCCAATGTAACTTCCAGTCTTTCCCTCTCACCTTTATTTCCAGCTCTGTTCAGCCAGCCAGCACAAGCCTCTCCTGAGTTCCAAGCCCCAGTTTCAGCCTCTCCCAACCAACAAAGCTGGGATTCAGCCTGGGCACCAGTTGCTCCAGGCCCAGACAGCAGCCGAGCCCCTGCCTCCCCAAGCAGGGCCTTCTTTTCTTTTTATGGCACAGCAGCCTCAGCATGTGGGGCTATGACTGTCACCTACTGCAGTTTTCACATAAGCAAAAATATATATCTGCTCATCCACTCCTGTATCCTTAAAAAATCAAAGTAATGTTTTTTTAATGCTATCCCACTTGGTATTCTCACCAATCCTTTCAGACAAAATTCTTTCACCTTAAGGCATCTCATTTCTTCATAAAGACTTTTTCTTTCTATATAATTCTCCCTGCATTGCCACAGTAGATAAGCAACTGTTTCTTGGACTTTGTGCTTGTTTAGTAATTAATTACCATTCAGGTCACAGTGACCTGCTAGCATTCCAAACATAGTTCACTTTTTTTATCATAACTATAAGTATACCATTATCCTCAAGTTTAGGACATATTTCATAG